>NC_136469.1:35354755-36558921 GCF_902686455.1 Sciurus vulgaris | reverse complement strand
AAAGTTGATTATCTCAGGTTCTTTGTTACAATAGCAGAAAACCAACCAGCACAAGTATCACTAGACTCATGGTCAATGAGCATTTGAAAAGCATCTAATGAAACAGAGGAGCTGAACCTTTAATTTTATTTAATTTTTAACTCATTTTGACTTAAATTTCAGTAGTTTCATGTGACTAATAACAACAGTGGTGAACAGGGCTGGCCTAGACTCCTGGAAAAAAAATTGGGGTAGAATAAAAAGTGAAGATGAAGGAAAGTTCTATGTCAGTAATTGATTTTGTGTGAATTTATTTTTTTAAGGTGTAGTATAGAAGCATCTATTTATATTATCTTGACTAAGACTTATTTTAATCCAATTTAAATTTTTAGTTTTGGTATGTCCATGTTTAAAAAGCTACTTGTCACCTTAATAATGTTGGAAAACTAAGAAGGTTGGATTCAATTCTGGAAAATACTGTGCCACAGAGTCTTTATTTGAGATAATTTCTCCATGGGTAACTTTCTGGAGATATTTGCTTTGACCTTGAAGTAAGGTTAAATGTGATTGCTT
The DNA here is from genome assembly GCF_902686455.1 of Sciurus vulgaris. Taxonomy (NCBI): domain Eukaryota; kingdom Metazoa; phylum Chordata; class Mammalia; order Rodentia; family Sciuridae; genus Sciurus; species Sciurus vulgaris. The sequence goes on along the minus strand of NC_136469.1, from coordinate 36,558,369 downwards.
CTCCCTTGAATTTATTTAGCTCCTCAGTAATGCTGTTTATCAGCTTGATCATTTATATCAAACAACAGCTAAATTAGAGTTAAGAAGTCCAAGATGTGGCTGAAGCCTATTTTTGTGCACATGAATGCTTCATGATACTTTAACCACGATCAAGGTAGGTGAGGTGCTGTTCTGATCCATTTCCAATGTATAGAAAAGAGAGCCTTGTTCTTCTCTTTTGTCTCAATAACATAAACCAATTCTCTCATTATTATTTAGATTAAGTGGGTACACATCCTTTTATTATAGCAAATAGAAGATAAGAATTCTATACTGATTAGACATACTATCATGAAGTAGGAGGGGCCCTTCATCCTGATTGCCTACTACTGTTAATGATAACTATAAAGTATTGCATATATTATTAATAGAACTAAAAAAGGTATACTTGGCTGATGAAGTCCAACATTTAAATAGTGAATATTTTAAATATTTTATTCTAGCAACTCAGCTGCATATTTTGCAGTGAACTCATTCTGGTTGGCTTAATAGGAAGCCCTAGGACTTTAATTCAGTGACCATCATTAGGGGTCCCAGGTAGCTGCCGGCAGATCAAATTCTACCAGGACAATGGTTACCAAAATGTTTTTTATACTTTTGAGTTTTTTTTTTAAATATTTTTGAGTGTCTCTTGGTAAGTATCTTTAATTTGCCACTGTTTATGTCAGGCCCTGTTACACAATTAATGATACCAGAGGGTTTTTGAGCTGTCAACCTTCACTCACCCTACAGTATTCTGATTCCTGAATGGTCAAGGTGGCTCACCAACAAGTTCAGTGACAAAAATATCTAGGCCCAATCATCTGCATCTTGCTCTATGGGGCTTATCTTAGTGGTTACACAGACTTTTGAACAAAGTCAAAGAATTAAGGCAGACATTGATCCTCCATCAGCTCTGGAGTCTCTGATTATTTAGATTGTGTCCTATGTATGATTAACATGAGGGATGTTGGAAGGAAGCCATATGTGGGAACAGTATGATAAGTTCTAATTTCTAGTCTAGAAACAAGTCAGATCATGAACCATCTGCTTACATTGTATTAGTTTTTCTACAAAAGGGTTTCTTTTTTCTGAAATAAAATTTGATACCATGCTTTTGGCTGTACAATGAAACAAGGTTGGATTAAAAAAATTCATTCATCATTATCTTCACATAAAGACAGATGGGATATATTCCTGTATCCCCAGAGCCAGAGCAAATAAAATTTATTTTTGAATTGGTGTGTTTCCTTTCACCAGGCAGTGAGAATTATTTTGCCTGAAATGTTTCCTTCTTAGCTTGGTTGTCAGGATATTAAAATTAACTGATGGGATGCTTCCTTACACACTTTATTTCCCATTTCTCTATACAGTTTCTCTTCTCTTTTAATGCACTTCTAAATGAATGTATATATTTTCTTATAACCAAGTCAATGTATTTTTGGAAGTATATGACTTAAAAACTGTAATTAAAGAATTATGAAATAGCTATATTCAAACATGCCAAATGAAAGCTTTTTTGTTTTATTGGCTCTTTTTAGTTATACCAGACAGTAGAAGCCATTTTGATATAAGAACATGGAATATATTTTGTTCTAATTCAGTCCTAGGTACCTCCCCTTCCTCTCCCCTCCCCCATCCCCTGCTCCCTTTCCTCTGCTTTACTGATATTTATTAAAATTTCTGCCATTCACCCATAGTGGTTTTTTTAGTGAATTTCACATGGATGTACATGATGGTGAGAATCATTGTAGCATATTTGTATATGTACACAGGAAAGTTATGTCAGATTCATTCCACTGTCTTTCTTTCCCCCATCCCTCCTCTTTTCCTTTCATTGCTCTTTGTCTACTCCACTGAACTTGTTTATTTTTAAAAAATCCCTCCCTACCCACTATTGTGGATTAGCTTACACACATCAGAGAAAACATTTGACCTTTGGTTTTGGGGATTGACTTATTTCACCTAGCATGGTAGTCTCCAGATCCATCCATCTAACAGCAAATGTCATAAAGTCATTCTTCTTTATGGTTAAATAATATTCCATTGTGTATATATACCACATTTTATTTATCCATTCATCTGTTGAAGGGCACCTAGGTTGGCTCCATAGCTTAGCTATTGTGAATTGTTCTGCTGTAAACATTGATGTGGATGTGTCACTGTAGTGTGCTGATTTTAAATCATTTGGATATAAACCAAAGAGTAGGGTAACTGGTCAAATGGTGGTTTCATTCCTAGTTTTTCTGAGGAATCTCCATACTGTTTTCCAGAATGGTTGCACCAATTTGCAGTCCCACTGACAATGTATAAGTATACCTTTTTCCCACATCCTCACTGACATTTATTGTTACTTGTATTTTTGATAATTGCCATTCTGACTGGACTGAGATGAAAGCTCAGTATAGCTTTAATTTGCCTTTCTCTAACTGTTAGAGTTGTTGGACATTGACCATTAATGTTCCTTCTTTTGAGAAGTGTCTTTTCAGTTCCTTTGCCCATTTATTGAGAGGGTTATTTATTTTTTTGGTATTAATTTTTTGAGTTCTTTATGTATCCTAAAGATTAATACTCTATCTGGGGTGCAGATGGCAAAGATTTTCTCCCATTCTGTGAACTCTGTTTTCATGCTTTTGAGTTTTAGTTTGATGTCATCCCATTTATTGATTTGATTTTAGTTTTTATGCTTTAGGAGTCTTGTTGAGAAAGTCATGTCCTGAGTGAAATGTTGGGATGTTGGGCCTTCATTTTCTTTTAACAGGTACAAGGATTCTGGTGTAATTCCTAGGCCTTTGATACATGTTACATTCAGTTTTGTGAAGGGTGAGAGATAGGGGTTAAATTTCATTCCACAACATATGGATTTCCAGTTTTCCAGCACCATTTGTTGAAAAGGCTATCTTTTCTCCGATGTATGTTTTTTGGCACCTTTGTCAAGGATAAGATAACTGTACTTATGTGGATTTGTCTCTGTGACTTCCATTCTATTCCATTGGTCTTCATGACTGTTTTGGTGCCTGTACCATGCTGTTTTTGTTACTATAGCTATGTAGTATAATTTAAGGTCTGGTATTGTGACATATCCTGCTTCACTTTTTTAGCCAAGAATTTTTTTGACTGTTCAAGGCCTCTTATTTTTCCAAGTGAATTTCATGACTGCTTTTTCTATTTATATGAACAATGTCATTGGAATTTTGATGAGAATTACATTGAATCTCTGTAGTGCTTTTGGTAATATGAGTATTTTAACAGTATTAATTCTGCCTACTCAAGAACATTGGGGGTCTTTTCATCTTTTAAGGTCTTCAATTTCTTTCTTTGGTGTTCTCTAGTTTTCATTGTAAAAGTCCTGAACTCTTTTGTTAGATTGAGTCCCAATTGTTTTATTTTTTGAATCTATTATTAATGGGATAATTTTCCTAATTTGTTTTACAGCAGATTCATCGTTGAAGTATAGGAGCATGACTGATTTATGGGGGTTGATTTTGTATCTTGCTACTTTGCTTAACTCATTTTTGAATTCTAGAAGTCTTCTAGTGGAGTTGTTTTGAGTCTTCTAAATATAGGATCATGTCATTAGCAAACAGAGATAATTTTGAGTTCTTCTTTTCATATTCATATCCCTTAATTTCCTTTCTTGCCTAATTGCTCTGGCTAGAGTTTTAAGGACTTTGTTAAATAGAAGTGGTGAAAGAGGACATTCCTGTCTTGTTCCAGTTTTTAGAGGGAATATTTTCAGTTTTTCTCCGTTCTGAGCAATGTTGGCTTTGGATTTATCATACATAGCCTTTACAATGTTGAGGTATGTTGCTTCTATCCCTAGTTTTTCTAGTGTTTTAAACATGAATGGATACTGTATTTTGTCAAACACTTGTTCTGTATCTATTGAGATAATCATATGATTCTTGTCTTTAAGTCTCTCCATATGGTGAATAACATTTATTGACTCCCATATGTTGAATCAACCTTGCATCCCTGGGATGAAACCCACTTGATCATGGTGCACTATTGTTTGCATTTGTATTTGTATGAAGTTTGCAAGGATTTTATTAAGAAATTTTGCATCTATGTTCATCAAGGAAATTGGTCTGAAGTTTTCTTTAAGTGATGTGTGTTTTTCTGGTTTTTGTAGCAGGGTAATTCTGGCTTCATAGAATGAGTTTGGAAGAGTTCCCTCCTTTTCTATTTCATGAATTAATTTGAGGAGGAAAATATATTAGTTCTTCTTTAAAGGTTTGGTAGAACTTGACTGAGAATCCATCCAGTCCTGGGCTTTTCTTTGTAGGCTTTTGATGGCTACTTCAATTTCAGTATTTGAAATGATCTGTTTAAATTTTCTACATCCTTGTTCAATTTGGGTAGCTCATATGTCTCTAGGAATTTGTCAGTTTCTTCACAATTTTCTAGCTTATTGTAGCATAAATTTTCAAAATAGTTTCTGATAACTGTATTCACTAGTGTCTGTGGTCATATTTCCTTTTTCATCTTGGATTTTCAAAACTTGAATTTTTCCCTCTTTCTTTTGGTTAGCTTGGCTAAATGTTTATCATTTTTGTTTATTCTTTCAAAAACAACCTTTTGTTTCATTGATTCTTTTGAATTTTTCAGAATCTCAATAAATTGCAGTTCTGATTTTATTCATTCTCTGTTTTCTACTGATTGTGGTGTTAATTTGTTATTCTTTTTCTAGGGCCTTGAGCTGTAATGTTAGATTATTTATTTGGTGACTTCCTATTCTTTTAATGTATGAGTCCAATACTATGAACTTTCTTCTTAGAATTGCCTTCTAACTGTCCAGAGATTTTAATATATTGTATCATTATTCTCATTTATCTCTAAGTATTTTTTCTCCCTTGATTTCTTCTACTATCCATTTGTTATTCAAAAGTATATTATTTAGTCTTCAGGTTTTAGATTAGCTTATATTTTTATCTGATCATTGATTTCTAACTTTATTCTATTATGATCTGATAGAAAGCAAAGTATTATCTGTATTTATTTTTATTTTTCCTAAGATTTGTTTTGTGGCCTAAAATGTGGTCCATTTTAGAGAAGGATCCATGTGCTGCTGAGAAGAAATTGTATTCAGTCATTGCTGAATAAAATACTCTATATATGTTGGTTAAGTCTAAATTATTCATTTCATTTTTTAGTTCTATAGCTTCTTTATTTAGTTTTTTGTTTGAATGATCTATTCAGTGATGAGATAGGCATGTTAAATTCACCCAGTATTATTGTGCTATGGTCTATTTGATTCTTGATATTGAGAAGGGTTCGTCTGATGTAAGTAGATGCTCCATTGTTTGAGACATAAATATTTATGGCCATTATTTCTTGTTTTAGTATGCTTCCCTTAAGCAGTGTGGAATGACCTTCTTTGTCCCTTCTGATTAACTTTGGCTTGAAGTCTGGTTTGTCTGACATGAGAATGGTAACCCCTGCTTGCTTACGAGAGCCATATAAATGATATGTTTTTTTCTCATCTTTTCTCCTTTAGTCTGTGGATATCTGCTTGCCTGTAAGGTGAGTCTCTTGGAGACAGCACATGGTTGGGTTTTTTTTTTTTTTTTTTAATTTTTTAGCTGTTGATAGACTTTTATTTTATTCATTTATTTATATGTGGAGCTGAAAATGGAACCCAGTGCCTAACACATACTAGGCAAGTGCTCTATCACTGAGTCACGACCCCTGTCCCTGTTCCTGGGTCATGTATTTTAATCCAATCTGCCAAACTATGTCTCTCTCTTTTATTTATTTATTTATTTATTTATTTATTTATTTATTTATTTATTTAGCAGTGCTGGGGATTGAACCCAGCGTTTTTTGCTTGCAAGGCAAGCACTTCAACAACAGAGCTATATCCTTATCCCAACCCATGTCTTTTGACTAAAGAGTTTATACTATTTACATTCAGTGTTATTATTGAGAGATGATTTTTATTTCCTATCATTTTGATTTACTTCTAGTGTTTAAATCAAATTCAACTTTCCCTTAATTGACTATTCTTCTAGTGTAATTCTTCTCTCTGCCAGTTTTTGTTTTTATTTTTCATTTCTTCATGAGCTATTTTCTTGAGTATGTTTTGCAGAACAAGCTTTCTAGTGTGATTCTTTTAATTATTTTATACTGTGGAAGGTTTTAAATCTCATATTCAATTTTGAAACTTAATTTTGCTGGGTATAGTACTCTTGGGTGTCTTCCCTTATTTTTCAGAACTTGGTATATTTTATAACAAGACCTCCTAGCTTTTAGGGTCAGGATTGAAAAATCAGTTGCAAACTGGATTGGTTTACCTCTAAATGTGACCAGTTGTTTTTCTCTTGCAGCTTTTAAAATTCTATCCTTATGTATGTTAGGCATTTTCATAACAATGTGTCTTGGTTTGGATCTGTTATGATTTTGTATATATTGGGTTTTGTCAGCCTCCTGTTTTTGATTTTCCATTTCATTCTCAAGGATTGGAGAATTTCTGATATCATTATTTCTTTGAAAAGATTGTGAACTCCTAATTAGACATAACTTTCCCATGTTCTTATGTGAATACACCACCAGTGAAACTCCACATTGTGTTTATACACAATGAATGGGATCCTAATTAGAATAAGTTATACTCCATGTATGTATAATATACCAAAATACACTGTACTGTCATATCTAAAAAGAGCAAATACAAAAATTATAATTTAAAAGGATTGTCAGGGTAGCAGAAGTAGATTTAGTAAGGCCAGTTCAGAAGCCATTTAAGTCATCCATGAACAAAACATCTCAGGGGGAGAAATCTGGATGGGGAGAAATGGGCTAGTTTGTCGCCTATTTAGAGATGAAAAGAAAAGAATTGGCACTGGTTTGAATATAAGGAGTTGAGGAGAACAAGGAATCAAATGTGGTGCCCAAATTTCTGAGTTGAGAGCAACTGAGTGCATCATTGTATGCTAAATTAAGGAATAATGAAGGAAGAGTTGGTATGCAAAGAGAAGAGTATGTTGTCACTATTGAATATGTTGAGTTTAACAATCCTGTGGAAGATCCAAGGGGAAATGGCAATAAATAATGGTAAATTAAAAAAAAATATCCTGTGCATTCCTTTTATTTGTATTTCAGAGCCTTCATCTATTCCAATGAATCTCAAATTTGGTCTTTTAATATTATCCCATATTTCTTGAATATTCTCTTCATGGTCTCTTAACTCTTTTCTCTAGTCAACATTATTTTCAAGATTGTATACTTAAAAAAAAAAAATTCTTTACTTAGTCTTTGATGCCTGAAACTCTGTTTTCCAAGTGGTTGAGTCCATTAGTAATGCTTTCCATTGAATTTTGAATTTGATTTATTTACTCTTTAATTTCAAGGATTTATGTTTTGTTCTTTTTCAGAATCTCTGTCTCTTTATTGTGATTTTCACTTCCTGTATTTTCTCTCTGATTTCACTTCTTATATTGCCTTTTAATTCAGAGAACAGTTAACTGTGATCTTCCTAAGTTCCCTGACATTTCCTCCACTGTGGGGTCCATGAAGTCTATTGTTGAGGCATTTTGGGTTGCTTGTTCTCTTGTTTTTTCATACTGTTTGTATGTCTACACATCTATCAGTATGGTTCTGACTTATGTTAAGTGAAGGACTATTTTGTGAGCTTCTTTTTCTTAAGAGCCTTCTAAATTCTGCTTTTCTTTCACTGCTTCCTTTCTGTATTGTGAGGAAATCAGGACTGTTGCCTAGCTTGCTTCTGCCATCTTCCCCTTTCTCCCCAAATGACTTTTAAGATTCTCTGACTCAATTCTCTTTCCTTTAAACAAAGAGAAGTATGAAAAAGTATGGTGTTTTAAAATATAGATTTTCTTATACAGTAAAGATATTTACAAATAATTAACATTAGATATATTCTTTGAAATATTATTTTAATAAGAAAATGGATAGATCTATCTATAGCTATTAAAGCTGTCATAATTTGTTAATATATATCCATATACAGAATATTATGCAGCTATTTAAATGATGCTGCTGTAGAAGTGTGCTTATTCAATCAAAGTTTGTTTAGGATGTTTTGATCAAAACACTATTAGTACAAATAAAAAATTAGTACAAATAAAAAAATTAATAGTAAAAACAATATGTATTATTATTATTATAATTATTTTGTGGTGCTGGGTATTCAACTCAGGGCCTCATGCACATTAGACAAACACTCTACCACTGACATATAACCCCTGCCCACAAAGCAATATGTATATATTTTTTAATTGCACAGAAAAATCTGGAACCATATATGCCAAGGAGTTCACAATAATTGTCTCTGGATAATTGAAATTATAAGTGTTTAAGATGGTTTTTAATTTTTTCTTATTTGTGTTTTTTCTTTTTTTATAATTAACCAACATTACAATAAATGCCAATAGATTTAAAATTAAAAACCAGTCAATAGTTAAAGACTTTTGTTGTATGTATATTTGATGACAGAGCAACATGAATGATGAGGATAAGGATCTATTGCCAATCGGTTAGAGGAAAATTGGGCCCAGAAAGGAACTTCAAAAAGCAGCTTACAGATGAGCCCTCAGTGGTCCTTTGATCTTCAATTTAGCTTCCTCTTGGGAATCGTTTAGTGTCTGCTCTTAAGATGATGAGATGAGACACCTACCTTCTCAGTAAAGACCCTTTGATTTAGCAGAGTGGAAATAAAGGGATTTTTATAGATATGATCCATTAAAGTCTATTTTCAATGCTTATTGATCTTCCTGAGACATTTCCAGAGAGAAGGTCTAGCACAAATAATTTAATTAAATCTATAAGAGCTCTCTCTTTTTAAAATATAATCACTGATGAATTTACAAATACAAAAATTTAACAGTAGCTTAGAAAAATATAACTCAGTGCCTAGTCACATATTAGGACTGTTGTTGCCCTGTGTAAAGGTAGTTCTCCAAAGATACCTGGTGAAGCCTTTTATTCTTTTTAACTTCCTTCCAATTCTTTTTAAGCATCAGAGTATTATAATTCTCTGCTTCCACTTTGTGTGATGATTGGCATCGAAACCTGAAACTTCCATTTCTAGAATAGAGTCACTTTAAAAACATGTGTGTCATCATTTTCCAAAAGTGGTAAATAATTTTGGGTAAATCCTCTGGAACATTTAAAAGGTTCGATTTCCCCAAATAAAACATTCCTGGGCTTGTGGATGGTGTCCAAATGATGTGTAAAAAGTGGGAATATGAGGGCAGCCATTTGGACAAGTGCTGTTCTCCTGTGAAGACCGGAGAAGTATTCAGCTTTGAACCTGTGGGGTACCATCTGTCTGTGGGTTTATGTAGTCATTAATCAGATATTAGGTGTAATGATCTCTGCAGAAAAAATACCTCACCTGGAACCAATCTTTGACTGCATCTGTTCCCAACATGTCAATTAAAGTCTACCTTTTATGACATTTAGTATTATTGTGCCTGATCTAGCTGTAAAGAATCCCAAAGAAAGAGATTATGTCTTATTTTGATTTTTATTTCTTGTAAAACCTAGGACAATATTTTTCACCCTACTCATATAAATCAATGTTTATTGGATTGACTCTATTAATATTTTTCTTTGTACTAATAAGCTAGTCAGGTTAAAAAAATCACTGGTTCAAAATCTTAAGGAAAGAAAGTCTATGTACATTAGATGGGATGACACTTCTTTGAGACAACTCCTAATACTGTCGGCGGCCATAATCTGTGGTTAATGCCTTCAAACAGATGTCTAATTATGAAAATTCCTTGCTAGACATTGATTTTGGGAAAAGCACATGACCCAGGATGACTCAAGAAATGTAAGTAAAGTTTTCAGAAAAAGATTTCTTTTAAGTAGGTGTAGTTAACAGATGATTAATTCTTTAAACACTACCATATCTAGATGCACTAGGAACTCACTGTCTTGGGTAACTCTTGTTACCTTGGGTTACTTTGGGGCCATGTGGGACCAGTGTGAGGGCTAAGGCGACACAGACAACAGAGAGGAGGAAACAAGGAACGTCTCTGAGGACGCTGGTGGAGCTGCTGTGCCTAACCAACCCCATGGGTTGGACTTCTATAGGTTGGAATTCTTATGTGAAGTAATATATTTCCTTACCATTAAGATATTCATAGAAAGTATTTTGTTAATTGCAGTTAAAATGCATCCTAAGATGTCCTTCACTGTAAGCTTAAGAAATTTTGGAGAAAAGATACATTCTCCATTATGTTCTAAGCATATATGGGACTGAATAACAAAAACCTGCCTTTGAGAGCCTGTCGGTACAAAGACAATATTGTCTATGAATATCTTAAATGGTACCCAAAGTAATTTTTAATGTAACGGAGCCCTCCATGCCTGATGCCAAAAATAAGAGTTCTAAATTGGCCAGGTTTTTGTATGCCATATATGGAGATGTATATTCATACCTTTCCATTTTTCTTACTTTTGTCCCCATGGTGCTCAAACTGACCTTGGTCTTGCAGACGTGTGCACTTTAGCCCAGAAACCCTGGTGCATGACCTAGAAGTGAAAACAAAGGGCTGAAAATTCAAAACTATTTGACATTATTAAGATTTTTTCAGCTAAGAGGGGATAGGGTGAATTGTGATTTTAATTTTTGCCCTCTGTTGGATCGTTTCTGTCATATTTCAATATTAGATGTCCTTAACATCTACTCTGGTCAAGGGATGCTAGTTGGTATAAAGATATGAAGTATGAATCAGGAATAACTCTTCTGCCCTAAGACTTTCGTTCATTGTGTATTGGGGATAAACAATCCATATCTCTTACATAAATTAGTGCAAAGAACTTCCCCTTCAAATATATGGTAGCAATGTGAAATGTTTGTGTGAGGGTCAGTTAGAAAAAATAGTTAAGAGTTTAAAAATATGCAAGTTGGTTTATACTCAAAGGACTTAAAACCAACATACTACAGTGACACAGCCACATCAATGTTTATAGCAGCTCAATTCACAATAGCTAAACTATGAAACCAACCTAGATGCCCTTCAACAGATGAATGGATAAAGAAAATATGGTATAGTATATGGAATATTACTGAACTTTAAAGAAGAATGAAATTCTGGTATTTGCTGGTAAATGAATGGAGTTAGAGAATATCATGCTAAGTGAAATAAGTCAAACCCAAAACACCAAAGGTTGAATGTTTTCTCTGATATGCTAATTCACAATAAGTGGGGGTGGATAGGGAAGAATAGAGTTACTTTATATTAGGTAGAGGGGAGTGAAGGGAGATGTAACGGTTAATTTGAATTGTCAACCTGATCGAATTACAAGATGCCAACGATTAAGACGCTTCTGGGTGTGTCAGTGAGGGAGTTTGTAGGAATGAGATAGGAACTGAAGTGGAGACCCTCCCTAAGCATGGGCAGCACTGCCCAGTAGGATGGAATAAAAGCTGGAAGAACAAGGAAGCAGATGCAGATGCAAGTTTGGCTCTTCTTGAACGGGTTCTTGATTGCTGCTTCGATTGTCTAAGGACATCGGATTCTCGCTTCTTCACTCTTCCAAAGTAGACTCTGTCAGTGATTCTCCAGGTAGTTTCCAGAAGCCTTGGTCCCGTACTAGGATAGCACTGTTGATCCTTCTTGTTCTGGGGCTTCTGCATCTTGAACATGCAGCTGCTGGATCTTCCAGTTCTCCAGCTGAAGACAGCCATTGTGGACTACCCAGCTTCTGGTCGTGTAAGCCAATCTAATAAATCCCCTTTTATAATCATACTCTCTGTTGATTCTGTTCCTCTAGAGAACCCTGACTAATACAGGAAGGGAAGGGGCATGGGGGAAGAAATGATAGTAGAGTAAAACAGTATTATCTCATGTACATGTACAACTGCATGACTGGTGTGATCCTGCAATATGTATAATCAGAAAAATGTATCAATGCATTCTACTGTCATGTACAACTAATTAGAACAAGTAAAATTTTAAAAAATTAACGAAAAGAGTGCTGGGGATGTAGCTGAGTGACTGAGCACCCTTGGGTTCAATCCTCAGTACCAAAAAAAAAAAAAAGTCCATCATAAAGTCATGTGCATTGAAAAGGGGTGAGATTATGTTTGGACCAGAGCAAAGAGGAAAACAGAAGAGTCATGAGATTCACATACAGATAAAGCAAATAAAACTTTCTCTTAGGAAAAAAAAAAATGTGCAAATAAACCATTGGAAGATCTTGTTAAGATTATGTTTTTGATTCTGTTAATAAAACTTGGAATAACTGAGTTTTGAGCTTTCCTACAGAAAGTGGCATATAAGATTAGTTTTATGTTTAATACATTTATTCTTAGGAACTTCTGACTTGATGTGTTAATGCATTAATTGGATTTTCAAATTCTAAAGTAATTTAGAAATAATCTCAATTACTGATGACAAGAAATGCATTAAATACAAAAATATTTTTACATGATATAAATCTACTGTGGTTTACATGTGTAGCACATGGTATGATCTTGAAAGACTGTTTATTTGCATTAATGTTAACTCAAACTCTGTATCTTACAACTCTCAATGTCTGGCTGTTCTCATTTCCTTGGTGGGTTTACTTGATTGAGTAATAGCTGGGAAAGATTGGAAGAATCATTACCATACATCTGAGCAGTAGTGTTGAGGGCCCTTGCTCCTTGCTCATGGGGATTTAACCTCTTTTTCAAAGAGTTCTACATATAAAAATTGAACCAGGCTAAGAAACTGGGTAATGAATAGCGACTTTTAATGGGGGCAGTCCTCCTCATTTTCCTGATTGTCAGCCCTTGATTTTGACTATACACATCTGCATTGTCCAATATGGTAGCCACATACACGGTAGCCACATATGGCTCTTAAAGTTTAACTGAATCAAATAATCAATTCTGTTCTTCAATTACAATAGCCACTTTTTCAGAATCACTGATTTTCAGAATCTCTCTATGAATGTACTATCAAAAACTATACCCTTGAACTTGGAAGAGCTGTAAGTTTCTTCTTGTTCATTCTCAACTAATTTCACAACTTTTAAATCACAAAGACACAGGTTTCTACTCTGCCTCAAATGAAATCCACCATTCCAAGGTTTTAATCTTGTGCACTACACTTGGAGAGAAGGGACGTGCTCTAGGCAAGTCTCGTAGCAAGTATTCTGACTTAACTCCCTCTGCTCTAGCAGTTTGTCAAGTATAAATGCTTTCAAATTTATTGCCTGCCTTTGGCAACTTCTAATATCCTAAATTGTTTTAAAGATTTCTCAAATTTTATATTATTCTTTGGTGAGAGAAATCATTGACCTCTTCAGGCCCACACATCAGAAGTTGATCCAAGGATGTTAGGTTTTCAGTTGGCACAGTCATAAACATTTATTTAATTATCATTAAACACTGGCTAATAATTCTATATTATGAGTATTTAAATTCTATTAAACCTACCTTATCTTTCTGAGTAAAGTGCACTTTTGGGGCTCTATGAGGTCCACATGACTTGCATCTTTTTCCTATTTTATGTCAGTCAGCTTCCTGTTGCTATGACAAAATGTCTGAGATAATCAACTTATAAGAAGAAAGGTTTATTTTGGTTCGTGGTTTCAGTGGATTCAGTACATAGTCGCTTGGCCCTATTTCTTTCGGCCTAGAGTAAGTTGGTACATCATAGAAGGAGTGTGCATGTGAAGGAGGCTTTCTCATTTCATGGCCAGAGAGCAGAAAGAGAGGTAGGAAGAGGTGAGGGTCCCACTATAACCTTCCAAGTCATACCCACAATGACCTAACTTCCTTCCACTATGCCCCACCTCCAAAAAGTCCCAGCACCTCCCAGTAGCAGCAAATTGGGGTCCATGGAGTAAACTGGGGTCCATGCCTTCAACATGTGGACTTTTGAGAATATTCCAGATCTAAGCTATAGCACATCCCTCTCCTCCTCTGTATTTCCTACTCTACATTCATTGTTCCCTCTGCTGTAACTGTATTACCTCTGCTGTTTCTCCAAATGCAAAGCTCACAACTCCCCTCAGGGTCTTTTTCATTTTCTTCTCCTTCTGTCTTGGACTTTCTTCCTTTAGAATCTACATGGCTCAATCCTTTCCTTCTTGTCAGTGAGTCTTTTTTCTATGTGATATAATAAACACCTCCCTTCCCATCTTTCCTTACCTTGTTTCTCCATAGTGCCTATTACATCTGGCAAAATATGTGTTCTTGGGCTGTCTGCTCCACCCTGATACTAGTTTCTTAAAGGAAATTTGCTCCTGCTATGTTCTGATACCTGTAAGATGCCTGGTACATCTTAGATTTTCCACATATGAGTATTGAATGAATATGAGTTATATTTAGCAGAGCAAAAAGAAGTGTGACAGAATTGAAAGACAGAGCTCTAAAGAAGATAAAGCTGAGCCCCTAGTCTCCTTCTCCACAAGCCCTTCTCAGGTAGAAATATTTATATTGAAAATGCTGGTCATATTTGCAGAATTTGTCCATGTCATTCACAATCTATTATGGATGTGATTGTCATGGCAATTGGAAGAGGAGAAGTAAACTTGGACAGGATGATGAAAAATTTTGTCATGAGGAAATTGTCCTGCCTTTGTTACCCTCAGGGAAATCTTATTCCTTTACCTTGAACTTGAACGTCTCTTTTGTTTATTGTCATGCACTATGAAGTCAATAAATTTTCCCAGTGTTCTGCAATCCATTGCAGCCTCTGCCTAATTACTGAGGATCCTAGAGAGGTCCTGGCTCCTAATGGGAAGGTTTTGATAATAATAATAACAATGTTAATAATACTTGTTCATAATAATACCAACATTAATAATAGTAACTAAAATAAAATTTACTTTAACTTACTATGTGCCAACACTGTTAGAAATATTTTACATGCATTTTCTTATTTTACCCAACAACTCTATGAATTATTTATTGGCATTATCATGCCCCTTTTCTTTATGAAAACCATGAAGTGCAGAGAAGCTATTTAATTGACAATGGATTGTGAAAGTTGAGGTTCAAAATGAGTGACACAAAAATTTAGTGTTCCTGGACTCTGGTGATTGTGTAAACAATAGAGCCATGATTTTCTCTGTTGTTGCTCCAGGGAAACTGCAGATTTCTGTACTCACTCTATGATACTTTCACTGTATCAGAGAATCTCTCTAGAACAGTGGTTCTCATGAGGAACAGTTTTGCCATCCAGAGGACATTTGGTAATGTTTGGAGACATCTCTGATTGCCATACTTGTGTGTGGGGATGTTACTGACATCTAGTGGGTGAAGGCCAGGGATGCTGCTAACATTGTAGCATATAGGACAACCTTCACAACAAAGAACAATGTGACCCAAATATCACTAGTGCTGAGGTTGGAACTCCTGCTCTAGACTCTCTCTTGCTCTCTAGTCTGAATCTACTTTCTCTTTTTCTCTAATTTCTGTCCCCTGTTTTTTTCTTTCTCTCTCTTTATGGAAACCCTTAAGATTGCTGCTTCATTTGGACTGTCAACTTTGGCTCAAATATGATTTCGCAAAGTTAGAATGCTTTTGGCTATGGATAACAGGAATGATGGCTCAAATGGGCTTAAACAATAATGAAATTCATTATCACTCATGAACAGGAGTGTACAGATGGGATAGGAATTGGTAGAAGTATGATCAGAAGAAAGGTAAGATTTTTTTTTTCTCCCCCCTGTGGTTAACGAACTCTGCTTTCCCTTTCTCCATTGTTAGCATGATCTATAGGTTGGCATCCTCGATGATTGCAAGATGCAAACAGCAGCAAATGGGGCAACCATCTTCATTGCTCACATACAACACAGAAATGGAAAAAACTCTCACCCATTCCCCAAATCATGAGATGCATCCTTTCTTTCATTCTTATTGAGCTTAAAGCACATCCAAACCTTGACCAGTAATAGTTGAACTAAAAGACTATGTGCAGTTTGGCTTGCTATTCAGGACCTAGAATTAGGAATGGCATAGGTAATTAGAATGAGGCTTAGGAAAGAGAAAACAGGGAAGGAGATTAGTTAGCGCACCAACTGAGCCCACCCTACCCTGGCTACTGTCTGGAAGATGTTTCTTTGTTCCATTCTTCGCAATCAGTGGACAAGTACCATACCTCCTTCACCATCTCCATCCCTGTTCCTGGAATTGCAGCTCAGTTCATCACATTTTCCATCAAAACTACAAGAAATTACTAGAGATGAAATTTATAATGAATCTTATCAGAGGATGGGAGACTCGAGCTGGGACTTGAAGTTTCAGAGATTAAGATCGGTATTTTTTTCCAATACAATAGATTGCCAAACATAGAAGGATTAGAAAAGAGAAAACTGGTTTTCCTAAGAATTCTGGCATAGTACATTTTTAAGGGGAAAATTTTTTCTCTTCATAAAAATGGAAGATATGTAGTAGAAATGACCTGATATTTTAAAAAATTGTATGAAGTTCAGTCATTTTGTAAGTTACCTATTATGTTGATGTGTCATGGGGTTAAAATATATGACATGACCCAAATAGGATCTCTATTGAGCCCATTATCTTGAAAATAATTTATACTTTTAGTTTAAAGAGTGGAGGCCTGATTAGGTTCACAGAGAATAAAAATAAAACAATATTAAAACAAATACATCCTTTTTTCAGTTGCTAATGTTTAATTTTACTAATATAATTAAGCTTATTTCTAGTAAACTTTTCCTTCTAGAGGCTAAAATCATCTTTTAAAAATATAAATGTATGATTCTTTAAGCATTATGATTTATATTGATTGTTATAATCTATTTTTAATTTCTAAAGGTGATAGACAAATCACGCTTTCAGGTAAAGTTTTTCATTTTATCACTTTCTTTGGGATAAACAACACAGTTAAGTTTCTGAGTATAGATAAGAAATATATCTCATTTCTAGATGGCTCAATTCCACACAGGAACATATTCTTATTATTATGTTGAACTTGGCCTTAATAGTCTTTCATGGGTTGGTGGGTATTTCTCTTTCTTTCTTTCTTTTTTTTTTTTAACATGTTACATGAAATAGAAGCCCACTGCCAATGTTAAAAGGCTCAGACAGTGGTATTTTAATTTTTTTTATATCACTAGTCTTAATCTTATAATGTTGGCCTTTATTGCTATCTGCGTTGGGAAATGGGCAAAGGAAAGAAAATTGGTGAAACAAAAATGAATCTGTTTTGTCTTCTCTTTGTAGCTCTGCTGAGTTATATATTTTTCCTAAGATGAGATAAGTTATTTTAAATTTTCTTATGAGATAAACTTCATAAAATTGAAGTTCAGGCATTTACTCTGGGTTAGGTCTTATTTCATCATTACAACTAAATATGGATTTTTAGAATTTGAAAAGTAGATATTGAGCTGCTGAAATTTAATAACTATACGTTGATGTGTATAGTTCAAACTAAAATTGAAGAGAATTATTATAAGACAGGTGAAATGTAAAATCACCTTAAATTTCGTCTTTGTAAAATCAGTCAAATGATTATGCAAAAAAGAGTATCATTTAAAGTAGTTCTTAAAAACAGGAGGTAGGCACATTGTATATTTATTTATATACATATATACACTTACACATTTATATATATGTACACACGTTTGTATATGTATATATATATATACACACACACATCATGCACACACATATACATATACACACATAGATATCCATGTATGTCATTTGGTTTTCAGAAAACCAGGTGTAACAAATTATGTTTTTCTTAGAAGCCTATAAAATTTCCCTTTACTAGGAAAATTTCCTAAATAAAACTGAAGTTGTTGTACTTTTGGCACAATAAAATTCCTGTTTCTAAGAAGCCAAAATCAGGGGAATTTATATAGAAAAACATCTTACATAGCTTTTTGCACACCAGCTAAAATAAAACCATATGTCCTGTTAAAATGTCAAGTCACCTCTCCTGTGACCTTATAAATTAAAGAACTGAAGCACTTTCCACAAGTTTCAAGGAAGGAGTTGATTTTTCCTACTATTCGCCCCACAAATCAGGTGTACATTTTCATTATTCTGTTACTTAGATGTTTCTATACCTTTGAATTGTTTTACTGAGTTCAGTCAAACATTTTGGGCACAATGAAACAAAAGGAGAAAAGGAAGGAAAAAAAAGTCTTGGTAATAAAAGATACATAAAGATAGGTTCCATTATGAGAGCAGACATGTTTCCAAAACCTGGTATAAGGAAGGATGGAACAAGGTTGGAAATGTTCTTCCAGACCCTCAGTCTCTGTATCTTAATCCCAAGGCAAGAGGGTCACAGAAGGAACAAATGTCCACAGCATGGGTTAGCAAGCCTTGTGGGCTGCCGGAATCACCAGAGAGGCTTAAAAGATACCAAAGCCTGGGTCCAGCTCCCAGTTACTTATTTGTGGTGGAGGTTTTGAAGGCTCCGAAGTGAACTAGTTCTCTGTAGCTAGTTGAGATAATGAGGTAGAATCCAGGTAAGGAAGGACAATTACATTGCCCAATGAGGGAGATGGAAAACATGGATTAAAAGTCAGATAGATGTCAGTATCCACAGAGAAATGAAGTAAAAGGAATCAAATTTGTAAACTTCTGGAATTAGTCATGAAAATGGCAACTGAATGTTTTGAGGTGGCCACCTGAAGGTTCTACTGGGATGCTGACAGAGTCAACAAGGATTCTCACTAGAAGGCACAGTGCCAAATCAGTTATTTGGTCAATTTTTGGATCTAAGCACAGATCTAAAAGTAACAGCCAAGGTCATTCATGGAAACAAGGAACTTAAATAGACCCAATTAGAGAGAACGTGAAGTTGTACCGCTGTCATTTAAAAAATTATTTCACTTGAGTTATTTTTCCAGTAACAACTCTACTTTTGATTTTTATCTTTGGGCCAAGGTAGGACCTCTTGACATTTAAAAATGCAAGGTCTACTCTAGTCTTAGTCTCTACTTAAGGTTCCCGAAGAGCTAGATGAAGCTTGTTTGACCTCAACTCTCTTTAGATTTGTTGGAGTTGATGCTCTTTTTTTCCTGGCACATATCTAGAACACATGCCTAAGTGAGGATTTCCTATCCAAGTTTTATTTCCCTGTGCATTTTGGAATTTCTATAAATATTCCCTTTCTATAAATATTCCCTTTTCTACCTCCCCAAAGTCACCACCTGCACCATCTATAACCCCAACCCCATTTTCACCTCCTGTTTCCCTACTTTTCCATCCTGATGGAACGTCTTTTCTCTTCATTCCCTGTCCTTTGCCCTCAACACACAGACATGTGGACACACACGTGGAAATTAAGACTGGAACTGTGGTTACAACCATCTTTCCAAATCTTGTTAACACAAATATTTTTTCTCTGAATTTACGCTATTCATTTTCCATTTTAAATGTGAAATCCAGTAGTTCCTCTGATCTTCACATGCTTTAAAGGAAATATTTTTTTTCTCTTGCCATATTTTCTTTTTTGTATCTTTAAAAATTTTTTTAGTTGTTGATGGGCCCTTATTTTATTTATTTATTTATATGTGGTGCTAGGAATCAAACCTAGGCTAGGCAAGAGCTCTACCACTGAGCTGCAACCCCAGCCTCTTGCCATATTTTCAATTACCTCAAATAATGAAAAACATTATATCATCCTTTCTTAAAGTTGGCCTTATAACACTTACAACACTTAGTTATAAGTGTGAGTCACAAAGGTTTTTAGATTTCTAACCAGTTAGTGAGTAGCTATGTAAAAACCAAAACATAAAAAAATCACTAGATTCTTAAAAATGGGTGAAAACACATTACTTAAAATGAGACTTATCTTCATTAGTTAAAATGAAATATTAGTTTTGGATTTTTCAAAGGTAATATGGTATTTTTTCTTTTGTTTCCTTAAACATTTTTTTCAGAAGAATTCATATTCATTATTTATAACCGAAGTATGTCTTTAAAAAAATGGATGACCTTTGGACTACCTTCTCTGTCCTTCAGGCCAGGTATCCAATGACAACCTTTATTTCTTCTGATGTTATTTTAGTGTTTCTCAATGATATGTACTTATAGTAATTTTCTTGACCAATTTTAGACCTTCTATCCAGCTTCCTGTTATGATAGCCGAGGATTCAGCCATTGAGCTACTTCCCCAGCCCTCCTTGGGTACCTATGTTGTCACATCTGTTGGGTCTGTGGCTTGGTGCTTAGTTCTTTTCAGGATCCTGGCTGCTGAGGGACACTAATCAGGATTGATTTAAACATCTCAGGAATCTAGCAGTAGGCTAGGAGACAAGTAACTTTCTTCTCTCAAACATTTGAAGCAAATAAAGTTTGAATAAACTCCCTTTACTGCAAAGTGGAGATTAAACACTTTCTTTAAAGGATCTCTCCACAGCTTTCATTTTGAATGCACACTCCCTCCGCCATCCTGAAGACCCTATGACTCAAAAGTGACTTACTGGTTTTGGCATCACCCTTCTTTATTCTAAGACATCCTCTATCCTTTGGGTTGGGACCTCCTCCAGTGATTTCCAGAAGAACCGCTGGCACACTTCTAGCCAGAGAAGAAAAGAAGACAGATTGGAAGCACAAGTTTCATTTATAGCT
This sequence comes from Sciurus vulgaris, assembly GCF_902686455.1. Taxonomy (NCBI): domain Eukaryota; kingdom Metazoa; phylum Chordata; class Mammalia; order Rodentia; family Sciuridae; genus Sciurus; species Sciurus vulgaris. The sequence goes on along the minus strand of NC_136469.1, from coordinate 36,537,830 downwards.
GGGCATCTCATCACAATAGTGCATGTTTGCTGGGTGATTTTGAAAGGGAACCCTTATTGAAAGCTGAAGGTTCAGACAGGTTTGCTTTCTTAAGCATCATTGTTTTATAGAAATGCCCCTACACTTTCCACATAGGCATATAAAAGTGCAGAGCTAGTGACAGCTATTTAAGGAGAGCAGACAAAAAATTTCATTGTATACAGCATGAAGAAATGTGAATATGTTTAATTTAGAATGTATCTCTTTTTAATGATGAGCTTGATTTTTCTCCTCCTGCGTGTGCCAGACAACTTTGGCTCCTCTCCTCTTCCAGAACATGTTCTTCTTCAGTAGTGTGAAGCTACACATCATATCGTGCATATGTGGTCCCAGGCTTTCTTTAGGTGTGTGGAGGACAACTCGAAGACTGCAGAGTGGTCACCCACGCCAAGAGTGAGCCTGAGACTGGTAGCTTCTCTGACTCAGCCATCTCTGGCTGATTCTACTCTTTTATGGGATTGTATTTTCAGCTTTTAATTGTTTAATCCTCACCATCAGAAATATGGAATTAAAGAAATCAAATTCTCCCTTTTATGCTAGAGAACGTATACAGGTTGAGAATTCTTAATCTGAAATCCAAATTCTGAATCCATCCAGATTCAAAAGCTTTTGAGTACCAACATGGATGCCACAGGTGGAAAATTACACACTTGATCTGGTGTGAAGAGTCACAGTGAGGCAGGAGCCCTAACAATATATATATATAGTTACCTTCAGGCTAGGTGTAGTAGGTGTATATGAAACATAAATGAATTTCATGCTTAGACTTGGGTTCCATCTCCAAGCCATCTCATTATGTTTATGCAAATATTTATGCAAATATCCCAAAATCGAAAATGTCTGAAATTCAAAACACTTCTGGTTCTAAGCATTTTGTATAAGGAATACTAAACCTGAATTCCTCATTTGCAATGTGTGGCAGGTGTGAGAATACTCGAAAATTTACCTTCCCCATCCCTTGTCCTTATATCCCCTCCCTTGCCTTCTTCATTTTCCACATAGCAAGAACCTCTTTAGTAGACTTTTTGGAACAGAGACATCTTTCTAAGTCCTTCCAGATGGTTAGTTTTCCATTCTTTTTGTTTTCTTAACATTTTGTCCATATCTTTGCAGTGCTTTTTTTTCTGATAACTCACTGACACTTATTTCTTTACTCATTGATTCTTTTATCTCCCTGAGAGGAAGGATCATTTCTTAAGTTTTTTTGTGTTCTTAACTTGGTGTCTGTGTCAAAAAAGAGGTTCAGTATAAATTTTTTGAACAAGCAAATGAAAAAATTCTAAGATGGTGGTATTGGGAACATTCTGTAGTTTATACTCTTCTTTCTTGGAGCCCAGGATATGTTATACTTGAGACAATAATTGTCTGTGACCAAAACTATCCACAGACTATCAAAGAACCCAGTCACAAGCATTTTATGGTCTTGAGAGATTTGTTCTCCAGAGATGCATAACTTTTCTTCTGCAATTGAGATTGAAAGAAGAGAGGAATTATCTGGGTATTTTTTCCTTTTCCATTCTGGGCAATATAAGAAATACCCTTTGTGTACTACCAATCAGAGGACAGGGTGAAATTTTTTTACCTTTGCCCTGAGCAACTAACTGAGTTAAACTTTTCTTTGGAGACAGAGCAAATGGAAATAATCTGAAAAATGAAGGACTTGGTAGATAAGAGGAGTAGAGGATATTTTCTAAAGAGCCTCTAAAATTTGGAGGATTGATCTAACCATTCAGCTTGAAAACTAAATAGCATGAAAAGAATTGATTTGTAAGTTCATGTAAATAAGATAGGAGTTGGAAACTGATATCCCTGATATACCGTGTGTACGTGAATTACTAGTTTTTAGATTCTTTGCAACTAATATTTATCTTATTGTTTAACTATTTGTGTTAGTGTCCCTAGGGCTACTATATCAAGTTACCACATACTTGGTGGTTTAAAACAATGGACATTTACTTTCTCACAGTTCCGAGGTCACATTCAAAATGGAGGTGTTGGCAGGGTTGTTTCCTTCTGGAAGTTCTGAAAGAGAATCTTCTCTATGCCTCTTTCCTAGCTTCTGGTGGCTATTGGAAATTCTTGATGTTTCTAGACTTGTAGACTTACAAGTCTGATTTGTGCTCCATTTTTACATAACATTCTTCTCTGTATGTCTTTCAAATCTCTCCTTTCTCTTATAAGGACATTTGTTGTTGAGCTTTGGGTCCACTCTAAATCTGGAATGATGTCATCTAAGATTCTTAACTTAATTACTACTACAAAGACCTAACTATAAAACAAGTTTACATTCTAGGTTCCAGGGTTAGGAATTAGACATATCTTTTTGAAGGACACAGTTCAACCCAGTATACCACCTATTGTTTTTAAAGTTTTTTTCATTATATACAAAACATACTTTAGATTTTGTATATATTAAGGATGTGAGTACAGGAACAAAGAAAAGTGAAAGATTTAATTGTATGGAAAATTCCAGGAAACAGTCAACTTTGATTCAAGTAGTTAATATATAAGTCAAAATCTAGTTTATTTTGAAAATTTGTGTGATGGTATAGGCAAATTAGCCTTAGGAGATACAGGATTGAAAAAAGAATAAATAATAGCTCTGGGATGGGGAGTTATAATTTGAGAACATAGAGGAAGTTAAACTTTTCAGGTTCAAAAATATTCTGAAGGTTCAGTGACTTTGATAAATATCTCACAATTTCAGAATTTCTTTACTATGAATCTTGTCTTAATCTGTTTTGTGTTGCTATTACAAAATACTTGAGAATGAGTAACATATACAGTAAAAAGTCTTATTTGGTTCACAATTTTGCTGAGTGGAGGGTCCAAACAGAGTGGTTCTGGTCTTGGAGAGGGTCCCCTACCTGCATCACAGCATGGTAAAAGAGCAGAAAGAAAACTGATGAATAGAAAGGGCACATGTATGAACAAGAAAGCAAGAGACCCGGAGGCATCAGGCTTGCTCTTTTTACAACAACAAGTAGGAACTCATCTTCTATGAGAGCGTGAACCCATTCAGGATAGTGGGGCCCCCACAACCTACTTTCTGTCCATTGAGACCCACCTCTTACAGGTTTATCACCTCAAAACACCACACTGGGGACCGAGCTTCCAGCACAAGACATTTTTTATTTTTTACAATCTAGAATTTGGATTTTATTTGTAATTTTATAATTTAATATTTATTTTGAGTTAGTTGCTTAACTAAATTTACTGAACACTAACTGTTCAATTACGAATTAATCAGTAGACCCATTTTTCTCCTCCTTACTAGCTTCCTTTGGTTAGTTTTGTTTATGTGACTGAATACATCTTTCATTGTCTTAATCTTGATTCCTTTTTACAATTTACTTGTTCTGTGATGATGGATTGCAACAGTGAATTTTCAATAGCAATGGAAAATTGATTTATATTTTCTTAAATGTAACACTCTTTGATTCTTTTTCCATACTGTGAATGATTTGATGAAATCTTCTAAGTATGTTTTTCCGGGTTTTGAAATAAATAAAACAACTGGTATTTAACAAAATACGCAGTTGAGTTCTAAGATTAAAAAATAATGTTGTGTAATTGTTAGTTAAGGAAATTGTACAATAATGAGTCATTGTTTGAATAGATCTGTTATTTGTGAAAGTGATGAATAGGAAAAGTTTTAAACTATTAAAGACCAAAGTGATAAAAAAGATCACGTTAAGCAGCTTTTGTCCTTTTTAGTCACCAAACATGTGGAATATTTAGTGCATTATAAATAAATCCTTGGTGCAGTTGAAACATTGGATTTCTTAATACATTTGGCCAGTTTTGGCCTAGGAAAGATGAGAAAAAGTGAAATTAGAGAAAGTAGGACCGAAAAAAATTGCCATAGAGAAAAAAGTAAGATGAGTAACCAGCAATCGAAAAGTTAAAGAGGAGTTTAGCTCTGTGTGTGTGTGTGTGTGTGTGTGTGTGTGTGTGTGTGTGTGTGTATAAGATGGATAATTGATTCTATAGTTTGAAAGTTAAATGTTCCCCAAAGGTCTATGTGTCAAAGATTTGATCCAGTGTGGCACTATTGGGAGGTGGTGGAAACTGTGGAAGGTGGGACCTGGTGAGAGGTACTTAGATAATTGGTGGCGTGACTTGGAACAGGTTGTGGGACCCTGGACTCTTTCTCTTCCTGTTTCTTCTTGCTTCCAGGCTCATGAAGTGAGTAGTATGCTCTTGCCATGATGTGCTGCCTCATCAGAAACCCAAAGTCCTATGGTCACCCATAGATTGGAATTCTCTGAACTATAAACCAACATAAACCTTTTTTCTCTCTGAGTTAATATCTCAGATACTTCCTTATCATAATGCAAAACTCATTAATACAATTGAACTGATTATTGGTTAGTAAAGATAAAGCATAACCATTCTACTCTCTGCTTCATTTTTACCTTTTCCAGGTTTTAACATGTTCTAAAAAGTGGTCATGTTAATTAATAAAAGTAATATTTATGAGATTGAATTAAATATTAAAAACAGTATTTATGTAATTGAATTAAAAGTTGTAGTGATAGGGCAAACACAGCCTACCCTGGTTGAAGAGGTTGGAGTAAGGGAGATGGAGGGCATATTTACTAGCAGCCCTTCATTGCAAATGGGGAGATGGATGGGCAATGCTCCCCCACTTGGATTCCCCACGTACGCTTTCTTGTCTCTACTAAACAAGAAAAGGCTGTCTCCTATTTAGGCTTCCAAAGAATAGGCACATTGTAAGAAGGGAGGATTGATCATTAAGAGGTTGAAAAAGAAACCATTTTTCTTTATCATTACCATGGTTTTTTGAACGTAGAAACCAACGTGTCCTAACTTAGGTCAGTGTGGGAAAGAGGGAAGAATTAGGAGGCTTGGATTCCAGCCTAAGGGAATTTAATGGATGAAGCTGTTAAACTGCTACTTTCTGAGCCTCAAATGCACCCACAGTAGAAATAGGGGAATGTGCAAATGGAAATATAATGTGTGACTGAATAAAAACTAATGAAATCAAAGGAGTGATTTGATCCTTAGGTAGAATTGTATCTCATTATAGTTATACACTTTTAAAATTTCATTCAGCTTTTTTCCAAATATTATTCTTTGTTTGTAATAGTACAAGGGTGAGGGATGAAATATACAAAATTTATCACATTGTTGGAAAATAGCTAAAATTTCATGGCTCTCGTTTAGAATGGATTGATGTATTTGACTAGCTAAAAAATATCTTTTAGTTTGTTTATGATGATTTTCCATAAAAGATTAAATCACATATTATGAAGAAAACATTTACATCTTTTATTAAGGACAAAGGGCTACTATTTTTAATATATAAAAACTTATAAGACATAAGAGAGAAAGGTCAATTGTGATACAAAAATGTACCAAAAAATATGACAGAAGGTTCACAAGAAGAAATGAGAATTGAGTACAATGATCATTAAAGCTACTTAAAGGTAGATCTTATAGATTGTAAAAAGACATAGAAACAACACTAAACATCTAAGAACATAAACTTTTTAAATTGACTTAATTGGTTCATAATCTGTCAATCATGAAAATCCAAGTGGTTTGGAGCCTGTCCAGATGATCCTTGTCATTTCCAGGTAGAATTAATATGGGTCAGTTCTCCACAGGTACTTTTTACTTCTTATTCTTACAGTTTATTGAAAAGGTCAGAACCAAGGAAACTAATCTGTAGAGAACCAAAAATGATTGTACCAATGAAGACACAGGAAGTAGGATTGTTCTAACCTCTGAGTCCTTTGATGAATTGGTGTATTATATTTCACTTGGAGACAAGAGGGGTGTGTGTGTGTGTGTGTGTGTGTGTGTGTGTGTGTGTGTGTATAACACCATTCTGTACTGTTCAATAAAACTTCCTGTGATGGTGGAAATTTATTCATTCAATGTAGTAGCCATTGGCCAATGTGACTTGTGAATATCTGAAATGTGGCTAGTGTGATTGAAAAACTACATTTCAATTTAATTTGAAAGAGCCATATACAACTAGTGTAAGGAGCAAGGCTGCAGCTATTTCTCCCCTGATTCTGCCCCATCCCCCACACACCATTTTGAAATCCAGATTGTTAACATTTTGCCAGTCATTTGTCCAATTAGCCTGCAGGCGTTCACTATTTAAGGGTAATTCCCCTGCTATTTGCTCTCTTTTTTTCTCTCACTTTCACTCTCACTTACTCACTCTCACTCACTCACTTTCTCTCTCTTTCTTTTGCCCTTTTTGTCTGCTAATACAGTTTTTTTGTGTGAGTTCCCATGTCTGGAGTGGTTTCTGGGTGCTTTCATTGGTGCTGTGACTCAGATGGGTTCTTCTACTACAACTTAGGCAGGTGGAATCCCATCTGTTGCCCCAGATGCCCAGACACTGGTCTCACTTTCCATTTGCTCTGACACTTTGTTGCATATCCACCACTGGCTTCAGATTGGTGAGTTTTCTCCTAGGTCAACTTAAACACTCTTGTGCTGACCTGAGACATGACCCCTGGTTGTCCAGCACCCTCGAAGCAGTTGAGGAGTGGTGGTTCCCCCAGCCATGATTTTTAGAGTCATGGCTGGCCCCCTTAGTTGACCTTATCTGATGGATGGGTTCTCGATCTTTATGGTGAAGATTCTCTCTCAGGGTTGAAGCTCCTTTTTACTTTCTCTCTCAAAAATCCTCATGCCAAGTCCTCAACTCTCTTGGCTTTTGCCCAGCACACACTGATGGGGGTGATGACTCCCCTCATTGTGCTGCCCTCTTGTCTCAGGTCAATTAGTGTGTGACCCCTTTTGCCTTGGACAGTGACTTGGCTGTTTCTCAGTCTCCACCATGGGATCTAGGTCTTCATTCTGGCAGACTCATCCTTGGAACGTTTACTAGAAAATCTTAAATCCCTTTACCTGATCCCTAACCTAGAGCCACCAAAACTTATTTGCTTATGTAAGGATATTTGGCCACAGTATCCTTTGGAAAATCAATCTAGGTGGCTGGTTAATGGCACTTTGGATACTAATGTTTTGAGGGATTTGTACAACTTCTGTGAACAAGTGGGCAAGTGGAAAGAAATTTTCTATATTCAAACTTTCTCTTTCTTGCACACTAAACTTGATTTTTGTTCTTTCTGCAAACCCGAACACCTCCTTTTGGCTTCTTCTCCCACTCCTAATCCCTCCTTCTTCTCTGACTTCAACCTGGCTAATGAACCAACCCATACTGGTCTCCCGTGGCAGAGGCCTTTCTGGCCCCTGCTCCTCAATCTCCTTTGCCCTGCTCTGGTTTTGCTTCCGCCCCCACCTCTGCCCAGCCTATCTAGTCCTCTCATCACATGGTCCCATGCACATATTCTAGTTCCCCCATAGGAAGTGGTTGTTGTGGAGGGATTGATCAGAGTCCGTGTTCCTTTTTCATTTTCCAATCTTTCCCACATAGAGAAGTGGCTAGGCCCCTTCACTTCCAACTCCATGAACTATATCTTACTTGACATGATATTTATATGATCATGTCAAACACCTTGACCCTTGAGGAGTGCAGGAGAGTCTGGGAACAGGCATGCAATTATGCAGATGAGGTTCACCAATTGATCCATACCCATTCCATTGGGGCTGAAGAAGTACCAGATAGGGAGCCCCAATGGGGATCAGGTGTCTGCGGTGGGATGAGTTCCAAACTTGCATCCTTGCAGGTCTCTATAAGGCCACCGTTAAACCTATTAATTATGGTAAACTTCAGGAAGTAATACAGGACAAGACTGAAAACCCATCTGCCTTCCCGAGTCACCTCACAGAGGCCGTGCTCAAGTATACTAACCAGGACCCTGAAGCTCCAGAGGGACAACAGCTACTCATGACTTTTTTTTTTTTTTCCTGAAAGTTACCTGGACATAAAGGCTAAATTGAGGTGGTTGGTTAGGAGGCCCCTTACCCCACAGCCAGAGGTTCCAGTGGTGGCATTCAAAGTGTATAACGGAAGGGAAGAAAAAAAAAAACAAAAACAAAAACAAAAATTAAAATACCTAATGTTAGCCAAAGTCTTTCAGCCAGCTAGTCCTGCCCAGCTGACCACTACTAAGGATATCCTAGCTCCCAGAAGACCTCCAGGCCCAAGCCTCAAGTGTGGAAAAGAGGGCCACTGGGCATGAGTCTGCCCTAAACCCCAGAAGTCCCTAGGTCCTTTTCCAAAAATGCCATCAACTAGGACATTGGGCAGTGGATTGCCCTGGTTCTCAGAAGCACCCCCTTTTCCCAGTGACTTACTGGGATTGGCAATGTGACTGAAGGGGCCTAGAATTTCTACATCCAATGACCATCACTGCTCAGGAACCCTGGGTGACCCTTACAGTGGCAGGCAGGCAGCTCCCTTTCCTTATAGACATGGGAGCCACCTTTTTAGTGCTGTGGGAGTTTTGGGGACCCACTTCCCCTGCCAGATCCTCTATTTTCAGGATAGAAGGAAAACCATACCAGCCCCTACAAACCCCTCCAATAAGTTGCCATATCTGACAAATTTGCTTTACTCATTCTTTTTTTTGATAACTCCTATGTGTCCCATTTCCCTTCTGGAAAGGGACATCCTAACTAAATTGGGTGTCTCTATTTCCTTCTCACCCACTATGCGCCTCTGCCAAGACTCCTCTGCTACTCCTGTCCTCATGACCTTGCAGGAACATACGACCCAACCTGAGTCTTCATATCCCCTTCCTCCCTCCCTTGTTGACCCCAAGGTTTGGGATACCTACACACCCTCTGTAGCTATATCTTCACCTCTACTCATTCCCTTGAAGGATCCAACATCCTACCCAGCTAAGGCCCAATATCCCCTTCCCCAAAGCAACCTCTTAGGACTTCAACCAGTTATTCAGGATTTAAGGCATAAAGGCTTCCTGTGCCTCACCAATTCACCTTATAACACTCCTATTCGGGCTGTTAAAAAGCCTAATGTATCTTGTTGTTTGGTGCAAGATCTCTGCATCATCAAATGGCAGTTGTCCCCATTTTCCCCATTGTACCCAATCCCCACACCTTGCTTTCCTCTATTTCCTCCTCCACCACATACTTTTCTGTGTTGGATTTGAAGGATGCCTTTTTTACTGTCCCTCTTCATCCTGACTCTCAGGATCTCTTTGTTTTCACCTGGACTGACTCTCTCACTCGAGTTTCTTCTCAGCTGACCTGGACAGTTCTCCCACAGGGATTTCAGGACAGCTCTCACCTTTTTAGCCAAACCCTGTCTCATGATCTTGCTTCTGTTACTTTCTTTTCCTCCTCTCTCTTGCAGTATGTTGATGACCTTCTTTTATGTAGTCTCTCTCTTGAGGACTCTTAAGGAGACACTATTAAGCTTCTAAATTTTCTGGCTGACAGAGGGTACAGGGTCTCTTCAGCAAAGGTACAGCTTTCCCAATCTCAGGTTATTTATTTAGGAACCAGTCTTTCACCTGGATTTAAGGCCATCACTGTAGAGAGAAATCATTGTTGCAGAACATGCCCCCTCCATCTACCAAGGAAGAAATCCTTTCCTTTTTAGAGCTAGCAGGATATTTGCGATTCTGGATCCCCAATTTTTTCATCACGGTGACCCTTTCGTATGAGGTTTCAAAGGGCATTCCCACTGAACCTCTTCTCAACCCGGTGGAAGCCCCTTTCCAGATCCTAAGGAAAGTCCCTTTTCAATCCCCAGCCTACACCTCCCTGACATCACCAGATAATTCTACCTGTTTGTCTCTGAGAAAAGTGGGTTCACTTTGGGGGTCTTAGGACACATGTTCAGTCCCACCTTTGGCCCAGTGGCATACCTATCAAAAAGGCTAGACCCCACTGTAAGAGGCTGGGCACCATGTCTTAGGGTGTTGGCCACAGCATTTGTCTTAACCCAGGAATCAAAAAACCTTTCTTTTGGGGCTCCCACTGAAGTGCTTTCACCTCATCATCTGTTCAAACTTCTTACTTATAAGGGTCTGCAAACTCTACCACCCTGTCGGGTGTTAGCTTTGCAAACTGCTCTTATTGAGAACTATTCCATTTCCTTTAAGACATGCTCTCCTTTAAATCCAGCCACCCTTTTACCCCCACCTTCCAACATACATACTTCAGCAACACATAGCTGCCTTGAGATTCTGGAAGAGTTACTTCCCTACCCCTCCAATGTTCAGGAGGGGGACTTACACAACTCTACTTTTGTATGGTTCACTGATGGGAGCTCTTTTCTCCATGAAGGGATCCAACAAGCTGGATATACCATTGTCTCTCTGGAAAAGGTTGTAGAGTCAGGACCACTACCGAACAACACTACCAACCAACAGACAGAACTAATTGCCTTCACTCATGCATTCGCCCTCTCAAAGGGAGAATCCCTCACAATCTACACTGACTCCAAATATGCTTTTCACATTATCCTTTCCCATGCTACTATTTGGAAAGAGAGGGGCCCCTTCTTACAATAAAAGGGAACTCCATCAGCAATTCTAGCTACATCCTAAACCTCCTTGAAGCTCTTCACCTCCCAGCAACCATAGGCCTTGTATATTGCTGAGTTCATCAGAAAGATCAATCATTCATCTCTTCAGGCAACAACAAGGCAGATGAAGAGGTTAGAAGAGCAGCCCTATCATCCACACCAGGCCCTACTATGACTCTTCATGATCCTCTTACCTCCACTGCTCCCCAACAGGGAGATACTTTCCTACCTCCATTATCTATTCCACTTCAACCTTTCTTTGCTCTCACAATTCGCTAAGACTCATTTGAAACTATCCATCTCTGACATCTTATTTCTTTGAAAGAACTCTCCTCCATATGTGAAATTTGCCTATGAACCAATTCTACAGCTGTCAGACCGCCCCTAATTTTCTGACTCACCAGCCCCATGGTGCCATTCTAGGGGTAGACTGGCAACTTGATTTCACTCATCTGCCCACAGTAAGAAAATCTAAATACCTTTTGATCATGGTAGACACCTTCTTGGGATGGGTTGAAGTCATCCCCACGTCCAAGAAAAGAGCACTAACTTTCTTTTGGTCAGATAATATGCCTGAATCCATTCCCCAAGTTTCTCAAAACTTGCCAAGGCTCTTGGAGTCCCTTGGCATTTGCATATTCCCTTTCACCCAAGGTCATTGTGTAAAGTAGAATGAAGAAACCAAACTCTTAAAAATGTTTTAACCAAACTTTCTTTAGAACTTCATCTTGACTGGGTTACACTCCTGTCTCTTGCTCTTTTGTGTCTTTGCTCATTCCCAAAGATACCTGCCAATATCTCCCCTTTCAAGCTGATGTACATCATCCCATCCTTCTCCCTGGGGTAATGCCCCTTCCTTTCCTTCTTCCTTCCATATATTCATTCCTCTCCTAAACCACATTCAGGTATTCCTATGGGCTTACCCTGATTCCTCCCTGCCTAGACCCTTGTCTGGCCTCCTGGCTTAACCTTTTTAAATGGGAGACCAAATTCTTATCTCTCCTACTCAGGAGGCCATAGCCCCTCTATCTCCCAAATGGCAGGGACCCCAAACAGTGATTCTGGCTATGCCAATGGCTGTCAAGTTTACCGAGATGACTACACATTTCTCGGGTTAAGCTCCACTCTCAATTCACAAACTCCTCTCCAGCTTCTAACCCTCAGGCTTCTTCCAACCAATACTAGACCATGCCAGTGGGACTTCTCCACCTCAGGCTGAAGGCCATCAAGCCCTCTACACTTCTTCCCATTCTGAAGGCTGAGGACCAGAACATGGAGGCACCAGATAACCATACCCAGCCATGAGGACTGGACTACCAGCTACATTCTTGCCTTTCTTGCCATTCACCCTGTCTGCTGTTTTTCTATTAGATTTTTTCCTGGTAGATCTGACCAGTTTGTATTACAGGACAATCAGGACCTTATAAAGGATGAATCGGAGACTGGCTACAAGTGCACTCCCTAGGGGAACTACCCAGTCCCCAACCCCCACATACTGCAATGACATCTCCTTCCCCTGAACCAATCCTATGTCCATGTCCAGCAGGAAGCAGTCACTGGAGATGGATCTTCACCCATATGCCCAAAAGGGCTCTTATGAAAACAAAAATGGAGGAATGTAAGGAATAGACTGTAGCTATTTCTCCCCTGATTCTGCCCCCTCCCCACACACCATTTTGTAATTTAGATTTTTAACTTTCTTGTCAGTCATTGGTTGAATTAGCCCTTGGGCATTCACTATTTAAGGGTAATTCCCCCTGCTAGTTGCTCTCTTTTCTCTTTCTCACTTTCATTCTTTCTCTCACTCACTCTCTTGCTCTTTTGCTCTCTTTTTTTGCCCTTAGGAAAAGACACTCTGTTTGTTTGCTAATGAAGTTTCATGTGTGAGTTGTCTGCTAATAAAGTTTCTTGTGTGAGTTTCCATGTCCAGAGTGGTTTCTGGGTGCTTTCTACTAGTGTATTGGATAGTGTGGCTTTTGTCAATTGGAGCACAAAATCTTGGCCTCTGACTTTTAAATTACTTCTATTTGAGAAATAGCCTCTCAGGTGTAATACACCCACAGATGTATTTGAGATACAAATGCATCTCTACCTGAGCTGGGAGAGCATGTGCACTTGGATGTACTATGTCTATGTCTTTTTAGTGCCCAAAGCAAAAAAGTAGGAATAATTTTGCTACCCCACTAACTACATGTTGTTTAGTTAGGAAAGAAGCAACAAATACCATTCTGTGATATACTAATAAGTATTTTTAATGTATCCAGTTGGTGACATGATCAGACCCCACAGTACACATGAAGGTGAAAGGACATCAGATAAACTCCAGTTTGTTGGAACTAGTATTTCTTAAAGCCAGTGGGCTCCAGAATTCACTTCTGTGTGTGAATGTGTAATATCTACTAGCAACCACAAATCTAGCATTCCATGGAGTACCTGTTGGGGAAGACTACCTAATGAATGGTTCTGCTCCTTCCACAAATCATATTATCTATCACTCCTATAATGAGTTTCTCTGCTGCTTTCTATTTTACTTCCTTCCTTCCTATGTAGGTGGTATTGTGTGAAGAGAATCCTGAGGCCTTAGTGACAAGAGTTGTACCCAAGGAATCAGTCATTACCCCTACCACTTACTTGTACCTTCAATACCTGTTGCAGTCCAATTTAACATAGGCTGTCTTTATCTGGTAGAGAAGAACAGCTGTCCCACCCAATTTGATGTATCAGTGAGTCCTGCAGCACCTGGTTCATGATGGGCATCTTAGCTTGAAGTTCAAGGATTTCTATTTTTTAGTGATAGATAAAATTGTGGGTATTTTTCCTGTACTACACAATGCTCTGAAGAATATATACATTGTGGAATGCTTAAATATATCAAACAACTATCATATTTTAGTGGTGAAAACAATTTCCATTGACTGTCAGCACTACTCAAGAATATAACATATTACTGCAGTCCCCATATTGTACAACAGATCTCTTGAACTTATTCCTCCTCTCCAACTGAAATTTAGTAACCTTCACTTAGAGACTGACTTTCTTAGGTTCAATATGAGTGAGCTTGTGCATTATCTTTCTGTCCCTGGCTTATTTCACTTGATGTAGCATCCCCTGGGTTCATTCATGTAGTCAAAAATAATAAAATTTTGTTCTTTTTAAAGCTGAGTAGTATTCTGTTGCATACACGTACCATGTTTCTTTATCCATTCATCCACTAATGAGAATAACGGGGCAATGAGCCTAGGAATGTAGATATCTCTTCGACACACTGATTTCATTTTCTCTGGATATTTATCTTGAGATTGTCAGATCATATGGTATTTTTAGTGTTTTGAGTAGCAAAAATGGTCCAAAGAGTTATGAGGTCAATGAAGGCATCCTATGTTCCGTAATGGCTATACTAATTTTCTTACTTAGTGATCCCCACCAATAGCGAGCACGGGCTTGATTTCTGCCACATTTTCCCCAGCACGTGTTATTTTTTGTCTTTTTGATTGTTATAATTCTAACAGGTATGAGATAAAATTTCATGTGGTTTTGATGTGCATTTACCTGATGATTAATGATGGTGGCAATTAGTGGTGAACTTTTTATACACCAGTTGGCCACTTGTAGGTCTTCTTTTGATAAATGTCTATTTAGGTCTTTTGCCCATTTTTAAAAATAGTTTATTTTCTTTATTTATATCAAGTTGTTTAAATTTTTATACTCTTTTATATTAACACCCAAAGTTCAATGATTCTAATATTAACTCATTTCGCTCAACAAGTAAATGGAAAGTGCACCACACCAAAGATGTCTGAAAATTCAATCCTTGTGGTTTATAAGCATTTTATAATTTCACAGGACACTTAACTAAATGGAGAATAGTTTTTCATATCCAGGTTTTCTATTAATATCCACCACAACTTCTTATTAGTCTGTGCACTGAGCTTATCTTCAAACATGCAGAATAGTTTCTTTTTCACACATGCTCAGCCAAGCAAGATAAGTGACTATAATTATAGAGAAATGAATCCTCCTTAGAGTCAAAACAGTCTCTGCATTTATTTTTGTTCAGAGAATAAACAATAACTACAAAGTCAGCCAAATTTACTTGTACCTTTGCCAAATTATCAGAATTTCAAAGGCCATGCTTAGCTAAGAAATGTGAAATGATTTTTTTTTTTTTGTTAAAATATTATGGTTCACACCCCAAACAAACATACGTTTTTCAACTGAAGGAAATTTTAGGGTAGGTAAAATTTTGCTGTTTAGTTAAATCTAAGATTACAGCAGAATATGCTCCTAGATTTATATTGCATTATACTTATTGCCAGAACTATTATAGCTCATAGCAGAATAACAGGCAATTGTATTTTCTTATCATTATTATTTGTTCTTTTTACTGAGCAACAGAGTCTCTAATGGACTTCCTGGGCAAAGTCACCAAAAATGGAGTTTCTATTCCCTACTATCTTGAGAAACCCAGAGGTCTTTTCAGAAACTTTTTGATTACATACTTTGCTTCTTATATCATCTTAAGATGTTAACATAATGGATCCTTATGTGTTTTCTTTTTATAAGAATTCTAAAAGATTTAGATCATATTTTTTAAAAACTAGAGACAATATTTTTTATTTGTGGCCAATCTCAAAACTAGACACATAGTATAATTTAGTTTTTCCCAAAGAGTTAATCTAAGAGTAGAGTGTTTGCTATACTTTATGGGAATTTGAACCCTATAAATTGATAACCACATAATATAATATACTAAAGAAACATTTTTATGAATACATGAAATAATGCGTTTTACCTGTAGGATAGAAAAAAGTTGAAATAAAGGATTATTTCAAGGCTGGTCTGTTAAGTGACTTGTGAACTGTGTTTTCAATACTGTCACGTGGGAATGCCACTTCGGCAGTCAGATAAAATGCCCACCACCATCTGTCAGTATCCTGGGCACTGTGCCATTGATTGGTCAATCTATTTTGCAGGTGTAACCAAAAGACCTGGCAAGAACAATTAGAGAAGGAAAAGTTTATTTTGGGGCTCATAGATTCAGAGGTCTAAGTCTATAGATGGCTGATTTCATTATTTGGGGAGTGTGGTGGAGGAAAGCAGCTCAAGACATCATACTAGGAAGCAGAGAAGGAGAGAGAGAGAGAGAGAGAGAGAGAGAGAGAGAGAGAGAGAGAGAGAGAGAGAGAGAGAGAGAGAGAGAGAGAGAGGAGAAGAGGAGAGGAGAGGAGAGGAGAGGAGAGGAGAGGAGAGGAGAGGAGAGGAGAGGAGAAGAGAGCGCTCAATAAGGACAAAATATATACCCCAAAGGCACACACCCCAGGGACCTACCTTCTCCAACCATACCTCACCTGCCTGCATTTTCCATTCAGTTTACCCTTATCAGATTAATGCTTTCATTAAGATTAAATGTTTAATGACTCAATTATTTAATCTCTAAATTTTCTTGCATTATCTCCCACATGAGTTTTTGGGGGGACTCCTCATATCTAAACAACAGCTATTTATTATAACTTCGAGACACTGTGGTGATTGGTATGCTGTTATTTTACCAGTCACTGTTATTATAATTTAAAATACTTTTAGAACACATAATTCATCCCATTACTTAGGTGGTGGTACATTTTTAGTGCTGAAAAACAAGTGTTAAAATTGGTAGCTTTGGAATGAAATTAGAGGTCATGAAATGCTATGAAGAATTTCAGCTGTTGTGATATCTGATGCAGATTTTTGGAGTACTCTGAAAGTAATGTTATAAAACTACAATGAGACATTAAGGCAAAAAATGCACATTTGTTACACATTATTCATTCTAGGTAGACATGTCTGACATATTCTCATTTTAACATTGGAACAGTAGACTTGGATTATCGAAGTTTTAAAATATTTTAAGTATTCAGCAACTTAGTGCTTGTGTTAAATGCTACTGCTTAAACACCAATACAATGTCCTATTTTAATTATAAAGCAGGAATTTGTTTTAAAGGTGGAATTTTTTTGTGGGGAGATAACAGGGATTGAAATCAGGGGCCAAAGAACACTGAGTCACATCCCCAGCCCTATTTTGTATTTTATTTAGAGACAGGATCTCACTGAGTTGCTTAGCACCTCAATTCTGCTGAGGTTGGCTTTGAATTCACGATTCCTCCTGCCTCAGCCTCCTGAACTGCTGGGATTACTGGAGTGCAAAGGTGGAAGTTTTTAAATAGGAAAGTGTGAAGGGAATGAGGATGATTTGGGCAAAAACATCCTCTGCCTATTTGCCCTCACCATTAGTATCCTTCTGCCTCTGTGGACCTCACAACTGTCTTGAACATTTGTTTTCCCATTTCTAACATCGTTTTGATTAAAAAAAGACTTAAAGAATAGATCAATGCACAAGGTGAGAGGGCAATTGCAGACAGGAAATAATAATAATAAAATCCTACCAGCCTAGCACACTTTCGTTTTGGAAAGATAGAGAATCTTAAAAAAGTTAATAAGGCAGGTCTATTTATATTCTCTTTCATCTTTTTAACTTTTCTACTCTAAGCCCTGATTATCCCCCAAGCGCTTCTATTCTACAAGCTAAATCCTCATACAGCAAGATTTTTAAATGTGAAGACCCTAAATATACTACTATTGACATATTTATTCATGAATATTTTAGCTATCACAGGTGACTTTTTTCCCCACAACATATCTGGATCATTTTCCTTAGGGGCTAGTGCACAAGGCCTGTCTTGACTACTGTAAGTAACACTAATAAATTTCTGGAGACAGGTAATAAGCATGGTGATTGTAATTCCCAGATATAATATACAACATATCATATTATAGTATATATAATACATAAATTACATTATGCATTACATTATTTATCACATAATATATAATACATGCTATATATTATATATAACATGTATTCTGTGAATGACAAAGAAGTACTGAATAAATTATGGTTTACATGTTAGATACTTTGGAGAGTTGATTCAATTTAATTCTGTATAACTATAGGATTTCTCAGATATATTTTCTATGAATGTCCCTCATTTCATGTCCCTCATTTCATACCATGTTGCTAAAAAAATTATCTTTTGGAGGAATACAAACTAATGAAGTGGGAAATAGGGACAAGGAGGAAAGAAAGCAAAATGAAAACAAAAACAAAAAACAAAAGCAACAAAAAATCAAGCGAACAGGAAATTTTCCATTACTTAACATATCCCTGAGATAATCAGCTTATAAAGAGGAAGGGTTTGTTTGGGGTTCATGGTCTTGGAGGTTTTTGTTTACTGTTGGTTGGCATCATTTGCTATGGGTAGGTCAGGAGGCAGCACACTATGGTAGGAGCACATAGTAGAGCAAAACTGTTCACCTCATGGCCAAAAGGCAACACAGAGAGGAGGAGGAGGGGTTGGGAGTCCTGATATCTTGTTCCAGGTATGTCCCCAGTGATCAGAAGACCTCCCGCTGGGCCCCATCTCTTAAAATTTCAACAACCCCTAATAGTACCATGCTGGGAATAAACTTGGGGTCTTCAGGGAACATTTAAGATCCAAACTGCAATAGTAGATTATTCCTGTGTGCAACTGAGGCTTGGTTCTACAGGGAAGACTGAGAAACCCTTTGGAGAACCCTGAGCCTGTTCTTCTAGAACTTGAAGTTTGGGTCTTTTCCCATGAACTCTCCTTTTATATGGTTTAAACTCTTAACTCCACTACTCACTCTGTAGCATCAAAACAGCTGAATCTCGATCTATCTCTTCCCATAATGCATTACTGCTGAAGCTATTAGTTACCTAAATTTCCCATCTGGTTTTCCCCATTATTATTATTATTATTTTAAAAATTATTTTTAGTTGTGGATGGGCATTTATTTTATTCATTTATTTATATGCGGTGCTGAGAATCAAACCTACGTGCCTCACACTTGCTAGGCAAGTGCTCTACCACTAAGCCACAACCCCAGCCCCCCATTATTATTATATGTACTATTTACATATAAAATTATGTCACTATAATTATAGAGCTATAATGATACAATATAATATTATACCTAACATATTAAATAAAATAGTATTATTTAAGATATATTAATTATAGTAATATGAATTACTATTATATTATTTGTAATTGTATCACATAATATAATTCATTATATGGTTGCCAGATTAAATTCTTTAAACTGCTTTTTATCATATTCTATCAGAAATAAGTGCTTATAGCAGCTCAACTCACAATAGCTAAACTATGCAACCAACCTAGGTGCCCTTCAGCAGATGAATGGAGAAAGAAAATGTGGTAGATATATGTAATGGAATATTACTCAGCTTTAAAGAAAAATGTAATTATGGCATTTTCTGGTAAATGGACAGAGCTGGAGAATATCATGTTAAGTGAAATAAACCAAACCCAAAAAAACAAAGGTTGAATATTTTCTCTGATATTCAGATGCTAATTCATAATAAGTGGGAGCTATGGAAGAATAGAGTTACTTTAGGTAGAGGAGAGTAAGGGAGGGGAGGGGTATGGGCATAGGAAGGGTAGTAGAATGAATTGAACATTATTACCCTATGTACATATATAACTATATGACTAGTGGGATTCTACATCATGTACAACCAGAAGAATGAGAAATTATACTTCATCCATATATGATGTATCAAAGTACGTACTACTGTCCTGCATAATTAACTAGAACAACAGAAAAAGAAGATAATGCTATATCAAGGCTTAACTCTTGCCATGCTCTTCATGATCTATGTGACTTTACCTCATCAATTCATAATGAACTGCCACTGTCACACAACCTGTCCTGTAGAAGATTCTGTCCATTCCTTGTGCACAGTGTATATTCTACAAGAAGTGCCACACACTTTTCCTGTTTGCTAATGGTTTAAGCCAAAACCTTCAGAATAATTAATGATTCCCAGATTATAATGGTAAGAAAATCATGTGGGATTTTTTAAATGCAGATTTTAGAGTCCTCTCAGACAATTCTGTTGATGGTGGTCATTGACCATGAGAAATGTTGTTTTAATTTTTTCCCTATATGTAATACTTTAATTCACTTATTCTTTTCAGGCTAAGCAAATATTAAATTAGCTTTATTCCCTCCCTGAATTGTTTTATTATTTGACAAAGACTTACGTAAAATTAAGTAACTCCAAAAGCAGACATTCAGTAATATAGATAAAACTATTTGAAACAATAAAATTATTCTTTAAAATTAAAGGAATAAGAAGACAGAATATAACTATAAAATTAGATTTAGTTTTACTTAAGTCTCAAAATTATTTGTTTATTCTCATCTATTTCTGCTTTTTATTATGAAATCTTAGATAAAAAGATTACAGCATATAATTGGTTAAAATAAACTATAGTATATAATTGGTAGTATATAATATAAGTTAGTTTATGAAGCTAAGCATTTTAGATCATCTGTTCTTCTGGTCTATCTCTAAACTTGAATCCCAACTTAAACTACAAGAGTAATATAACCACTTTTTAGTCTTCTGTTTTTTTAGCTGATTTTCAATTCAGAATATATGATTTGGGGTTTGGGGGCTAACTAAATAATTCTGATATAAAATTTTCCCAACCTCCTCTGTTCTCAATTGTAATAGTAATTTAAGTGATTTAAGTTTTGCTTTATGAATCAAAGAATAGGATCATCTGATAGTAAGCAGTTGTTGAATTATTTAAGCAGGAACTATGTAGGACAGAGGGAAAAGAATGAGTGAAGATTTGAGTGTTGGTTGTCAGAGCTTAAAAAAGGAGAAATAACAATGAGATTATATAAAGGAAGACTACATACTCCCCAACCCCCACCCCAAAGAAATTAATATGGGAGATGGAACAAAACCAAAAGGTAATTGAAAACACAAACTGGCAAAAATTTTGGTAATGATGCCAAAAGTAAAAAAAAAAAAAAAAAAAAAGATTTGGGAATTTACCTGGTAGTCTAAAGTTTGTTAACTAATATGTATTAATTATTGGAATGATTTTAGCAGGGCAATTGTACATTGTATGTTTTTATTAAAAGTTGAAGATTTACTTTATCTTATGGTAGGTTTATATCAGTTCAACAAAAGATAACTGAATTACTACTGGGCTCCAACACTGGTCTGGTATTGGAAATAGAAAACATTGGTGAGGAAAACTAAGAAAGACCTGAGTAAATGGAGAGAAATCCTGTGCTCATAGATGAGAGACTCAATATTGTTTAGAGGCCATTTCTCTCCCAAATGTAGACTTAAGGCAATTTCAGTTAAAAGCACAATAGACATTTGTATAAAATTTGACAAGCTGATTTCAAAATTCAGAGTAAAATGCAAAAGACTTAAAATACCTTGAACATGTTGGAAAAGAATCACAAAGTTGGAAAACATACACTGCCTGACCTCAAGACTTTTCATAAATTTATAGTAATCAAGACACTATGATCATAATATAAAATATATATAAATATAGTAATGAAGCACAATAAAGAGTCCAGAATTAGACTCACGCATATGTGACTTATTGAGTTTTGACAAAGGTCCCAAGGAAATTTCAGTGGAAAAATAATTTGCCTTTTCAACAAACGTTGATGGAAAAATTGGTTATTCACATGCAAATGAGCGAACTTTTCTCCACACCTGGCACAATATCAAAAATCATATAAAACCTAAATCTATAAAATTTCTAGGGGGAAATTTTGTGATTGTGGATTTCATAGATAGAACACCAAAAATGGTTACCAAACATTTCTTAGAAACGACACCAATACTACTATCCATTCAAGAACAAATCAATAAACTGTACTTCATCAAAATGAAGAACTTCTGATCTCCAAATGTCTGTTAGAATGAGATGTGGAAAATATTTGCAAAACATATATCTGAGAAAGTTCTTTTTCCCAGAATATATAAAAACGCTCAATGCTTAGTAACAAGAAAGCAAGCACTCCAATAAAATTAAGCAAAGGATTCAATAGACATTTCCTCAAAGATTTAAGCAAGTAAGCATTTGAAAAGATGCTCACTGTGTAAACTAAACGGCATTGAGATACTACTATACATCCACTAGAATTGCTGTAGTACAAAGGCAATCCATATCATGTGTTGGAAATGATGTGGAACAAATGGAATTCCCATAAAATCCTGGTTGAAATGGGAAATGGTACAACCAGGTGAGTGAACAGATTGGCAGTTTCTGAAAAGTTGCACACACATCTACCTGATAATCCAGCCATTCCACTCTTAGGTATTTGCCCAAAAGTAATAATAGTGAATGTTTATACAAGTATTTGAACACAGATTTTCACATCAGCTTTAATTGTAATAGGCAACAGGAAGAAGCAGCCCCAATGTTCAACAACTTGGTGTATGAACAACTTGAGTAATGTCCACACGGTAGAATAATACTCAGCAATACAAAGGAAAGAACTACTGTCCATGCAGCAAAAGGTTGGGTCACAAGGTCATTATTCTGGGCAAAAATAATGCAGACAAAAAGGAAGATATATTGTATATGTAGAATATACATGTAGAATATATATGTAGAATTCTAGTAAGTGCAAATTAATCTATCACTGAAAGCAGATCCTGGGTTATCTGAGGTTGGAGGAAAGTCCATTGTGGGGAAACAGAGGGAAGTAAGCAGTGGGACACTAGCAACCTTTTGAAAGTGATGGACGTGTTTCATTTTTTAATCTTTTTTGGTACTGAGGATCAAATCCAAATCTATCTGATGCTAAGCAGGTGCTCTACTACTGAGCGTCACTCCTAGTCCTGATGGGTATGCACTCTTTATGTGATAGTGGTCATGTTTTCTGAAGTTTACATGTACACACACACACACACACACACACACACACACACATTTATTATTAATACAAGTTCAACTGTGCACTTTAAGTTCCCCAATATAGCTGATTTTATAATCAAGAAATATTTGAGTTAATACTAGATTTTAAACCAAGAATGAGTATTAAAACATTGCTTCCCAAATATTATAAATGGGTAAATTTTAGTTACACATTGGATGGAATGCAAAGCCTGTTAAAGAAGACTCCCCCACTTTTGGGCAAATATTATTCACCAAATTTGATTTCTAACTAACAAATTAAGTCACAAATCTGAATTATTAATTTAGTTTTAAAAGGCTTTACCTTTATATGTGTTTTTCACAAAGAAATCTCCCCTTTGCATCTTGGGGTATAAAAAGTAATTTCAGAGGGTGAAAGGAACTTTTATTGCTGGTGCTTTTATTTTGAATGTTCAACAAAACTAGCCAAACAGGGTAAAAAGAATTTGAAAAATGTTTCCTATCATGCCAATCAGAACCTGGCCAGCACAAATCTGTGACCCTTTTTGAACTCCTGAGTAGCTTCAAGACTCTTTAATGGGAAGGTCATAATATTTTATTTGTCTTTTGAAGGGCCCATGGTGCAGGAATTTAGCCAAGTCCAGGACCAATTCTGATTCAGAGAGAGAGAGAGAGAAAGAGGTTTTTACAAGATTTTAAAAGCTTCAAAATTTGAACATGACATTCACACACAAACATCTGGAAGTAGGAGTTTGGGTAGGGGAATACTTTTTAGAAGAAAAAGGCAAAGCCAAAATCAATTTCACAACCAGTTCTCGTGGAACATCTCAATTCTGTAGACCTTTTCTTGCCCAGTTTTAACATAAGGAGCAAAAAGTTTTTATTGACAAAAGAGACATAGGATATCAGCAGGGATACTCTGAGATAATTAGCTGGAAAATTTAAAGATAAGAACCTCTAATGTGAAGATCTTTGACATTCTAGCCTACAGGAGAAGGAACAAGACTGGCATGCCTTCAACTTGTGGATGATTGACATCAGGATTCCTAAATGAATACGAACACATCATCACTCAATAATTTAACTCATCTTGTTATGGAGATAAGCTAATTTATCTTCTTTCTCACACTTATGATGAAATATCTTCCCACTTCTAATGCTTTATGCCACAACTTTTGATTTACACATTATCATATAGCAAGGATGATAAGAATTAGCTCTTAGTCCTCTAACAGTAATGATTGAAGTTGAGACGCATGAAGGTATGTATAGAATAATGGAGAATAGCAATGGTAAAAGATGTAGAAAAAAAGAGAAATTAGTTACACCCAGTTTGTGACTTTGTAAGGCACTTATTGGAATATTAGTTTGTGTAATAGGTTGACTTAGGTGTATAAAGAATTTGGCAAATAAGAGTAGCCCCAGAAATAATCTGGCAATATAGAAATAAACTATATAAAATTTCCCATATATGTACATTATATTTTAAAATGACATTTATTTATTTTTTTACTAAGTGTCATTGTAACTTTGAACTTGCTGCATGTGGTAGGAAATCATCTTTTTTTGGGGGGGGTGGTACTGGATTGAACTCAGGGGCACTTGACTACTGAGCCACATTTGTATTTTATTTAGAGATAGGGTGTCACTGAGTTGCTTAGTGCCTCTCTTTTGCTGAGGCTGGCTTTGAACTCTCTATCCTCCTGTCTCAGCCTCCCAAACTGCTGGGACTACAGGCATGCACCTGGCAGGAAATCATCTTTCAAATGTTCATATTCTCTAATGTTTTTAAACTTCCAATTAGACACTTGTCTAAAGGGGCTAAAATAAAAGAGGGGAAATGAAAACCAAACCAAACAAAACACAAAACAAACAAAAACAAAAACCTAAAGCAACAAAGTTAAAGTTGTCAAGAAAAAAATTTATGTGATTGACAGAATCTAAAGCAATAAAGCTAATGTTGGTGGTAGAAGCCATTGGAATTTTTTGGTTCTCCATTTGGTGATGATCCGAATGTTTCCAATTTGAAGAAGATGTTGATTTTAATTTGATTTAATTGAACATTATTTATACTTTACCAAAGAGAGTTTTTCCTCCAAAAGGAAAGATATGCACAATGAGTGAAAAGTAGGACTCCTATATCCCTTGCTCCTTGGTTCTCTGCCACTCAGACAAACATGGGAAGCTTGGTCTTCATGTAGCCTAAGGAACTTTTTCTATTTTATGCTTGACTCCAAATACATTGGCCATAAGCAGTTTTCCCTTTGTTTTCATAGAGAGTATAAATCAAATCACTCTGGTCATGGTGACCCTGTGCGTATGACACTTACACACTTTATTCTGTGTTTCACAACAGGTGACGGAGACAATAAAAATGAAGTTGAATAGAATGTTTTGAGTCGAGTATCAGTCTATTTTTATGTGGACTACATAACGTGCCATGAACAAGCTACAAGAAGAGAGAATTTCAAACATGGTTAAGAAAGGTAAACAAGCAGCTACGTTCTGGGAGAAAATATTTGCAAAACATATATCTGATAAAGGGCTTTGTTCAGAAGATACAACTTCTACAACTCATTAGTAAGAAACCAGAAAAATCCATTTTGAAAATGGATGAGATTTGAAGAGAAATTTTATCAGAGAAGATATACAAATAACATAGAAGTGCATGCAGAGATTTTTAATATCATTAGCAAATGCAAATTTAAACTACAATGAACTACTTTTACTCACAAAAATGGCAAAAGTTAACATGCAGGCAATTCTGAGGTTTAGAAAGTCTATGAAAAACTAAAACTCTCATATTTGCTGGTGAGAAAACAAAATATAGTCTACTTTGCAATGCATTGTGGTAATTTACTCAAAAGTCTATCTCCTGATGATGAATAGGAAACCTAAACTACTCTGCAATAAAAAGGAACAAACTATCAATATACCCAATAACCCCTACATGTATCTCTGTTTGTACATGGCGTAAAGGCATACCATTTGTATAATCATAAATTTACATAGAGTAATGTTGTTTGATTCATTCTGTTATTTTTTCCCTTCCCCCCACCCCTCCCACCCCTCTTTACCCTCTATACAGTCCTTCCTTCCTCCATACTTGCCCCCCTCCCTAACCCTAACTCTAACCCTAACACTAACCCTTCCCTCCCCCCCATTATGTGTCATCTTCCACTTATTAGCGATATCATTCGTCCTTTGGCTTTTTGAGATTGGCTTATCTCACTTAGCATGATATTCTCCAATTTCATCCATTTGCCTGCAAATGCCATAATTTTATCATTCTTTATGGCTGAGTAATATTCCATTGTATATATATATACCACAGTTTCTTTATCCACTCATCAATTGAAGGGCATCTAGGTTGGTTCCACAGTCTGGCTATTGTGAATTGAGCAGCTATGAACATTGATGTGGCTGTATCTCTGTAGTATGCTGATTTTAAGTCCTTTGAGTATAGGCCAAGGAGTGGGATAGCTGGGTCAAATGGAGGGTCCATTCCAAGTTTTCTAAGGAATCTCCACACTGCTTTCCAGAGTGGCTGCACTAATTTGCAGCCCCACCAGCAATGTATGAGTGTACCTTTCTCCCCACATCCTCGCCAACACCTGTTGTTGCTCGTATTCTTGATAATCGCCATTCTAATTGGGGTGAGATGGAATCTTAGGGTGGTTTTGATTTGCATTTCTCTTATTACTAGAGATGTTGAGCATTTTTCCATATGTTTGTTGATTGCTTGTAGATCTTCTTCTGTGAAGTGTCTATTCATTTCCTTAGCCCATTTGTCGACTGGATTATTTGAATTCTTGGAGTAGAGTTTTTTGAGTTCTTTATAGATTCTGGAGATTAGTGCTCTATCTGAAGTATGATTGGCAAAGATATTCTCCCACTCTGTAGGCTCTTTCTTCGCATTGCTGATAGTTTCCTTTGCTGAGAGAAAGCTTTTTAGTTTGAATCTATCCCAGTGGTTGATTCTAGCTTTTACTTCTTGTGCTATGGGAGTCCTGTTAAGGAAATATGATCCTAGACCAACAAGGTGAAGATTTGGACCTACTTTTTCTTCTATAATCTGCAGGGTCTCTGGTCTGATTCCGAGGTCCTTAATCCATTTTGAGTTTAGTTTCGTGCATGGTGAGAGATATGGGTTTAGTTTCATTCTGTTGCATATGGATTTCCAATTCTCCCAGCACCATTTGTTGAAGAGGCTATCTTTTCTCCATTGCATATTTTTGGCCCCTTTGTCTAGTATGAGAAAATTGTATTTATTTGGATTTGTATCCGTGTCCTCTATTCTGTACCATTGATCTACCTTTCTATTTTGATACCAATACCATGCCGTTTTTGTTACTATTGCTTTGTAGTAGAGTTGAAGATCTGGTATTGCAATACCCCCTGTTTCACTCTTCCTGCTAAGGATTGCTTTAGCTATTCTGGGTTTCTTATTCTTCCAGATGAATTTCATAATTGCTTGCTCTATTTCTGTAAGGTACGTCATTGGGATTTTAATTGGAATTGCATTGAATTTGTATAGCACTTTAGGTAGTATGGCCATTTTGACAATATTAATTCTTCCTATCCAAGAACATGGAAGATCTTTCCATCTTCTAAGGTGTTCTTTAATTTCTTTCTTTAGCGTTGTATAGTTCTCATTGTAGAGGTCTTTCACCTCTTTTGTGAGATTGATTCCCAAGTATTTTATTTTTTTTGAGGCTATTGTGAATGGGGTAGTTTTCCTAATTTCTCTTTCTGAAGATTCATCACTTATGTATAAAAATGCATTGGACTTATGGGCATTGATCTTGTAACCTGCTACTTTACTGAATTCACTTATGAGTTCTAAGAGCTTTCTGGTGGAATTTCCAGGTTCCTCTAAATATATAATCATGTCATCAGCGAACAGGGATAGTTTGAGTTCTTCTTTTCCAATTCGTATCCCTTTAATTTCTTTGGTTTGTCTAATTGCTGTGGCCAGAGTCTCAAGAACGATGTTGAATAGAAGTGGTGAAAGAGGGCATCCCTGCCTTGTTCCAGTTTTTAGGGGGAATGCTTTCAGTTTTTCACCATTTAGAATGATATTAGCCATGGGCTTAGCATAAATGGCCTTTACAATGTTAAGGAATGTTCCCACTATCCCTATTTTTTCTAGTGTTTTGAGCATGAAGGGATGCTGTATTTTATCAAATGCTTTTTCTGCATCTATTGAAATAATCATGTGATTCTTGACTTTAAGTCTATTAATATGGTGAATTACGTTGATTGATTTCCTGATGTTGAACCAACCTTGCATCCCTGGGATAAAACCCACTTGATCATGGTGCACTATCTTTTTAATATGATTTTGTATGCGATTTGCTAAAATTTTTTTGAGAATTTTTGCGTCGATGTTCATTAAGGATATTGGTCTGAAATTTTCTTTCCTTGATGAGTCTCTGTCTGGTTTAGGTATCAGTGTGATATTGGCTTCATAGAATGAGTTTGGGAGGGTTCCCTCCTCTTCTATTTCATGGAATACTTTGAGGAGTATTGGAATGAGCTCTTCTTTAAAGGTTTTGTAGAACTCGGCTGAGAACCCATCTGGTCCCGGACTTTTCTTTGTTGGTAGGTTTTTGATGACTTCTTCTATTTCCGTACTTGAAATTGGTCTATTTAAATTATTTATGTCCTCCTGGTTCAGTTTAGGCAATTCATATGTCTCTAGAAACCTGTTGATGTCTTCGAAATTTTCTATTTTGTTGGAGTATAGATTTTCAAAATAGCTTCTAATTATGTTTTGTATTTCAATCCTGTCGGTTGTGATATTTCCTTGTTCATTCCGAATTTTAGTGATTTGGGTTTTCTCTCATCTTCTCTTTGTTAGTGTGGCTAAAGGTTTATCAATTTTGTTTATTTTTTCGAAGAACCAACTATTTATTTTGTCAATTTTTTTATTGTTTCTTTTGTTTCAATTTCATTGATTTCAGCTCTGATTTTAACTATTTCCTGTCTTCTACTACTTTTGGTGCTGTTCTGTTCTTCTTTTTCTAGGGCTTTGAGCTGTAGTGTTAGGTCGTTTATTTGTTGAGTTTTACTTCTTTTATTAAATGCGCTCCATGAAATAAATTTCCCTCTAAGTACCGCTTTCATAGTGTCCCAGAGATTTTGATATGATGTTTCTTTGTTCTCATTTACCTCTAAGAATTTTTTAATTTCCTTCCTAATATCTTCTGTTATCCATTCATCATATAATAGCATATTATTTAATCTCCAGATGTTGGAATAGTTTCTGTGTTTTACTCTTTCATTTATTTCTAACTTCAATCCATTATGATCTGATAGAATACATGTTAGTGTCTCTATCTTCTTGTATTTGCTAACATTAGCTTTGTGGCCTAATATATGGTCTATTTTAGAGAAGGATCCATGTGCTGCTGAGAAGAAAGTGTATTCGCTCTTGGTTGGATGGTATATTCTATAAATGTCCGTTAAGTCTAAATTATTGATTGTGTTATTGAGGTCTATGGTTTCTTTGTTCAATTTTTGTCTGGAAGATCTGTCCAGTGGTGAGAGAGGCGTGTTAAAATCACCTAGTATTATTGTGTTATGGTCTATTTGGTTTCTGAAATTGAGAAGGATTTGTTTGACATACATGGATGAGCCACTGTTTGGGGCATAGCATAGATGTTTATGATTGTTATATCTTGCTGATTTATGCTTCCCTTAAGCAGTATGAAATGTCCTTCTTTATCCCTTCTGACTAACTTTGGCTTGAAGTCCACATTATCGGAAATGAGGATGGATACTCCAGCTTTTTTGCTGAGTCCATGTGCGTGGTATGTTTTTCCCCATCCTTTCACCTTTAGTCTATGGGTATCTTTTTCTATGAGGTGAGTCTCTTGCAGGCAACGTATTGTTGGATCTTTCTTTTTGATCCAATCTGCGAGTCTATGTCTTTTGATTGATGAATTCAGGCCATTAACATTCAGGGTTATTATAGAGAAATGATTTGGTTTCCCGGTCATTTGGTTCATTTTTTAAATTTTGTTTATTTATTTGTTTGACACAACTTGTTTCCTCCTTTATTTGACAATTCCTTTAGGATAATTCCTCCCTTTGCTGATTTGCTTCTTTGTTTTTCATCTCTTCCTCATGGAATATTTTGCTGAGAATGTTCTGTAGTGCTGGCTTTCTTTTTGTAAATTCTT
Organism: Sciurus vulgaris; assembly: GCF_902686455.1. NCBI lineage: Eukaryota > Metazoa > Chordata > Mammalia > Rodentia > Sciuridae > Sciurus > Sciurus vulgaris. The sequence goes on along the minus strand of NC_136469.1, from coordinate 36,508,366 downwards.
TTAGCTTTTGTTTATCATGGAAGGATTTTATTTCATCGTCAAATTTGAAGGTAAGTTTTGCTGGGTATAAGATTCTTGGTTGGCATCCATTTTCTTTCAGGGCTTGAAAAATGTTGTTCCAGGCCCTTCTAGCTTTTAGGGTCTGGATTGAAAAATCTGCTGATATCCGTATTGGTTTCCCCCTGAATGTAATTTGGTTCTTTTCTCTCACAGCCTTTAAAATTCTGTCTTTATTTTGTATGTTAGGTATTTTCATTATAATGTGCCTTGGTGTGGGTCTGTTGTAATTTTGTGTATTTGGAGTCCTATAAGCCTCTTGAACTTGATTTTCCATTTCATTCTTCAGATTTGGGAAATTTTCTGATATTATTTCATTGAATAAATTGTTCATTCCTTTGGCTTGTTTCTCTAGGCCTTCCTCAATCCCAATAATTCTTAAATTTGGCCTTTTCATGATATCCCATAGTTCTTGTAGATTCTGTTCATGATTTCTTACCATCTTCTCTGTTTGTTCAACTTTGTTTTCAAGGTTAAATATTTTGTCTTCAATGTCTGAGGTTCTGTCTTCCAGGTGTTCTATCCTATTGGATATGCTTTCTATGGAGTTCTTAATTTGGTTTATTGTTTCCTTCATGTCAAGGATTTCCGTTTGGTTTTTTTTCAATATCTCTAACTCTTTATTGAAATGATCTTTTGCTTCCTGTATTTGCTCTTTTAACTGTCGATTGGTGCGATCAATCAATGCTTGCATTTGCTCTTTCATCTCATCATTCAGTGCGTGCATTTGCTCTTTCATCTCATCGTTTGCTTCTCTGATCATTTTAATTATGTACATTCTGAACTCCTTTTCTGTCATTTCTTCTGCCATGCTGTCACTGGGTTTTATTGATGTAACATCTAGATTTGTTTGCAGCATTTTCTTTCCTTGTTTTCTCATATTGTTCAGGTATCAGAGGACCGCTGAGATATTGCAGATTTCCTCTATTGACTTACAATGTCCCTGAAGATTTCTATATATATCCCCCCCTTAGCCTTCAGTAGGCTGAAGTCTTGGAGGAAGTTGATAATGCGGTGCTCCACAAGGAAGCTGCCTCTCTAGGAGTGGTGGCCTTCAGGTGGGGTATAATCCCTGCTAGTGGGCAGAGGTGCCTCCACTTGTTGACCAATGGTCATCCAAAGGGGACCTAGGCTGCGGGCTGAGGCAAGGCCTGTTTGGGCCTGAGTCTCTGGTTTTACCGTCCTTGTGGGGAAACCTCACCCGGCAGGGAAGACTCACCCGGTGGGGAGGTCTCGCTGGTCAGTTCCCTCCTAGAGGTTCCCCTCAATTTACAGCTACCGCCTGGGCTGGGCTGCCTTCCTCTGCAAAGTTCCCAGGGGCCCGGCCCTACCTCCTGGGCCTGGGAGCCTCACCCTTTGCAGATGACTCTCCTTAGGCTGCCCTTCCTCAGAGAATCTGCCCGCAGGCCTGGAACCTTCGCTCCGCCCTAAGCCTGTCTCTGTGCGGCTCTTCCACCCAGAAGCCTCCTAGATCCTGGGACCCTGCTCTGCACCTAATCACCTGGCTATGCGGCCCCTCCTCTGAGCAGCCACCTGGGGCCCCGAACAATCGCTCTGAGTCCCAGAGACCCGCCACACGCCTCTTCCTCCAGACAGCCGCCCAGTATTCTGGTGCGGTCACTAGGAGTCCAAGAAACTCACTTCGTGCCTCCTCCTCCCACCAACCACCTGTAGCCCTGGGCAATCAATCACTCCGAGTAGAAGTGACCCTCCCCGTTCCTCCTCCTTCTCCAGATAACCCCCTGGGTGTTCCGGAGTGGTCGCTCTGAGTGGCTCTAAATCCACGTGACCCGCTGCACGGGTCCTCTGGGCAACCCCCCAGAGCTCTGGTGCGGCCACTCAAGACCAAGCGACCTACCACGCTCCTCCTCCAGGCAGCCCCCCGTGTTCAGGCGCTGTCACTTTAAGTCCAAACAACTCACCACTCGCCTTCTCCTCTGAGCAGCCTCCTGGAGCGCTAATGCAGTCACTGCGAGTCCAAACGCCCGCCGCACTCCTCCTCCTCCTCCTCCTACTCCTCCGGGCAGGCCCCGGGGTTCAGAAGTGGTCTGAGTTCAAACAGCTCGCCATGCAGCCCCTCCTCCGGCAACCGCCTGTAGCTCTGGTGTAGTTACCCCGAATCCAAGCAGCCACGCTCCTCTTCCTCCTCCTTGTCCTCAGGGCAGGCCCCGGTGTTCAGAAGCAGTCGCCCTGAGTCCAAACAGCTCGCCGTGCAGCCCCTCCTCCGGCAACCGCCTGTAGCTCTGGTGCAGTCACTCCGAATCCAAGTGGCCACGTTCCTCCTCCTCCTCCTCAGGGCAGGCCCCGGTGTCCTGAGTCCACACAGCTCTCCTCGCCACTCCTTCCCTGGGCAGCCGCCGGAGCCCCAGTGGTTGTTCCGAGTCCCAGCGCTGTGCCGAGCGGCCTCCTTTACGGCGCTCCCAGCTGTCCGAGTTCACTGCTCCAGCGGGGGGAGGGGTGTCTCGCCGGCAGCTCTACTTCACAAGTTCCCTGCGTTCCGGGACCACCGTCCCATCCGGGATGTCTTCCCAATGGGTGAGAGTCACCCGGCTGCTTTGAGTTGGTCCCAAGTGTCTCAATATCTCCTCTTTTGAATCCCGAGTCCTGGAGCAACATGAAATGCAGCCTCCCTCTAGGCCGCCATCTTGGATTCTCTGCATTGACTCTTAATTACAGCTTCAACACAAGACCTCCTTCTAACCAGATTGCTACACTCTTGAGCTGTCTCTGTCTTGTTCCAAAGGTGGCTACCCCCTCACTCCTGTGCTTCTGACCTAGAGGCTATAAATCAGGGTTTTCACAATCCCCTCCTCAGGCTCCATTAGAGTGGCTCACACAACTCAGGAAAACATTAGGTTTACTGGTTAATTATAAAGGATACAAATAGGGCTAGGGGTTGATAGTAGAGCACTGCCTAGCATGCTGGTTCTATCCCCAGCTCTGGTTCTATCCCCAGTGTGGTTCTATCCCCAGCCTACATACTTTAGAAAAGCATGCATTTAAATATATATTGAATAATCACAACGGTGTTAAGATTTTCCTCATCCATAATTTTATTTTTATTTGTTCTGCCTGAGTTTTGTTTCCTCAGACAGGAGGTGCAATGAAAAATTGTATTCTTTCCAACTTGAAAATATGTTTTTCTTACCTAAAGTCAAGTATTTATTGTCTAATAATATAGTGAAGATGTAAAGGAGGGGAAGGTTTTGCTAGATATAAGCATTTGCATCAATAACCACTCTTATATTAAATAGAGGAAATAAAAGTAAAATCTGTTTGCTGCATGGTAAAAATTCCCTTAATTGTTTCTATCCAAATGATCACTAATTATTTCTTAATTAAATCTGCAAGAGTATTCTTGAATTAAATCTCCATGACTTTAAAAAAATATCAAAAGATAACAGTAGAGAAAAGCACACCAATCATAAGCATTACTGATGGATTTATTTTCAAAAACTACCATGTTTGTCACCAGCATAGAGATCAAGAAACCAAGCACTACCAGTACTCAGGAACTCCCTTGAACCCTGCCCAGCCAGTGTACCTCTCCAAAGGAAATCCCTTTCCTATCTTCTCACAGCCCAGGTTAGTTTGTCCTGGTTTTTAACTGTATGCAAAAGAAATCTCATAGTGCACAAAGTTTTGTGCCTGGCTTCTTTCATCCAATATTGTGTTTGTGAGATTCATTCTTGTGTGCAACTGTACTTTGATCCTTTTCATTGTGTTTATATTATACCATGGAGAAATAGCAGAATTCATTTATACACTTTGTTATTGATGATCATTTGGGTAGTTTTAATTTTTGTGCAATTAAGAATAATGCTACTAAAAATATTCTTGCCCTTATGCTTTGGTAAGTAAATGAATTGTTGTTGGGTATGTGTGTGTGTAGAATTGCTGGGTTATAACGTGTGTTCAGTTTGAGGGAATACTGCCAAAGAAATCTCAAAATGATTGTATCAGTTTACATTCCTACAAGCAGCATTTAATTCTGATTACTCTGTGGTCTTGTTATTTTCTACCTAAAAAATTTTTAGATGTTGCAGTAGATGGGTTTTATTGAATTGTGGTTTTAATATGTGTTTTCCTGATGTCTAATAAGCTGAGTATGTGTTTTATATGCTTATTGGACATTTGTATATCTTCATTCACGGAATAGCTGGTCAAGTTATTTTGTGTATTTCACAATCACACTCCATTGAAAAGATTCATATAATCGCACTGGAAAACCACTGGGCATTTGCTTGAATACCATTGGGCATTGACATTTGTATTTCATGCAGTCCAGCAATTTCATTCATAGATATGCCAGGGAGAAAACTGAATGAATGTACCAGGAGTCATGGCATTTTTCCTACTTTAAAAATAATTTTTTAATGATAGTTTTTAACAGTAGAGTGGATTAATAAGTTATGGAAGTTTAGTACAATAAAACACATCTGTGGAAATAAATAAAATACAATAACATTAGTGGTTAGTTAAATTGTGGATGCTTAATTTGGAGTGCATACACATACTTATGACAAAAAAACTTTTAAAATTAATGACAAACACAAAATTTAGAATAGTGATTTGTGCTGACTTGGGCAAGGAGCAGGACAATAGGATGAGGAGAGATACATGAGTGGAGATAAATGACATCTGTTTCTTGGGTTATAGCTTCATGGGCTTTCATTATTTTATTGTTTCATAATGTATATAATATTGTGTGTCCATAGTCCTTATTTATACCAAGTCATACACCAAAAGGCCAAAACTTTTATTGTAGATGATGATAAATAGGGGGAATACTATTAAGTGTTAAGTACTTAGTCCCTTGTTGTGTAATGTGGAGGCAACTACTTTACAGGCCAATCAGGTGCTTTGTGCATATTTTTTTCTTAACATGAATTAACAGGTCTATTGTATCAAGTAAGTGAGAATTTCCTAAAATGCTCGTGTTGGTTGGTTTCTCTGATGTTACAGAGGCACACATAAAAAGAGAAACGAGGCCGGGCGTGGTAGGACAAGCCTGTACAGATCCCAATGGCTCGGGAAGCTGAAGCAGGAGGATCACAAGTTCAAAGCCAACCTCAGCAACTTACTGAGGCCCTAAGCAACTCAGTGAGATCCTGTCTTTAAATAAAATATTTTAAAAAATGGGCTGTATTTTGGCTCCTTGGTTAGGTGCTCCTGGGTTTAATTCCTAGTACAAAAAAAAAAAATAATAATAATAGAAGACTTGATTGAGCTCTAGGCTGTATCATCCATTACCTCAGGTGACTGGTCACCCTAAGGACAGGTTTCCTTTGGTTTGTATATTTTACGCTGTTTCCATCACCTGTGATTCAGTCACATGTGCTGGACTGATGAAGCCTGGTTGGGCTGCTACCCTGGAGGGACAAGCACAGTAGGCTGGCAGTTTGATTGGTCTCTCCAGTGCAAAGAATCAGCTCACATAACAGATAGTAAAAGTATGAAGTTCTAAACGGACCGTCTGTCAGGGTTTGGATCTGAGATGTCCCCTTAAAGTCATGTGTTAAAGGCTTGATCCCCAGCTGTGGTGCTGCTGGGAGGTGGTAGAACCTTTGGAAGGTGGGGGATTAGTGGGAAGAACTCAGGTCACTGGGGACATACCCTTGAAACATCCTTTTCTCTCATTTTCTTCCATGAAGGGAGCAATTTCTGCTGACAAACCCTCCCCACCATGAAATACTGCCTTGCTTCAGGCCCAAAGGCAACAAGGCCAAGAAACCTTAGACTGATATTTATAAAACCAAGAGCCAAAATAAACCCTACCTTCTTTAAGTTTATGTCAGGTATTTTCCCACAGCAATGGAAAGCTAGCATACTGCCCTTATTATCAGAGGCAAGTTGAGTCTCTCAATATAATGTGTTTTGCATTTTTAGAGTTCCCACTTATTTCAAAATATTTCTTATAAATATAAAAAACTTTAGTGATCTTAAAATTTTATTGTATCTAAGCACTAGGATTCACTGATACACTTTTTTTTCTCCCTCCTGAGAACATTCTGAGGTGTTTAATCTATAGCTACAACTGACTACCTTGCCTTGGTCAAAATTCTATAACTTTGATTCAGGAAAAATGACTCATGTGACTAAAAAAGCCTGAATGGGAATGTTTGCTTAAAATTTAATAGTTAGAATTTCCCTTTTGTAGAAAAAAACCCAATCATTTGGTATTGTCTGACTTTGCAAATGTGCCATTGTATTACTTACTCTGCATTGACTAGAGAAAATACCTTCAAAGTAAGAAAGTAAATAATCCATTTTCTTGTGATTATATTCCAATTTTTATATTAATTCTATGTATTGAAAATCCTAAAATTTATAGGTTAGTAAAAATAATGCCTCTATTCAAGAAAAAAGTAGAAGGCTCAAATAAATACTCATTTGTTTCTGAAAGTCTATTATACTCCCCAAATTTTAGTATAATTAATAATTTTTAAAGTGAAAGAGATGATAAAAATGTCCTAAATAAAATTTAAATTTTGCGATTTTTGAAATCTCAAACTTTAATGACATTTTATTTACAACTACTATAAGTCATACTTACCAGTTGGCAAAATGTTTTGATCTCAAACTGACTTTACCAGATAGTAAATATTTTCCAATAATACAGATGACTAAGTCTGCAGTGTGAACCATACTAGAGGATATAATCACTTTAAAACTTTCCTAAAGATGGGAGTTTCAGCTTTTACCTGTAAGAGCGTTACAGTTTACATTAAGAAGAAACACAAAACATGAAAATAAGGGATGAGCTTTGACCAATTCTGCAAAACAGGTATCAAATTTCCTGAGTAAGTGTGCAATACTGCTATAGTTTAGAATGTTTCCACCAGTGAAGCAATGTATTGTTCTGTAATATTCCAATATGCTACCTGGTTCAGTAGAGGCTAATTTAGAGACATTGTGGATCTCCCCAAAGTTCTCTCAAGGATGCCTTAGGTTATCCTGGTGTGCTTGCATGCTAAACTGATGAAATTGACTCCTAATTATATAAAAGAACTGTGTTTAGTATTAAGTAGGATGGAGGCCTTAAAATGTATAAAATAAGAAAAATGTACAAAATAAGGAAAAAATGCTGCAAAATGTCATCTGACACTTGTTATTTTGGGAAATAGGACATAAAAATCTCTATTCTAGACTGGACCAGCACCAACAACTATGTTATCAAAGTATATATGTATTTAGGTGTTTCAGTCAACTTTTTTTGGCTGCTGTGATTGAATGACCTGATTAGCACAATTACGAAGGAGGAAAGGTTTATTTGAGGTCTCATGGTTTCGGAGGTCTTAGTCCATAGAAGGCTGATTCCAAGGCTTGAGGTGAGGCAGAACATCATGATGGAAGAGTGTGGCGGAGGGAAGCAGCTTGCATCATCGAGAAGGAGAGGGAGAGGGAGAGAGGGAGGGAAGAAGGAGAGAGGGAGGGGGTAAGGGGACGGGGAGGGGAGAGGGAGAGGGAGAGGGAGAGGGAGAGGGAGAAGGAGAGGGAGAAGGAGAGGCTCACTTTCCATACACAAAATTTATACCCCATTGCCATGCCCCCAATGAACCACTCCCTGGAGACACACCCCACCTGCCTCCAGTTACCACTTAGTTAATCCCATCAAGGCTTGATTCACTGATTGGATTAAGACTCTCACAACCCAATCATTTCTCCTCTGAAACTTCTTGCATTGTCTCACATGTGAGCTTTTGGGGGACACCTCACATCCAAGCTGTAACATTAGGTTAAAGGATTGATCTGACTTCCTTAGTTCAGCTGCCAAGGGAAACTGTTCAAGGCTGGGATCTGTTAGAGACACTGACCAATACAGCCACAATTACCTGTAATGTTGTCTCCTATACCAATGAACAGAAGTGTGGTTAGTTCCAGGGATCCCTTCTATCTCCCTTCCCAGCCCCGCAGAACAAAGTCTGCAGATGAGTCAACCATTGCTCGGTTTTGAGTAGTCCAAGCACATATGCACATGAATGGACTCATATGTATTGGAAGCAAACTGAAGTAATTTGCCAGGAATTATTCACCAGCTTTTACATATCTCAATATAGAAAAGTAGATGATAAAGACATTCCAAAGTCTGGTGGATCTTGATAAAATGGAACTTGCTGCTTAGGGACCTTTAAACTATAATACTTACGTATTGTAAAAAGGGTTGTTTAGTGATGGTATCATCAAAGGATGCAGAAAGCTCCAAAAGCTGTAAAACTTTAAGTCACCTTGAATAAAATTTCTGGCAAAACAAATGGACTGAAATTTAATTGAATTAAATAGCAGAGCCAACAAATTATACATCCTGGGTCATATTTATCAGTTAAAAAAAAAACTCAGACTTTTCCTTAGTTTATATTTAAATAGTCATAAAAGACCCAATAAGGCGGTCAGGCCTGCATTCTTTTTATTACTAGTCAAACAGTGCCAAGAAAAATTATTTATTTGTTTGGAGAAAGGTTCTCTTTGGTAAGAAGGCATGAATGACTTTCTCGCCATTCGGTTTCTCTTGCCTAGTTCTCCAGCTGCCTTTGTGTGAAAGAAAGCTGCTGTCATTTGAGAGTAGGAAGAAAAACAAAAGCCAACTGGCTTATTTGGGATTGAGTCCATGTGTTGACTGAATCAAAACAATATGTCCCAAATAAGTGACAGAAACCTTGGAGAAAACATGAGTGAATGTCTTTTGATTGTATCACCGTGTGGTTGAATGCAATGGCAGCAGAGCAAGGGCAATATGGACATTACCACCTCCAGCATTGTGTCTATGTGGTAAGTTGAATGGTAAGTCCAGGAAGTGAAAGAGGATGGAGCTGCCATTTGTGGAGATGTGCATGCTTTTTCTCCACTTGATGATGCATCCAATCACATTCCCATTTTTATTAGTGAGGAAATGGAAGCAGAGAGAGCTAAAGTATTTGCCAAAGGTTATGTTTCTGGTCAGGCAAAAAGCTGGGATTTGAATCTGGGTCTTCTCTGTATATGTGTCTGTTAATGAGTTTCTGCAGCCTTTGGAATTTATCTCCATTCTAGCAATTATAATATTAATTCAACATTCGACACATGTTTATTGAGCATCTGCTGGATGTTTGGCAGTACTTTAGGCACTAAGGATGAATAATTAAATATAACATGCAAAAATTCCTCCCCTCGAGGAGCTTAATTGTACTATAAATTCTAATCTCTTTGTTTCCCCACTTGATGATGTATAACTTGAGAACAGGGTCTTTGTCTTATTTATTATCTTTGTATTCCCTACACAAAATGTTCAATAAATGATTTATATGATTTTATCTCTTCTTCATAATGTTTCAGGAACCATGTTGTTATATCTAGGAAGAATAGTTCTAAGAAAAGATTGTTGTCCTAGGAAAGTGGTGAAATAGATTCCAGTTGGCCTACCTTCAGTCTCTTCTTTATCTTAGGCAAGCCCTTTTTATAAAGTCAAGGTATTCTTTGCCTTAATAGCCAGATGTCCTTTCAGGGAGTCTCTGATATGATATTGGGTAATTATCTATACCTTACATTAGCTTCATGTTACTACAATGAAATACCTGAGGCAATTAACTTATAAAAAGAAAAGGTTTGTTTTGATCCCTGATTCTGGAGGTTCCAGTTCTAGATCAATTGTCTCCATTACTTTGGGTCTCTGGTGAAGAGAACACATCATGTTTGTAGCACATGGAAGAACAAATGGTTTACCTCATGAGCTAGGAAGCAGAAGGATGGACAGGAAGAGGAGAGATGGGGTTCCACAATTCCTCTCAAGGACACATTCCCCAATGACCTGAGGCCCTCTCACTAGGCCTCACCTCCTATAGGTTCATAGCCCCTCACAGCAGACTCTTTTAACACATGGATTCTTTAGGGACCCTACTCATATTTAAACCATAACATAACTTTTTTTTTGGTCTTGTATATATTTTACTATCGTTTATCTTTTCTTTTCTGACATTTGTCTAGTTTACCTAAATTTTTATTTATTTTATTTTTTTGTGTTTTTTTTTATTTGTTCTTTTTAGATGCACATGGCAGTAGAATGTATTTTGACACATCATACATACATGGAGAATAACTTATTCTAATTAGGATCTTATTCTTGTGGTTGAACATGATGTGGAGTTTCGCTGATCACGTATTCATATACGAACACAGGAAAGTTGTGTCCGACACATTCTGCTGTCTTTCCTAATCGCATCTTTCCTCCCTTCCTTTCATTCTCTTTGTTTAATCCAATGAATTTCTAATCTCCCTCCTCCCCTGCTCCCCACTATTGTGTGTTAGTATCCACATATCAGGAAGAACCTTCAGTCTTTGTTTTTTTGGGGATTGGCTTATTTTACTTAGCATAATAGTCTCCGGTTCTATCCATTTACTGGAAAATGCCATAACTTCATTCTTCTATATGACTGAGTAATATTCCGTTGTGTGTGTGTGTATATATATATACACATACCACATTTTCTTTATCCATTCATCTGTTGCAGGGCACCTAGGGTGGTTCCATAGCTTGGCTATTGTGAACTGAGCTGCTATAAACATCGATGGGGCTGTGTCACTGCAGTATGCTGATTTTAAGTCCCTTTGGGTATATACTGAGGATTGGGTCAAATGGTGGCTCAATTCCGAGTTTTCTGAGGAATCTCCATACTGTTTTCCAGAATGGTTGCACCAATTTGCATTCTTATCATCAATGTATGAGTGAAACTTTCCCCCATATCCTTGCCAACATTTGTTGTTACCTGTATTCTTGATAATTGCCATTCTGACTAGAATGAGATGGAATCTCAGTGTAGTTTTAATTTGCATTTCTCTAACTGCTAGAAATGTTGAATATTTTTTCATATGTTTGTTGACCATTCATCTTTCTTCTGTGAAGTGTCTGTTCAGTTCCTTTGCCCATTTATTGATTGGTAAACCATAGCCTATCTTAACAAGCCTATGTGAATATATGAAATAATACTACCTTTTCTACTAGGACTCATCTTGACTCTAATGGACAACTCAGTTAAAAGAACTTTAGTTGATTGAATGGTATTTTTGGTGATAAGCATTCCCCCTATATCCCTGAAATCACAAAAGGTAAATGCTTAGTACATGTGCTTACAACCTGTTATTGATTTTTCAGTAGTCGCTCTTGGTTATTTAAAACATGAGTTGCTGGTACTTAAAAAAATAAGGCATTGGAACAGTATGCTGGACTTCACCCCAGCAATACAGCCCCACACACAGAGATTGGAGGTTTGGCTAGAGTCAGCTTGGAGCCACCTGAGGAGAGATGCTGGCCATGGAAATGCTCACTCTAATGTGCTTTCTAGGAAGACTCTGGCTTGACCCACGGAAGTGGTTCTGAATACCTTAAGAGCAGAGGCTTTGAACAAAGCCACTGGGTTTATTGTTCCACAATTTTAGTCTGTAATGATTCTATCCAGGACAGAATTACTTAAGGAAATGGCCATAAAATCCTTTCAGTTCCCTTATTTTCAGTTTTAGCCATTACAGACAAAAGCCATTTTAAAGCTTTTACCATATAAAACAAGACACCAAAATACTACCTATTGAGGTCCTAATGATGTTTTGTTTGTGTGTGTGTATACGTGTGTATGTGAATTTTTTAATTGATTTTTAATTATTTAAAAAAATTGTTTAAATTGACTAATTTATTTATTATTTTTAGTTATACATGACAGTAGAATGTATTTTGGCAAATTATACATACACAGTATAACTTTCTCTATTTTAGAATCCCATTCTTGATGTATATGTTGCAGAGTTACCCTGGTTGTGTATTCAAATACAAGTCTAGGAAAGTTATGACTGATTAATTCCACTGTCTTTCCTATTCTTCTCCCACCTCCCTTCCCTTCATTCCTTTTGTCTAATCCACTGGATTTCTATTATTCCCCTTCCAACATCCCTAGTTTTGGGTTGGCATCCACAAATCAGAGAGAACTCTTGGCCTTTAGGTTTTTGGGAATGGCTTATTTCACTTAGCATGATATTCTCCAGTTGTGTCTGCCTGGCACAGAGGAGGCCCCAATTTGATCCCCAACACCACAAAAAAAAAAAAAAAAAAAAATTGTACATGTTTATACCCTCAGTAACTCAGTTGGTAGAGTGAAGGACTGTAGGCATTTGTTGTTAGAAATTTTAAAAAAACATTCTTTGGGCTGTGTTTTCTTTGAATGCTGATTTAAAATATTAAGAATGACACACACACAACATTTTTTTTTTTCTGGGCTCATTGGATATAATTGTGCAAAGCAAGCTTGGATGATGTCTGGAATTGATTCACTTAGTGTAACTCTCATAATACAGAGAGAGGATTATTTCCTTATCCTGTGACCTTAAAAAAAATTGTAAACACACATTTAATGTTTAGTTATTCATTCAACCATTACGTGTTAAGCACTTCCCATGCACCTGGTAAACACTGAGCAGCTTCTGGATATTTAGTTTTAAACTAAAGAGACTCTTCTCTAGTCTCGTAGAGCTCATGGGGAGAAGATAGTTTTTTAAAGAATAACCTCACAAATGAGCCTGTTATAGAAATGCTATGAAGAAAACACAAGTGTCAAAAATGATCATAGCTGAAGGTCCTAATTTATATTGGGGTTATATAAATATGGTCAAGGAAATCTCTTGTTTAAAACCTCTAAGCAACTTCTTGTTCCATTTAAAATCAAGTTCAAAGTCTTCCCAACATGTGCAGGTCCTACATAGTTTAGTTGCAGTCCACCTTCCAATCTCCATTAGCAGCCACCTTTCCCTTTGCCCACACTTTTTTTTTTTTTTAATTTTGTATTGAGGATTGAACTCAGGCACTTGGCCACTGAGTCACACCCCCAGCCCTATTTTGTATTTTATTTAGAGACAGGGTCTCACTGAGTTGCTTAGTGCCTCACCATTGCTGAGGCTAGCTTTGAACTTGAGATCCTCCTGCCTCAGCCTCCTGAGCTGCTCATACATTTTAATCACATGGATCTTCTTTCTATTACTCAATTTTCTAAACTTGTTTCTGGTCTGTGCTTCTGTTCTCTGCTTGGACTGTTCTACTGAATCTTCTCGTGGCTGACTGCTTTTTGACAGCCAATCTATAGCCTGGGAGCATTTCTTTAAAGAGTCTGTCCTTCAGGATACAATCTCAATAGCCCCTTACTTCCACTTATCTTTTCACACTATCTTTGACATTCCTGTGTTGTGTGCCTTTATTGGTTTACTTGTGCTTTTTCTCTCCCATTGGAAAGTAGACTCTCTGAGTCCCAGGGTAAGACCACAGCACTGACCCCAGAATCTAGACTAGTGTTTGGCATATGAAACGTTTTATTTTTCTACCTAGAATGATATCTGAGTCATATACGGTATGTGTAGCCAAACCCAACTTAGTTTTTTTTGTGTTGGTCAGTTCTCTATTACTGTAACAATGCCAGAGATAATGAATGTAAAAGATTAAAGTTTATTTTGGCTCACAATTTCAGGTTTCAGGCCTGGGTTAGTTGGCCCCTTGCTTTTTGGTCTGTGGTAAGTGGCCAGGGCATGAAAGAGAGAAAGAGGAAGGGGCTGGGGTTCCATATTCCCTTCAAGGGCACATCCCCAGTGACCAGAAGACATCCCAGTAGGCCCCACCTCTTAAGTTTTCCACCACCACCCAAAAGTGCCCTAGACTGGGGACCAAGCCTTCACTCCATGAGTCTTTGAAGGACACTTAACCAGACCAAGCAGTTTTCTTGAAGTTTGTCTTCCATATTCAATCAATGATCAGGTAGGTAGGAGAGACTCAGGTTTTTATTGGTATCTGTTGAAAAACTCCTTGGCCAGTCTCATGCACACATTTCAAGAAGATAAATTTTAGTATGGAGGATTAGCATAGCTAAATTCACTTAGGGAAAAAGTATTTTCTAAAACATACCTCAGAGTTATAGCTCAGCTGTGATACATTCAAATTGTAATTTTTCAAAGACAATATATATCTCATTGCAAAGCAACTACCCGTGGCCTGCTTTCAAATTTTAGTGCGTTTCCCCTAGAACAGAGAACTGAGTTGCTTCAAAGCTTCATTTTAGGATACAGAAAAATTCCTGGTGTTCCATGGTGAGTCAGGGCATATTGTTGTCCTCCAACATTACTTAATTCTTTATGTAATGATCACTATTAAGCAACAACAATGTTGTCATTTTAAATTCAAAGACATTTATGTTAGTGGTATTTTTCTTTATTTAGTATTATATTAAAGTGGCTAAACCATATTTGTTAAAATGTTTCTAGAATGCCAGCACATCTGCAGCAAATGTGTAACTGGTTCATGTCAAAAGAAATAGACTTATTTTGAAAGAGTAGTTTGCTGGTCCTCCTACATGCTGATAGTTTTACTTCATCCAAGTATTGCATGTTTAGAAGATTGAAGAAGAGATAGTGAATTAACTACTGCCAAGAGTGAAGACAATGGTATCAAAACCAGATCAGAATAGAAAATGAGGAGGAGATCCTCCCTACTTCAAAACCTTCATAATTAACCTACTGCACCCATATGTTCAAAAGGGAGAAGAGGGAGAGCGCAGGGCGCGTGCGCACTGAGTAAGCGGGACTGAGAGAAGAAAGGCACCCAACCCTTAGTGCTCCCTTCAGAACAATGGCTGAATTCATGGACTATACTTCAAGTCAGTGTGGGAAATATTATTCATCTGTGGCAGAGGAAGGAGGGGCAACCCATGTCTATCGTTATCACAGAGGGAAGTCGGAGTTGCACGTGTGTTCTTACAGCAGGCACGGTCAGAGAAATAACAGAGAAAAGACATCCCTCAGTTCCGAAAGCAACTATGAAACATCAGCACATGCTCCAGAGGCATCCCAGCTGGCTGAAGATGTCTCAAAGGACCTCTACATAGAAGTATATCCAGGGACCTATTCTGTCACTGTGGGCTCAACTGCCTCAACCAAGAAGACTCATGTAGTAGCGGTTGATTCGGGACAAAGCGTGGACTTGGTCTTCCCTGTATGATGTTGGCCTTCACTGTCATCACATCACTCTTTTTCAAGTAGGAAGAAGAATAAAGCCACATATGATTTTCTTAATAATCACACATTAATCCTGCTTTTAGTGCTGACTATAGAGGGTCAGCCTTCCTGGGAACTAGGAAGTCCCATTTTAACTTGAGAGTCCCCCCACCCTCATTTGCCTGAAAGTAATAATGTGATGATGCTCTTTGAAGAGGTTTTTTTACTAGCTTTCCAAGTAAAGGCTAATTATGATAATAAAGGGAAAGACTTGGAAACACAGAATTCATTTTATTGCTATTAAAAAGAAGTTAAACACAGTGTTCCTCATGTATAGCTGTAGCCTTTATGAAAAGACAGCAGAGAGGCTGTAGAGACATTTGCCCAAAGCAGTCTACTACACCCTGTGGCCTTTGTGGAAGTGGTGTCCTCAAGCAGTGCCACTGGGCAGGGCCACTGGCTCCTATGCCCCTTACAAGTAGTGCCTTCCTGCTGTTTATCTGCATGGAGATCTTAATGGGGTAAAGATGCTGCTGCTTACTTGACTCTCACCTGCAGCCTGTGTTCTGCCTTCCATTGAGGAAGGTCTTGTCAGCCACTCTTTATAACCCTTTGTTAGGTATTTACCATCATTATCTTTTAACTTCCTGTTAAAAAGAAAGAAAACTCCTGAGTCGCATGTTGACTATAATTTTAAGGATCAAAAATCACTGATTTTTAAAAAGTCATTGATATATCCCAAGATTTTTTAACCTACCACTTTAACTGCCTGACGAATCATATCATTTTGAACATAGCTAATTTTTCCTCTGGAAAATGCTATATATTATGTGACAAAAATAAAAGTTTTAAATAAATCTATATTAGCATTCCTACAAGGAAAAGGCTCAGCTAGACAAGGGCCTAGTAAAGCAGACCGGTGTCCAACACCTTGGGACAGTGTTATATAAATGGAGAGCCTTGTACCTCCCCTCCCACAAGAAACTAGTCATAAGCTTCATGTGTTCTGTAAGCCTTCTGAAATTACATGCAAAATCGTGAGTACAATTTTCTGGAAAAGGAGGCCATGGATTTTATAATTCTCAAAGGGAATGTGACCCCAGATGATCTAAGAACCTTTTAAGGAGCCCCTAAGATGACCCTTCGCAGTCATTCTGCTTTACCTAGACCCCCAGGGCTTTTAGTTTGAATTCTTGGGAATTCTTGTCCCTTGGATGTGTCCTGATATCCTGACTCAGTTTTCTGTGTTCGGCTTCCTCTGGTAGGGTCTGCAGTGGCTTCATGTTGGTTGCTTTCAGGGTCAGCTCTTTGGTAGTTCCCACTACTGCAGTTTGTACTCTCTGTTTGTTGTCCTTCTCTTCTTTCCAGATGTTGCAACCTCTTGTTCCTAAACCCAAAATAATTAGGTATGGTGAATATGTCACTATTTTGATGAGTTTAGTCCTAATGACAAATAGAACTGCATTAAGGGACACTGAATCTCGTTGAAGTATCTGTAAGCTGCTAGCATTGTTCTGTATTTTTAAAGAGAAATAAACTTTGTTAATCAAAAAAAAAAAAAAAAAAAAAAAAAAGGAGAAGAAACTCTTGGGCCCATGAGAATGCTAACTTGTTATTTCTTTCTCTTTTCAAGAGGGCAAATTATTAAGACTTGATGTCTTATAGAGAAAAATCTCCCTCTGGTCCCTGTCCTGGGGTTTCTATACTATAAAAAGGACTATGCCCAGCTGGGAGGACTGTAATTCCCAGCTTCAGGCAACTAATATCAGAGGAACTCTCAGTGCAGTAACATGAGACAGGCCAGGGGCCCCTGCCCTTAGCAGACTCATGCATCATACCATGTGATTGCCTGCTTTGTCTCAATCAGCAGCTATTTTGGGACTAGGAGGACAAGGCTCTGTGAAGATGAAGCAGATCTGCATGATGTCACTTTTGGGGTGACCATGGAGGAAGGAGAGGCTGAGGGGGTAGTGCCAAAGCATGACAAGACGCTGAAATGATTCTCTATGTGAGAAATATATTCACATTATTGGAAACTCCAGAAACTGAGCTTATTCTCATTAACTTTTTATTTATGAACAACATAGCTTAGGAAACAAAAAGAAATTATTTTTCCTTACTACAACTTTGCCATAGTATAAGATTGGCATTCTAACTGCAAATGTTTGACATAAATATTTTATTCTTCCTACTTCCAAGTAAGATTTCTTCCTTCATCTCTGCCTCCCCCAACCCTCTTTCTTTTTTTCCTTTTCTCATTTCCATTTTTTCTTTTGGCACTGGGGACTGAACCAAGAGAGATTTACCACCTAGCTACAACCCTAGAACTTTTTTCTTTTCCTTTTTCAACTTTTGAGACATGATCTCATGAGTTTTCATAGGCTGGCCTTGAACCTGTAATCCTCCTGCCTCAGCCTTTTCAGTTGCTGGGATTACAGGTATACACCACCATGTACCTGGCCTCCAAATAAGATTTTTACCGGTAACAAGTGAGGGTGTGTTAATGGAAATAAGGTATAATGATTATTTCTCTTCTTTTCTTTGGGTATTATCTATCCGTTAAGAATGTGTCTTATGGCTGATAATTCTGGTCCTTCAAGTTACCAGGGATGTTGCCATAGTTTGGATCTTGAATGTCTCCCAGAGTCTCATCTGTTAAAGTCTTCATCCCCAGAGTGAAGTTATTAGGAGGTGGTGAAACCTTTATAAGGTGGGGGCTGGTGGCAGACCCTTAGGTCACTGGGGATAGTGTTTTAAAAGGGGATATTTGGGTGCTGGTCCCTTCTTCTTCCTCTCTTTTGCTTCCTGGCCATGAAATGAGCAATTTTACTCCACCACACACCCTTTGTCATTGCTAGTTGGCACCCTCACCAGAGACCTAAAAGCAGTGGGTTTGCCTGGACATGAACTGTCACCTGTAAAACCACAAATGCTCATCAACCTTTCCTCTTTACAGGTTGATTATCTCAGCTCTTGGGATACCGATGGAAAGATGAATCTTTTTCTTCTTCAGTATGTAGAAGATGAACAAGTGAATGACAGAATATTTTTGGTTGCCATGATAGACTCAGAAGATGAAAGAAATCCTCAATTTCATCATAAAAATTACAAATAAAATATAACAACAAAAGCATCAAACCTTGGGATACATTGCAACTCCAAAGAAAGGGGAATTATCAGGTAAATAAATGAACAAGGACCTAAAGTGAAGGCAATGAATTAGATGAGATGTGAGGGCTGATGAGGGAACCAGACCAGAAGTGGGCTCTGGGTATGAGATCAACAAGAAGAAGAGACAAATGACATGAGCAAGAGTCAGTGCAATAGACAAGAGCACTTGGATGAACAAATACGGCATATCTACAAATATCTGAGAGACGGCAGAGGCAACAACTAGACAACACATAAAAGAACAGGTAATTTTAGAAAGAAAACAAAAAAAGAAAAATTTGAAAATAGTAAAATTTGAACTGAAATTTTAATGATGTAACTAAAAGACTGAAGAGTCTAATTAATGAATTGGAGAATAATTTCTGAATTAAAAGATTAATGAAAAAACACAAAGAGAAATTAAACATAGAGAAAATTATGAAAGATTCATAGAGGACAAAGTAAAAGGATCCCACCAACAAATGCTGATAAAATTCCAGGAAATAAGAAAGAGAATAGAGTATAGGGGAGTATTAAAAGAGATAATGTCTGAGACCATTCTAAAATTGAAGGTGGGTCTCAGATTGGAGGAGTACATTAAGAGGTCTAACAAGAAAAAGAAAAACAAATTACACCTAGGGGAAAAAAAAAAAACAAACAGAAAAATTACAGGCTATCAAACAGAATGTGGGGGATTTAGGTTTATTAGACAGAAAAAAAAAATAGAAAACTCATAGAAGTAATAGTGGTTAGATTGGCAGATTTCTCAAGCTCTAATAAATGTAACAAGACTGAACAATTTCAGTGTGTTGATTCAAAATCATTGTCTACTAGTAATTCTGTATAACAAAATGCTAACTGGAGACGGAAGGTGAAATTAAGATATTTTCAGTCATGTGAAGGCTGAGAGGATGTTTCATATGGGTAAGTTGGAGTATTTTCGGGTTATCCTGTTGTTGGCGCTAATGTCTTTGGAAGTATAAATACTGGTGATAGATGCTGAGAATTGAAAGAGTGAATGCAGGTGCATTTGGTGAACTGAGGTTAACCATCTACCCTCCCTCCTTCTAGTGCACCTGTCTGAATGAGGATGCAAACGGAGTATACAATTGTTGCTAAGGCTCCTTACAGTTAGGCCAAAGCAGTAACAATCTGATGCACTGACACAGGATGTGGATTTGCTGTTTTTACTGCTCCTCTTGGTGTGCAGAGTTGGGGAACTTTCCTCACTTTGCTGTGTTAGCAGGGGTCTCCAGGGACCATGAAGTGCATTACTGTGATATTAAGAGACAGTATAGAGAGCATCTTATTTTTTTTTTTTAAGCAGAATAGAGGAACTCAGGTGATGCTAGTAGCAGAGTTGCTTTCTGTTGGTTGTAATCCTTACGTATGGATTTTTTCCCCTCTTTTTATACTGATAGATAACAGCTGTGAAAGGGCAGTTCTGAAGCAAGTGACTTCCTGATTATAGAAGAGCATCTCTTTGTAACCCACTTCTGAAGTATTGCCATAGCACTTCCTGCAGGGCTTTGGGCCAATCTATTTTGGCTAGCACATTCATGCCACGAGTGTTGCCTACTTACATTTCACAGCTGCTCTTGTTCTCAAAAGAAATGCCCTGACGTGATGGTATCCAGTATACTGGTTTCATTTTCTGTTGCTAAGAACAACACCACCACAAACTGGATAAGTATAAAGAAAATAAATTCATTTTGGCTCACAGAAACCTTGTCAAACTGGCTTTGTTGTGCCCAGATCGCGAATCCCCAAAGACCACCAGGGAGCCATCTCCAATGCAAAAGCAAAAGGGTCTTTATTGCAAGCTCGAGCTTGGACTCACAGCGTTCACTGACACAGCAGGTACTGGCTGACAGTCCCGAGTCTCGATTCAGTGGGATTTTTATGAGCTCCACAGTAGAGCGGGAAATTTGAACAAAGCAAAGTACACAGTTGGCTGATCTTCCAACATGTGAGGTTTGGCATATTTCCATTGGCTTAGGGTACCCAGGTCTTAACATATTGACATATATGGTTTGGAATTTTAGGCATTGGCTGGTTAGCTCCCGATTCGTTGTTTGCCAAAGGCCAGTCCTAATCTAGTAGCCTTCCTGGAATCGGCTATCTAGGCCTGAAATCTTTCATGCCCTAAATGCAGCCTGTCATGGCCGCGGTTTAGCTCCCTTTTCAGCTTTTATAGTAGACCCACCCTGGAGAAAATCCATTAACTCATTAAGCCATAAGTAGATTAATCCATTCCTGAGAGTAGACCCCTAATCTCCTCTTAATTGTCCTACTGGTCCCACCTCTTAGTATCTCATAGTGTGGATTAAATTTCAGTGTGAATTTCTAAGAGATGAAACCATATTCAAATAGTAGGACCAGATCACCTAGCAAGTTATGTGTCATTCTCCAGGGGCAGTCCTTGACCAGTTTTCTTACCTCAAGGATAACTGACTCTATGGGGTGATTCATGCATAGAGCTTTAATTTTTAATTTTTTTTGGTGAGATCAGGTTTAAATCAGTCTTCAGCTAAGACCATGTTTACCTCTTAGCACTAGTTCCCCTGCCTTGTCCTGTTTTCTCATCTCTCCTGAGACTACTCCCTGAATGATTCTGTGACAAGAATCCCCTATCAACTACTTCTAGGCAACCACGTCTAAGGTAGATGGTACTTAGACGTGGGCTTGTGCAACAGACAAATCACTCAGTTTGCAAAAAGGATCCTGATATTGTCGTTAGGTGGAATATTGATAGTGCCCTGAAGGTAAGCTAGCTAAGACACTTACTTGCTGGAAATTTGGATGGAATAAAGATAAAAGAGGATGCATTAAAATAGTGTAATTTCTTGAGCATTTGACAGGGTTGGGGGAAACAATAACTATAAGGACCTTTGAATTGGATATCTACTGCTAAGTGCCAATGATTTTTGATAAAAGAAAAAATATATATGTGTGTATGCATATATATATATATACACACATTGTAATGGTCAATTTGAATTGTCATTTTGATTGGATTAAGAGCTGTCAATAATTAAGAGGCTTCTGGGTGTGTCAGTGAGGGTGTAACTAGGAATGATTGGAATGTGGGATAGTAAACTGAAGTGGAGACCCTCCCTGAGTGTGAGCAGCACCACCCAATAAGATGGAATAAAAGTTGGAAGAACAAGGAAGCAGATGCAGATGCAAGCTCAACTCTTCTTGAATGGGTTATTGATTGCTGCTTTGATTGTCTGAGGATAGCAAACTCTCACTTCTTCACTCTTCCAAAGCATAATCTTTGCTTTTTCTGTGTATTGGGTAGATGAATATGTATTACATTATTCTCTGAACTTATTTGTATTTTTAAAAACTTTTCAAAGTAAAAAAAGAACTGATTTACAGAATTTTGTTGCAGTTATTATTTAAATGTGTTCATGTTTGTCTCTACATAAATATATGTCAATATATTACATAAATATAAATGTTATAGAAATAAATATATCAATGCCAAATGATATGTTTGTAATTTTAAGATTATTTTAAAATTATAATCACCATAAATAAACAATAAACTGTTATTTTTGACCTTTTAATGATAGTTTGGGTAAACTTAAGTACGTAGATTCTTAAAGAATCTACCAGCATACATTTATTCCAGATGATACCTTATCATAGGTCATGGTTGCCATTAAGAATTTTATTATAAACTAGGCATGGTGGCACACAACTGTAATCCAGTTATTCAGAAAGCTGAGGCAGGAGAATCACAAGTTCAAAGCCAGCCTCAGCAACTTAACAAGACCCTAAGCAACTTAGTAAGACCCTGTCTCAAAATGAAAAATAAAATAAATAAAAGGGGCTGGGGATGTAGTTCAATGGAATCCCTGGTACAAAAAAAAAAGTTTCATTATAATTTTAGACTAGTCAATTGACTAAAAAAGTAAAAATATGATAGGAATATTTAGATTATCTGTTGTTTTTTCTTTTTTGGGTAATATTTAAGTTTCTTCCAAAGAAACCAAATTTTTCTTCAAGAAATTGTGTTTTATCACTTTAGGAAATTACAGTGGTAATCAATTTGTTTATTCTAATTCATCATATTTAAAAACTATAATTCCATGGTCTTTTGCTTATCTACTTGACTTTATTTACAGCATAAAAAATAAATGTTTAGTTCTTACCAAAATTTTATAGACAGTCTGAAAGCTATGATGTCACCTTAATTTGGCCAAATCTATCTTTGCAAGTATACTGAGTGTCCTGTTTTTTATGAAGGTATTAATGAAGTG
Source organism: Sciurus vulgaris (assembly GCF_902686455.1). Taxonomy (NCBI): domain Eukaryota; kingdom Metazoa; phylum Chordata; class Mammalia; order Rodentia; family Sciuridae; genus Sciurus; species Sciurus vulgaris. The sequence goes on along the minus strand of NC_136469.1, from coordinate 36,485,897 downwards.
ACTTTGGAAAGAAAACCTTCTCTGATGTATCAAATAAATCTGTAATTCTTTCAGGGCATCTTCCTAGCAGGACCTAAAGAAATTACCTTTGATTATTCTGTTAGTGGACTAATTCCAGGAGAACTTGTACCTTTCTCAGGAAATTAAAGCTATATTTGGGGCACTTGCTGCAGTAATGTACTACTGATTTTTTAAAGTTATAAAATGTGAAAGTGAAATGATTTGACCTGGTACATCAGTACCAGGGCAGCAATAAGAACATTGCTTGGGCTCATATTACCACTTAGCTCCCAGAACCACACTGTAGGGTAGAGTCTTTGTATCCCACAAGATCTAGCACAATGTCTTCCATGAAGTAAATAGCCAATGTGTTTCTTTCTAATACAGAGCAGTTTCCAGGAGAACCACTGATCTCCTAATCAAAGTGTCTGACCATTTATGTTTAGGATTCTATTTCATTTTATATGAAGAACTTAGTAACATGTCATGAAAATAACAAAATTATTATTATTTGAAATAATCTAGCTTGGCGTGAGTACTTTAATCAGTTTTCAAAGTCAGTGCTTTTCCCTTGGGTAGACAGGATTTCAGAGTTTATCATGAACACTGATTTCCCTAAAACCTGAATATAATTCTAAACCGTAAGAATTCTAACATATGGAAATAAATTAGTTATCTTAACACATTTGTGAAACTTAACTACATTCACATCTGAACTGGTACAGTATTTTGACATCTTCATCCTCCTAGATTGAAATAAAACTATTTTTGGTAAGCCTGAAAAAAACTGGAGGAATACAAGTACAAGTTAGTACAATGATTTCATAGGTCTTGGTAGTTATAATATGCTTTATCATTTAATGGTGCTGTGGGTTAGATATGTGTCCCCTGAAGGCTGATGAGTTGAAAGCTTAGTTTTCAGCTTGGAGCTATTGGAAGGAAGATGGTGGGACCTTTAAGAGGTGGGGCCTAGTGAGAGAAGTCTGAATTGTGGATGTGACACTGTGGAGGGTGACACTGGGGCTCTGGCCTCTTCCTATATCTCCCTTCACTTCCTGTCTACCATGAGTTGAGCAGCTTCTTCTGCCACTTGTGCCATGATGTGCTGCCTTACCAGAGGTCCAAAGGCAATGGGATCAACCAACCATGGACTGAAACCTCCAAAATTGTGAACCAAGATAAACTTTTCCTCTTTTTAAGTTGATTATCTTAGGTATTTTAACACAGTGACAGAAACTGACTAATACAGATAGTTACCTTAAAATGTAACAATAATATAAATCTTGGCTATGATAGAATATGAGAAACTTTAGCAAAATATTTACATTTCACAGTAAATGCTGCTAAAAATCAGGGAGTCCTCCCCCTGCAAACCATGCCACCATCACTATCTTCACTGCCAAAATGACAGAATGCAACACTTCACTGTTGCTGCTTCTATTGTATTAATGGAAATTGAAAGTAAAATATCCTTTATTCTTTCTTCCTTTTGTTTCTGTTGTCTGGAAATCACTGGGTGTTGTGTTTGTATATTGTATATAATAAATATTCAGCATTGGTGGGACAAGAATGAGGTTGTTTTATAGAGAGATTATTTCATGCAGAACCCTATTACTTAACATTCTATTCTAGACTAAAAGCAGAACTCATATACTGTCCTTAACAAAGGACCACATCATTCCCAAATGAAAACTTAAAATGTTTCAATTTTGGACTGGGGATATAGCTCAGTTGGTAGAGTGCTTGCCTCACAAGCACAAGGCCCTGGGTTCAATCCCCAGCAAAGCAAAAAAAAAAAAAAAAAAAAAAAAAGTTTCAACTTTACCAAACATATGATATCTAAGCTTTTGAAAATGTTGAATTTCCATAACATCTGCCATGTTGAAAGTTATAATGTTACAGAAACTGCAAAACATTCACTCCTTTGGTTTTGTCATAAAAAGTGAATTACAATTTAGTGTACACTTTCCAAATTGTTTAAACTTACAAGATGATGCAACATGGCAAATTACCCAACATAAAACAGTCAATATATTAAACTAAACATTTCAATTCACACTCATGTCACATATACATACAGAAGAAAGATAAAAGGACACACTATCTTTTTTATTGGTTCTTTTAAGTTTTACATAACAATAGGATTCTTTTTGACATAACTATAAAAGCATGGGATATAATTTGTTCAAATTCAGTCCTCAGTACCTCCTCTTTACCTCCCCTTGTCCCTCACCCTATATCCTTCCTTCTACTTTACTGGACTTTCTAATTTTACTTACGATTTATTTTTAATTAGTGTCTTTTGGATGTACATGATGGTGAGATCCACTGCAGTATATTCGTATACATACACAGGGATGTTAGATCAGATTCTTTCCACTGTCTTTTCCTATCTCATCCTTCCTTTCTTCCTTCATTCTCCTTTGTCTACTCCACTGATCTTTCTTCTATTTTTAACCCTTCCACCCCCTTGTTTTGTATTCACTTCTGCATATCAGAGAAGACACTCAACCTTTTGGGCACTGGCTTTTTTCACTTAGCATGATGGTCTCCAGTTCTATCCGTTTACCAGCAAATGTCGTAAAGTCATTTTTCTTAGTGGCTGAGTAATATTCCATGTGCATATATATATATATATATATATATATATATATCTATATATATCACATTTCTTGATCCATTTATCCATTAGTTTGGCTCCATAGCTTAGCTATTGTGAATTGAGCTGCTATAAACATTGATTTGGCTGCATCACTGTAGTATGCTAATTTTACATCACTTATACCAAGGACTGGGATAGCTGGGTCATAACGGTGGTTCCACTCCTAGTCTTTTTTAGGGATCTCTGTATTGCTTTCCAGAGGGGTTGCACTTATTTTCAGTCTCACCCACACTGTATCTTAAGTATTTGGTGGGTGCCTGTGCAATAGTCAGTGAATCATCTCATGGTCTGTCTGTCTCTTTCCTCAGTAGCAGCTTAGACTATCACTGTGAGTTTATTTGTAGGGAGCTATAGGCAACACACCATGCAAGTGTCTAATCCTAGAGTTTGAGCCCTAAAGCCTAGGACAGTGGAGGGACAGAGTGTGGGATAAAGTGCCATATGCAAGTTTTATAGATCTGCAAATTAGGTAATGCTGATAAGTTGAAGTTGATAAGATGCTTTGGTCCATATATTCCTGGAAACTAAAATCCATTTGTCAAGAGTGAATACTCTTTGTTATCTTTAAAAACAAAACAAAACAAAACAAAACAAAAAACAACAAAACCCTGGATGCTGGCCTACAGTAGTTTTAACTAGTAGACTTCAAATAACAATTTTGTGAGTGCTCATCTTTTAAGGAGGGATGTGTCTCTAAACCCAGTAGTGCCAAATCTCTCTGAACTTCAATTTCTCATTAACAAATTGAGGGGTTTGAGCCAGATTATCTTTAGAGCTGCTATCAACTGTATTATTCTCATTTTCTTAGTTCTTAGCAGCAGTCCGCGTGATGCTTGATTCATGAGCCACACTGAACACATACCATCATTTCTTCGAAGTTAAACTCTTTGCTCCCCATGAACTCCTGGTCCAGACTTTCATGGATCTCCATATGCCACTCTTCCTTCTCTGTCTTGTTTACAGACTCTCCCTTTCCTTTAAATATTGAAATTTCCCACAATTCATGCTGTTAAGCTTTGTGTTTACTTTGTTCTCCCTGTATGATCTCACCAACTGCAGGCTTTCACTGAGCGCTGTTGGCTCCTCTAGCCTTAGGAGTGTTTAAGTGCCTGCTGTGCATCTTACCTGATGTCAGATCGAATCAGCATATTCAAAGTAAATTAGCCATCTTCCACTCCTGTTGGTTAACGCCACTGTCCATCACCAAAGTCTTCCTTGTAGTTGACGAATTCCTCACCATTCCCATCCAATCAGTGACACCTTGGGCATTTACTTTATCCCCCCTTCTCCATTCACAGCATCCTCATGCAGGATCTTTCAGATGAAACTGCTCTATCTTCCTCCTTTCCTTCATCCATGGTCTTGTTCTTCTCTAATCTCTCAGAGTTACAGCTCTCCAAGGAGATTTTTTTTAATTAGGTAATTCTGACCACCTCTCTCTAAGGTAGGAGAGCGTCCACTGAGTTTTCATGGACTATAGTGTAGAACCCAGTTTAGACCCTTGTTAATATTTTCAAGAATTGTTTGTTCACAGATCTATGCTGGCTGCAAACTCTGATTATAGATGGAATAAATAATATAACATAGATAGAGATGATCGTAGATGAAATAAGTAATATGCTACTTATTACTTATTCCATCTGTTTATCAAAAAATGCAGATGCAGTTTATGATTACTAATGTAAATACTAATTTCTTAAACTTTAATGAATCTCTAGTAGTTCTTTGATATTGTATATTTTTCAAATCACTCAAACCCATAGTTCTCATCAAGGTTTACTCTTGGTGTTGTACATTCTTTGAGTTTCCACAAATTTATGATGACTCATATGCAACATTATAGTATCATACAGAATAGTTTCACTGGTCTGAAAATCCTCTGTGTTTTCCTTACTGATCTCTCTTTCCTAACCTGTGACAACCACTGATATTTTTTTGCTGCCTCCATAGTTTTACTTTTTTCCAAATGTCATGTAGTTGGGACCATAGAATATGCAACTTTTTAAGGTTGGCTTCTTTAACTGAGTAATAAGCACTTAAGTGTTCTCCATGACTTCTCATGCATTGATAGTTCATTTCTTTTGAGTCCTGAATACCATTTCATTTTCTGATGTATCACAGTTTATGTACCACTGAGGGATATCTTGATTTTTCCAGTTTGTTCAATGACAAATGAAGCTATACAAATGTGCAGGTTTTTGTAGGAACATGAATTTTCTACTCATTTGGTATGATGGATAGATTATATGATGAAACTGGTAAATTTTAATGAAACTGCCAAACTGTCTTCCAAAGTGACTGTACCATTTTGCAATTATACCTACAGTAAATGAGAGTTTGTTTGTTCCAAATCCTCCCAGAATTTGGTGTTTGAGGTTTTAGTCATTCTGACAGGTGTGTAGTTATATGTTATTTAAATTTATGATTTTTCTAGAGACAAATGATATGGAGTTCCTTTTAATATTGTGACCATTAGAGTCTTTGCCCATTTTAAAATCAAATTGTTCGTTTTATCATTGTTGATCTTGAGGAGTTCTTTATTTTGGCTACAAATCCTTTATCAGATTTGTCTTGCGAATATTTTCTTCCAATTTGTGACTTATCTTGTCATTCTTTTCACATGTCTCTTGCAGAGCAGAAGCTTAAATTATAATTAATTCCAACTTATCAATTATTGATTACATGGATCATGCCTTTGGTATTAGATATAAAAAGTTGTTGCCAAACTTTTGTTCCTCTAGATTTTGGGGGACATTTATAGTTTTGCATTTCACACTTAGATCTATGATCCATTTTGAGTTAATTTTTGTGAAGTCTGTAAAGTTTGTGCCTAGATTTTTTTTTTTTTTTTTTTTGGCATGTGGATGTCCAATTGTTCCAGCATTATTTGTATTGCACTTATTTATTTGTCACAGATAAGTGGATTGTATTTATGTGGTCTATTTCTGAGCTCTCTATTCTGGTTCACTAGTCTCTTTGTGTATAGTGTTACCAATACCACATTGTCTTGATTACTGTAACTCATTGTGTATGTTTTAATATATGCAAATAGTAAAAATACAGTTATTATCATGTATAGGCTCAAATTTATCAATTTGAAAAGGAGCACTGATTGGGGATGTTGACCTTTGATAACATTACAAATGTCTTAAATCACTTGTATGGGTCTGATCCTGGCGGGCAGGGGGCTCCTCTCTATTAGTACTACCTTATTTTATAACTACCTAGTTTATAGCCCATGAACATTTAACTCATAGTCCCCATTTTATGGCATCCTATAAGCCTTAAGCCAATTTAATCATCAGAATTATGACATTATTTTAGTAGATATTGGAAACCTCCAGTAGTAATGGTCATTGTGGACTACTGTTTTGCACAGTTTGGGCTTTTAGGTGGAGTATGGCAACACCTATTGTCATGGGGGAATTATGTCATAGATATATGAGCATCTACTGCCAAACAGGCAAAAAAAAAAAAAAAAAAAAAGGCATAAAATCATTAAGGTTGGTGAGGTCCCAGCTTGCTTCTTCACTGAGCATTCTTTCAAGGATCATGAATGAAAAGCTCATTCAAGCTGGTTGCAGCTAGATTTCAAGTCATATAAGGTGGTATAATATTTAAAAATTGAGTATGAAGAAGGAATAGAAGAGTCCTTAGGCCTAGAAATGACCCTGGAGATTATTGGTTATCAGTCTTGCTAAATATTATTTTTCTTCTTGCAAGAATTGAGGTACCTGTGTAACATTTCTAGTTGACTCACCTCTTAATTGACTTCCACTTACTCTAGCAAAGGAAGAAACTTCTCACATCCTTTATGTTAAATAACAAATCTCTTAGTATCAGAGAAGAAGGAGACTAAAACACTTATAATAGTCATCTCCAGAGTGCGAGCTTCTGATTAGAGGTTTTTAAGTGAGAACTACCCTGAATTTCAATTAATTAAACTTACTTATCCACTTATATCACATTGTCTATGCTTAGGTATTTTAAAGTTTCATACTTAAAGGAGATTATTATGAATGATAACTATCAGAATCAGAAATCATTTTACATTTTAGTAATCAAAACAAAAAAGTAATCTTATTAAACATATATTTTCAGTTAACATTTTACTAAATAGATTAGAAATGCATGTGTTCACATAAAATAAGTTGAAGAGTTATTTCTTTAACTCTGATGCCAATAACTTTTGAATTCCAAATACATTTCCTAGTTCATGTCTAATAAAATTTGTTTTTAATTATAAGAATGATTACCAAGGATCAATATTTGTGGTCTCATGATTACATAAATCTCAGGTTCCTCCCACCCCCAATTTTAAAAATTTAGTCAGTTGACTCCTGGCTTTCTTAATATAAAAGAGAGTACACATGGAAATCTTGCTAACTTGTTTGCCACAGTGAATCTCCAAACTAAGCTTAGGGCATTTGAACCTTCTAGCCTTCAACCTAGTCCCAGGTGCTGGGCCGATAGGTCTATGAGTCCTAGAGGCTTGTAAATGCAGCAGAATTCCTGCTGGCCAGGCTTATACCCCCATTTCCTCCAGTAGCTGGGTCTCTTCCTTAACAGCAGGAATCTGCCAGGTCTATCAACTGAGCACCTCTCTAGTCCCCAATGTTGAGTTCTTCTTTCAATGTAAGTATTTGGAGATTTATTTCTCTCCCCATAACTGGTATGAATCTCACTACACTTAGGCTGAAGTGTATTTTTAAAATGTTTTGGAAAATTTCAATGTGAAAAATCTAATAGCTCCAAATTCTTTAAACTTCATGTTATGGAGACATGGAAGAAAAAACAATCAACCAACAAATGTGAAAAAAATGTTCACCATCTCTTGAAATTAGAGAAATGCAAATCAAAACTAGTCTAAGAGTTCATCTCAATCCAGTCAGAATGGCAATTATCAATAACACAAGCAATAATAAGTGTTGTTAAGGATGTGGGAAAAAAGGTACACTAATACATTGCCAGTGGGATTGCAGATTGGTACAACCACCATGGAAAGCAGTATGGAAATTCCTCAGAAAACTTCAAATGGACCGACCCGTTGATCTGGCTATCCCACTCCTCAGTTTGTGCCACAAGGACTTAAAATCAGCATATGATGATCCACCATTCCTGCCATTTGGCACTAGGATTCACTCTCACTTTCTGTAGTCCCCTGTTGCTCTGCTCTGGGGGTGCTGAAGATCCCGAGGGAGAAGGCCTGGTTTTTGAGGACCAGAAAATGTTCTTAAAGTTAATTTGCATCAAGAAGTGATACATCGGATCCAAGATGGAGGACTAGAGGGTGACTGCATCTCCAGTCGCTCCAGAACCCAGGATTCAGGAAGGGGAGGCATTGAGACTCGGACTAAAATAGAGCCATGGGATGAGTCTCCCCCACTGGGTGAAGCTCGGCCTGGGTGGCAGGCCTGGATTCAGGTGGCTTATTAGAGTAGGGCAGGGAAGCTAGAGTCTTCCCCAGGCAGCCTTGCACACTCTGGCAGTGGGCTCCTCCCACACAGCCAGCTTCTCCAGCTTCTCAGAGCAGGCCCCCCCAGTGAGAGCCTTTCTGCACAGAACCAGCTCCAAGTCCCAGAGCCACCACGGCGAGGCCCACAGGCAGCTTCAGGGACCAGGACAGGGCAGCCAGGGACTTCCCCAAGCAGCCTGGCTCCCTCCGGCGGGAGGCGCCTTTCAAGGCTAGCTTCTCAGAGCAGACCGCCCAGTGAGAGCCTTTCTACACAGAGCCAGACACAAGTGCCCGAGCCAATGGAGAGCTCCGAAGTGCAGGCAGCCTCTGGGACCAGGGCAGGACAGCCAGAGACTTCTCCAGGCGGCCCTGCCCCCTCCGGCCAGAGGCTCTTTACACAGGGCGATCCAAGATGGCAGACTAGAGGGTGACTGCATCTCCAGTCGCTCCAGAACCCAGGATTCAAGAAGGGGAGGCATTGAGAGACTTGGATTAAAATAGAGCCATGGGGTGAGTCTCCCCAGCTGGGTGAAGCTCAGCCTGGGCGGCAGGCACGAATAGGGGAGGCTTATCAGAGCAGGGCAGGGCAGCTAGAGTCTTCCCCAGGTAGCCCTGCTCACTCCGGCGGTGTGCTCCTCCCACACGGCCAGCTTCTCCGAGGAGGCCCCCCAGTGAGAGACTTTCTACACAGAACGAGCTCCAAGCCCTGGAACCAGTAGCGGGCTAGGGGCAGCTTTCTTCGGAAGCACTGCATTATCAAGTTCCTCCAAGACTTCAGGCTACAGAAGGCTGGGAGGTGATACACTGGAAATCTACAGGGACACTATAAGCCAATAGAGGAAATCTGCAATATCTCAGAGTCCCACTGACATCTGACCAATATGAGAAAACAAGGGAAGAAAATGTTCCAAACAAACCTAGATACTATATCAATAAAACCCAATAACAGCACAGCAGAAGAAATGTCAGAAAGGGAGTTCAGAATGTACATAATTAAAACAATCAGGGAAGCAAACGAGGAGATGAAAGAGCAAATGCAGGCATTAAATGATCACACCAATCAACAGTTAAAAGAGCAAATACGAGAAGCAAGAGATCATTTCAATAAAGAGTTAGAGATATTGAAAAAAAAAAAACCAGAAATCCTTGAAATGAAGGAAACAATAAACCAAGTTAAAAACTCCATAGAAAGCATAACCAATAGGATAGAACACCTGGAAGACAGAACCTCAGACATTGAAGACAAAATATTTAATCTTGTAAACAAAGTTGACCAAACAGAGAAGATGGTAAGAAATCATAAACAGAATCTACAAGAATTATGGGATATCATGAAAAGGCCAAATTTAAGAATTATTGGGATTGAGGAAGGCTTAGAGAAACAAACCAAAGGAATGAACAATCTATTCAATGAAATAATATCAGAAAATTTCCCAAATCTGAAGAATGAAATGGAAAACCAAGTACAAGAGGCTTATAGGACTCCAAGTACACAAAATTACAACAGACCCACATATGAAAATACCTACCATACAAAATAAAGACAGAATTTTAAAGGCCGCGAGAGAAAAGAATCAAATTCCATTCAGGGGGAAACCAATAAGAATATCAGCAGATTTTTCAATCCAGACCCTAAAAGCTACAAGGGCCTGGAACAACATTTACCAAGTCCTGAAAGAAAACCGATGCCAACCAAGAATCTTATACCCAGCAAAACTTACTTTCAGATTTGACGATGAAATAAGATCCTTCCATGATAACAAAAAGCTAAAGGAATTTACAAAAAGAAAGCTGGCATTACAGAACATTCTCAGTAAACTATTCCATGAGGAAGAGATGAAAAACAACGATGCAAATCAGCAACGGGAGGAACTAGCCTAAAGGAATAGCCAAATAAAGGAGAAACCAAATCATGTCAAAAAACAAAAATGAGTCAAATGACTGGGAATACAAATCATATCACAATAATAACCCTGAATGTGAATGGTCTGAACTCATCAATCAAAAGACATACACTGGCAGATTGGATTAAAAAGAAAAATCCAACAATATGCTGCCTGCAACAGACTCATCTCATAGAAAGAGATACCCATAGACTAAAGGTGAAAGGATGGGGAAAAACATACCATGCACATGGACACAGCAAAAAAGCTGGAGTATCCATCCTCATTTCAGAGAATGTGGACTTCAAGCCAAAACTAGTCAGAAGGGATAAAGAAGGACATTACATACTGCATAAGGGAAGCATAAATCAGCAAGACATAACAATCATAAATATCTATGCCCCGAATATTGGCTCATCCATGTACGTCAAACAAATCCTTCTCAATTCAAGAAACCAAATAGACCACAACACAATAATACTAGGCGATTTTAACACACCTCTCTCACCGCTGGACAGATCTTCCAAACAAAAATTGAATAAAGAAACCATAGATCTTAATAACACAATCAACAATTTAGACTTAACGGACATATATAGAATATACCATCCAACAAAGAACGAATACACTTTCTTCTCAGCAGCACATGGATACTTCTCTAAAATAGAGCATGTCTTATGCCACAAAGCTACTGTTAGCAAATACGAGAAGATAGAGATACTACCTTGTACTCTATCAGATCATAATGGATTGAAATTAGAAATAAATGACAGAATAAAAAACAGAAACTTCTCCAATACTTGGAGATTAAATAATACACTATTATACGATGAATGGATAACAGAAGACATCAGGAGGGAAATTAAAAAATTCTTAGAAGTAAATGAGAACAAAGACACATCATATCAAAATCTCTGGGACACTATGAAAGCCGTACTTAGAGGAAGATTTATTTCATGGGGTGCATTCAACAAAAGAAGTAGAAATCAACAAATAAACGACTTAACACTACAGCTCAAAGCCCTAGAAAAAGAAGAGCAGACCAACATCAAAAGTAGTAGAAGACAGGAAATAGTTAAAATCAGAGCTGAAATCAATGAAATTGAAACAAATGAAACAATCGGAAAAATCAACAAAATAAATAGTTGGTTCTTTGAAAAAATAAACAAAATTGATAAACCCTTAGCCACACTAACAAAGAGAAAGAGGGAGAAAACTCAAATTACTAAAATTCGGAATGAACAAGGAAATATCACAACAGACACGAGTGAAATACAAAACATAATTAGAAGCTATTTTGAAAATCTATACTCCAGCAAAACAGAAAACCTTGAAGACATCAACAAGTTTCTAGAGACATATGAATTACCTAAACTGAACGAGGAAGACATACACAACTGAAATAAATCAATTTCAAGCAATGAAATAGAAGAGGTCATCAAAAGCCTACCAACAAAGAAAAATCTGGGACCAGATGGGTTCTCAGCCGAGTTCTACAAAACATTCAAGAAAGAGCTCATTCCAATACTCCTCAAAGTATTCCATGAAATAGAAGAGGAGGGAACCCTCCCAAACTCATTCTATGAAGCCAATATCACCCTGATACCTAAACCAGACAGAGACAAATCGAGGAAAGAATATTTCAGACCAATATCCTTAATAAACATCGACGCAAAAATTCTCAACAAAATTTTAGCAAATCGCATACAAAAATATATTAAAAAGATAGTGCACCACAATCAAGTGGGTTTTATCCTAGGGATGCAAGGTTGGTTCAACATCCGGAAATCAATAAATGTCATTCACCATATCAACAGACTTAAAGTTAAGAATCACATGATTATTTCGATAGATGCAGAAAAAGCATTCGATAAAATACAGCATCCCTTCATGCTCAAAACACTAGAAAAAATTGGGGTAGTGGGAACATTCCTTAACATTGTAAAGGCCATCTACGCTAAGCCCATGGCCAATATCACTGTAAATGGTGAAAAACTGAAAGCATTCCCCCTAAAAATTGGAACAAGGCAGGGATGCCCTCTTTCACCACTTCTATTCAACATCATTCTTGAGACTCTAGCCAGAGCAATTAGACAAACCAAAGAAATTAAAGGGATATGAATTGGAAAAGAAGAACTCAAACTATCCCTGTTCGCTGATGACATGAGTATATATGTAGAGGAGCCTGGAAATTCCACCAGAAAACTCTTAGAACTCATAAGTGAATTCAGTAAAGTAGCAGGTTACAAGATCAATGTTCATAAATCCAATGCATTTTTATACGTAAGTGATGAATCTTCAAAAAAAGAAATTAGGAAAACTACCCCATTCACAATAGCATCGAAAAAAATAAAATACTTGGGAATCAATCTCACAAAAGAGGTGAACGACCTCTACAATGAGAACTACAGAACACTAAAGAAAGAAATTAAAGAAAACCTTAGAAGATGGAAAGATCTCCCATGTTCTTGGATAGGCAGAATTAATATTGTCAAAATGGTCATACTACCTAAAGTGCTATACAGATTCAATGCAATTCCAATTAAAATCCCAATGATGTACCTTACAGAAATAGAGCAAGCAATTATGAAATTCATCTGGAAGAATAAGAAACCCAGAATAGCTAAAGCAATCCTCAGTAGAAAGAGCGAAGCAGGGGTTATCAGAATACCAGATCTTCAACTCTATTACAAAGCAATAGTAACAAAAACGGCATGGTATTGGTACCAAAATAGACAGGTAGATCAATGGTACAGAATAGAGGACATGGACACAAACCCAAATAAATACAATTTTCTCATACTAGACAAAGGTGCCAAAAATATGCAATGGAGAAAAGATAGCCTCTTCAACAAATGGTGCTGGGAAAACTGGAAAACCATATGCAACAGAATGAAATTTAACCCCTATCTCTCACCCTGCACAAAACTCAAATCAAAATGGATCAAGGACCTTGGAATCAGACCAGAGACCCTGCATCTTATAGAAGAAAAAGTAGGTCCAAACCTTCAACTTGTTGGCTTAGGAGCAGACTTCCTTAACAGGACTCCCATAGTACAAGAAATAAAAGCAAGAATCAACCACTGGGATAGATTCAAACTAAAAAGCTTTCTCTCAGCGAAGGAAACTATCAGTAATGTGAAGAGAGAGCCTACAGAGTGGGAGAATATCTTTGCCACTCATACTTCAGATAGAGCGCTAATTTCCAGAATCTATAAAGAACTCAAAAAACTCTACACCAAGAATACAAATAATCCAATCAACAAATGGGTAAGGAAATGGACAGACACTTCACAGAAGATCTACAAGTAATCAACAGATATATGAAAAAATGTTCAACATCTCTAGTAATAAGAGAAATGCTAATCAAAATCACCCTAAGATTTCATCTCACCCCAATTAGAATGGCGATTATCAAGAACACAAGGAACAATAGGTGTTGGCGAGGATGTGGGGAAAAAGGTACACTCATACTTTGTTGGTGGGGTTGCAAATTAGTGCAGCCACTCTGGAAAGCAGTATGGAGATTCCTCAGAAAGCTTGGAATGGAACTACCATTTGACCCAGCTATCCCACTCCTTGGCCTATACCCAAAGGACTTAAAAATCAGCATACTACAGAGATACAGCCACATCAATGTTCATAGCTGCTCAATTCACCATAGCCAGACTGTAGAACCAACCTAGATGCTCTTCAGTTGATGAATGGATAAAGAAACTATGGCATATATATATACAATGGAATATTACTCTGCCATGAAGAATGATAAAATTATGGCATTTGTAGGCAAATGGATGAAATTGGAGAATATCATGCTAAGTGAGATAAGCCGATCTCAAAAAACTAAAGGACGAATGATCTCGCTGATAAGCGGATGAGGACATATAATGGGGGGTGGGAGGGGTTAGTGTTAGGGTTAGGGTTAAGTTTAGGGTTAGGGATAAGGAGGATGGTAAGAATGGAGGAAGGAAGGACTGTATAGAGGGAAAAAAGGGGTAGGAGGGTTGGGGGGGAAGGGAAAAAATAATAACAGAATGAATCAAACAACATTGCCCTATGTAAATTTATGATTACACAAATGGTGTGCCTTGACTCCATGTACAAATAGAGAAACAAAATGTATCCCATTTGTTTACAATAAAAAAATAATTAGCATGTGACAGTCACGCAGCCCCATCAATGTTTATAGCTGCTGAACTCACAATAGCTAAACTATGGAACCAATCTAAATGCCCTTCAACAGATGAGTGGATAAATAAAATGTTTTATATATATATATATATATATGCACACACAAACACGTATACACAATGGAATATTACTCAGCTTTAAAGAATGAAATGATGGCATTAGCTGGTAAATGGATGGAGTTGGAGAATATCATGCTAAGTGAAATAAACCAATCCTGAGAAACCAAAGGCCAAATGTTTTCTCTGATAAGTGTATGCTTATCCATTGTGGGGTGTGGGTAAGGAAGAATGAAGTAACTTTGGATTAAAGTCGGGCAGAGGGGATGGGAAGGATAGTAGAATGAGACAGACATTATTACCCTATGTACATGTGTGGTTATGTATGACTTAACCAGAGGAATGAGAAGTTATATATTTGAGTACAATGTGTCAAAATGCATTTTCCTGTCATGTGTAAACAATTAGAACAAATTTTAAAAATTTAAAAAATAATGGTATGTCTTCATGGGAGGCCCACCTTATTTAGAACAGTTCAATTTCCTCACATTATAGATTTACAGATGAAGTGGAGACACAGCTTTATAAAATAATTCACTAACTTAATTTCTTTTGAATGAAGTCTAAAGTAATCCTCAAATTCAAAATCAGAACAGTTTCACTTTTTCTGAATCTGGTTGGTTATTGTGTAACATTTCACCTCCCAAATCTCCTTTTCCTTCTCTTTTACTATTCTCTGCTCTCTTATCTTTTCCTCTAATCAATAGCTTATTAATTTGAACGACATTCTCACTAATCTTGCATACCAATAATTTAAATCTTTTCCTGCATTTTGGAACAATTTACTAATTTTAAAAAAATTCCACATGAATCTTTTAAACTTTTTTGAACCTAAGAAGTATTATGAGACTAAATTTAAGTCTCATTTTCATACTCTTTGATGGATTGAAATTGAAGGAATAATTAATAGATTAATTTAAGAAATTAAAATTATAGTAAGTCCAATTCTGATTTTTTTTGAAAATTTAATGGAAACTAAAATAAATTCATGCATATTTTTTCCCAAACATTTCTTGTTGTCTCAGTAACTTAGATCATATAAAACAAATCAGAATTTATGGCAATGATATAGTTGATGGAAATGTTTAAAATGGGAAAAATATAAGTATTGCACATACGATCATTGACAGAACATTTAAAGATGCTATGCTATCCCTAATGCAATATTATGTTTTAATGTAGTAGTTAGAACAGTGAAAAAGAGAAGTATACATTGATCTAATACCCAGAAATTTAGCAGAATATAGGAGTATATTTTTATGGCAGTAAAGCCTTAAATACAGAAGTTTTTCCAATCTTATCCCTTTCTCCAAATATCTACATGTACTTGTCTCTCACCTATAGCCAGAGAACTTATCTGCTTATCTTCAGTATCAGCCCCAGTATCAGCCTGCATTACAATCTAGCTATTGCTAAATATAACGAAGCACAGTTCATTATCCATTATGTCTTCCATTTGGGGGAAGTGCTCCCACTCTGTCTATTGATAGTTTCACTGTCCCAGCCAAATGTTCACATATTGCTTTCTTCTTGCACAAATTACTGAGAAAATAAAAAGAAATACAATAGTTCCTTTTACACCATAATGTCTCTTCCAACACTCTTCAAACATTAAAACTACTTCTGGGCAGGGTTCACTATTTATCATTGGTAATGCTTTTGCAGAAAGTAAATGGCTTGGTCAGGTTATATTGATAAAAAGTTAAAAGGAAAAATAATTTTTCAATACCAGACTGAAAGGAAGCCATATGTTTTGCGTGAGTGCTATACATGGTGATGGATTATAGATTGGAAGGTCATGGTTCAGGAGAAACAGAAGTTAAGGGAAATATCGTGCAGGGAATATTGGGCAATACTCTCTGGTATGTGATTTGCTTCTAATGAAAGCTGTATCAACCCTTTCAGGACAAATACAGCTCTGACTCAGGATTCAGTGGATGCTGCCTCTGAATGCCAATAGAACAATGCTCTTCTCTGGGATCAGTTGTTATAACTTAGAAAAGGAAAGCAAAGAAAAAACATTACATGGGGCTATAATAATGTATGTGTCTGAAGTAGAAAAATAAAAAAAGAATATGCAACTTAGAGGAGTTTCTTAGAATGCTTCTGAAATTGCCTCAAGGCCACCAGATGGTGTGAATGATATTGATTTCTTGTCTTCGAATTAATTTGTACTATTATAATTTATAAAGAGTAATGTATTTCAAATGTGTTTCTAACATTGTTCAAGAGTATTTTTGCCATAGGTAAAGCCACAAATGACAAAATTTATATACTTACATTTTTAAATCCTATACAGGTTTATGAAACATGTGTTATATTCTGGTGATAAAAAGGTGACTAAGAAACACGGTTGCTCTCCCTGAAGGATCCCAGTCTAGATAGCACCTATCTTTGCATGTAACTACTCTGTACTTTGAGATAAGCATCAGTGGAAAGAATCAAGCAAAACTAGATGAAATATTTTTTTTTTTTTTTTACTACTCAGAGAGTTTTCTTCAGAAATATTATTTTTATTTGAAATTGTCATTGAAGACTGAATTGAATTATGCTGCTCAGGTTTGGATAAGCGTACTCCAAAGGCCCATGTGTTAAAGGCATGGCCCCCAGTTCATGATTCCATTGGGAGGTAGTGGAAACTTTCAGAGCAAGACAGTAGGAGGAACTTCGGTCATTGGCAGTGTACCCTAGGAGGGGATATTGGTAACCCCCATTCCTTCCTCTCTTTTTTTGTTGTTTCCTGGACACCAAGAGATGAGCAGCTTCTCTAGCCATGTACTCTCATCATGTTATAAGGTGGCACCACAGACCCTAAAACAACAGTGTCAACCATTCATAGACTGAAACTCCCCAAACAATGAGCCCAATAAACTTTTCTTCTTTATAAGTTTATTATCCCAGGTATTTTGTTATAGTTGTGGAAAGCTGATAAACATACATGCCTAATAGAAAGGGAGTTCTAGGCTGAAGAAGCAACAGGAGGAATGCTATAGTTTATTGTTATTGAAATGTCATTTTGTTTTCCCTTTCATAAACTTTAAACAAAGAGTTCAAAATTCAGCTTTCCACAGAATCTGTCAGGTAATTTAATAGGGATAGCCATTCAAATTATTATAAAATTTAATTTAAATATACTTTGAAAAGAAACCATATCCCTATCATAAATTGAAAACCATTATTATCTGTTAGAAACAGTAAAACATATACAACAAAACCCAAAATAATTTATGTATTTTATATTTAAACACAAAGAATAAAATTTTAGTAACAGTAAATTTGGTCATTTTCTAAAATGTGTAATAAAATAAGAAGAATGGAATTATTTATGAACTGTCACTAATGAAAGTATATTCAGCTTAACCTCTTTGAATTTCCTAGAAAAATTAGATTTAACTCAATAGACAACTCCAGTTCTCAAAAATATTAATGCACATAGAAAGTCCTTGAACATAATATTCCCAAAACAAACTTTGATGATTTTATTCAGCAGATTTTTGCTTCTAGTACCTTGTTGAAGTGTAGTCCAAAAGTACTGTTCTGTAATGATCAATTTATTTGGTAACAACTTCAAAATATTCTCTTCATACTTGCTGCAGTTGTCAAGTTAAGAAAAAAATAAGACACCAAAACTTATAAGGATCTTGTATTGCTTTTCTTGTGTCTCTTTTAAAATATCTTCAGGTTGTTCCCTAAAGTTGTTAATGACCAGGTCACTCAAAGCAGAAATCCAAGACATCTTTATATCAGGGTGTCTATATTTCCAATGTTATCACACTCACCTAATACAGTTATAGTAAACTCATGCTCTCTAAACTTTGATTAGTCATGGTAAAAATACATCTGCAAAATGCCAATCAGTTTCAATTAAGCTTGTGATTCGGGTGATAAATTCTTCCCTCTGTGCACTAAGTTCCTTTGGTTTCCAGTGCATAAACTTAACATATATCAATTAAGTCCAGTTTTAGACCCATCATGGCTTTAGCATGAAGATCTATTATTTATTATGAAATCATGTTTTACTTTTAAATTGTCATAGTGGAAAGTTTAAATATCAAAGACTGTACATGTTCATATACAATGAATAAAGGGTATCACTGCAATATATAATATTATTTTCTACATCTTTACTTCTGTGTCTCCAGTTCTCTCTATCCTCTATATGGTCAGTTTTTGAATATCTACGTTTATTCATGTCATGCGTTTCTGGATCAAGGCAGAAACAGATTCACTGCTTAGAGCAATGACTGCATCAGTTCTGCTTTGCAATCCTTTCCCTTTCTGTGGCAACATGATGCAGAGGTCAGGCCTGCATGTACCAATGTCTCTGTGTGTGTGTTTTCCCAGTATAGGAAAGGAACCTTAAAAATTGAAATCTGGGAGTTTATACAACTCCCCTGCCCCCCTGTCCTCTAGGGAGGTGAAGAGAAAAATAATCACCCTAATGTAAATAATTCCTTTTGGAAAGAGAAAAGGAAGGTCTCTGGTCTCCTGCCCGCTGAAATCTAAATCAATACTTGGGGGCAGAGAAAGTGGTTAGGGGGATGACTAAACATTTTAGCTTATAGTCCAGGACTTTTATTTACATATAATTAAATAAAGACATGACTTTCAATAAAATTATTTTTTTCAAAGAATTGCAGAATGTTAACCTCTTGTAGTTAGGTCTTTAGATTTAACCTTTCACCCATGCTCTCAAATAACCACAAGCATTGCTTCAAGTGGAAAGAGATAGGCTTAGGGTTGGAGGGAAGATCCAACAGATAAGATCTGAGGCCTTCTATACTCTGCTAGCAACAAATGCATCTGTATTTTTGTCTGCTAAAATAAAATTGAAATATATTCCTCCATTTAGATGGAAAGCTCAGTGGTGGTTGGAACTAGTGTAAAAGAGAAGACCATGCTGTCTACATGCTGGGTATTTTTCATCATCGTTTATAGAAGCTGGATTTATTCTGAAAATCAAGTTCTACCTTTCAAACCAGGTGCTTGCTGAACTTATCTCACAGATCTGTTGTGATGATGAAATGATAATGTAGATGCAAGAGCTTTCACAAGAACAGTGCTGCACTACCCTGCAGGATGTCACCAACAGCCAGCTGGAGGCTAAGGCTCAACTCTGCCTTTGTTGCACCTGTTTCTCTTCACCAGCTCAGTTTCTCGTGCAGTCAGCAGTGTGGCTTGAGACGTCATTATTCTCACAATATCCTTGAGTTGGGTTGTCCTCAGTGACATGACAGAGACAATGTCTTACCCTCAGGGCAAGTGTGGTCATCACAAATCCTGAAATAGTTCTTAGCAGTAAAACAAAAACAAACAAACAAAAATTTGATTAGGCGTTTGCACCTTACTTTGAAATTATTTAGAGCATTTGTGGAGAGTGGAAACAGAAGATGGGAAAGCAGTGACTGAGATTGGGAGTCTCTGATGACCTCATGGCTGTGGCATGCCCAGTGCCTAGGAATGTTTCTGTGCGAGGGCACAGGATGCTTAGCTGCTGTGGCAATGCCCTGCATGAGCAGGCTCTGTGCAAGAGTCCTATCAGCTCTGACCTTGATCTCAGGCACACAGCTCCTGGGAATAGAGGAATTCTTATATTAGACAATCACAATGTTTCACTAGCTCTGCTTCTCATGTTCCTGCCTGCTTCACGGTAACTTTTAACAATGGACTTTCTTGAGAGTTACACAAAGCTCCTAGCTTTGCACTTTGCAACTGTGAATTGCCAGTGTGGAAAAGCTACATAGATGTCCTAGTTTCTGTAACTTTCCTGAATACAAAGAATAATGGTAGCATAGTCTTTAACCTGATAATGAGACATATATAAATAAAGATTGCTGGCCTAACTCTTTAGATCTGCTTCTCCATCAGAGAGCAGAACTCCACCTGATCCCAGTTTATCTTTAAAATCTGCATTTGTGAATCTTTATTTTTCTAATTCCCCTTAGCCCCTCATTGGACATGGCAAGCATTTATTAGTCCCTTCACTTATTCTTTGTGTCACAGGTATTGCTAGTTGAAAAATACTATTCTTCAGTTCAGGTTTGGGTTATGATCTCAAAAGACATGATCCAAGTGCCATAATCTCCAGTGTCAAAAGCCTGAAAGATCATAATACTGAAAGTCTGAGATCCTACAAATTCAAAATCCCAAGACTGTAATTCCAGAAAAGATAACTCCAAACACTGTTATTTACATTTTTAAACAGAACTTATTTGAGAAGCATAAAACCACAATAGAACATTTTCATATAGCACTTTACACAATATGGACAACAGTAAGTGTTTTAGTTTTTTATGTTGCTATGATCAAAAGACCTGATTTAGAGGAGGAAACATTTATTTTGGCTAGCAGTTTTAGAGGGTCAATCCATAGTTAGCTGACTCCATAATTCTGGGCCCATGATAAAGCCTAAAATCATGATAAAAGGACATGGCAGAGGAAAGCAGCTCAGGACATCAGAGCCAGGGAGCAGAGAGAGAGAGCTCCACTCACCAAGGATAAAACACATACTCGAAAAGCTAGCCCCCAGTGACCTACCTCCTCCAGTCACATCCTACCTGCCTGCAGTTACCATCTAGTTAATCCCTAGCAGCAAATTAATGTACCCATTAGATGCCACCTCTCTAATCTAATAATTTTACCTCTGAACATTCTTGCACTCTCTCACACATGAGCTTCTGGGACAACCATATATCCAAATCATACCTATAAAGATACATATTTTTGCAAGTATAAACAGGTATACTAGTGATGGTAGCATTAGGGAACTAACAGATGAGGATGGTGGGAATACAAGGTTAAGAGAATAATTCCCCAAAATGGGCCCACTCTGCTGACCTCACATAATTTCTTTGCCAAAAACAATTTACCTGCAGCCCTGTCTGACCTAAGTGAACAGTGTATGTCACATTCCTCAGTAAATTACCTATTATCTGCAAGGAAATGCAGGTAGGAAATAACGTTGGTAAGAGGAACTCAGGTTACCATGATGGGAGAGACTTCTGGGACTCTTTTCATAGACCAGATTCTGGAAGATAACAGTAATTCCTCCTAACCATAAAACCTGTAAAAATGATTAAGAATCCAATTAGACCTGGTCAGAATGGGACTATGTGCATTTCAAACAACAATAATGGGCTTACTATGACAACTTCAACAGCACTTACTAAAGTAAGTGCTCTCTGATGGCCTTGCATAAAGGGAGATTCCAAAGTTCTGTGGGTTGTGAATGGTTTCCTCTCTGCTGAGTCCCACTTGCTTTGCTTTCTTTAAGATCATCTGTTTGCCAATCACTAGTGTGTTTGAGCCAAACTGCAGATCTAATCCTAACTCATCATTCCTCTCTACCAAGGCCTAGTGTATCTGCCCACTGCTGTGGCCTTTGCGCCTTAAATATTGGTAGGGAGAGCTGAAACTACTTACTTGGTAGATCTCCCAGTTACTTTCCAAGACTTCCCTGTTTTGAAGTTTACCCTTCTGTTGATAAATCAGCTGTCTTCTGTTCACAAAGTTTCTTTCCTCTATACCAACCATTGGATTTCTTATTAATTAGGTAATTAATATATCAAATTCTATGTAGAGACGTTCTCATTTAGAAGACTAAAAGTGTAAAGGCATGGGTGGGCCCAGGAGCAGGTGGCAAAGGTGGGAAGCAGCTGCAGGAGTAGGTGGAAATGGCAACAGAGACCATTATTAGGTACAAGCTGGGAGAATTTTTCAGAGGAAGATGATATGTTTTTGTACCTGTGACTTTTAAATGTAAAATGTGCAAATCCCTTTGTGCCCAAGACTTTCCCTCTTTCTTTTTCTAATATAAGTAATGATGGAGAAAAAACAAAATATGAAATACATGGTATGAATCCATGTCTGAATCCTCTCCAGCTGTTCCTGCTAAATAAAACCCCTTTAAAAGTCCCTGTTTCCACATTTCTCATAATCAGTGGAACTGTTGCCTCTGGGACCAGGGCAGGCAGCCCAGAGATTTCTCCAGCGGCCCTGCCCCCTCCGGCCAGAGGCTCTTACACAGGGCGATCCAAGATGGCAGACTAGAGGGTGCGCATCTCCAGTCGCTCCAGAACCCAGGATTCAAGAAGGGGAGGCATTGAGAGACTTGGATTAAAATAGAGCCATGGGGTGAGTCTCCCCAGCTGTGAAGCTCAGCCTGGGCGCAGGCACGAATAGGGGAGCTTATCAGAGCAGGGCAGGGCAGCTAGAGTCTTCCCCAGGTAGCCCTGCTCACTCCGGCGGTGGTGCTCCTCCCACACGGCCAGCTTCTCCGAGGAGGCCCCATGAGAGACTTCTACACAGAACGAGCTCCAAGCCTGGAACCAGTAGCGGGCTAGGGGCAGCTTTCTTCGGAAGCACTGCATTATCAAGTTCCTCCAAGACTTCAGGCTACAGAAGGCTGGGAGGTGATACACTGGAAATCTACAGGGACACTATAAGCCAATAGAGGAAATCTGCAATATCTCAGAGTCCCACTGACATCTGACCAATATGAGAAACAAGGGAAGAAAATGTTCCAAACAAACCTAGATACTATATCAATAAAACCCAATAACAGCACACAGCAAGAAATGTCAGAAAGGGAGTTCAGAATGTACATAATTAAAACAATCAGGGAAGCAAACGAGGAGATGAAAGAGCAAATGCAGGCATTAAATGATCACACCAATCAACAGTTAAAAGAGCAAATACGAGAAGCAAGAGATCATTTCAATAAAAGTTAGATATTGAAAAAAAAAAACCAGAAATCCTTGAAATGATGAAGGAAACAATAAACCAAGTTAAAAACTCCATAGAAAGCATAACCAATAGGATAGAACACCTGGAAGACAGAACCTCAGACATTGAAGACAAAATATTTAATCTTGTAAACAAAGTTGACCAAACAGAGAAGATGGTAAGAAATCATAACAGAATCTACAAGAATTATGGGATATCATGAAAAGGCCAAATTTAAGAATTATTGGTTGAGGAAGGCTTAGAGAAACAAACCAAAGGAATGAACAATCTATTCAATGAAATAATATCAGAAAATTTCCCAAATCTGAAGAATGAAATGGAAAACCAAGTACAAGAGGCTTATAGGACTCCAAGTACACAAAATTACAACAGACCCACATATGAAAATACCTACCATACAAATAAAGACAGAATTTTAAAGGCCGCGAGAGAAAAGAATCAAATTCCATTCAGGGGGAAACCAATAAGAATATCAGCAGATTTTTCAATCCAGACCCTAAAAGCTACAAGGGCCTGGAACAACATTTACCAAGTCCTGAAAGAAAACCGATGCCAACCAAGAATCTTATACCCAGCAAAACTTACTTTCAGATTTGACTGATGAAATAAGATCCTTCCATGATAACAAAAAGCTAAAGGAATTTACAAAAAGAAAGCTGGCATTACAGAACATTCTCAGTAAACTTTCCATTCCTGAGGAAGAGATGAAAACAACGATGCAAATCAGCAACGGAGGAACTAGCCTAAAGGAATAGCCAATAAAGGAAAACCAAATCATGTCAAAAAACAAAAATGAGTCAAATGACTGGGAATACAAATCATATCACAATAACCCTGAATGTGAATGGTCTGAACTCATCAATCAAAAGACATACACTGGCAGATTGGATTAAAAGAAAAATCCAACAATATGCTGCCTGCAACAGACTCATCTCATAGAAAGAGATACCCATAGACTAAAGGTGAAAGGATGGGGAAAAACATACCATGCACATGGACACAGCAAAAAAGCTGGAGTATCCATCCTCATTTCAGAGAATGTGGACTTCAAGCCAAAACTAGTCAGAAGGGATAAAGAAGGACATTACATACTGCATAAGGGAAGCATAAATCAGCAAGACATAACAATCATAAATATCTATGCCCCGAATATTGGCTCATCCATGTACGTCAAACAAATCCTTCTCAATTCAAGAAACCAAATAGACCACAACACAATAATACTAGGCGATTTTAACACACCTCTCTCACCGCTGGACAGATCTTCCAAACAAAATTGAATAAAGAAACCATAGATCTTAATAACACAATCAACAATTTAGACTTAACGGACATATATAATATACCATCCAACAAAGAACGAATACACTTTCTTCTCAGCAGCACATGGATACTTCTCTAAAATAGAGCATGTCTTATGCCACAAAGCTACTGTTAGCAAATACGAGAAGATAGAGATACTACCTGTACTCTATCAGATCATAATGGATTGAAATTAGAAATAAATGACAGAATAAAAAACAGAAACTTCTCCAATACTTGGAGATTAAATAAACACTATTATACGATGGATAACAGAAGACATCAGGAGGGAAATTAAAAAATTCTTAGAAGTAAATGAGAACAAAGACACATCATATCAAAATCTCTGGGACACTATGAAAGCCGTACTTAGAGGAAGATTTATTTCATGGGGTGCATTCAACAAAAGAAGTAAAATCAACAAATAACGACTTAACACTACAGCTCAAAGCCCTAGAAAAGAAGAGCAGACCAACATCAAATAGTAGAAGACAGGAAATAGTTAAATCAGAGCTGAAATCAATGAAATTGAAACAAATGAAACAATCGGAAAAATCAACAAAATAAATAGTTGGTTCTTTGAAAAAATAAACAAATTGATAAACCCTTAGCCACACTAACAAAGAGAAAGAGGGAGAAAACTCAAATTACTAAATTCGGAATGAACAAGGAAATATCACAACAGACAGTGAAATACAAAACATAATTAGAAGCTATTTTGAAAATCATACTCCAGCAAAACAGAAAACCTTGAAGACATCAACAAGTTTCTAGAGACATATGAATTACCTAAACTGAACGAGGAAGACATACACAACTGAAATAAATCAATTTCAAGCAATGAAATAGAAGAGGTCATCAAAAGCCTACCAACAAAGAAAAATCTGGGACCAGATGGGTTTCAGCCGAGTTCTACAAAACATTCAAGAAAGAGCTCATTCCAATACTCCTCAAAGTATTCCATGAAATAGAAGAGGGGAACCCTCCCAAACTCATTCTATGAAGCCAATATCACCCTGATACCTAAACCAGACAGAGACAATCGGGAAAGAATATTTCAGACCAATATCCTTAATAAACATCGACGCAAAAATTCTCAACAAAATTTTAGCAAATCGCATACAAAAATATATTAAAAAGATAGTGCACCACAATCAAGTGGGTTTTATCCTAGGGATGCAAGGTTGGTTCAACATCCGGAAATCAATAAATGTCATTCACCATATCAACAGACTTAAAGTTAAGAATCACATGATTATTTCGATAGATGCAGAAAAGCATTCGATAAAATACAGCATCCCTTCATGCTCAAAACACTAGAAAAAATTGGGGTAGTGGGAACATTCCTTAACATTGTAAGGCCATCTACGCTAAGCCCATGGCCAATATCACTGTAAATGGTGAAAAACTGAAAGCATTCCCCTAAAAATTGGAACAAGGCAGGGATGCCCTCTTTCACCACTTCTATTCAACATCATTCTTGAGACTCTAGCCAGAGCAATTAGACAAACCAAAGAAATTAAAGGGATATGAATTGGAAGAAGAACTCAAACTATCCCTGTTCGCTGATGACATGAGTATATGTAGAGGAGCCTGGAAATTCCACCAGAAAACTCTTAGAACTCATAAGTGAATTCAGTAAAGTAGCAGGTTACAAGATCAATGTTCATAAATCCAATGCATTTTTTACGTAAGTGATGAATCTTCAAAAAAGAAATTAGGAAAA
The DNA here is from genome assembly GCF_902686455.1 of Sciurus vulgaris. Classification (NCBI taxonomy): domain Eukaryota; kingdom Metazoa; phylum Chordata; class Mammalia; order Rodentia; family Sciuridae; genus Sciurus; species Sciurus vulgaris. The sequence continues at coordinate 36,459,877 of NC_136469.1, read as the reverse complement.
CTACCCCATTCACAATAGCATCGAAAAATAAAATACTTGGGAATCAATCTCACAAAAGAGGTGAACGACCTCTACAATGAGAACTACAGAACACTAAAGAAAGAAATTAAAGAAAACCTTAGAAGATGGAAAGATCTCCCATGTTCTTGGATAGGCAGAATTAATATTGTCAAAATGGTCATACTACCTAAAGTGCTATACAAATTCAATGCAATTCCAATTAAAATCCCAATGATGTACCTGACAGAAATAGAGCAAGCAATTATGAAATTCATCTGGAAGAATAAGAAACCCAGAATAGCTAAAGCAATCCTCAGTAGAAAGAGCGAAGCAGGGGTTATCAGAATACCAGATCTTCAACTCTATTACAAAGCAATAGTAACAAAAACGGCATGGTATTGGTACCAAAATAGACAGGTAGATCAATGGTACAGAATAGAGGACATGGACACAAACCCAAATAAATACAATTTTCTCATACTAGACAAAGGTGCCAAAAATATGCAATGGAGAAAAGATAGCCTCTTCAACAAATGGTGCTGGGAAAACTGGAAAACCATATGCACAGAATGAAAATTTAACCCCTATCTCTCACCCTGCACAAAACTCAAATCAAAATGGATCAAGGACCTTGGAATCAGACCAGAGACCCTGCATCTTATAGAAGAAAATGTAGGTCCAAACCTTCAACTTGTTGGCTTAGGAGCAGACTTCCTTAACAGGACTCCCATAGTACAAGAAATAAAAGCAAGAATCAACCACTGGGATAGATTCAAACTAAAAAGCTTTCTCTCAGCGAAGGAAACTATCAGTAATGTGAAGAGAGAGCCTACAGAGTGGGAGAATATCTTTGCCACTCATACTTCAGATAGAGCGCTAATTTCCAGAATCTATAAAGAACTCAAAAAACTCTACACCAAGAATACAAATAATCCAATCAACAAATGGGTAAGAAAATGGACAGACACTTCACAGAAGATCTACAAGTAATCAACAGATATATGAAAAAATGTTCAACATCTCTAGTAATAAGAGAAATGCTAATCAAAATCACCCTAAGATTTCATCTCACCCCAATTAGAATGGCGATTATCAAGAACACAAGGAACAATAGGTGTTGGCGAGGATGTGGGGAAAAGGTACACTCATACTTGTTGGTGGGGTTGCAAATTAGTGCAGCCACTCTGGAAAGCATATGGAGATTCCTCAGAAAGCTTGGAATGGAACTACCATTTGACCCAGCTATCCCACTCCTTGGCCTATACCCAAAGGACTTAAAAATCAGCATACTACAGAGATACAGCCACATCAATGTTCATAGCTGCTCAATTCACCATAGCCAGACTGTAGAACCAACCTAGATGCTCTTCAGTTGATGAATGGATAAAGAAACTAGGGCTATATTATATACAATGGAATATTACTCTGCCATGAAGAATGATAAAATATGGCATTTGTAGGCAAATGGATGAAATGTGGAGAATATCATGCTAAGTGAGATAAGTCGATCTCAAAAAACTAAAGGACGAATGATCTCGCTGATAAGCAGATGAGGAATATAATGGGGGTGGGAGGGGTTAGTGTTAGGGTTAGGGTTAAGTTTAGGGTTAGGGATAAGGAGGATGGTAAGAATGGAGGAAGGAGAGGACTGTATAGAGGGAAAAAAGGGGTAGGAGGGTTGGGGGGGGAAGGGAAAAAATAATAACAGAATGAATCAAACAACATTGCCCTATGTAAATTTATGATTACACAAATGGTGTGCCTTGACTCCATGTACAAATAGAGAAACAAAATGTATCCCATTTGTTACAATAAAAAAATAATTAGCATGTGACAGTCACGCAGCCCATCAATGTTTATAGCTGCTGAACTCACAATAGCTAAACTATGGAACCAATCTAAATGCCCTTCAACAGATGAGTGGATAAATAAAATGTTTTATATATATATATATATATATGCACACACAAACACGTATACACAATGGAATATTACTCAGCTTTAAAGAATGAAATGATGGCATTAGCTGGTAAATGGATGGAGTTGGAGAATATCATGCTAAGTGAAATAAACCAATCCTGAGAAACCAAAGGCCAAATGTTTTCTCTGATAAGTGTATGCTTATCCATTGTGGGGTGTGGGTAAGGAAGAATGAAGTAACTTTGGATTAAAGTCGGGCAGAGGGGATGGGAAGGATAGTAGAATGAGACAGACATTATTACCCTATGTACATGTGTGGTTATGTATGACTTAACCAGAGGAATGAGAAGTTATATATTTGAGTACAATGTGTCAAAATGCATTTTCCTGTCATGTGTAAACAATTAGAAACAAATTTTAAAAATTTAAAAAATAATGGTATGTCTTCATGGGAGGCCCACCTTATTTAGAACAGTTCAATTTCCTCACATTATAGATTTACAGATGAAGTGGAGACACAGCTTTATAAAATAATTCACTAACTTAATTTCTTTTGAATGAAGTCTAAAGTAATCCTCAAATTCAAAATCAGAACAGTTTCACTTTTTCTGAATCTGGTTGGTTATTGTGTAACATTTCACCTCCCAAATCTCCTTTTCCTTCTCTTTTACTATTCTCTGCTCTCTTATCTTTTCCTCTAATCAATAGCTTATTAATTTGAACGACATTCTCACTAATCTTGCATACCAATAATTTAAATCTTTTCCTGCATTTTGGAACAATTTACTAATTTTAAAAAAATTCCACATGAATCTTTTAAACTTTTTTGAACCTAAGAAGTATTATGAGACTAATTTAAGTCTCATTTCATACTCTTTGATGGATTGAAATTGAAGGAATAATTAATAGATTAATTTAAGAAATTAAAATTATAGTAAGTCCAATTCTGATTTTTTTTGAAATTTAATGGAAACTAAAATAAATTCATGCATATTTTTTCCCAAACATTTCTTGTTGTCTCAGTAACTTAGATCATATAAAACAAATCAGAATTTATGGCAATGATATAGTTGATGGAAATGTTTTAAAATGGGAAAAATATAAGTATTGCACATACGATCATTGACAGAACATTTAAAGATGCTATGCTATCCCTAATGCAATATTATGTTTTAATGTAGTAGTTAGAACAGTGAAAAAGAGAAGTATACATTGATCTAATACCCAGAAATTTAGCAGAATATAGGAGTATATTTTTATGGCAGTAAAGCCTTAAATACAGAAGTTTTTCCAATCTTATCCCTTTCTCCAAATATCTACATGTACTTGTCTCTCACCTATAGCCAGAGAACTTATCTGCTTATCTTCAGTATCAGCCCCAGTATCAGCCTGCATTACAATCTAGCTATTGCTAAATATAACGAAGCACAGTTCATTATCCATTATGTCTTCCATTTGGGGGAAGTGCTCCCACTCTGTCTATTGATAGTTTCACTGTCCTAGCCAAATGTTCACATATTGCTTGCTTCTTGCACAAATTACTGAGAAAATAAAAAGAAATACAATAGTTCCTTTTACACCATACTGTCTCTTCCAACACTCTTCAAACATTAAAACTACTTCTGGGCAGGGTTCACTATTTATCATTGGTAATGCTTTGCAGAAAGTAAATGGCTTGGTCAGGTTATATTGATAAAAGTTAAAAGGAAAAATAATTTTTCAATACCAGACTGAAAGGAAGCCATATGTTTTGCGTGAGTGCTATGCATGGTGATGGATTATAGATTGGAAGGTCATGGTTCAGGAAACAGAAGTTAAGGGAAATATCGTGCAGGGAATATTGGGCAATACTCTCTGGTATGAGATTTGCTTCTAATGAAAGCTGTATCAACCCTTTCAGGACAAATACAGCTCTGACTCAGGATTCAGTGGATGCTGCCTCTGAATGCCAATAGAACAATGCTCTTCTCTGGGATCAGTTGTTATAACTTAGAAAAGGAAAGCAAAGAAAAAACATTACATGGAGCTATAATAATGTATGTGTCTGAAGTAGAAAAATAAAAAAAGAATATGCAACTTAGAGGAGTTTCTTAGAATGCTTCTGAAATTGCCTCAAGGCCACCAGATGGTGTGAATGATATTGACTTCTTGTCTTCGAATTAATTTGTACTATTATAATTTATAAAGAGTAATGTATTTCAAATGTGTTTCTAACATTGTTCAAGAGTATTTTTGCCATAGGTAAAGCCAAAATTTATATACTTACATTTTTAAATCCTATACAGGTTTATGAAACATGTGTTATATTCTGGTGATAAAAAGGTGACTAAGAAACACGGTTGCTCTCCCTGAAGGATCCCAGTCTAGATAGCACCTATCTTTGCATGTAACTACTCTGTACTTTGAGATAAGCATCAGTGGAAAGAATCAAGCAAAACTAGATGAAATAATTTTTTTTTTTTTTTTACTACTCAGAGAGTTTTCTTCAGAAAGATTATTTTTATTTGAAATTGTCATTGAAGACTGAATTGAATTATGCTGCTCAGGTTTGGATAAGCGTACTCCAAAGGCCCATGTGTTAAAGGCATGGCCCCCAGTTCATGATGCCATTGGGAGGTAGTGGAAACTTTCAGAGCAAGACAGTAGGAGGAACTTCGGTCATTGGCAGTGTACCCTAGGAGGGGATATTGGTAACCCCCATTCCTTCCTCTCTTTTTTTGTTGTTTCCTGGACACCAAGAGATGAGCAGCTTCTCTAGCCATGTACTCTCATCATGTTATAAGGTGGCACCACAGACCCTAAAACAACAGTGTCAACCATTCATAGACTGAAACTCCCCAAACAATGAGCCCAATAAACTTTTCTTCTTTATAAGTTTATTATCCCAGGTATTTTGTTATAGTTGTGGAAAGCTGATAAACATACATGCCTAATAGAAAGGAGTTCTAGGCTGAAGAAGCAACAGGAGGAATGCTATAGTTTATTGTTATTGAAATGTCATTTTGTTTTCCCTTTCATAAACTTTAAACAAAGAGTTCAAAATTCAGCTTTCCACAGAATCTGTCAGGTAATTTAATAGGGATAGCCATTCAAATTATTATAAAATTTAATTAAATATACTTTGAAAAGAAACCATATCCCTATCATAAATTGAAAACCATTATTATCTGTTAGAAACAGTAAAACATATACAACAAAACCCAAAATAATTTATGTATTTTATATTTAAACACAAAGAATAAAATTTTAGTAACAGTAAATTGGTCATTTTCTAAAATGTGTAATAAAATAAGAAGAATGGAATTATTTATGAACTGTCACTAATGAAGTATATTCAGCTTAACCTCTTTGAATTTCCTAGAAAAATTAGATTTAACTCAATAGACAACTCCAGTTCTCAAAAATATTAATGCACATAGAAAGTCCTTGAACATAATATTCCCAAAACAAACTTTGATGATTTTATTCAGCAGATTTTTGCTTCTAGTACCTTGTTGAAGTGTAGTCCAAAAAGTACTGTTCTGTAATGATCAATTTATTTGGTAACAACTTCAAAATATTCTCTTCATACTTGCTGCAGTTGTCAAGTTAAGAAAAAAATAAGACACCAAAACTTATAAGGATCTTGTATTGCTTTTCTTGTGTCTCTTTAAAATATCTTCAGGTTGTTCCCTAAAGTTGTTAATGACCAGGTCACTCAAAGCAGAAATCCAAGACATCTTTATATCAGGGTGTCTATATTTCCAATGTTATCACACTCACCTAATACAGTTATAGTAAACTCATGCTCTCTAAACTTTGATTAGTTATGGTAAAAATACATCTGCAAAATGCCACATCAGTTTCAATTAAGCTTGTGATTCGGGGTGATAAATTCTTCCCTCTGTGCACTAAGTTCCTTTGGTTTCCAGTGCATAAACTTAACATATATCAATTAAGTCCAGTTTTAGACCCATCATGGCTTTAGCATGAAGATCTATTATTTATTATGAAATCATGTTTTACTTTTAAATTGTCATAGTGGAAAGTTTAAATATCAAAGACTGTACATGTTCATATACAATGAATAAAGGGTATCACTGCAATATATAATATTATTTTCTACATCTTTACTTCTGTGTCTCCAGTTCTCTCTATCCTCTATATGGTCAGTTTTGAATATCTACATTTATTCATGTCATGCTTTTCTGGATCAAGGCAGAAACAGATTCACTGCTTAGAGCAATGACTGCATCAGTTCTGCTTTGCAATCCATGCAGGTCAGGCCTGCATGTACCAATGTCTGTGTGTGTGTGTGTGTGTGTGTGTGTGTGTGTGTGTGTGTGTGTGTGTTTTCCCAGTATAGGAAAGGAACCTTAAAAATTGAAATCTGGGAGTTTATACAACTCCCCTGCCCCCTGTCCTCTAGGGAGAAAAAGAGAAAAATAATCACCCTAATGTAAATAATTCCTTTTGGAAAGAGAAAAGGAAGGTCTCTGGTCTCCTGCCCGCTGAAATCTAAATCAATACTTGGGGGCAGAGAAAGTGGTTAGGGGGAATGACTAAACATTTTAGCTTATAGTCCAGGACTTTTTATTTACATATAATTAAATAAAGACATGACTTTCAATAAAATTATTTTTTTCAAAGAATTGCAGAATGTTAACCTCTTGTAGTTAGGTCTTTAGATTTAACCTTTCACCCATGCTCTCAAATAACCACAAGCATTGTTCAAGTGGAAAGAGATAGGCTTAGGGTTGGAGGGAAGATCCAACAGATAAGATCTGAGGCCTTCTATACTCTGCTAGCAACAAATGCATCTGTATTTTTGTCTGCTAAAATAAAATTGAAATATATTCCTCCATTTAGATGGAAAGCTCAGTGGTGGTTGGAACTAGTGTAAAAGAGAAGACCATGCTGTCTACATGCTGGGTATTTTTCATCATCGTTTATAGAAGCTGGATTTATTTCTGAAAATCAAGTTCTACCTTTCAAACCAGGTGCTTGCTGAACTTATCTCACAGATCTGTTGTGATGATGAAATGACAATGTAGGTGCAAGAGCTTTCACAAGAACAGTGCTGCACTACCCTGCAGGATGTCACCAACAGCCAGCTGGAGGCTAAGGCTCAACTCTGTCTTTGTTGCACCTGTTTCTCTTCACCAGCTCAGTTTCTCGTGCAGTCAGCAGTGTGGCTTGAGACGTCATTATTCTCACAATATCCCTTGAGTTGGGTTGTCTCAGTGACATGACAGAGACAATGTCTTACCCTCAGGGTAAGTGTGGTCATCACAAATCCTGAAATAGTTCTTAGCAGTAAAACAAAAACAAACAAACAAAAAATTTGATTAGGCGTTTGCACCTTACTTTGAAATTATTTAGAGCATTTGTGAGAGTGGAAACAGAAGATGGGAAAGCAGTGACTGAGATTGGGAGTCTCTGATGACCTCATGGCTGTGGCATGCCCAGTGCCTAGGAATGTTTCTGTGCGAGGGCACAGGATGCTTAGCTGCTGTGGCAATGCCCTGCATGAGCAGGCTCTGTGCAAGAGTCCTATCAGCTCTGACCTTGATCTCAGGCACACAGCTCCTGGGAATAGAGGAATTCTTATATTAGACAATCACAATGTTTCACTAGCTCTGCTTCTCATGTTCCTGCCTGCTTCACCGTAACTTTTAACAATGGACTTTCTTGAGAGTTACACAAAGCTCCTAGCTTTGCACTTTGCAACTGTGAATTGCCAGTGTGGAAAAGCTACATAGATGTCCTAGTTTCTGTAACTTTCCTGAATACAAAGAATAATGGTAGCATAGTCTTTAACCTGATAATGAGACATATATAAATAAAGATTGCTGGCCTAACTCTTTAGATCTGCTTCTCCATCAGAGAGCAGAACTCCACCTGATCCCAGTTTTATCTTTAAAATCTGCATTTGTGAATCTTTATTTTTCTAATTCCCCTTAGCCCCTCACTGGACATGGCAAGCATTTATTAGTCCCTTCACTTATTCTTTGTGTCACAGGTATTGCTAGTTGAAAACACTATTCTTCAGTTCAGGTTTGGGTTATGATCTCAAAAGACATGATCTCAAGTGCCATAATCTCCAGTGTCAAAAGCCTGAAAGATCATAATGCTGAAAGTCTGAGATCCTACAAATTCAAAATCCCAAGACTATAATTCCAGAAAAGATAACTCCAAACACTGTTATTTACATTTTTAAACAGAACTTATTTGAGAAGCATAAAACCACAATAGAACATTTTCATATAGCACTTTACACAATATGGACAACAGTAAGTGTTTTAGTTAGTTTTTATGTTGCTATGATCAAAAGACCTGATTTAGAGGGGGAAACATTTATTTTGGCTAGCAGTTTTAGAGGGTCAATCCATAGTTAGCTGACTCCATAATTCTGGGCCCATGATAAAGCCTAAAATCATGATAAAAGGACATGGCAGAGGAAAGCAGCTCAGGACATCAGAGCCAGGGAGCAGAGAGAGAGAGCTCCACTCACCAAGGATAAAACACATACTCGAAAAGCTAGCCCCCAGTGACCTACCTCCTCCAGTCACATCCTACCTGCCTGCAGTTACCATCTAGTTAATCCCTAGCAGCAAATTAATGTACCCATTAGATGCCACCTCTCTAATCTAATTATTTTACCTCTGAACATTCTTGCACTCTCTCACACATGAGCTTCTGGGGACACCATATATCCAAATCATACCTATAAAGATACATATTTTTGCAAGTATAAACAGGTATACTAGTGATGGTAGCATTAGGGAACTAACAGATGAGGATGGTGGGAATACAAGGTTAAGAGAATAATTCCCCAAAATGGGCCCACTCTGCTGACCTCACATAATTTCTTTGCCAAAAACAATTTACCTGCAGCCCTGTCTGACCTAAGTGAACAGTGTATGTCACATTCCTCAGTAAATTACCTATTATCTGCAAGGAAATGCAGGTAGGAAATAACGTTGGTAAGAGGAACTCAGGTTACCATGATGGGAGAGACTTCTGGGACCCTTTTCATAGACCAGATTCTGGAAGATAACAGTAATTCCTCCTAACCATAAAACCTGTAAAAATGATTAAGAATCCAATTAGACCTGGTCAGAATGGGATTATGTGCATTTCAAACAACAATAATGGGTTTACTATGACAACTTCAACAGCACTTACTAAAGTAAGTGCTCTCTGATGGCCTTGCATAAAGGGAGATTCCAAAGTTCTGTGGGTGTGAATGGTTTCCTCTCTGCTGAGTCCCACTTGCTTTGCTTTCTTTAAGATCATCTGTTTGCCAATCACTAGTGTGTTTGAGCCAAACTGCAGATCTAATCCTAACTCATCATTCCTCTCTACCAAGGCCTAGTGTATCTGCCCACTGCTGTGGCCTTTGCGCCTTAAATATCGGTAGGGAGAGCTGAAACCTACTTACTTGGTAGATCTCCCAGTTACTTTCCAAGACTTCCCTGTTTTGAAGTTTTACCCTTCTGTTGATAAATCAGCTGTCTTTTGTTCACAAAGTTTCTTTCCTCTATACCAACCATTGGATTTCTTATTAATTAGGTAATTAATATATCAAATTCTATGTAGAGACGTTTCTCATTTAGAAGACTAAAAAGTGTAAAGGCATGGGTGGGCCCAGGAGCAGGTGGCAAAGGTGGGAAGCAGCTGCTGGAGTAGGTGGAAATGGCAACAGAGACCATTATTAGGTACAAGCTGGGAGAATTTTTCAGAGGAAGATGATATGTTTTTGTACCTGTGACTTTTAAATGTAAAATGTGCAAATCCCTTTGTGCCCAAGACTTTCCCTCTTTCTTTTTCTAAATATAAGTAATGATGGAGAAAAAACAAAATATGAAATACATGGTATGAATCCATGCCTGAATCCTCTCCAGCTGTTCCTGCTAAATAAAACCCCTTTAAAAATCCCTGTTTCCACATTTCTCATCTTATAATCAGTGGAACTGTTGCAACATACTCTGAACACTTCGGATGTTTTCCTGACAGGCCGCTGAGAGCAGCAGTACAAAGCAGTGTGGGCATTTCTACTGGCAACCAATATCAGTTGAGAGATTGGTGAGATTGTACACAAAATTCAACTTTGATTCCTTTGTGGGCAGATGTGAATATAGGTAAATATAAATTTGTGGTGACATAAAATTAATAAACTAATGTCTATTGAATATTTACTGTATTAGCTTCTACCATTGTGACAAAATACTTAAGCTAATTCACTTTTAAGGAGGAAAGGTTTATTTTGGCTTACAGTTTCAGAGGTTTCAGTCCATAGTCAGTTGGCCCCATCACTTTGGGTCTGTGGCAAGGCAGTGTATCATGGTGAGGAGCACATAGCAGAGAGAGGTATTTGAGTCAGTGCTTACCATTTTACTTAGGAGTGTACCAAAAACTGTGAAAGGAGAGATATAAGACTGACTTTTGGAAGGCAACCCTACAAAACTGGAAAGAAGTTCTAGAAAGAAAAGAGAAAAAAGGCTCCTAGACCTATAAGACTTGGTGGTAAAATAATAAAAAGTTAATATGCATTTCTCCCTGTATTGTGTCAATCAAAAGGGAAGTTTATAATGGAGGAATAGAGGAATAAAGAAAGACAAAAAGTAGAGGCAAATAGTGAGAAAGCCCATTTTAAATATAAATTAGGAACCCTCCAGACTGGCCCAAGTACTATTTTGACATGATAAATACAGCTACACAGTGAAGACAGATATGTTCAGTTATGTTATACACTCAAATCAAATACCCATCTTTCTTTGTTCTAATCCCCCACTCTGCAAGAATCTTTCTGTTTGCTTGACTTCCTTCCATGTAGTTCAGCTTCAGTTTCTCAAGAAGCTCTCAATGAAAATAATGTGCAGCAAGGTGACCATACCTTAGAGGACTATTTTGTATACTTGCAATTTGTTCAGAGATACACTTGCAATTTGTTCAGAGATCAGGTATTAGATGTTCTCAATGCACGCACGCACACGGTATTAGATGTTCTCAATGCACGCACGCGCGCACACACACACACACACACACACACACACACAGTAACACTGTGGGGTGATGACTGTGTTGACGAGCTTGATTGCACTCATTTCACAATGTATCAAAACCTCACTCTGTAGACTTCAAAGATATACAACTTTCATTTATATTTGTAAATATAAATATATTCAGTTATATTCAACAACGCTGGGAAAATTAGCTTTAAAAACTAAGGGAGGACCGGGGAGATAGCTCAGTTGTTAGAGTATTTGCCTTGCAAGCACAAAGTCCTGGGTTCAATCCCCAGTGTGGCAAAAAGCAAAAACAAAAACAAAACTAAGGAAAAAACTCCTAATGCACAATGTTGTATACTTGTCTCTCTTGTGTTTTGGTAATTTACTTCAGAATTACTGAGATCAATCCAATCTGTGACCCTATAATTTTTTAATCTGATTGCATTGGAGTCACTGAGGTCAGAAGCATTTGTGAATGCCTGATGGCTAGCTACCTGACAAAAATTGCTTTGGTAACACCCTCCCTCTTGACAGATGAACAGGAAATCAAAGCTTTGAAAGTACAACATTCTTAGGTTTGCCCTGATAACAAGTGGCAGAGCTAGAGTTTGACCCATGTCTCTAAAATGTGAGAGCCTATCCTCTTCATCTCTCCCTATGGGCCCTTCATACATGGTACTGAGGTGTCTACAAGCAGTCAACAACCAAAAGTCACCATAAATTGATATTCCATGTTGCCAACTTTGTTATACATGATTGTGGATCCTTGATCTACTGTAAGAAAAGCTCAGTTGTTGAATATTATACAACATACAAATATTCATCAGAGAAAACAATATATAAAAAATTCTAGAATAAATAAACATAGGTGATATAGATTCATATTTTAATCCTGTCTAATTTTTGCAGCAGAGATAACTGCTTGGAACATCCATGAAGTTATACTTTGTATGTATATTTTCTAGGATAGTGATACCTTTTTCCTAAGTATACTTGAATAGAGCAATGAGCACATCATAACAAGAACTTAGTATTATATCACCTCAGTTTACATAATAATGTTTTTCATCTGCATTATTTCCCTTGTTCTTCCAAGTAAATTTCTGTACTAGGTAAGGATGATATTTTTACATTTTTATTTTGTATTTTAAAAACTGAATTTCAATGATCAGAAATGGTCCTTAGATCCTTTTAAAAAAAATTTGGGTATGGAATCTGGCACAATACAATTCATAAAAATTGTTTTGAGTAACTGCAGGTATATTATCTGCTATTGTGACTTGCATCTGACATTATCTTATCATCCCAGCTGTTGCTTTTTGCTGTGTCCCTGCAACTCATGGATTTGGAATTTGGTGTTATTTTCTGAATTCATCACTGTTCTAATTATTGCTGAGTCTCAACTTCCTCTTAAGCCCTCATCTTCTGCCTCTTTGTGGCAAGTCTCTGGAATTTTCCTGTTCCCATTTCAGTTGGAAAAATAAATATAAAATGTCAGGGGAAATTAATGAATTGAATTGATTTGCAAACTTGTCTTGTTGTAATTGTGTATTCCCTTAGCAGTAGGGCTGCCTGCGCTGAATGGTCTACGTTTGCCTGCTTTGGGCAAAACTTTATTTTCTGGTAAATAGTGTGTCTTAATAATATATGAGGGCTGGAGATATAGCTCAGTTGGTAGAGTGCTTGCCTTGCAAGCACAAGGCCTTGGGTTCAAATCCCCAGCACCACAAAAAAAAAAAAAAAAAAAAAAAAATATATATATATATATATATGAAGAAACCAAGTCTTTATGAGGTTAATTAAACTTTTTAGTACTATTTTAGTACTACTACCAGATGCCATGATTGGGATTGTAACATTTGTTTTTCTATCATCAAATCATACATTCTTCCCATTAACTGAACTGCAAATTATGGTTATGTTGAAAATTTTGAACATGATTATCTTTACAAATCTTTGTCTTCTAATAATGACTTCCAGAGTCTACGCAAATTCTTAACTATAATGTCTCAATGTCAAAGAAGAGAACAGTAGGATTTAGTCAATTACAAAGTGACATTTTAAATTGGATCTAAGGATCATTTATGTTCCCAGCAGTTTTTCCTCATGACTTTGGAACATCATCACAGCATGGACTGATTTTAAAGTTTTGCCTAACACAGTCAAACACAGAACAGAGAGTACAGGCAGCCCTACTGCTAAGGGAATATGTGATTACAATCAGAAAAGTTTGCAAATTAATTTGATTCGTGAATTTTCCCTGACACTTAATATTTATTTTTTCTCTGTTAAATCTTTGAAAGTTTTACAACTTCAGTGGCACCACTTTTGGAATTATATATTGAATAAAAATATAGTAATCTCTTCAAATGTCTTTTTAACCCCTCCCCCACTTGAGAACTTAGATTTCCTTTGTAATTGGTTTTGTGTTAAACCAATTTAGTTCAGATTAATTTCGTGCTTTGGAAAACTATGGAGTAAGAATTAATTCATTATTCTAGTTAGGTAATTCACTATTCACCTTATATTTCCCATGAGAAAATGCCACAGTTTTAATAAAACTATTCCCTGGGAGAAAAGTTTGGAAGTGTTTAACAAACACAACTTTCACAAATCAAGCAGAGTCAAACTTCCTGAGCGGGCAGATATTACAAAGTACTGCTATTCACTTCACCTAGTAGAAAGAAAACAAGGCTATTCCTTGGCCAAGTTCTTTTAGATTTGTTCTCTGAGAATACAAATACTTTATGGAATAATTTGATAAGTTATTTTGTTTGTATATGGATTAACTACCTTTATGTGTAGGAAGTTTCATAAACATTTCTTGTTTTTAATCAGGTATTTTATTTTAACTGTTAACTCTGAGTTGTGAAATAAAGTTTGCCCCTTGCAAATGGCATTTCAGGAAACAGCATATTTGATTTCATTAAAAATAATACCTATGATGTTCCCATTGTGATTATATACCAAGAAGCAATGTGGGGGAGTGGTCAAAAGCCTGGATTTTGGATCCACACTAGCAGATTCTGGAACTTATGGGTTTGTGTGTCATTTTTTTTTTAAGTCTATCAATGGAGAAAATTATAGAAACTATGTCATAAACTTATTGTGAAGATTTTGTATTAATAACAGAAAAACATTTGGAATGTAGCCTAATATATAATTGTTGTAGTTTGGATCTGAAATGTTCTTGTGTGTTGAAGGCTTTTCTCCCAGTGCAGTAGTGTTCAGAGGTGGGGCTTTTACAAAGTGATTGGATCATAAGGGCTCTGGTGTTATCAATGGATTAGTCTAGTGATGGCTTCATATTTTGATGGTATTATTGGGAGGTGGTAGAAACTTTAGGAGGTAAAGCCTAGTTAGAGGAAGTAGATCTATTTGCCTGGGAAGAGCATTTCATGTCCCTGGTTCTTCACTCTGCTTCTCTCTGTTTCCTGGCTGCTTTGAGGTGAGCATCTTCCACCAGGTGCTCCCCACCATGGTGTTCTGCCTTGTCACAGAAGACTGAGAAAAAACAGAGCCGTGTAATAATGGATTAAAATCTCTGAAAACATGAGCCAAAATAAATCTCTCCTTTTTTAAGTTGATTTTTCTCAAGTATTTTGTCACAGCAACCAAAGCTAACACACACAATAATAAACACTTAAAAGTATTATTACTCTTATAGAGGAACATAGTAAGTTAATGTGACCACATCAGTTCAATACCTAACAAAGTAATGAACAAACAATGATATGAGTTTGATATATTGGAATGTTGTATATCCATTAAAATGCTTTTTGGTACATTTTCCAATGTAGGAAATACTCATGCAAAATAAATGGAAAATTATATTGTATAGTGTGATTAAATAGCTAAGGTATTCTTAAGAAGCAATTAAATTAAACAAAATAAAATGACATGTTAAGATTGGTAATCAAAGGGATGTGGGATAAGATAGATTGTTCTCTTTTTTATACTCATTTATACTTCCAAATTTTCCACAGTGTGCGGGAGCTCATTCAATTACCAGAAAACAAACTAAACCATGAGAGTACATCAAAACTATTTGATAAGATTACTGATAAATAGTGAGTCTAGTAATACCATGAATACCAGACAAAAGAAAACATTCAATAACTGTTTAACAAATACATAATCAGTATTCACTATAGCATGTTTCTACAGCATCACCTAGTAGGATATGGCTACATCTCATTTGAAAACTAATTAGATTATTTATTTTTACATATTTATTCATATTTTGAATTCTTAGGTTAAGAAATTAAATTCAATATCAAACAAAATAAATTACATTTGTGTTATGTTATATTATAGGTAAGCTGAGCTGACCTTACACTGTGTAGCTTGCCTCTTGATTTTGTTTTTTCCCCCTCTTGATTTTGTTTTGTCTTCTCTTGATTATAGATTAGATAGGCCACAAATGAAGTTTACCCATTCCCTAAGCTGGATAAATTGCTTAGAGCAGTGCTGTCAAACATGGTAACCACAAGTCACATGTGGCTATTAAAGTTAAAATTCATATGAATTTAAGTGGAATAAAAATTTTTAAAACTCAATTTCTCAGTTACACTGGTCACACTGCAAGTGCTCAAAAGTGCCATGTGACTAGGGGCTACCATATTGGATATATTGAGACAGAACATATTTAACTTTGTAGAAAGTACTATGGGATAACGATGATGAGATTTTGGTATTATGATATCTCTCTAGTGTCATCTTAACAGATATTCAGCATAATTGGCTTCTAACTTAACAATCGAGATGCATTCTAGAAGTTCATTTGGAAGTATGAGGGCTCTTTGAGTAACCCCGCCCCCACCATGGACCAATTATATTCAAATTATGGCAAAAAAAGCACATGAAAAGACAAAGGACTTACAAACATAGGAAACTGTTCAAATGCATTAGAAATGAAAATGGCAAAAATGTGCTTACTTTGTTTATTCAACTGGAAAGATTAAAGTAATGATCGGTTAATGCTGGTGATTGTGCAGAAGCCAAGTGTGTCTTGGTCAGTTGGTAAAACTTAACTGTAAAAACAGTTTGCAAAAGCATATCAAAAGTCTTAAAATTGTTCATATCCTTGGCTCTGTAATCCATTTTCTAGAAGTCCACAAGAAAATAATTGGAAGCAGCGATCCAAGATGACGGACTAGAGGGTGACTACATCTCCAGTTGCCCCAGAACTCACGATTCAAGAAGGGGAGACATTGAGAGACTCGGACTAAGATAGAACCATGGGGGACAGATCCTCCAGCCTCTCGAAACAGGCCCCCCAGTGAGAGCCCTTCTGCACAGAAGCAGCGTGGCCAGCTCCTGCCCGCCGTGCTGCCAGCTCCGGCCGCCCCGCTGCCGGCTCCGGCCTGCCTGCTGGTTGCTTCAGTGACCAGCACAGGGCGCAGGGACTCCCCCAAGCAGCCCAGCCCCCTCTGGCGGGAAGCGCCTATCTAGGCTAGCTTCCCGGGGCAGACCGCCCAGTGAGAGCCTCTCTACGCAGAGCCAGCCACAAGTCCCCAAGCCAGTGGAGATATTCGACATGCAAGCGGCTTCTGGGACCAGGACTGGGCAGCCAGAGACCTCTCCAGGCAGCATTGTCCCCCTCCAGCTGCAGCCTTTTTTCCACGGGGCGATCCAAGATGGCGGACTAGAGGGTGACTGCATCTCCAGTCGCCCCAGAACTCAGGATTCAAGAAGGGGAGGCATTGAGAGACTCGGACTAAGATAGAACCACGGGGTGAGTCTCCCCCACCCAGCGAAGCTCAGCTGAGTGGCAGGCCCGGATTTGAGTGGCTTAGTAGAGTGGGACAGGGCAGATAGCGTCTCCCCCAGGCAGCTCGGTGCAGTCTGGCGGTGGGCTCCGCCCACAGGGACAGATCCTCCAGCCTCTTGGAACAGGCCCCCCAGTGAGAGCCCTTCTGCACAGAAGAAGCGCAGCCAGCTCCGGCAGGCCCCAGCCAGCTCCAGCCCGCCCCACTGCCAGCTACAGCCCGCCCACAGGTTGCTTCAGTGACCAGCACAGGGCGCCAGGGACTTCCCCAAGCAGCCCAGCCCCCTCCAGCAGGAAGCGCCTCTCTAGGCTAGCTTCTCGGGGCAAATCACCCAGTGAGAGCCTGTCTACACAGAGCCAGCCACAAGTTCCCAAGCCAGTGGAGACCTCCAACCTACAACCAGCCTCTGGAACCAGGGCTGTGCAACAAGAGACCTCTCCAGGTCTCTCTCCCTGGAACCGGTAGCGGGCTAGGGGCAGCATTGTTCGGAAGCACTGCATTATCAAATTAATCCAAGACTTCTGGCTACTGAAGGCTGGTAGGTGATACACTGGAAATCTACAGGGTCACTATAAGCCATTTGAGGAAATCTACAATATCACAGAGTCCCATTGACATCTGACCAATATGAGAAAACAAGGGAAGAAAATGTCCCAAACAAACCTAGATACTATATCAATAAAACCCAATGACAGCACAGCAGAAGAAATGTCCGAAAGGGAGTTCAGAATGTACATAATTAAAACAATCAGGGAAGCAAACGAGGAGATGAAAGAACAAATGCAGGCATTAAATGAACACACTAATCAATAGTTAAAAGAGCAAATAACAGAAGCAAAAGAGCATTTCAATAAAGAGTTAGAGATACTGAAAAAAAACCAAACGGAAATCCTTGAAATGAAGGAAACAATAAACCAAGTTAAAAACGCCATAGAGGGCTGGGGAGATAGTTCAGTCGGTAGAGTGCTTGCCTTGCAAGCACAAGGCCCTGGGTTCGATCCCCAGCACCCCAAAAAAAAAAAAAAAAAAAAAAAAAAAAAAAAAAAAAAACAACAACAACAACAAAATACCATAGAAAGCATAAACAATAGGATAGATCACCTGGAAGACAGAACTTCAGATATTGAAGACAAAATATTTGATCTTGAAAACAAGGTTGACCAAACAGAGAAGATGGTAAGAAATCATGAAAAGAATCTACAAGAATTATGGGATATCATGAAGAGGCCAAATTTAAGAATAATTGGGATTGAGGAAGGCTTAGAGAAACAAACCAAAGGAATGAACAATCTATTCAATGAAATAATATCAGAAAATTTCCCAAATCTGAAGAATGAAATGGAAAACCAAGTACAAGAGGCTTATAGGACTCCAAATATGCAAAATTACAACAGACCCACACCAAGGCACATTATTATGAAAATACCTAACATTCAAAATAAAGACAGAATTTCAAAGGCCGCGAGAGAAAAGAATCAAATTGATTTCAGGGGGAAACCAATAAGAATATCAGCAGATTTTTCAATCCAGACCCTAAAAGCTAGAAGGGCCTGGAACAACATTTACCAAGCCCTGAAAGAAAATGGATGCCAACCAAGAATTTTATGCCCAGCAAAACTTACTTTCAGATTTGACGATGAGATAAAATCCTTCCACGATAAACAAAAGCTAAAGGAATTTACTAAAAGAAAGCCGGCATTACAGAACATTCTCAGCAAAATATTCCATGAGGAAGAGATGAAAAACAACGATGTAAATCAGCAACGGGAGGAATTAGCCTAAAGGAATAGCCAAATAAAGGAGAAACCAAATCATGTCAAAAAACAAAAATGAGTCCAATGACTAGGAATACAAATCATATCACAATAATAACTGTGAATGTTAATGGCCTGAACTCATCGATCAAAAGACATAGACTGGCAGATTGGATTAAAAAGAAAAATCCAACAATATGCTACCTGCAAGAGACCCATCTCATAGAAAGAGATACCCATAGACTGAAGGTGAAAGGATGGGAAAAAACATACCATGCACACGGACACAGCAAAAAAGCTGGAGTATCCATCCTCATTTCAGATAACGTGGACTTCAAGCCAAAACTAGTCAGAAGGGATAAAGAAGGACATTACATACTGCTTAAGGGAAGCATAAATCAGCAAGACATAACAATCATAAATATCTATGCCCTGAACATTGGCTCATCCATGTATGTCAAACAAATCCTTCTCAAATCCAGAAATCAAATAGACCACAACACAATAATACTAGGCGATTTTAACACACCTCTCTCACCACTGGATAGATTGTCCAAACAAAAATTGAATAAAGAAACCATAGATCTCAATAACACAATCAACAATTTAGACTTAACCGACTTATATAGAATATACCACCCAACAAAGAGCGAATACACTTTCTTCTCAGCAGCACATGGATCCTTCTCTAAAGTAGAACATGTTTTATGCCACAAAGCTACTGTTAGCAAATACAAGAAGATAGAGATACTACCTTGTACTCTATCAGATCATAATGCACTGAAATTAGAAATAAATGACAGAATTAAAAACAGAAACTTCTCCAATACTTGGAGATTAAATAATACACTATTATACGATGAATGGATAACAGAAGACATCAGGAGGGAAATTTAAAAATTCTTAGAATTAAACAAGAATAAAGACACATCATATCAAAATCTCTGGGACACTATGAAAGCAGTACTTAGAGGAAGATTTATTTCATGGGGTGCATTCAACAAAAGAAGTAGAAATCAACAAATAAATGACTTAACACTACAGCTCAAAGCCCTAGAGAAAGAAGAGCAGACCAACACCAAAAGTAGTAGAAGACAGGAAATAGTTAAAATCAGAGCTGAAATCAATGAAATTGAAACAAATGAAACAATCGGAAAAATCAACAAAATAAATAGTTGGTTCTTTGAAAAAATAAACAAAATTGATAAACCCTTAGCCACACTAACAAAGAGAAAGAGGGAGAAAACTCAAATTACTAAAATTCGGAATGAACAAGGAAATATCACAACAGACACGAGTGAAATACAAAACATAATTAGAAGCTATTTTGAAAATCTATACTCCAACAAAACAGAAAACCTCGAAGACATCAACAAGTTTCTAGAGACATATGAATTACCTAAACTGAACGAGGAAGACATACACAACTTAAATAAATCAATTTCAAGCAATGAAATAGAAGAGGTCATCAAAAGCCTACCAACAAAGAAAAGTCCGGGATCAGATGGGTTCTCAGCCGAGTTCTACAAAACCTTTAAAGAAGAGCTCATTCCAATACTCCTCAAAGTATTCCATGAAATAGAAGAGGAGGGAACCCTCCCAAACTCATTCTATGAAGCCAATATCACCCTGATACCTAAACCAGACAGAGACACATCGAGGAAAGAAAATTTCAGACCAATATCCTTAATGAACATCGACGCAAAAATTCTCAACAAAATTTTAGCAAATCGCATACAAAATTTAGCAAATCACGATCAAGTGGGTTTTATCCCAGGGATGCAAGGTTGGTTCAACATCCGGAAATCAATAAATATCATTCACCATATCAACAGACTAAAAGTTAAGAATCACATGATTATTTCAATAGATGCAGAAAAAGCATTCGATAAAATACAGCATCCCTTCATGCTCAAAACACTAGAAAAAATTGGGGTAGTGGGATCATTCCTTAACATTGTGAAGGCCATCTATGCTAAGCCCATGGCCAATATCATTCTAAATGGTGAAAAACTGAAAGCATTCCCCCTAAAAACTGGAACAAGGCAGGGATGCCCTCTTTCACCACTTCTATTCAACATCGTTCTTGAGACTCTAGCCAGAGCAATTAGACAAACCAAAGAAATTAAAGGGATACGAATTGGAAAAGAAGAACTCAAACTATCCCTGTTCTCTGATGACATGAGTATATATGTAGAGGAACCTGGAAATTCCACCAGAAAACTCTTAGAACTCATAAGTGAATTCAGTAAAGTAGCAGGTTACAAGATCAATGTTCATAAATCCAATGCATTTTTATACGTAAGTGACGAATCTTCAAAAAAAGAAATTAGGAAAACTACTCCATTCACAATAGCATCGAAAAAAATAAAATACTTGGGAATCAATCTCACAAAAGAGGTGAAAGACCTCTACAATGAGAACTACAGAACACTAAAGAAAGAAATTAAAGAAAACCTTAGAAGATGGAAAGATCTCCCATGTTCATGGATAGGAAGAATTAATATTGTCAAAATGGCCATACTACCAAAAGTGCTATATAGATTCAATGCAATTCCAATTAAAATCCCAATGATGTACCTTACAGAAATAGAGCAAGCAATTATGAAATTCATCTGGAAGAATAAGAAACCCAGAATAGCTAAAGCAATCCTCAGTAGAAAGAGCGAAGCAGGTGGTATCGCAATACCAGATCTTCAACTCTATTACAAAGCAATAGTAACAAAAACGGCATGGTATTGGTACCAAAATAGACAGGTAGATCAATGGTACAGAATAGAGGACACGGACACAAACCCAAATAAATACAATTTTCTCATACTAGACAAAGGGGCTAAAAATATGCAATGGAGAAAAGATAGCCTCTTCAACAAATGGTGCTGGGAAAACTGGAAAACCATATGCAACAGAATGAAATTAAACCCTTATCTCTCACCATGCACAAAACTCAACTCACAATGGATCGAGGAACTCAGAATCAGACCAGAGACCCTGCATCTTATAGAAGAAAAAGTAGGCCCAAACCTTCAACTTGTTGGCTTAGGAGCAGACTTCCTTAACAGGACTCCCATAGTCCAAGAAATAAAAGCAAGAATCAACAACTGGGATAGATTCAAACTAAAAAGCTTTCTCTCAGCAAAGGAAACTATCAGTAATGTGAAGAGAGAGCCTACAGAGTGG
Source organism: Sciurus vulgaris (assembly GCF_902686455.1). Lineage (NCBI taxonomy): Eukaryota > Metazoa > Chordata > Mammalia > Rodentia > Sciuridae > Sciurus > Sciurus vulgaris. The sequence goes on along the minus strand of NC_136469.1, from coordinate 36,438,259 downwards.
GAGAATATCTTTGCCAATCATACTTCAGATAGAGCGCTAATATCCCGAATCTATAAAGAACTCAAAAAACTCTACACCAAGAATACAAATAATCCAATCAACAAATGGGCTAAGGAAATGAAAAGACACTTCACAGAAGAAGATGTACAAGCAATCAACAGATATATGAAAAAAATGTTCAACATCTCTAGTAGTAAGAGAAATGCAAATCAAAACTACCCTAAGATTTCATCTCACCCCAATTAGAATGGCGATTATCAAGAACATAAGCAACAATAGGTGTTGGCGAGGATGTGGGGAAAAAGGTACACTCATACATTGCTGGTGGGGTTGCAAACTAGTGCAGCCACTCTGGAAAGCAGTATGGAGATTCCTCAGAAAGCTTGGAATGGAACCACCATTTGACCCAGCTATCCCACTCCTTGGCCTATACTCAAAGGACTTAAAATCAGCATACTACAGAGATACAGCCACATCAATGTTCATAGCTGCTCAATTCACTATAGCCAGATTGTGGAACCAACCCAGATGCCCTTCAGTTGATGAATGGATAAAGAAACTGTGGCATATATATACAATGGAATATTACTCTGCCATGAGGAATGACAAAATTATGGCATTCGCAGGCAAATGGATGAAATTGGAGGGTATCATGCTAAGTGAGATAAGCCAATCTCAAAAAACTAAAGGACGAATGATCTCACTGATAAGCGGATGAGGACATACGGGGGTGGGGGGTAGGAGGGGTTAGTGTTAGGGTTAGGGTTAGGTTTAGGGTTAGGGATAAGGAGGGTGGTAAGAATGAGGAAGAAAGGAATGTATAGAGGGAAAAGAGGGGTGGGTGGGGAGGGGGGAAGGGGAAAAAATAACAAAATGAATCAAACAACATTGCCCTATGTAAATTTATGATTTTTAATTAAAGTTTAAAATTAAAAAAATATGTATAAAATAATAATTAGACAAGCCCAATAGAAAGAGGAAAATGTTTAAATGCATACTTTACAAAAACGTAACAGAAAGGTCAACAAACTTATGAGCGCACACTCAACCTTGTTAATTATCAAAAATGATAATAGAAATCTAATGAAATATAACTTTACCCCAGTATGATGTCTGAAATTTTGAAATACCAAAATGTTATTAAAAATGTCAGGCTACTGCAATATTCTTATACTGATTTTGGTGGTATAAGTTCGTACAACTAGTTTGGAAAACTGACAGAATCTATCAAAGTTGAGTATATATCATCTATGTTTTAAAAAATTCACCACCATGTAAATACTTAAGAAATGAGTGCATGTGTGGATCAGAAAATATATACCAGGGGCTGGGGTCATGGCTCAGGGGTAGAGCACTCACCTAGCATGTGTGAGGCCCTGGGTTTGATCCTCAGCACCATATAACAATAAAATAAAGGAATTGTGTCCACCTAAAAAAAAAATAAATAAATAATTACAGGTAAGAAGATTTCAGTTTTTTTCCAACTTGGTCTATAGATTCATTGCAACCTCAATCAAAATTCCAGCAAGCTATTTTGTGAAAATCAACAAACTGATTCTAAAGTTCAGAGAGGCAAAAGGCCTAGAAATACAACACAGTATTGAAAGAGAAGAATAAAGTGAATAGACTACCTGACTTCAAGTCTTTAAAGTTATAATAATCAAGATAGTGTGATCTTGACAAAAAAATGTCAAATAGATCAATAGAACACAAAGCAGAACCCATAAATAGTCCCACACAAGCGTACATAGTTAATTGTGTATAGACAACTGGTATTTATAAAAAAAAAAAAAAATCAAAGGCAATAAGATGGAGACAAGTTGGTCTTTTCAAAAACGAAAGCTAGAATAACTGGATATCCAAGTCAGAAAAAAAGAATTTAAACATCCATATGCCCTCCACAAAAATTAACAAAACAATTAATTATAGGCCCAAATAAAAAACACAAACTATGAAACTCTTAGAAGATAATGTATTAGAAAAATCTAGATGACCTAAGACATAGTGATTACATTTTAGATGCAACATTAATGGCACAACCCATGAAAAAAATAATAGCTAAGCTGGACTTCCTTAAAACTACAAATTTTTGTTCTGTAAAAGATATTGCAAAAAACTGAAAGGACAAGCCACAGACCAGGAGAAAATATTTATTATATACCTTCCAGACAAATGATGGTTATCCAATATATATATATACATACACATATATGAACTCTTAAAACTCAACAATAAGAAAGTAAACTATTTGATCAAGAAATAAGTCAAAGAGCTGGGCATGGTGGTGCACACCTATAGTCCCAGTGGCTCGGGAGGCTGAGGCAGCAAGATCATGAGTTCAAAGCCAGCCTCAGCGAAAGTGAGGTGCTAAGCAACTCACTGAGACTCTGTCTCTAACTAAAATACAAAATAGGGCTGGGGAAGTGGCTCAGTGGTCAAGTGCCCCTGAATCCAATCCTTGGTGCCAAAAATAACAAAACAAACAAATAAAAAACTCAAAAGAAATAAGCAAAAGCACTTAACAGATACCCAAAAAAAGAAAATATGCAGGTAAAAAATAAGCACTTGAAAAGATACTCCAAAGGGTATGTTATCAGAGAAATACAAATTAAAACAATGAGAAAACACTAGCAGTAAAATCAAAATGGGATGGAATCAAACTAAAAGGCTTCTTCACAGCAAAGGAAACAATCAAGAGAGAGCCTACAGAATGGGAGAAAATTTTTGCCACCTCTATCTTGGATAGGACATTAATTTCCAGGATATACAAAGAACTAAGAAACTAAGAAAGCTTAACACACACACATGGGGCGGGGGACTCAAAACAGATTGGGGACTCAGAAAATCGTGTATAAGAAAATAAGGGGGAGATCCCTAGCTCCACAACTTTACGTGAATGCAGTAAAGCAATAAAGCAATGAAAGGAACCTTCATTCTTGGGAAGACTGAGGAGTGTTGGGGTATAGAGAGCTTAGAGATCAGAGACACTGCTTGAAAAAACGGTAAGCTATGCAGCACAGTATCCACGTACATGAGGGAAGCTGCAATGTTTCTCAGCTGCCTGTGTGGAGAACATTGGAAAGACCCATTTTGCAGCTGCAGCATGATGGATGGCAGCTGGGGGAACTGATTACTGTCAGACCTGAATCCGGCCTGAAGTATGAGGTGGGCAAAACCACACTGTATTACAGACAGTGTGCCTAAGTGACCAGGAGAAAATCAAGTGTGGAGACAGGTTTACACAGGAGAATACTGGTCACAGAAACCCACCTGGCCTCCCCTTCCCCCAACCCCTCCAATCTGGCTGTTTGCAGGACCAGCTGGGAGAGAAGCACCTGACCAGGAATTTGAAGGGGTTGCGGTGGGAGAGATCAAGTCTGCAGATGGAATCAGAGACCAGGAATCACGAGGTCTGCAGGTGAAGTAGTTGGCTAAGAACAGGTTGCTACACCACACAAGGGGAACCCAAAGGAGATTTCTGGGTGCAGTCTTCCAGTGTGGACAGGCAATTTCTGGGCCTTAAAGGTGCACTGGCTTAAAATCTCCAGACCCACAGGCACCCAGTGAAGAGACCAGAGCATACCTAAGCCAACACCCTGCCTCCAGGAGTTCTGCCTCCAGGACTAACCCTCTCACCCTAGCAACCCCAACCATTCTGAGGGTGGAACTGGCATCAAACTCCAGATAACCCCATTAACGGCTGGTTAGGGAAGCTGAGAAGCTTTTGAATTCCAGTGGAAACAATTGTTCAATTTTTCATTGAGATCCCCTTCTTTTCTTTTCTTTTTTTCCCTTCTCTCACATTGCTACTATTTTTGAAACCAAGAACTTTTCATGAGCCAGTTTATTGAGGACTGGGATGTGTGAATAGTATATTAAAGTTTTCCTGTATTCTTTTATTTTTACTTTTTCTTTTTAATTTTGTGTCCTTTTTAAAAAAAATTAACTATATATTTCTTCTCACTTACCTGTTTCCCTGGATTCTCTTTCTCTTTTATCCTGCTAACAGCCTACCTGTATTAATTCCTCTCTTACTATTTGTACAGTTTTTCACTTCTGTCTTCTCTCCACCTTCCTCATAAACATCACATCCTACATCACTTATGTTTTCTCTTTGTTCACCATTTGAAGTTGTAAACCCTTTTCAAACTTACTGTTTATATTGTACACAATAATTGAACACATAATTTCTTTTCATTATGACAAAACTATAGGTGTTTTAATAGGAGCTATTTGATTTAAGGATATATATTGTTTGCATTGGGTATTATTTGTCTCTCTCTTAAAGATGAGGTACAGGAAACTTCAGGGCACTTTAAGTCTAGAGAGCAGAAACTGTACCGTCTCAGAGCTACACTGCTGGATGGGCAGACACAACCGTTAAAAAACAAGGGAACAAATCACCCCAAACAAACCAAGATGCTTCAATAATGGAATCTGACACCACAGAAGAAATGTCAGAAAAGAAGTTTAGATTGTGTGTAGTTAAACTGATCTGCAACATATAAGATGATGTAAGGAGTGAGATCAGAGATAAAATTCAGGAAATAAAAGATTATTTCAATTAAGAGATAGAGATTCTAAAAAGAAATCAAGGAAAAATCCTTGAAATGACAGAAGCAATAAACCAAATTAGAATGTAAAGCATCACCAATAGACTAGACCACTTGGAAGACACCTTTAGGTAATGAAGACAAAACATATAATCTTGAAAAATAAAATTGATCATGCAGAGAAGATGTTAAGAAACCATGAACCATGAACAGAGCTTCCAAGAATTATGGGATAACAAGAAAAGGATTTATCAGGATAGATGAAGGAACAGAGATACAAACCAAAGGAATGCACAATCTTTTCAATGAAATAATATCAGAGAATTCCCCAAAACTAAATAATGAAATGGAAAATCAAATTCAAGAGCTTCCAGAACCCCAAATGTACAAAATTATAACAGACCCATACCAAGACACAATATAATGAAAATTCCTAACATACAGAAAAAGAATACAAGGCTTTGAGAGAAAAATATCACATTACCTATAAGAGGAGATCAATTTGGATTTCAGTGAATTTCTCGACCCAGACCCTCAAAGCTAGGAGGTCCTGGAATAATATATACCAAGCTCTGAAAGAAAATGGATGCCAACCAAGAATCCTATATCCTGCAAAATTAAGCTTCAGATTTGAAGATGAAATAAAAAGCTTCTATGATAAACAAAAATTAAAAGAATTCACAACTAAAAAGCCTGCACTACAGAACATTCTCAACAAAACATTCCATGAAGATGAAATGAAAAAAAAAAAAAAAAAGAAAAAAGAAAAACAGTATAGGGAGGAATTACACTAAATGAATAACCAATCAAAGGACAAAGTAATTCAAATTAAAACCCAGAAATAAACCAAAATGATCAGAAATACAAATCACATCTCAATAACAACCTTAAATGTTAATGGTCTAAACTCATCAATCAAAAGACATAGACTGGCAGATTGGATTAAAAAACAAAAAAGACCCAACAATATGAAGACTCCAGGAGACTCACCTCATATGCAGAGACATCCACAGATTGAAGGTGAAAGGATGGGAAAAAACATATCACTACATGAATCACATTATCAAGCAGGGGTTTCTATTTGCATATCAAATAAAGTGGACTTCAAGCTAAAGTTAATCAAAAGGGACAAAGAATTACATTTCATACTGTTTAAGGGAATTATACATCAACAAGACATAATAGTCATAAATATTTATGCACTAAACAATGGAGCATCTACTAACATCAAACAAACCCTTCTCAATTTCAAGAAGCAAATAGAGAACAACAGAATAATACTAGGTGATCTCTCACTATTGGATAGATTTTCCAAACAAAAGCAACACAAAGAAACTATAGAACTAATACAACCAGTACTTTAGACTTAATGGACATATATACAGTTTTTCATCCATATCCAGTCTTATCATATCCATATCTTCTCAGCAGCACATATATCCTTCTCTAAAATAGACCATATCTTATGCCACAAAGCAACTCTTAGCAAATACAAAAAAATAGAGATAATACCCTGCATTCTATCAGATCATAATGGAATGAAATTAGAAATCAATGATAAAATAAAAAATAAAAGCTACTCTAACACCTGAAGACTAAATAATTCACTATTGAATTATGAATGGGTAGCAGAAGAAATCAGGGATGAAATATTAAAAAGTACTTAAATGTAAGTGAGAATAGCAATACAACATATCAAAATCTCTGGGATACTATGAAGTATCCCAGAGCTAAGAGGAAAGTTCATTGCATTGAGCTCATTCATTAAAAGAATAGTCAATGAATAAATGACCTAACATTACACCACAAAGTCCAAGTAAAAGAAGAACAAATAAACACCAAAAGCAGTAGAAGAAAGAAAATAATTAAAATCAGATCTAAAATCAATGAAATTGAAACAAAAGAAAGAATTCAAAAATGGCAAAACAAAAAATTGGTTCTTTGAAAAAAAAATAAAATTGATAAACCCTTAGCCATGCTAACAAAGAGAGAAAGAAAACTCAAAGTACTAAATTCATGATGAAAAAGGAAATATCATGATAGACACTACTGAAATATAGAGGATAAACAGAAACAATTTTGAAAATTTGTATTCTAATAAAACAGAAAATCTTGAAGACATCAACAAATTTCTAGAGACATGCCCTCCCCAAATTGAATCAGGAGAACATACACAATTTAAACAGATCAATTTCAAGCAATGAAATAGAAGACACCATCAAAAGTCTACCAATTAAGAAAAATTCAGGACCAGATGGGTTCTCAGCCAAGTTCTACAAGATCTTCAAAGAAGAATTAACACCAGTACTCCTCAAATTATTTCATGAAATAGAAAAAGAGGGAACTTTTCCAAACTCATTCTGATACCAAAAGCAGACAAAGACACAACAAGGAAAGATAACTTCAGACCAATATCCCTGATGAAAATAGATGCAAAAATTCTCAATAAAATTCTGGCAAATCACATACAAAAACATATTAAAATATAGTGCACCATGATCAAGTGGGGTTCATCCTAGGGATACAAGGTTGTTTCCACATATGAAAATCAATAAGTGAAATTCATCACATCAATAGACTTAAAGACAAGAATCACATAATCATCTCAGTAGGTGCAGAGAAAACATTTGACAAAATACAACACCCCTTCATGTTCAAAACATTAGGGGTAGTAAGAACATATCTCAACATTTTAAAAGCTATATATGCTAAACCCAAGGCCAACATCATCTAAATGGAAAAAAAAAAATTGAAAACATTCCTTCTAAAAACTGAAACAAGACAAGGATGCCCTCTTTAACCACTTTGTTCAGCATTATCTTTGAACTCTAGCCAGAGCTATTAGAAGAAAAAAATTAAAGGATATGAATGGAAAAGAAGAACTCAAATTATCACTATATGCCAGGGTCATGATTCTGTTTTTAGAAGATCAAAAAAATTCCACTAGAAATCTTCTAGAACTAGTAAATGAATTCAGCAAAGTAGCAGGATGTAAAATTCACACCCATAAATCAAATGCATTCCTATGCATCAGCGATGAATCCACTGAAAGAGAAATTAGGAAAACTACCTCATTCACAATAGCCTCAAAAAAATAAAATATTTGGGAATCAATCTAACAAAAGAGGTGAAAGATCTCTAAGATGAAAACTACAGAATACTAAAGAAAGAAATTGAAGAACTTGGAAGATGGAAAGATCTCCCATGCTCTTGGATGGACAGAATTAATATTGTCAAAAGGTTGTACACCAAAAGTGTTATACAGATTTAATGCAATTTCTATTCAAATACCAATGCATTCTTCCTAGAAATATAAAAGGCAGTCATGAAATTCATTTGGAAAAATAAAAAACTCAGAATAATCAAAGGAATCCTTAGCAAGAAAAGTGACAGAGGAGGCATCACAATATCAGACCTTAAACTATATTTCAGAGCAATAGTAACAAAAACTTCATGGTATTGGCACCAAAATAGACTCGCAGACCAATGGTACAGAATAGAGGGCATAGAGACAAATCTACATAAAAACAGTTGTCACCTTGACAAAGGCATCAAAAATGCATTGGAGAAAAGATAGTCTCTTCAACAAATGGTCCTGGGACAACTGGAAATCCATATGTAGCAAAAATAAATTGCTATCTCTCACCCTGCCTGAAACTGAACTCAAAGTGGATCAAAGACTTAAGTACTAGAAGAGAGATCCTGCACCCAATAATAGAATAAAAAGTAGGTCCAAATCTCTACCATGCTGGTTTAGGAACTGACTTCCTTAACAAGACTCCTAAAGCACAAGAAGTAAAATCAAGAATTGATAAATGGGATGGATTCAAACTAAAAAGCTTCTTCACAGCAAAGGAAACAATCAATACTGTGAAGAGAGAGCCTACAGCATGGGAGAAAATCTTTACCACACGCACCTCAGATAGAGCATTCATCTCCAGGATATATAAAGAACTCAAAAAACTTAACACCAACAAAACAAAACAAAAACAAACAAACAAATGAAAAACATAGGCTAAGGAACTAAACAGACACTTCACAGAAAAAGAAATACAATTGACCAACAAATATGAAAAACTGTTCAACATCTCTAGCATTAGAGAACTGCAGATCAAAACTATGCAGAGATTCCATCTCACTGCAGTCAGAACAGTAATTATCAAGAATACAAGCAACAATAGGTGTTGGTGAGGATGTGGATAAAAAGGAACACTCATACACTGCTGCTGGGAATGAAAATTGGAGCAACCACGCTGGGAAAAAATATGGAGATTTCTCAGGAAAACTGGAATGGAACCATCATTTGACCCAGTTATCCCACTCCTTGGTTTATACTCAAAGGGTTTAAAATTGGCATACTATAATAACACAGCCACATCAATGTTTATAGCAGCTTAATTCACCATAGCTAAACTATGGAATTGAACTAGGTACCCTTCAACAGATAAATGGATAGAGAAAATGTGAGATACACACACACACACACACACACACACACACACACACACACACTCACACACACAATGGAGTATTCCTCAGCCATAAAGAAGAATGACTTTATGATATTTGCCAGTACATGGATGGATCAGGAGACTATCATGCTAAGTGAAATAAGCCAGTCCCAAAACCCCCAAAGTAGTATCACCCATATGTGGAAGCTAACTCACAATAAGGTTGGGGGAGGGTAAGAATAGAAGTTCAATAGATTAGACAAAGGGGAATTGGAGGAAGGAAGAGGAGATAGGCAAAGGAAAGACAGTGGGATGAATCTGACAGAACCGTGTACATATATGAAAAAACCACAGTGAATTCCACATTCACAAGAATGGGGTCCTAATTACAATATGATATATTCCATGCCTGTATAATTATATCGAAACAGATTCTACTGTAATGTATAACTAAAAAGAACTAATAAAAAAGAGAAGCTATTGTATACCTATTAGAATGGCCAAAATCCAGAATAATTTTAACACCAACTGATAGTGATAATGTGGGGCAGTAGGGACTCTCATTCACCACTGGCAGGAATGTAAAATGGGACAGTCACCTTAGAAAATATTCATCAGTTCTTACAAAGCATACTGTTACCACATGACCAAGCAAGGTAGGACTCAAGGTGACCAGATCTCTTCTAGCAGGAAGACTTTCCCAGCCAGATGAGAAAATTCTTAACCTCTGAACACTGAAGTACTTGTACGCATTTCTCTAGCAGTGTTTGACTCAAAGACAATCCTTTTATTTGATTTTATTAGCTTAAAAACAATTTTCTGATTATTAAGTAATCACGATGTGTTGAGAACTGTGCTAAATATATTCTCAGATAACACCCTCATATTTTTGTTAGAAAACATGAAGGGATTTTGAAATTTAGGGAGCAAAAAGATTCCTTTTTGGTTTCCTTTCTAGTGTAATCCACCAGTTAACCTAATTCTATTCAGGTCTGTGTCTTTCGTTGTCTTTGAGCTATTTTTAACTCTGAAAGGTGCAGACAATTGGAAGCAACAGGAATAATTTTTATACATAAAATGAAAACAAGGCATATTTCTTGGCGATATAATTGATTATTGTCCAGTTATTGACCACTTTTGCAATCAGTATTCCTGATGGACCATAATAGTGTTCTTTAAATTCTACCTTCATTTAGATGTCACATCTTACTGGTTTCCTGATTAACTAATGAATAAAATAAAATAGCTGACACATAGTGAAAAAAATAAGTATTAAAATTAGTAAAGCAAAAATATAAAAATTAGGTAAATAGTAAATTGGCAAATAAAACCAAGAATTGGTACTTGAATACAATAGTAATAACAGGATAGAAAGTCATGTGGCAGTATAATAAAAATACTACAAAAATGTGCAATAATATTGAGTCCTGTTTAGTAGGAAGATTCAATATTGTAAAGATACCATTTGTTGCTAAGTTAAATGTGCAAATTCATGTGTTCAACCAACAAGTGTATTTGTTTGTTCAGAATGTGATAGACTCATTCAAATTCATCTGGAAAAGTAAACAAGGATAGCCTGCGTAACCTGAAATAGAAATGATTTGGACCAAATAAGCAGTTTAAAGACACTATTAAAAGAATATTTACAAACACACACACACACACACACACACACACACACACACACACGTACAATGAATACCCAGAGCAGAAATTGATTCAAGTACCTATAAGAATTTGAAATAAAAGTATTTGGAAGGCTGGGGAGTGTAGCTCAGTGAAGGAGTGCTCACCTAGCATGCTCCATGACCTGGATTCCCACCAATCCCCAGCTTTGTAACAAAACAAAACAAAATGAGGATTTCAAGAACCACAGAACCACCTGCTGCCAGGTCCATGCTGCTGGGTGGCACCTTCTGTCTATCTTCCCTCTCAGTCTTGGGAGTGCAAGTGGAGACCAGACACCCAGGAGACCGGGTCCTTCCTGAAGTGGACCTGCATGGTGCACCACCCGGGGATGCTTACAGACGGAAAGAAGTTCAATTCCTCCCAGGACAGTAACAAGCCTTTTAATATTGTGCTAGGCCAGCAGGAGGTGATCCAAGGCTGGGCAGAATGGATGATTCAGATGGTGAGGCTGAGAGGGCCAAAGTGACTATCTTCCCAGACTGAGCCAACAGTGCCCCCAGGCACTGGGCATCATTCCACCACATGTTGCTCTTGTCTTCCATGGGAGACTTTTAAATCTGGAAGGATGGCAGTGTTCTCCTGTCTTAGCTCCCTGCTCTTGGATCTGCTGTGGAGGATACGGTGCCTTTAGATGTGTGCAGTGCACGTGAATCTATATAGCCCTTTCCCTGCGTTCCTTCCATTACCCTCTTGGAATAAACAGCCACCTGACTGAATGTTCTATCAGCTTTGCTTCCCACACCTCCATCTCCTCCTCCCCTTTTTCTTTGTATGTGTGTTTACCTAAACCCTATACCATAAACCTCAAGTTACTAATTGTATTTGTTTTTCATATTGGGGTAAAGATTTAGTTTCCATCTTGTGGAACTAAACATTTAGTTTCCAACTAAACTAAACATTTCATTGGTTTCCAATGAAATAGGTTGTCAAATATTCCCAGCACAAGTGATGGGTTAAAGTTAGGATAGGAATTGGTGGTGTGGGTGAGAGGTTGCAAAAGTCTTTATTTTCAGATGTAATTGTCTCTATTATATATTCAGTATTCTCGCGATTGAGTTGCAAAGCTATGGCAGATTTGAGAACTGTGGAAGGCTGACTCATTCTCCATTGTGAGATGTCCTTGAGTTAAATGAAAAATATCCGAAACTGAAATGGGGAGGGGTAAAAAGCTTAAAAAATAATAAAAATTAATCTTTGTTTTTTAGTGTAAAATTAACTCTATGTGGATTAAACATTTAAATGTGAAACAAAAATAAAAGCACTGGAAAAAGTAATAGAGATTAAAAAATACTTATCTTGAAAGTGTGACCAAATATCTCTGTTAAAAGGGAGCATTTAATACATTTTGCCACATAAGATTAAATGTATGGTAACCATTCACAAAAATTAAAAATGAGCTAGGAAACATATTTACCAAAAATTACACTGCAGGGAGAGGGGTTATTCTCCTTAATATGCATAGGGATCTTCGAAATTACGTTGAAATCCCAAACTTCCTAGGAAAAAAATTGCTGAGAACTACAAACATGAAGAAATGTTACAAAAAGGGAAGATCAAGGAACTGATACACAAAGAATCAATTCTGAATCCTTCAATTCTGCTTACAAGTCAACACACAGACATACATCGACTCTTAGATGTCATTTTATTCACATCACATTGGGAAAGATTTAAAAAAGATAATTTTGACAAGTATGTGGAGACTCTGTTGTGGTAAAGTTTATTTATTAGTTTATTTTGGTAGAGCATTATGGTTATATCCAGCTCTAAAATTTAACTTATCTTTCTCATGATACAACTGTATTTTTTAGAATACTCCTTATAAACACAGTTGCATAAGAGCAAATATTTTAATGGTATCTTTTTTTTTTTTTTTTTTTGTGGTACTGAGGATTGACTCTAAGGGCACTTACCCATTGAGCCACATCCCTAGCCCTTTTTTTTGTATTTTATTTAGAGACAGGGTCTTACTGAGTTGCTTAGGGCCTTGCTGAGTTGCTGAGGTTGACTTTGAACTTGTGATCCTCCTATCTCAGTCTCCCGAGTCACTGAAATTATAGGTGTGTGCCACTGCACCTGGCTTAATGGTATCTTTTTGTATTTTAGTAACAAAATATTGGAGACATCTCAAGTTTTTGTGTATGTATGCGTGTATAAAATAGAAATTGGGTAGAGAATAGGAGTGCTGTTTAACTTTCAGTTAATTCTTTTTTCCATCATTTTAAAGACAAACTCATTTTCTCAATAAAAAATAAACAGATCTAATATTATAAAAAAATCTATGTCCATTCCAGAGAGAATTTAGATACAGACTTAAGAAACATTAAGAGAGTCAGAATTCTGTTCTATAAGGAATTTTCTTTTATTGAAGTTTATACTACAACCAATATGAATAACAATTTTTATTGCTGTGCTTTTCTCTCTCATGGGAATTGCCTAAGAATAGGCCATTTTGGGTCTGATAGATTTCTTATAGCCTTTTCTGAAAAGTTAGCTTGAATGAAAAGTTTGCAGCTGCAGAACCCAGGAAAATCACACAAAAGCTGAAAAAAATTACATTTTTCTTCTTTGATTTATGATCTTAAAACATCTTTTCAGACAGATAAATTAATCTCATAAAGCATAGATGTTAACAATGATTAGGCATTTAGAATTTTTGCAGCAGCCATGGAAAGAAAAGAGATGCACATTTACATGAAATAGTGCAGCTTGTGTAGTCTGGTAACTGCAGAAGATCCCCTGTGTTTGAAAGTGTCCAATACTAAATTACCTTCCATTCCCTCACCAACTCCATAAAATGCACACGAAATCTATTGAAATATATTGCGAAATTTAGATTTGTTTTTCTTACCTCATTTTTAAGAAATATGTCACTTTCCCATATTAAAGTTTGTGATTTGGTTGACAGGGCAGTATAAATGTAATACAATTTGAGTTTCAGATATGAGAGCTTCAACAAGAAGCACCAAGACTAAGGTAGCATAAGTGAGGAGTTAGAATTTGAAATGATTTTTAGTGTATAAATGAAGAAGATTCTGGAAAACATTTTCAGCTTATTATTTGAGCATTTATAGACACATCCAACTTTCCTTTTCCAATGAAATTTGCATCATGGTGATTTTCCACTAGGCATTTCAGCACTGAAATAAACATCAGACTCTTTTACTACCAAGCTTATGTCAAACTTTTACCATCATCAAATACTATTCTGTACCCAGGGAAAAGGAACGGAAGATGTGCTGTTTTCAATTCAGTCTACTAGTGATGGTAAATCTCACAGGACTGAACATCCAATTACAGCAAATGATTGGCTTAATGAGTCTATTGGGAAAACATTCGGCCTTTTGATTCCAAAAGGTCTTCCAAAATAACAGGGCAAATAGTCCCAGGTCTCCGTGACCTGAAGAGTCTAAGAAGAATTATTAGTGCATCTTAGAGAAACCTGAGGCCACTCAGCTCACTGATTTAGTGGTGATGTCCTTGTCACTGGGTCAGAGAATAATGTGGCTTCTAGCTTTTTATTTGGCAACATCATTAACATTGGTGGCACTGTGAGAATTATTTTATGTCCTGACTATTTTAGGGCAAGAACATACTCTTCTGTTTAAATAACTCTAAAAATGATCTTATTTTATGACATTTTTAACTTTTATGAAAAAAAACAATAAAGTCCAAATAATAAAGTAACAAAAACTCAATGACTGAAAGGCAGCTGTCACGTTGAGAATTAGATTGCTAGAATGTGAAATATGAGATATACAATAGTTTTATAAGATAGGTAATAGCTTTCTTTTCTAGGTCAGATTTTAAAAATTTACAAATGATATGGTCATTCAGTGGACAGATATAGGAGAGGGAGAAAGGGAGGAGAGAGAGAGAGGGAGAAAGAGGGAGAATTTAAGAGTAAATTGTTAAGACTATCACAGTTAAACCTATACTTCCCTCTAGTGGTCAAATTTGAAAACATATTTGCAGAGATGAATTAATGGAATGACTATTTGATAAACATCAGTAACTAAAGGTCAGGCAACCAGATAACTCATATTGTGTGAATATTTTAGCCAACTTATCTGACTATGTTTCCCCTCGATATTCAAGTTGAAGGATTCCTCCTGGGAGAGGTGTCAGTTCTCCTGAACATTCCAACCTATGGCAGGGTCTTTGTGCCACAAGTTGTATTGGGAGATACTGTTTATACACTAGGGATTTGGGTATTCATCTAAGTTACAATTTATGAAAAATGAATAGGAAAGAATATTTTTCTGGATGTCTTGAGTACTTAAGTTTAAATAAAGTAGACTATGAGTTATTTGATGCCATCTTTTGTCATGTATATTAAAATGGAAAATTTTCAGAGCACAGTGACTTTATTATCAGAATGTCAAGATTTAGAAGTTTAACCCAGAAACCCCTTCCTTCCTTCCTTCCTTCCTTCCTTCCTTCCTTCCTTCCTTCCTTCCTTCCTTCCTTCCTTCCTTCCTTCCTTTCTTTCTTTCTCTTTCTTTCTACTAGGGATTGATCCCAGTACCAAGTTAAGTGCCAAGTGGGCACTTAACCACTGAGGTACTTCCCTAGCCCTTTTTATTTTTTGAGACAAGTTCTCTTTAACTTGCTTAGGGACTCACTAAGTTGCTGAGGCTGACCTTGAACTTGCAATCCTCCTGCCTTGGCCTCTGCATTGCTGGCGTTATAGGCATGTGTCATCATGCCCAGCGGGCTAGTGTTTTGGGGTGGTTACTGTGTATAAATGTTAAACACAGTTCAATGTACTTATCCTTTCTTTCTTTATGTCTATAATATATAATTCCTTATAGCATCAGCTTGGAATATTAATTTTTTTCTCTGGAGAAAATTAAAACCTGTATTTGGGTATGTTTTTCTTGACTGTTAAGTTTTAAACATCATCTCAAATAATTTTACATGGGAGCCAACAGAATTTATGCTTACTAATGTGCTCCTTGAGCCTCAAAGAGAAAACAAAGAAAACTGTCTAATTTTATTTGGCTACTCTTCTAATCATAAAACATTTTTTTTAACTGAGGAAGATAGGTGATAACTAATGAAGATAAAGTAGTTTTTCATTATTGGTAAGTTTCATGCTGGGTATTAATTGGAAAAGACAGCTACACTGTGAAACTAAATTTTCTTAAATTTTTGTCTTAATTTTTTTCCCAAATTGTATCTTTTGAAGTGAAACCTAAATCAGAATACCAGACAATTTAGCATCAATGAGGCTGTTAGGATTTAGATTATTTAAATTTGTTCAGTAAATATTTACTGTGCACCTATTTTACAAAAGCATGGTATTGGCTACTTGTTACGGTTTAGATGTGGCGTGTCCCCCAAAAAGCTCGTGTGTGAGAAAATGAAAGAAGGTTTAGAAGTGAAATGATTGTGTTATGAGGGCCTTGACCCCGATAGGGATTAATTGGGTGGTAACTATAGGCAGGAAGGGTGTGGCTGGAGAAGGTGGGTCATCGGGGGTATAACTTTGGGGTTTACATTTTGTCCCTGGTGAGTGGATTCTCTCTCTCTCTTTGCTTCCTGGTGCCATGTTCCCAGCTGCCACACATTTCTGACATGATGCTCGGCTTCACCATGGGCCAGAGGAATGGAGTCTGTCTATGGACTAAGACTCTGAAATGAGATCCCCAAATACACTTTTTCTTCTCTAATTACTCTTTTAAGGTCTTTTAGTCACAGTAGTGAGAAAAAGCTGACTAAGACATTTCTTAAATTCGTTAGAGGAAGATGCAAATGTAAACAAGAAATACACTGTGAGATCAAGATGCTAGTGACTTTGGGGAAGGGCAAGAAGGCTTAGCCATGATGAGGGTGTGAAGAAGAAGGTGAAGAAACGCACTGTGTTGTAGGAGAGGCTTATACAGGAGAAGGAGGAGCTTCAACAAGAAATGACGTGGAGCTGGCATGTGGACTGAAATGCAAACTGTCCTTTTGGGGGTAAGTTCATTGTCTCTCCAGGTCCCTCTTCTATTCCTGAACCTCACATATGGTTGGAATCTAGTGAATATTAAATAATTGAGTGGAAAAGTTCTACTCAAAGTCATGACTTCACCATGTGCTTGCAGCATAGCCAAGGGATAGGAACTCCAATTTCCTGAGGCTCAGAGCCTTGATCTGTTAAGGCAGATTTAAATATGGACATCAAACGTGTGTATGCATGTACAATACTTTCTCTATAAACAGGTGAGATGAGTTAAATTAAGGTAAGTGATACTGAATGCAGGGACTGTGTGGAATGTGAATTCAGTCTAGCATTAGGAAGTCATCATGAGCATAGTGATAGACACAGGAAAAGTGTGGATCTATTTTCAGTGTAGCATGTTACAAAATGAGATTTTTCCTATTTTTATCAGTGTTAGGACCTCAGAAGGTTGTGAGTGCCTCTCAGACTTTACGACATTAAAAAAAAAAAAAAAAAAAAAAAAAAAGGTGCCAGAGCACCTAGTCACTGAGTTCTCAAATCCTACCCTGTCATTGGCTTTAGGCGTATGTAAGTACATAAAATGAGGCTGGGAGGAACCTGGGATAGTATGAAACTGCCACCAGAATCTGTGTGTAGATCGAAACTTTATTTTTGTGTAAGTTTAGAATTCCTTTAGCTAGAAAGGTCCATTTTACAAAGGAGGAAATTGAAGATATAGGGAGATTAAAATGCCTTGCAAAGTGATTATGCTTCTCAGAGGCAGAACCAGGATCATCAAATTGTTTTGACATTTAAGTCAGTAGTGTTATTACCATATATGATGCTTCTCTGGCAATTTAAAATCTTCTAAGATACAGTAATAGGAATGATATAGCAATTTAAGAAAATTGCACATTTGTGTGTTTTTGTGAATGTCACAAAGTTATATTTCTTTTAAAATGTCCTGTAGAAGAGGGTTAGCAATGTGGTAAAGAAGTGATAGGGGTTGAAACTGGGTTTAAAACTTCCTAAGATTCTGCAAGACTTCAGAATTTTTAATTTATATTTAAAATTTTAAAAAGTCATGTAACCCTGTATTTCCATTGCTGTGTAACAAATGATCACAAATTTAATGGATTTTAAACAGCACAAATGTATCATCTTAAAATGTAGGGCAGAGTTTGACACAGCTAAAATCAGGGCCTTGTCATGGCTGTGTTCCTTTCTGGATTGCTCCTAGAGATGGCCATGTCCCTTGGCCATGTGGTTGCTTCCTCCATCTTCTCAAAGTCCACAGGGGGCTTTAGTCCTTGTTGCACTGCATGTCTCTGGCCTGTTTCCATCATTATATCTCCTTCGTGAAATCTCAGTTCTCTTCTACTTGAGACACTTGAGATTACATTGTGACCACCTGGATAATCCCCATCCCCAAAGCCTTGATAACATGCTCAAGTCCCTTTTGCATGTTAAGATCAGTCTTCACTTTGCACATACACCCATGTGGAGATATATATGTATATATATATATACATATGCATCTCTAAATATCTACCATATATTATATAGGTGTATACAGATACACATACACACACCTGGGTCAGCATGTGACTTGTGAGTTCCCTCAATCAATATTTTGTGGACTTTTTTCCTGTGGTGTTCTTCAACATGTTCCTGTTTTCCACAAGGCCTAGTTTGCAGTACCTGGCTGTCTTTTCTCTTCCAACATTCACTTACACAGCCCACTTGTTGAGCTCTTTAGTATGTGACTGAGAGGAATGAAGGCACATAACCACAAAAAGTCCTATAAAGGATTATTAATAGAAGCGGAAAACTGGAA
Organism: Sciurus vulgaris; assembly: GCF_902686455.1. Classification (NCBI taxonomy): domain Eukaryota; kingdom Metazoa; phylum Chordata; class Mammalia; order Rodentia; family Sciuridae; genus Sciurus; species Sciurus vulgaris. The sequence continues at coordinate 36,419,803 of NC_136469.1, read as the reverse complement.
GTAACCTTATGTCCATGAATAGCAGAAAAGATAAAATTATGATATATTCATAAAATACAATTGAATACTACTAATTAATGACAAGGAACAAAGGATTAAAACATGCAACAAAATATTTGAACCTCAAAAAAATTATAACTTGAAGAGAAAATGTCAAACACCAGACATATAATATTTACCTCATATGAACAATCAGGATTTACCTATATGAACAATCAGGATAGGCAAAATGTATGATGATGGAAATAGGAACAGTGTTTTCCTGGAGGGGGGTGTGTGTGTATGTGTGTGTGTGTGTGTGTGTGTGTGTGTGTGTCAGGGGTAGGATGGGATGTCGGATGGTAACTTGACTACAGAGGTTTATGAGGGAAGTTTCTTGGGTGATTGAAGCCAGATCTTATAACTTGCTTGTGTTTTGGTAACATAAACACAAATCTGTAGAAATCTATCAAAGTGTCTATTTATTCTATACAAATTGTGTCTTTTACAGAAAATGCAATATTCAACTAAAACGTTTCTCTTTGTTGGAAAATTGTCATTGTCTTCCTGGTGTCTGTTCTTGGGTGAGGCAAGAACTGCACATACCTAGAGCTCCAGACCTGCACTAATAACAAAAACTCTGTCTTCTCTATTTCAATAATTTGAAGTGGGAGGTCTAATCAAAGTGGTTTTACAAGTCTTGACTTTCCCAGATGTGAATGTATTGTTGTCCCAATTGCTTCTAAGGGAAACAGGACTGACTCTAGCATCTAAGATCTGGAAAAAGGAGAGCTCTGATTGGTACCAGAGACCAATACTGTGAGAAGGAAGGTGGAGAATGAAGAGATCCCAGTACAACATGTAAAATGGGTTGTAAACAGGAAAGACAGCCTTATGTAACCAAAAGGAATGGCCAAACCAAAGGGGGAGAAGTGAAGAAGGGACTAAATGTCTATGCTACTCTGATTGAGGGTGATGCTGTGGAAGAATATTGATGGACATAAAAATATGTCCATAATGCATTCAATAACAAAATGATATACCAAAATAATATAGGTAGTGCAATGCAGGTTTTGCCACCAAAGTGTTTTTATATATCTGAGTAGAAAAATTCTGGAAGGATTTATATCAATATATTACAGTCATCTTAGATGAGCTTCTTTGAACAGCAGTTCTAAAATTTTCTGACTTGAAACTTTAAAATAAAGAGGTATTAAATTATTTGTCCCAGGTTTCACTGATGGTGAGTGTAGGTGTCTTAACCCAGTGATTTTCCTACTGTTTACTGACTATGGTAAATTAGCCATTACTCACAAAAATATTCTTTGAACCTGATTTACGTTAGAACCTCCTATTGCAGCTTGCTCTTGGTCTTCTCAGATGTTTGTCCCTTGGGGTGAGTACACAGGTATTTGACCAGTGCCTTTAGGGACTCTCAGAATTATTCCTGTTTGATGGCAGATGAAACAGTCTCAGTGAAGATATTCACTTGCACACGTAACATGTTGAGCACACTGCCTGGCATTTGGTGAGCCTTTTGTGAATGTTAATATATTATCCTAGAACTCTTCTATAAAATAGGACCAGTAATGGAGCATGTCTCGAAGTTGCTGTGAGAATTCAGTAAGATAATGAAAGCAATGTTCTTAACACACCAGGAATCCACCACGTACAAAATAAAATATGGTTATTATTCCTATCAACCCATTTAGTTTTCATAACAACTCTATGAAGAAGGGTAACATTATATTCTACATTTTATAGATGAGCAAGGCAAGGCTAAGAGAGGACTTGCCCAATAAATCTGTAGAAAGAAAAAGATAGTAAAATATTTTCCTGCCTGCCTTTTCCCTGGCACATTACTGGAGCCATTGACAGATTTCCACTCTGTTCATTGGCTCCAATATGGAGATGAAGAAACTTTCCTGTGGCTGTCTATATGCCGAAAAGGAATTCAAAACTAATTAAGAGCGGTTTGCATGATTATACAAGATCAACTTTCCATGTGTTCTTTGCCTGCCTTCCTTTTCTACATCAACAGAAATTTCTAGTAGTTGTTGAAGAGGTTTCACTTCAACTTACATAAAACAGTGCTTCTCTAATCCATGTTCTATCAACATGCAAATTTCACAAAAAGCCTCAATAAACATAATCTTCAAAGTTTTTCCCAAAGTCTCTCTCTTACGATAGAAATTTTTGCACCAAATATTTTTTTTCAACATGTCTTACTATGGGATTTGTCTCAAAATTTATGAAAATCTAATTTATATTATAGCAAAACATTATATATATTTAAAATTTATCATGGATAAATTGACCAGTAATCTCATAACACTGTGCTCAGTCAAGTAAATGCCAACTGACCCGACTTTTTTATCTTTCAGGAACTACATATTATGTTTCAGTTAAGAAACACATTATTGTATATGGAGAGAATATTATTTTTTTTCATACTGGACACAAGTTTCTTAAAAAGTCTAACCATGTTTTCTTGTGTGCATATGCTGGGATAGAACCCAGGGCTCTGCACATGCTAAGCACATTCTACCACAGAGTCACACCCACACATTTTATTTATCAGGCCCCTTTCTACCCATACTTCTCCACGTCTTAAATTGCCTTTGAGATAAGTGAGCAAATTTCTAATTTATCTCAGGTCAGCTGTGATCCAGGGAAAAACTTTCAAAGAACTGAATGTTCCTTTGTTTATAAAAAAGATTTCATTTTTACTATAGGCTTAAACAGAAAAACATTCCCACAGAATTATATTAAAAAACAATGTATTTATGTGTTTAAGCTCAAAATATTTTTATGGCTCAAGAAATGACGACTATAAAATGGCTTATTATGTGAATGTTCACCACCAGGTTCCCTCAAACATTTGTAGTACAATAGAGAAACAGATAAAGAAGATTCTTGGGATAGAGCAATATCTGCTAAGAGCAGTTACAGATGAAGATCAGTATTTTCTTGTTTTACATGGAGTTATCTTTAACAGCGCTAGGGAGGCTACGTTTACCCCAGAATCAATGTAAGTGAAAGAAGGGCAAGTCATAGCACACATAATATAATACTATTTTAAACAAATTTTCACTATTCTTGGGATCCTTAAAAGATAGGAATGTAACTGCCTTTCAAAAAGGTAGCTTGTCTTCAATAAGGAAAAACATGACATGAATTCCCATACACAGACTTTAATAGTAGAAAAAACAAAAGCACCAAGTCCACCTGTATGTCTTATTTGCTAGAAAAATCTGATTGTCAATATTAGGAAACTTAAACAAAACCCAAAAAGACCCACAATATTTTTCTTATCTAATTTCAGCCACAAATTTTTCTACTCAGATATCTGCCAAACCTGTTTTACACAACACTCCAGGTCATCTAGATTCTTTCTTTCTTAGAAAATTAATATGAACCAGGCACTTGTGGCACACACCTGTAATTCCAGTGGCTTGGGAAGCTGAGGCAGGAGAATCGTGAGTTCAAAGTCAGCCTCAGCAAAAGCAAGGTGCTAAGCAACTCATTGAGACCCTGTTTTTAAATAAAATACAAAAACAGGGCTGCAGATGTGGCTCAGTGGTCAAGTGCCCCTGAGTTCAATTCCTGGCACCAAAAATAAATAAATAAATATTTAAATAAAAAAAAAATTGACATTCTATTTCATTGCATAGAGGAAAAGATTATGCCCCATCCTGTCCTATTTAAAAATAAAATGCCCAGTTATGTTAAGACAAAAAAGTCATTTATTTGAAATCATTTTAACATGTAGCTTTTTCTACTTATTGTTTACCCTGCGGTGTGGTCAACCTCTTTATCTTGGCAGGGGCTGCATCTGTGCGCCTGATAGTTTCTTAGAGATGTCACCACCAATCTCCACACATTTATTCTCACATAGTTCTGGAGTCCAAGAGACAAAAGTCAATGTGTTGGAAAGGTCAGTTCCTTCTGGAGGCTCCGAGGCAGAATCTATTTGGTGCTTCTCTCCTTGATTTTGGTAGCTGTAGCCATCCCCGGCATTCCTTGGCTTGTTGCCGGGTACCTCCAATTTCTGCCCCCGTCTTTATGTTTCCTTCTTCTCTGTCTCTCTGAGTGTTTCCAATCTCCTTCTTTCTCTGATAGAGACATCAGCTACTGCATTTAGAGCCTACTGTAAATTCAGGGGTTCTAATGATACCGCTCTTTACCGGTGACGAGTCCTGCTTCCTCAGGTGTTGAAATATAATGTCAGAGAAGCACGCCGAGGCTAATGTAGAGTGGAAATGCAGCTTTATTAAAGAAAAGTAAAGGCAGACTTCTCCCGGGTGGAAGAAGGGGACCCAAAGGCAGAATCCATGGGATGAGCAAATCCTGTCCTTTTTATGGGTTTTGAAAGAATGGACATTTTTTAAAGCTGTCTGTTTTATCTCAACTCCCTAAGGTCTCCCTCCCAGTAATGGGAACAAAGCCCTTAAAGCTGTTCCAGGAAACAGCCCCAAACAGAGAGTAAAAGAGTAATTGGAGCAAGATAGTATTCAGGCAGTTAAGACACCAGAATCTACACCGTGTTGTAAAACATTGTGAAACATGTTGTATGTTATCAGCAAACCCAGACCCCTTTGAAATTTCCTGGCAGCTTTGTTCCCCATTTTTCCTTTTTTTTCCCCCCCTTTTCCCCCTTTCATGTGCGACCCCTCCCGATGTGTGGTTACTGCCTTTATAAACCTACAAGATTTTCTGCTAGGGACTCGACTGGAGTTGGGTCCCAGCGCGCTGGAATAAACACCTCTTGCGGTTTGCGTCAAGTGACGCCTCCGGGGGTTGATTGGGGTTGCCGTCGATCCATGGGACAGAGTTGGGGTTTCCTTTTTGGGGGCCTTACAGTTTTATTCTCCCATTCTTTTCCCCTTATCTCTTTCCTTCCTGCCTGCAGGATTAGGCCTGGTTTTGCAGGTGAGATGTAAAAAGTGAAAAGCGGATGGGGCAGGGGGAGGGCCAAAGTGATTCCGGCGGGTAAGGGCCCAGGGGGCATTCATCAGCATCTTCCTGCCTGTAGTCTCTGACAAGGGCAGGTAAATTTGGTTATCAATGGGTTCTGCAGGTCCTTGACATCCCACGGCAGTCTCCAACCTCCAGAGGCAGATGGCTTTCATGACCTCCATTTCCTAGATCTGACCGCATTCCCTATTTCTACACTAACTGCCTGTCTCCAATTCTGGCTTCACTAATCTCAAGATCCTTAATTACATCTGCAGTGATCCTATTTCCAAATAAAGTCACACTCACAGGCACCAGGAGTTAGACCAGGATATATTTGGGGAAGGGATATTATTTGACTTGTTATAATGCCTAATTATTTTTTGATGTTGTTGATGAAAATGTGACCAAAGAGATACCGGAATGAAAATATAGCAGAACGCTAATTGCAGGACTTCTGCCTTTGTTCAAGAAGGAGTTTAATACAAACCAGACTTCTTCTATTACCTTGAAGAAATTTTAAGAATGAGTAAAATAAGCAAGATTTTACATTAAAACCTCTTATATAAGTACAACAAGAAAGACCACAAAGAGAACTGCGTGAGTTGAGAATTTGGGAAGGCCAAAGCAGGTAGAGAACATAAGTACCAATGCCCGTCTTGGAGATCAGGGCTGGGTTCTTGTTCCCTGGTGTTGAAGATAAAACACCTGAGAAATGCTGAGGCAAGTGTAGAAAGCAAGTTTTATTAAGAAAAGGACAAAGAACAGACTTCTCTGAAGAAAAGGGGACTCAGAGCTGGGTGTGGAAGGGGGTGCATCTTGCTTTTTTATAGACCCCAGAACCCCTCTTTTAATTATTGCCTTCTCTTTCACATCTGTATTACCCAGGGCAGGGACAAGGAGTTAATTGTTAGCAACCCAGAGTGCCTGGGGACACAATCATGGAGGTTAACAACCCATTGTTTTCTCTTTAATAACCTGTCCTCCTCCTCTCTAGACCCCCATCATTCATTACCTACTGACTGCCTGACCTTTGTACCTGCCTAGGCCAGGTGTTGCTGCAGGCAGATTGCTTTTTGGCAAAGAAAGCATGTGGAGGGTCAGTACAGTGAGCCTATTTTATAGAATTATTCTCTTAACTTTGTGGTCCCACCTTCCTCATCTATCTGTCCCCTAGCAGTACTAGAATGAGGGTGGGGAGAGAGAAGAAGAGCAAGGAGGGTGGAGAGAGAGAGCTCCAGAGATTTGCAGGGGGCTTCTCAAATCTTCAGCTGACTAATTATCAGCCATGTTTGGGAGGGAAATGCTGGAAACGGTATAAACAACTCCCTGGGAAAGGAACAGGTGGAAATGGTCCCCTCAATGGCCTCGAGCTTAGAAGAATTCAGACTTACTACAGCAAAAGTAAAATGAAAGCAAAGCAAAACAAAAAAGCCCCCAAAACAAAACAAAACAAAACAAAAAAACCAAACACCGAACTAAACAAAGTCACTCATTCTACATAAGGCATCTGAGTTCCTGGGTATATAGCAGGGTAAACCATAGTGGTACCAATTAGCACTTTACTGATTGCTACCCACATTGCACATGATAAAGCTCAAGAGCAAACCCTGAAAGGATCAAATTATTTTTATATTAACTATATTGGGTCCAAGAACAAAGCTCAAAAATACACATACGAAAAACAATTAGCATTCCAACAACAAAATTCAAAATATCTTGCACAAACAATAGTTATTTGTATACAAAAAGGCAGGAAAATACACCCATTATGAGGAGAAAAATCAGCTTGTAGAAACTGACCCAGAAATGGCATAAATGATAAAGTTAATAAATGACATTAAAGCAGCATTATAAATATACTCCATATTTTCAAGAAGATAGCAGAAAGCATAAACATCAGGAAGAAACACTGAAGATATAAAAAAGACCTAAGTAAATTTCTAGGAGTGAGTAGACAGTGTCTAAGATAAAAAACACGAATGGGATTAATGACGTGTTGTACTGTTAAGAACAGGGTGATATCTATGCAGCTAACTGTCTTAATCACCAGGATGCAGGTAGTTGCAACTGCACCCTCAAGAGCCAATACAGCACAAACAGGACTGCTGGGTCCCCATGCTTATCGAGGTTGTTAAGAGATATTTGTCTGAGGAATGTGCAGCTGCCTAGAAACCTTATCTATCAAGGACAGGGGGGCCTAACCCCGACTCATCTCCTGCATAGTTCACCCCTTCCCTCCTCCCTTCTTCCTCTAGGACTGTTCAGTTCTGGTGGGACCCAATGAGAATCAAATAGATTGGCAGGACCCAACCAGAGGAGGATAATGTTTAGCTGTTCAAATGTTAACCAATAACGTACAGGTCTTTGTGTGTGAATGCTTGGAAATCTCTTAAATAGAGGGCTTTCTCGCCCCTCGGGGCCGCTCCCTCCCCCTAGCCATTGTATCGGTCTGAGGGGCTGGTTGCGGTCTAGGCTCAAGCTTGCTTTAATAAAACCTCGTTGTGTGATTTGCATTACTGTGTGTTCACTTTGACTCTCTGGGGATTAGTCGGAATGAGACCCTAACAGTGCACTAAAGACAGAGCAATAGATACTGTTCAAGATGAAGCAGAGAGAAAATGACTGAATGAAAACATAAACAGAATCAGAGTTTTGTGAAAAGCTTGGAATGGCCCAGTCCATGTGTACTTGGAGTTCTGGAAGACGGGGTAGAGGGAGAAAAATAGAGCAAGTATTAAAGGAAGCAGAAGAATTAAAAGAGAAGAGCAGAAATCAATGAAATAAAGAGAAAAACACAATAGATAAAACTCAAGGAACCTAATTTGCTAAATATATCACAGACTTCTAACTAACATATTCAGTAAAAAGAGAAACAAATTACCAATATCAGGAATGAGAATGTGGACATCACTAGACAGGAAAAGGATAACAATAAAATATTATGAACATTATGCCAATAATTTTTATGATATACATGAAATAAATTCCTTGAAACGTTAAAACTATGAAAGCTCACTAAAGAAGAAATAGATAACTTTAACCACCCTAGGTTTATTAAGGAAATTGAGGCCTGTGTGGCCTCACAGGTGAATTCTACCAAACACATAAGGAATAAGTTATATCAGTTCTTAGATTCTTTGAAGCCAGTACTACTCTGATATTATAGACAAATAATCCTTGTGAATACACAGGTGAAAAGTTTTAAGTAAATGTAGCAAATTAAATTCAATGATATGTACTAAGGATAGTAAGGATTTTAACATATTATATTCAAAAATAATTTTTTTTGTAGTGGGGATTTAACCCAAGGGCACTTAACCACTGAGCCCTTTTTATTTTTTATTTTGAAATGGGGTCTTGCTAAGTTGCTTAGGGCCATGCTAAATTGCTAAGTCTGGCCTGGAACTTGTGATTCTCCTGCCTCAGACTTTGAGTTATTGGGATTATAGGTACCTGCTACTGAGCCTAGCCAAGTGATATTTTCAATAGAAATAAAAGGTTGATTTAACATTTGAAAATCAATCAATATAATTGATGATATTAAGATATGAGTATTTGTTACAGTTTGGATCTGGAATGTCCTATAAAGGCCCATATAGTAAAGGTTTGGTCCTCAGCTTGATGCTATTGGGAGGTGGTGGAAACTTTAAGAAGCAGGAATTAGTGGGAGGTCTTTAGGTTATTGGTGGGATGTGTCCTTGAAGAGGATAGTGGGACTCTGGCCCCATCCTCCTTTTTGCTTCCGCATCATGAGATGAACAGTTCAGCTCTGCCATAAGTACTCTGCAATTGCCATCTTGTATCCCCAAACAGAGGTCTAAAAGCAATTGGTCCACCTAATCATGGGCTGGAACCTCTAAACTGTGAGCCAAAGTACCTTTTTCTCTTTGTAAGTTAATTATATCAGGTATTTGTTTATAGTAATGGAAAACTGACTAACATAGCATCTCAATGAATGATGAAAATTCACAACATATAACACTCATTCATGATAAAAACTCTCGGTAAACTATAAACAGAAGACAATATCCTTCATCTGATAGAGTACCTTTGAAATCAATCTATAGCTAACATTTTATTTAATGGTGAATAAGTATATGCTTTTCTCCTAATATCAGGAATGAAAAAATGGTGTCCCCTTTTATCATTTTTATTTAAATAGCAGTGAAGGGCATTACCAAGGGAATAAAGCAAGAAAAATGAAAGACCTCAGGATTGGAAACTAAGAAGTGAAGTACATCATAATTGCTTACTATAAATATATTTAAAAAACTATTAGAACTAATAACTGAGTTTAGCAAAGTTGCAAGATACAATCTGTGCTTTGTTTCTCTTGAAATAGAAAACTTTTCTATGCTTCTTTGGCTGCACCATAAGTAACTAATTTGACTAAAGCCTTATTTTATAGATTATCTTTGACCAGTTCCCCTCACAGAGTGCCTCATGGCATTCTGTAATTTTTCTTTATAGTTCTTCACGATGCTAATATGATTTCTTTGGGATTTTCTGATTAAGTTTCATGAGTGCTTTGTTGATGTACATCAATGCCTAGTCTTTTGCATAGCTTCAGAAACAAAACAAACAAAACACCTCCTAAATTCAATAAATATCTAGAGTATGATTCAGTCTATTACTAAGCATCTGATTCACAAAAATCACTGGTGGGAACTCAGTGACAGAATGCATGCTTAGCATGTATGAGGCCCTGGGTTCCATCCCCAGCACCAGAAAAGAATAACAACAACAACAGCAACAACAACAACAAAAACATTGTCAAATAAGTTCTGCACAGTGCATTAGTTTTTTGATGCTATACCAAAATACCTGACATAGGGTATTTATGAAGAAAAGAGATTCAAATAGCTCACAGTTTGGGGATTCAAGTCTAAACAGCATAGCACAGGCTCTGGGATGAGGGATACCCTTTGGCTGTGTCACCTGATGGCAGGTGGCAGAAGGCAATGTGTTCAAGCAGATCTTGAGTTGCAAACAGAGAAGAGGGCAGAGACAGTCTTATACTTTTCTAATAGGCCTCTCCTGAGAACTATCAAGGGAGCCCTCCAAAACTACTTCACATCCTCCATGAACCAAGAACCTCCCATTAGGCCCCATTTCTTAAAGTTTCCCTCACCCCTCATCAGCTCCTCCCTGGGGACCAACTTTCCAGTACATGAACCTTTGGACAGGACACAATTAAACCAAAAACAAACCTTAGCATATAATAACTTTTATATGAACTTTTTAGATGTTTCTTGATGGAAAAATAACAAAAACAACAAAACTTTTTTTCTCTTTTGTCATGCACTGTGCTAGGTTCTTGAGATATAAAGATGAATAAAACAACTTCTCTCAAGGAATTCTCAAGTAATTTAAACTCTCACGTGCATATGGAATTGATATGATGTTCACATATTTTTGGAGAATAGGGAGATGATAAAGACTTCTTTGCTGGAAAAAATATTTGAAATCAGTTTCATACAATCAACATTTAATGAGTGAAAGAAAGAGTTATACATTCTTTAGTTATGTAAATAGGACTGAGTGTTTGTAAGTACCTTGCTGGTAAGAGGTAGACAAAAACATGGTCTGAGTCTTAGGAGGACCTGAGGGTCTTGAACATCCATGTGGCTGTTGCAGTCAGTTAGACTGTCCTGCCCATCTTCTCCACTTGGGAACAGTCTCACCTTCCTTTCTAGTGATTGATTTCTTTAGGTCTTGTTGGAAAATCTCCATTTAGAAATTGGATTTTTTGTTTGCTTTCATGAAATCTTGTCAATATGAACTGTGTTAGAGATCTTATAACTGGAGTAACAAATGATGTATCTTAAACTCTGTGAAAACAGATCTAGTCACCAACCTTCTGGATATGACTTAGCATTGACAAGTTAAGCGCTCTGAGTCAATAAAAGGGAGAAAGCCTAGTTCTTACTATTTTTTGCCAAAAGAAATCCACTTAAATAGATTAATTTAAAGCATTTCCTTTGACCACCCTAAAAAATCATAAAATTCAATGGATATCCATTCTTTTTTTCTCTAGGAATAGAAGATAGAATATTGTCTAATTTTAAAATACAATGTTCCCCCTTTTCAAAAAAAGGATATGTTCTAAGATTTCTAGTGGATGCCTGAAACCATGGACAGTACCCAATACTACATACACTATGTTTTTTTCCTGCACATATATACCAGTGACAAATTTTAATATATTAATTAGGCACAATAAGAGTAATATATGTATATTTTATTTTTTGCATTAGTATGTACTTATATAAAGTATATATTATTTTGATTACTGAGAATTTACCTAAATGGCATCATGCTATTCAAGTTCTGCAGCAACTTGACTTCTTTACTCAACCTGTTTTTCAATATTGACATAGATAGGCTTAGTAGTTAGTAACTCTAGGTACAAATGTATCAGTACCGTAGGAATAAAAGAAGGTTGGTAGCTCAGGGAAGTGCTGTACCATTAATCCTAAAACTTATTAGGATTTTGTTTCTAGAGTTGGAAATTGCTACTGAAAACCTTATTGGGCTGCTACTTCCACTTATTGTAGTACTGTCTGTATACACAACATGGCAGGGGGTATATCATACATATAAGGCTGCCATTTGAGATAAAGTAAGAAAACCAAGCTAGAAAAAGTTCAACACAAGAATCTGGCTATACTAGGCAATGCAAAATAAAACCTCAAAACCTCAAGAGAGTTATTTACTTCCTTAGGTGAACAAACAGTGGGGATTTTGCAATTGTCCATTTAGACCAACTTCTAAAGGGTAAGTCATTTGGCAATCATTTTTAAAAGGGTTTTTTTTTCCTATACAACTCTTTTTTTAAATTATTTTATTTTATTTAGTTGTCAATGGACCTTTATTTTTTACTTATTTATATGTGGTGCCGAGAACTGAACCCAGTGCCTCATGCGTGCTAGACAAGCACTGTACCACTGAGCCACAACTCCAGCCCTCCTATACAATTCTTAATAACAATACAGGTATTGTCTGGCAACAGAATGTACTGTAGTTGATAATAAGTTGCTTTCTTTTTTCCCCATTTTTCTTCTGCAATTATTTCATGCTTAAAATTTAGAATACAAATTCACAATCTTAACTAAAAAAAATTAAAACCATCCAACATAAAGTTCTAAAATATATTTAAAGATGAAAAATAGCTTTGTATTATGTCAATTTATTTAAAAATTATCAGTATAATTTAATGACATTTCAGGTTAAAATTAAAATGGGTTTAAGAAGTTAACAAATATTTATTCGCATTAGCAATTCAATAATTATACAGGGACTCTACTGTCTTTTTTCACATGGAAGAACAAAAAGTAATTCGATGAGGGGTAAAAAGGGTAGTAGCTTTTACAAGGTATTTTCTAATCCGTAGACATTTTCCCTTCAAACAACATTTAATAATAATAGCTAACAATTTTATAGTGCTTGCCAAATACCAGGAACTCACAAACACATTTCAGATTGTAACTGTACAATAGACAGGTACTAGCCTTAAACCCACTTTGCAAATAAGGAATGTGGTAACATGAGCTCAGGAACTTGTCCAAAATCAAATGACTGAAATGAATCAGAGATGGGACTTAAACTGGTACAGGTTGTCTTCAGAGTTTATGCACTCATACAGAAAGTTATTCTGTTTCTTTAGCACAAAAAAGTAGTGTGAGAGCAGGTGGGAGCAGGTGACATTTACATTCGAACAGGAGTTCTATTGTGTTAAGGGTTTGAAAAATCATGTTGATGAACACTGTATTAGCAGTTCTATTTCCAATTTCCTAAGTAAATAAAACCATTGCCATGTCATTTTCTTTTGTCCACTGGAAACCACTAGTTTAAATAGAAATAAAACAGGAAAACCTCCATTTAAATGATTTTGGATTAATATATTTTAGGAAAAAAATTATACATTTAAATGAGTGTTGGTCCCTTTAAATTCCCCCATAAGTTAGAACCTTACTTTACCAGCTCTAGACTCTCCCCCAAATTCAGAACTTGCACATATGCAATAGGTGTGCAGTTAAAAGTGCACCTGTGTGTATACTTGTGTATGTATGCATTAAATTTTATACTTGTCCTTCATGGTGGAAAACTTATTCTCTGAAGATGGATTTTACTTGGAGATAATCAAGGTATTTTAAGCTGAGATGGGCAGATGATGTAGAGGTGAACAATATTAATTTGAACTAAAAATAAGTTTTGGTTAAAATAATAATAGTTACCCTGACATTTACCTTTGCTAGCAAAAGAGCCAAATATTCTTGCAATTTAATTCCATAAGGTGAGTCTTCTCCCTCCCACTTCCCCACAAGGCATTTTTTTTTTTTTCTGTTTCTCTTCATTAGTAAGTTAGAAATTTGAATAATAACTTCTTTGTGTATGAACTCCATGCTGTTTTCTAGATTATGCAACACTAGGCATACTTGTGTTAAAAGAAACAGAACAATAAAAAAATCAGCACTCTTAGATGTAAGGCTACTTGAATATACACATTTCAATCGCTGAGTAAAGTCCTACCTTCATTAACAGTTCATCAGAAGAATTTTTCACTTTTATACTAGACTGAAACCCCGTTTTCCTTCATTTTCACATTTGTGAGGGGGAAAATATCAAGAGTGGTTGAGATTCATTTGTTGTATGAAAGTGAAGCTCTGTTCTCCGCATAATCACTCTCTTGTCCAGTAGGGAAGTTCGCCTAACCACTGCTGCCATCTGCTGGTCTTGTTGTATTTAGGTTTTAGAAAAAGCCGTGCATAAAGTTCCACTCAAGATGATGCAAAATGCAAGTATCATTAATAGATAGTTTCGCAGACCCTGAACAAGAAAAAAGAGTAACAGCAATGAAGTAAACAATCACATGCACACACAAAAAGGCAGAATGCCCCCCAGTGCGCATCCAAGGAATCAGTGAGGAGCATGCACTACTCGAGTTCCTGTTAACAGCCAGGCCACACCACACAAAGGCCTAGGGAGGCTGTGTGCCCTTGCAAAGATCCCAAGGGGTACGGAGATTTTCTGTCTTTACTATTCCTCAGTCAGATCTTCTTCGAGGGAGACCCAGAAATGGCAGCTCTAACTGGGCTATACAGGAAATAATGTCAGGGTGGGATAGGCCAGGCTGACACTATATGCACATCACTTGGAATCCTGGCTGCGCTGGGGAACTCTCACTGCAGAGGGTGGCTTTTGTTTAGTCTCATTCTGCCTCCTTCTCTTCTCTTATGCTTCCTTAGAGGTCTTCAGTTTACTGACAAAATGGGGAGATCAGAGGTAAATTTGTGTACAGACACAGACAAAGCAGAAATGATATCCAGGACGGGTAGGATGTGGACTGCCAAGGAAGCTGTTCTTTACTATTTCTAGCTCTTATTAAACCTAATATTGAGTAATATATAACCCAGAAAACCAAAATTATATGTACCTCTTTTTTCAACTTAACAAAGAATTGGGTCAGAAAGATTTAATTTCCCTCTGTTTCACTGTCAGAAAGAGATCTTTGAAAGCTGGTTGAACCATCGGATTCTCCATGTCATCACTCCCTGAAGTCAGTTTAATCACAACTTATATAAGAGAGAGACAACACACTAAAGCCTTGCTAGGTACAGAGCTGCTAACTTAAACACACATATACACTGGCCAGGCACAGTGGCTTGCATTTGTAACCCCTCAGGAGACTGAGGCAGGAGGATTGCAGGTTTGAGGCCAGTCTCAACATTTTAGTGAGACCCTATCTCAACATACAAAATTAAAGGGTTTGGGATGTAGCTCAGTGGTAAATCGCCCCTGGGTTCAAGTCTCAGTAACAAAAACCAAAACCAAACCAAGCAACCACACACACACAAATATTGTACCGAGGCAAGATGTTTCCCAATATCTTTTTCTTAGCTTTCAAGAGTTTGACTTCTCCTAGATACTAATACAAGAGCAGAATAGGCACTCAATAAACATTTGTTCAAAGAATTAATATATTCAGGTGATTTGCAAACGTACTTTGTGAATTAGAAATTGATGCAATTATTTAACTTCAAAATGGGGCTTCAGTTTTAAGCACTCTACAACCTAATTATGTGAACATTTTGCTAAACTCTATTTTATTATCTACAGAGTTAGAAGAATAATATTCTCAGGAAGAAAAAAAAAATTCACTTAAAGATTAAGAATCAGAATCTACCCAAATTGCCTAGTCTCCTACAGAAAAAGATCAATTATATTTGGGCAATACCAAGTTTTCCTTTATTGAAGTGAATATGAATTCCTGGAAAGTATACACTAAGAACCAAGAAAAAGTTTTTAACTTTAATTTCTGAAGCAGTTGTTACATACTAGATTGTCTCTTTCTTTATCTGAGAGTAGCTACTGATGTATAAATTGTGGAAATAATTCTTTGCATTGGTACTACTGTAAACATATTAACTGAAGTGTTTTAGCAAAAAATGTGATCTATATCTTTCCTAACAATGTAATTTCTGAAATAAACTTCCCAAGAATAACAGAAATCAAATACAAAAGGGCATCAGAAGTGCAGAAATGTCCAACTGATGGCCTTAAGCTAAAGAAAATCATTAAAACTCTTTCACATAGAAGGTGCTCTGACCTTAGCCTAAAGTCCTGGCAGGTGTAGGTGGAATTTCAAATATTTCCTAAGGACTGCTTCAAGATACACAGCTGGCAGGAGCTAAAAACCATGAAGATAAAGGTTTTGCTTTTGGTTTCTTTTACAGTTTAAACAGTTTTGTCTTGTTTCTAACAAAAATACTTTAAAAAAATACTTGAAGGATTTTGGGTCTAGTATTTAGTTGATGAGTTTTTCTTAAATTGCATGTAGAGGGCTGGGGAGATAGCTCAGTCGGTAGAGTGCTTGCCTTACAAGCACAAGGCCCTGGGTTTGATCCCCAGCACCGCCAAAAAAAAAAAAAAAAAAAAAAATGCATGTAGAGTATTTAAAACTTTAAAGATCTGTCAAGAGGTAATTAGACATCTGCATTAATGATAAGTACCATTGGACATTCCTTAAAAAATACTACTTTTAGGGAGTCTTATAAGATTTTTTTTTAACCCAAGAAATATCAATAATGTTCTCTTTGCTTTCAGCGTGGTTCTCTCTCCCTTTTAATACCTATAATTTTATCTTAGTCATTTTTTTATAGACAGAAAAGAGCAGATAGTCATTTCTATATTTAAAAATCCTTATTTTATAAGAAAATTGTCCTTATTAATCTAAATTGCATGTTTTTCAAAATATGTGTGTGTCATTTTTAAAATCTTTATTTTTTGCCTATTTTTATATACATACTAGGCCAAACTTTAAAACCTACTCTGGAAATGCAAGGCAGGGCTCCATTGGGACTTTATAGGATCACATTGAATAGAATTGAAGAGAACTACCTAATTATAACAGTGAATTTTCCCATCAGGAATATGGCAAGTCTCCCATCTGCTTTGATTATCTATGTCCTATTGTAAATTTCTGCAGTAAAATAAAATCCTTTATAAATCTGGCACATTTCTTGCTATTTTTCTTAGATTTTGTGTTTTTTAAAATAGTTACTAATGACATTGATTTTCTTCTTTTTAATTGGTAAGTGGTAGTATATTAGAAAACTATTGATTTTTTTCTATCATAAACCTTACCAAAGTGATCTCATTGGATCTTTAGATTTTAGCTCATTATCTTAATTTAAGAAAAAAAGTTCATATAATCTGCCAGAGATAAAATTTTCCTTTCCTTTCCTGTACCTATTCTTTTATTTCCAATTCTTGTCTTAACAAATTGGCTAGCAAATGCTGAATAATACTGGTAGTGGAGAAATCTTTGACTTATGACTTATAAAGAACTCTTGCTTCATGCGTTAGACATGTATTTTCTGTTGTTTGTGGTGCTGATTATCAAACCCCAGGCCTTGTGAATGCAAGTAAGTACGATACCACTGAGTTACATTCCCAGCCATGTTGTGGCTTTTTGATAGACATTCTATACTAACTAAAGCTCTCTCTGTCTCTCTCTCGGTTATTAGGAAGTTAATATAGTACATATTGTCATATCCTTTTCTCTGCCTATCTGGCATTGTAGCAAATAACATTAATTGATTTGCATATTTTGAATTCTCCTTGCATTCTTAACGTGAACACTAGTCATGGTACAATGGTCTTAAAAATTACTTCTCTATTTAGTCTGAGGCATATTTTTGAAGATGCTTTTAATATTGTTATAGACAATGAATTCCTGGATAAGATGCTAAAAGCATAGGAAACAAAAGCAAGAATTGACAAATGAGATTACATCAAATTAAAAAGCTTCTGTACAGCAAAGGAAACAATTGACAGAGAGAAGAAACAACTTACAGAATGGGGGAAAAATACATGAAAGCTGTTAATCTGACAGAGGATAAATACTCAGGATATATAAAGAACTCAAAAACAAGATAAAAAACAAGTAATATAATAAAAATGGATACATGATCTGGATACTTTTTAAAAGAAGAAATACAAATGACCAATAAATATATGAAAAACACTCAAAACTTCAGCCATCAGGGAAATGTGAATCAAAGTTGAAATGAGATTCCATCCAACCCCAGTTAGCATGACAGTTATTAAAACAAAACAAAACAAAATCAATAATAAAAAAAACCCCATTGACTCAAATGCAAATAATTTTTATTTATACAAGAGGCCATACACAATGTGACTTTAAAACATTTCATTTTAGAATGATCAAAGTGTTTTAAATATAAAATTGAAAAATCATTTAAAAGATGGACTAAGAATTCATTTATTTTATGGTTCCCAGAGATTAGCAAGATCAAATCTTAGTAACAGGATACTATATATTAAACAGAAAATATGGTTTATTATGCCTTGGCAGAGAGTCTTTGGTTTTATATTGTCATTAGTTAAAAATGATCATACAATTTTATTAACAAATAATCCTCAACTGAAGATTCTTTCCACTAATAAAGATAGATGAGAAAAGTTCGAAATTATTTTGTGATGAATCACATACACATTTACTAGAAATATTCTCACTATCACATTTGAAATGAGACTAGCAGCCACCTGTTACCAAGCTGCTTTCCTAAGAAGTGGCTGATTTGAACAGGCCTTTTTGGAGAGGCCTGGGGAACAACTTAAAGAGGCATGACCAAATTCCATTTTCCTCAAGGGACATTTTAACCTTTGGTATAAGAAAACTTTCATCTTGTTTATCTACATTATTTCACACTATGCAAATTTCTCTCTCTCATATTTTATTAGGTTATTTAACTCTAATTTCCTTCAGGGAAATGAAAGCCAACTAAAGAATTTTTCTACTCAGAGTGGAAGTAGAAAGGTGTATGATAATTATTATCAATTAGTATTTTCTTTACTGTTTAGATATTAGAACATTTTAAACAAATGGTCTGTCAATCCGTTCATGTGTTGTCTACCTTAGGCCTTGGCGTCACATGCAGTTTTCAGAAGATAACCCAAACATAATATTACATACCCTTCTTACCTGGTCGTAATCCTAGTATCTAAATCAGTCCTTTCTTATACATACCTGTATTTCCTTAAAAATGAAAACACCCCACAATGCAGCTATAAATCCTGGACCCTTAAATAAAAATAAGAACTTTAATTAAATTGGATATTTTTGTTACACGTGTACTCTATGTAATATAATAAGTTAAGATAATATAAAAATATTTTCATGGAAAACTATAATCTCAATCCTAACTTTATATTAAACTAAACATCAAGTAACATGAAATAAAAAAAAAATCTTTTTCTTCATGGTGTTTTAAAAAATTGTTTTGATGATGCTATATTTTTTATCATAGCATACTTCTTCTTAATGTGATATGTTATTTTAACATGGAAACAGCTTATTCTTATTTTTTCTATTGAAAAATAGATACTAGAAATGGGGTTAACAAGATAAAGTGCACCAACAAACTTCTTTCTTTGCCATAAAATTCTCATAACTCAGAAAAATTTAACATGTTATTTGGACCTGGCAAGCAATGTGCATATGAAAGTAGCATGTACACAAATTAAAAAAAAAAAAAAAGTTACGCCTTTAAAGTCTCACGAATGCCTAATATCAAACACAAATAAGTGCTGTATATAGTTACAAGGAAAGATTTTTTAAAAAATGTAATGAAAAGAGAATGCAAAAGGAGAAGGGAACATTGACCAGGAGACAAAGACAAAAGTGGAATAATATAGGAAAAAGGGAATGAGAAGAAATGAGATGAAAAAGAATGATTCTGCAAAATGAAAACTTGAAGCTATTCAGGTTTGGTTTAATTTGCTTTCAGTCAACAAGGAAAAGGAAAAAGAAGAGGCATTTGGGTTAACCATGGTCTTTGTGGAGAAGATGTGTTGCATCAGCATGCTTATGGTCCTCTTGGAACCCAGCAGGCGCTCTGGAATAGTTTCAAAATAAATGATTCCAAAAAGTTCTCCACCATCATTCCTCCACCTGTCTAAATGACTGTGTCAACAAAGTCTGATTCCATTCTGGCATAGGAGTGAAATACTTTACTCTGTGTTTATCAGCATCTGCAAAGTCAACATCAAAAGGGCTACAGAAATAGGTCAAAGGAACTGCCTTTTGTCAGTGATGCAAAATCCTGAGCCTTAAAATCCAAACCAAATGAGAAGCATATGGGTCTTTCAGGCACCTTCACACTGTCTTGAGACAGGATGGAGGAAACAGTAGAAGAGATGTAATATTACTGCTATGCCAGTCACTCAATAATTTGTATCCTCTTTTTTCCCTAAATTCATTTCCCTTCAGAGAACATAGAAGACAATACCACATGTGTCACTGTCCTTCAAAGCCTTCTGTCTGATAATTTTCTAAATATAAGTTCAGACATGGCCTGAGAGTTCCTGTAAGGAGTAATGTGCTTTGTTAAAAGCATGCAAGCATAGATCAAAGTCAGTACAGACTCTTGCTTCTGGAAAACAGCAGTCAGTTGAATTTTCTACCTAAGAGCATCTTAATTGAACATATGACTATTTTGAAAGTTGGCAGTATATCTTTTCCTTTTGTAAATAAATTCAAATTACATGTCAATTCTGCAAGTAAATAAGGCTCAATCAGCCTTTGACAACAAGGTGGACTTGATTCTATTTTAAGAAGTTGAACCCTGTGAATAAATTGATGTGGCTTTTATCACATAAGACTTAGGGCACAGATAACAGGTCTTCATCCCTGCTAGGTGTTTTCCCTCCCTCCCTTCCTTCCTTTTTGTTTCTTAATTGAATATTAATTGCTTAAAAACAAAAGAGGCGCCACTGTCAAGGAACTTACAATCTAGTCACTCCTGGAAGCATGGATACAGAAAAGTGGAAATACCTATACCTGTGATGCTGGGATTTTAAAAGTATATTCTTGACTAAGTAACACTGACTGTATCCATTATTGTCGAAGTTGTGTGTTGGGTGTATTTGAAATACTATTTTTCAAAAGTTTTTAAAAATCCAGCTTTACCAAAACAAAAAACAAAACCAAAACCAAAACTAAAATCAAACAAGAAAACCAAAGAATATAGACTCCCTAAGGGTAAGAACTGAGCCTTTGCTATAAGCAAATAAGGCTGCCCTTGAACAGAGTGGGAAAGGTAGAACAGGCAGGAACCTAGCAGCAAAATAGAATGGAGATCTAGTCCTTCCTTGGTCCCACATCCTGTTTCAATATGTTTAAAAAATATTCAGCTTCCTAGGTTTTCCCAAGTGTGCTACTACTACATTTTTATGCAAATTGTTTGTGATGACAGAAGCAGGAAGGCAGTTGCATAACTGTTGAGCAATCTAAGATGTCTAGAGGACACATAAGAGCCAACTTTAAGGCATTCCTGTGATCTATCAGTCCTAGCGCCATAATGGACCTGAAGCAAACTCTGGATTGGATTCCATACTCCTGGCAGACAGTGGCACTGTGTACTGGAAACTCTGTACTTAGATGTGTTCAGATTTCCACTAGCCATATGACTTAGGTAATGCTCTTAGTTTTTGCCTCAGTTTTCTCATCTTCAAGATGGGGATCATCCTATCAAAACTTATCCTGACTATGTCTAAGAAAACATTTTTTGTCTTTCTATGATCTAATTATGTTTTACATTAATGGCACCTAGGAAATCAGATGAAGCAAATTGTTTTAAGTATGCCATGATGAATGTCATCATCCAGAGATAATACCTTATCTTAGTATTTTCTGAAATTTGTCCTTAATAATAGTGAAGCACCGAGAAGTGTCTGAAGTGCTTTCAGTTTCAAGGTTATCAGAAGATTTAAGTGGAATGATATACATAAAACCATTAGTTATAAACCTATTATACAAAGAGATTGATATTATAAATAGCAATTTATGATTTATCTAAGATGACAGGTAAAGTGATCAAACAAAAACTGCAAGGATATTAAAGATTAAGCATTAGCAAACCTGTTAAAATGAGATTATAAATGTTCCTTAACAAGGACATGAAGATTAGAGAGAGGAAATCTATCTACCTGAATCTGGACATTTTATTCCAAAAGAGATCAAACTCTATGACAGGCCTTAATGATTCACTAAGAGTGCTCAGAAAAATTAGATTTGATTTCAAAAACAGAAATTTGAACAGTTTGTGTACTTACGGCAGTGATTATTGGAAAACTGACCACAGCACTTAGAGAGTGATTAGCAATGAACCAGCAGCAGGTAGCTATGGCCCAAAGCACTCCTGAAAGGAACCCTGAAACACACACAGACAACACTTATTTGCAAGCCATACTCTGCTCCTGAAAAATTCACTCTTCCGACACAACAGGAGCATCAAAGTGCACAGACAAATGCATTCCTATCAACACTGTTGGTCACTATGGGTTTTTGAGTCATGTTTTATGGGTCAATTTAGAAACCAAATTATTTCTCTGCTCTTGACTGCTGCGGGTATAATGATCAATCCTTTCCCTTTATTGACATTAAATAAAGTACCCAAAGTAGTAGTTCAGGTAGAGATTGGGTAGTAGAGAGAGGCCTAGGGAAGTATTGGATCTTAACATTTCCTGAAAAAACCATTTACTCTGAACCATAAACATAAAGAAGAGGTGAAATTCAGAATAAAGCTAGAGCTAAGGGGAAAAAATCATAGCAGTTAAGTGAAAATACTAGCTGCAATTTTCACAATACTTTGGGTAGTCATTAAATATTCTACCATTTTCTAGAGGGTAGTACACTTTAGCAAAAATCAATTGGGCCTTCAAAATAAACCTTTAATTTTATTAAAAATATTTTATTAAAAATATATCCCCAACAGAATTATAGCAAACTCTGTTAAGTGAGAAATTATTATTATTTTAACAATCAGTGCGCAACGGGTTAAGAACAAAAGTATGTGTATTTTCAATACACATTGTTTTGAACTGTGTAACAATTATTCAAGCTAAATTGAGTAGAGAATGATATTTTCACAGAGTAATAAGATTTTCCATAGTTGATATTCTCACCTGGCAAGACTGCCTCAGGATATAGTTTGGGACTATTTTTCATGGCTACACAGTAGGCCAGAAAGTAGACTGTACTCGTAAGAAAGATGCCGCTGAAGTGTGCGAAAACATAGTCTAAATCTGAAAATACAGATCATAAAACTCTTACACATCATTTTAATCACCCCAGGTATACTTAGCCTGAAAATAAAACAAACTCCCCAAATTGACCTTACAAGTATTAACTATATTTTAATCACCCTCGGGGTTTTACATGTGTTTGTGTGGAACTTTAATGAACATATTCAAAACTTAGAAATATTAAGTAGCAAATTAGTTACTATAATCAAATCTAAATAGCAAGTTTTTTTTTATGATTATCTTGGAAAGCTAAATCAGAAACAACGAATATTATGTAACCGTGATGTTAACACTTCCCTTTTAAGAACAAGTATTTGGACCTCATTTTACTAGTGATTGGCAACTGTAGCAAATCTTCACCTAGACGGCAGTGGGGGTATGGTTAAAAACATCTGGGAGGGGCAAAGTTGATGTGGTCTATTGATCAATCCAGAGACCAGCATCTCTGTGGTGAATGACAGTTACACAGAAAGATAAGCCAGAAGTGGAGCCACACAAAGGGAAGGAGTGATAACACCTGATGGTGCTGATCGCTGAGAAACCCTAATTCCACTGACAGGTTAAACAGATGGCCCTCTGGCCACACAGATGGGTGCACTACATGTTTTTGGCTGACAAAGTTACTTTGGATTCAATGTTTCTGTCACCTAAAATTTTGAAATAGATGAGTGGGCTGTGTTTGTGGACAAATGCTTGAAGGACAGAGTTTGTCTAATTTTTCTTAATCTTAAATTATACTGCTGGGTCATACAAGAATAATACATCCATATATAGACCTCCACAAAAGACAACATAAAATAGCAATTAAAAGCACTGACTACCTGGTGCAAATCCTTCTTCTACATTTAAAGTGAGACTTGGGCAAAATTACTTAATGCCTCTCTGACTTAATTTTTATTGTTGTAAAATGAGGATAACAATGGTATCAATTGCTCTGAGGGCTAACAGAGTTTTTGCAAAGGACTTACAATGGATAATACATATATGTTTGTTAAATAAATAAAATAAAAATAATGCCCCCTAGAATTATTTTTAATAAAGTGCGTTCCCATCAGACTACATGCAAAACTGTTGTAAGGAAGATCTCTAAGGACCCACTGTTCTATTTATGTAAAGAGATTGTCAAGGCATTGTTTATTATGTCCCAGTACCAAGAACAACTTTTATTCTTGAACAATCCGTTCTTTTTATCTTGTGTTCACTGAATCCTGGGACTGATCTAATTTCCCTCATGGCTATAAGAAATCTGAGAGTCACATTTATGGCTCATTTATTGCAAAGGGGTAAGTGTAGTAGAAAATTTTTAGACTCATTCCTGGTTCCATTTATTTCCTCCCTCTTGCTTTTTTCCATTTTCTTCTAGTTTCTCCTCTGTTATCCTGTTTTGATTAGTTTTTATCCTCTAAAAATGAAAAGAATAAAATATGAAAAAGTATTTGTATAATACCTTAGCAAAAGAAAGACAGAAGTCAATAAATGGCTCAGCACTGTATATGAGGCTAAATATAAAAAGGAAGGAAACTGAGGCATCTTCCTAAAGTGCTCTGTTCTAGTCAAGTTCAATTCTCTGCTGCTTCATCAATCTTTCCTTCCTGACTTGTGCTCTCCAAACTTCTCCCCTATCTGAACACAGGTCATGTTAATTTTCTGCACTGTATAATCTAGAATTTTATTTCATTTGTGTTTTAATTCCCTTATCATTTCATAGGTGTAAGGCATATTGTGGCACGATTACAGAACCACATAGTATCTTCTTTCTTCTCCTTCTGAGCCTGAGCCATTGCACGCAGTGTTGAGTTTACCCCTGGGAAATTAGTTTTACCATTAAATAGTGAGATATTATCAGGAAGCATTATGTTGAGCTTTTCAACACACCACCCTGTGCTTGAAAAACAATATCTTCTGACTTAATAGACTGTACTTTGACCTTTACTTGATTTAAAAGTATTATGTACCACACTTTAGCCTTTTCTAAAAAAAGCAAAAGAATACATATTTTCCCAGCGAATGGAAAATATCTCTAAATCTTACTGGAAAGCCAAAAACAATGTGCTAAGATCCCAGGAGTTGAAATGAACCCTGACTACAGCTGATTCTATTTGTATGTGAAAGATCACATGAAAATACTCACAGTCCTTTATTACTTTTAGTCTTTAGTACTTTTTAAAATCACCATTCACAAATGAAAAAGTAAGATCAAATCTATATACTAACATCTATTATATTGAAATGCTTTTCATATTCTTAAGACAAGTAGTATTAATGAGCTTGCTTATAAAGTAAAATAACATTTTACTCTCACCATACTGGCTCGCCCCTGCATATATGCTGTCATTTCTTTTGCTGTGGTCCTTAATATAAATGATTGGCACAAAGGTAGACCCATAGAGTATTCCAGATATCACTGCAAGACTGCAGCCCCTTCAGAAACAAAGATAATTCACCATGAATCTCCGCCCAAAGCAAGATTGCTGTCAAACATACAAATGGGATTATAAGTAAAGCATAATTCAAAATGCAGATCACAAGCACTTCAGCAGAAATCACCCATCTATCTTAAGCTCTGTGATTGGCAGAAGTCAAAGGAATACCCTGCAGTGTTAAGTGGCATGAGCAACCAGGAGTGGAGGCACAGACTGCTGTCTAATTTTGGAAGTACATGAATGGCAGAAGTCAGAGTGGATTATTGCTATAAACTGTCATTCCACTCTATGAGAGCATTGCTTCTGTTGTATTGTGCAGTCTACATAAATAAACTTGACTCTTCAATTAAATTATGAGGCGTTTGTAGACAGACACTATGCCTTATGCCTCTTTTTAAAACACACTATAATATCCAACATAGAAATATGACAGATGAAGTACTAAGTACATTTTTGTTGAAAACAACTCTTGAGACTCACAGACTTGTTTATAAATTCTTTGAATATGGCATGGTCAAGGGGAAATGCCCACTTAATCCAATAATCCAGATATTTCAGGTAAAACATTCCCTTTTTATAAGAAGAAAATGTTTCATATTAAGCATGCTGATTCCTCAGACTTGGGCCCTGTTTCCACAAAAAAGGGATTGCCAGTGATTTTGGGGAGAGGTCATTAATATGTTGTAATAATCCCCTTAACTTAATACAAACAGTAAAAATTATTTCCTCCTAAGGAAATTTAGGTAAAAATTATTTTCTCCTAAGTCTAAAATCAAGGTCTTATTCAATTTTAATACTCCTCAATTAAGGAATCAATGTAATCAATTTCATTAAGGAATAGGAAAAAAAAAGAAAACCAAAAAAATCATTAGATTTTTAGATTTTTTTTCTCACATTGAAATCCCTGAGTCATGTGAGAACTGGTTTTCACGGAGTATCCCCAAAACAAAGAAGACATAAACCAGGCCGGCCTAATTATAAGGTAACTAAAAATCTTTTTTTCTTAACAAATATCCCCTTAAATTGTAGGAGACGATTCATGAAAAAAAAAAGAAAGAAAGAAAGAAAATGAGTTTGGAAATATTTGAAAAAAATCCTTTTATTTGAAAGATTTCATTTTGTGGAAAAATAGCAACATATTTATTTCTTCTACAGCTTGCTTATTTGTTCATTCTTTTATTCATTTTATTTGTCGAAATATTTATTTCTCTGCCTATTTCCCACTATGAAGATATTGTATATACTATCAAAAGAAAAGATTTAGGCTGGGAATACAGCTCAATGTGGGTATATAGCTCAGTGGTAGAAGCTTGGCTAGCATAAACAAGGTCCCTGGGTTTGATCCCCTGACCCTCTTGTGTCTCTCTCTCTCTTCTCTCTCTCTCTCTCTCTCTCTCTCTCTCTCTCTCTCTCTCTCTCTCTCACACACACACACACACACACACACACACACACACACAGATTTATTTATTTATTTATTTTGGTAGTAGGGATGGACTCCAGGAAACTTAACCATTGAACCACATCTCCAGTCCTATTTATATATTATTTAGAAACAGGGTCTTGCTAAGTTGCTTAGGGCCTCACCAAGTTGCTGAGGCTGGCTCTGAACTTGTGATCCTCCTGCCTCAGCCTCCAAGCTGCAGGGATTACAGGCATGAGCCACTGAACTGGGCTATATATTCTTTTGAGTACAAAAAGAGGTGTCACCACACAAATTTCAAAGCAGCCATGAATTGTCAAATGCAAGTTGAATATTGTTATATATTTTCATATATTTTTGTTAGTCCAAAAATAAAAAGTCAAACACAGAACTTAAAAATCCCACCACCATAAAATAAACAGGTTTATGTTGAACCTAACTCTCTGAGTCCTCATGATCAAGACAGTGGAGGTAGGACTCACATAGACACAAAATATTCCATTATATTTGATAACAATATCTTGGTATTTTAAACCTAACACGTGAGTGTGGGGTGGGCATCCTGGGCACAGCAGTGTTAGAGAAGTGTATTGCCTAACTTGATCATGACTACTGAGAACATGTTGGTTATCACACTCTACCGCTTTAACTTCAGGTGCAAAGTCTTGCAAAATGAGGTGTCCTTTGGTCACCTGCTTATTGATTAGAGACACTGCAATGGCAGTACTCACTGAACAGCCAAGTTCATGGACCTCTGTACTTAAAACCCAGCAGGGGACAAAAAAACCTTGCTCCAAGGAGCTAGAAGTCACAGCTTGTGTTATTTCCTTCTTGAACTCAGATGAATATCACTTTACTCTGGCTACCCTGCTTTAACCAAACATGAGACAGAATAACAAAGAAGGAACCTCTCCTTACACTATGCGGTGGTGTACTGTAGGGAGTTTATCCACCCAGGAATAATCAGGACTGGGATCTTGAGTTGTGTTGATCGCCTATTGGAAACATTGGCAGAAACCAAAACAAAAAGAACATTCAAGTCATAATCACGCTGGTGACAAAAAGATTTCCAGTGGTTTCCTTTCCTCTCTCAAATATACCTTAAAATATGAACATGTTACCCACACATTTTGATAGCTTGATCAGTTCTTTCTGATTCTGCTCCCTCTTTCCTTCAGAATGGTTTGGCAGTTGGCAAGTTCTCCATTTACATTTTTCACAGAATAACATATGGCTATTTTGTTATAGCTATTGAAACTAACAAAGGTTGCTAACTCTTGTGGCTCATTTGTATTTTAACAATCTGTAAAAATATAGAAGCCAAGAAGAACTTGGACTCCTAATATGGAAATGCCTAAATTTAGTTTGTTTATATCAATTTTAGAAACAATTAATAAAATATTTCAAGTCATATTTCAAAATTAGTCTAATATTCTAAGACAGGAAAAATTATGAGTAAATTCATACTATTTCTACCATTGAGTGTGATTTTTTGTCCTTAGCTGAAGAGACCTTGATGCTATGTCTACACTTTTGGAAGAGATAAGAAACTAGATTTGAATTCTTTGTCATGTGTTAATGAGTTTCCCTTTCTTTTACTGAAAGGGCTTATGATGCATGGCTGCATACTGACCCACCCTGCTCAACACATATCTTCAGACAGCTTGTTTGTATCCTTCCACCTTAGCTAGGAAAATCTACTTA
Source organism: Sciurus vulgaris (assembly GCF_902686455.1). Taxonomy (NCBI): domain Eukaryota; kingdom Metazoa; phylum Chordata; class Mammalia; order Rodentia; family Sciuridae; genus Sciurus; species Sciurus vulgaris. The sequence continues at coordinate 36,391,702 of NC_136469.1, read as the reverse complement.
GCCTACTATGTATCTCTACCAACTTGTATTTCTGTTACTGTATTACTTCATTCCTCTCTTGAAGGATGGTGTTCAAAGGGTGGTTGGTTTGTTATTAGGATCCTTAAACTGGGCAACGAACTCCAGACACCTCCCATAACAAGTCCTCCACTCTCCCTGAAACACATCCCTGATTAGAGATGCCTACGAATTAATGAACCTCTTCTTTCTTATGCTTAAGCAAATTATTATTCAGCAGTAGTGTCACACCAGCCATCTTAGTTGATAAAAGTTTAACAGGGGATTAAGGAAAGAAGAAGAAAAGTTGATTTTGAAGTATGGAATAGAGTCAGCACCTTACAGGAAAGCAATATATCAGTGGAGTATGGGGGCACTGAACTCAGCGGGCAGCTTTGGGCCAATGGAAGGAAATCCTTGAGACACGGGGGATTAGTTTCCAGGTTCACAGCAACAGGGCTTGGCCCTGAAATAACCTTTTTATATGTATGCAGTGACACTTGTAGGCATCAGGTCTTTTAAAAACGGTGTCCCTGTTTGACTCAGGTTTGCTATTCCAGATTAATTTAGATTTTTCAAGTTCAGAAGAGTGGTTCCTTATATATTTTGTCTTTGCCTTTATGTAGAACAGGATAACAGAAGAAAAGAGAAATGGGAAGAATAATCAAGGGTAACTTCTACTTTCACATGATGTTGTTGACCCATTCATTGGTTTCCTCTGCTCTACTCCTACTTTAAGACCTCCACACTATTGCTTTTCTTTTTCTTTTTTCTTCATTCTTTTTAGATATACATGACAGTAGAGTGTATTTTGACATATTATACACACATGGGGTATAAATTCCTATTCTTGTGGTTGTACTTGATGTGGAGTTACACGGGTCATGTATTCATGAATGAACATGGGAAAGTTATGCCCAATTCATTCTATTGTCTTTCCTATTTCCACCCCTTCCCTTTTCTTCATTTCCCTTTCTTTATTCTATTGAACTTATGTTCTTCCCTCCCACTCTCCCATCCCATTGTGTGTTAGTATCTACATATCAGAGAGAACATTGGCCTTCAATGTTTGGGAAATGGCTTATTTTACTTAGCATGATAGTCTCCAGTTCCATCCATTTATTGGAAAATGCCATAATTTCATTCTTATTTATGGCTGAGTAATATTCTATTGTGTATATTTATCACATTTTCTTTATTCATTCATCTGTTGCAGGGTACCTAGGTTAGTTCCATAGCTTGGCTACTATGAATTGAGCTGCTCTAAATATTAATTTGACCATGTCATTGTAGTATGCTGATTTTAAGTCTTTTGGGAATATACTGAGGAACACAATAACTGGGTCAATGGTGGTTCCATTTCAAGTTTTCTGAGGAATCTCCATACTTTCCATAGTGGTTGCACCAATTAGTAATCTCACCAGCAATGTATGAGTGTACCCTTCTCCTGATATCCTTCCTAACATTTATTGTTACCTGCATTCTTGATTACTGCCATTCTGACTGGACTGAAATGAAATCTCAATGTAGTCAATGTAGTTTTAATTTGCATGTCTCTAACTGCTAGAGATGTTGAATATTTTTTCATATATTTGTTGATTGCATTTTTTCTTCTGTGAAGTGTCTGTTCAGTTCCTTTGCACACTTATTAATTTGGTCATTTGTATGTTTGGTGTTAAGTTTTTTTGAATTCTCTATATATCCTGGAGATTAATGCTCTATTTGAGGTGCAGATGGCAAAGATTTTCTCCCATGCTGTAGGCTCACTCTTCATGTTCTTGATTGTTTCCTTTGCTGAGAAGAAGCTTTTTAGTTTGAATTCATCCCATTTATGGATTCTTGATTTTACTTCTTGCACTTTAGGAGTCTTGTTGAGGAATTTGGTTCCTAAGCCAACACGATAGAGATGTGGGCCTACGTTTTCTTCTAGTAGGCTGAGGGTCTGTGGTCTAATTCCTAGGTCCTTGATCCACATTGGATTGAGTTTTGTGCAGGGTGAGAGATAGGTGTTCAATTTCATTCTGCTACATATGGATTTCCAGTTTTCCCAGCACCATTTGTTGAAGAGGCTCTCTTTTATCCAATGAATGTTTATGGTGCCTTTGTGTAGTATGAGATAATTGTATTTATGTAGGTTTGTCTCTGCATCATCTATTCTGTACAACTGGTCTTCGTGTCTGTTTGGGGCCAACACCATGCTGTTTTTGTTACTATAACCCTGTAGAATAATTTAAGTTTTGGTTGCAGGATCCCCTGTATCACTTTTTGCTTTGGCTATTCTGGATCTCTTATTTTTCCAAATGAATTTCATGAATGCTTTTTCTATTTCTATGAAGAACATCATTGGAATTTTAATAGGGATTGCATTAAATCTACCCTATGCTTTTACAATTATATTTACATTCTTTTTCAGATTTTAGGGCTTTCTTATTGTACAGGTTCATAAATTGTTCTCAAATATGGAGATGCATTTATACATCTCCTAGTAGGCATCTACTGTTCATAAAAATAAATCAACCTCTGTACAGACTGAGGAACTTTACTGTGCAAATACCAATTGATCACTACACAGACCTAGTCACAGCAAGTAAGCTCAGCTATTCTACGCTAACATGAGTGACCAGAAAACTCCACCTCCTGATATGGGTTTCAAATTTGTTGTTTCCCTTCCATCTTAATTTCATGTTTCAAACCGTTGTCTCTTCTGACACTCACCGGCTCTGTCATTAGTGGGGTGGTATCCATGGAACATGTGCCATTGGGTATTTCACTTTTGATGAACAAGAATATGAAGGCACTGTAAAGAAAACACATTTTGCAATGTTTATCATAATGTGTCCTCAGGGAGTTGCCTGATTTTTAAGCAAAAACACCTTAAATCCTCAAGTGCCTACGATATGAACATTACTTCCAAATTGCCACTGCAGTGGTCCTGCTGTTTCTTTAGAGCTGCCTTTCTCTTTACTGTCTCTTACTTTTTTTGGATTACAATAGATTAATAGCTAAACTCACCAGCACTTGCCCAAATCAGATCTTTCTCCTGATTTGCTTGTTTTAGTCAATGACCCACATTTTATTTTTATTCCTGCTAACTTTGGAAATGTATTTATAAGAAATATAAATTAAAACAATATTGAAATAATACTTCTCCTCTATTAACATACCCCCAAAGTGTAACAGCATGCTCAGTTGACAAACTATAAGGAACAGGTGCTTTTACACCTGTGATGTGAGTGCAGAACTCATACAAGTCCTATAGAGGAGAATCTGATGCCATAGCTGCCACACTCCTGCCTTACCAATTCTGCTCCAGGCCTTCTAACATAGATACACTCACGCTCAGGTGAGGTAACCTATATGATCAAACAATGGAGTACTATGCAGCTGTAAAAAAATGGGATGATATCCATGGTCTAATATAGAACTATTTCTAGGATGCATATTAAGAGATAAACACACAGCTAAACCTAATGATGTTTTCCACCGTCACATCCCTATCATAATGTACTCTCTACCCTCATCCAATATCTTTATAGTAAATGCCTCATTTAGTATTGACTTTTGAACTATGCAAATGTTAAAACGTACTAAAATATTAAATTAAAAAAACAACTTCGATATGCTTTGGATATTCCTATAAATGTTTCTAAAATAAACTGGCATGGTTCAAAAATTGAAATGAAGAAGGAACCTTTCAAAACAGATGTGAGGTTGAAATAGGGTAGGCAACTGGGTGAAGAATAGTGAACATTATATGCTAACTTTTGTATCAAAATTTAATAATTCCTTAGTTCAATCTTTTACTTATAATGCCCAAATGATTCCATATCCCCTTCCAAACGAAACTTAACTTTCCTTTTTGATTTCTATTGCTCTCTGTATTATGCTCCATCCCTACCTATCTCAATGTAATGCCCCATATGAACTTCGACCTCTGACCACTCCTAGCTCCAAGCTATTTCCCTCACCCCAAGCTTTCACAAACACTTGCTCTTGCCTTTAAAATCTTTCCAGTTAGTCATATTATATACTCTCCTCTTCCTATCCAAACTGAGGAAGAGCTGGGGTGCAAATTCTAGAAGAGAACTCCCTCCCCACCAGGCCAGGGCACACTGAATGGTCCTCTTCCTTTAATTCCTACAATACAGACAATAGTTACCTTAAAATCAAAACCATGTACCACAATTCCATGTAAGCTTTTTTTCTAAAGATTTTCAAATTCAGTAGAAGGTAGGAACCACATCTTATATCTCCTTCAGGGTCCTCAAAGTACTTAGCACTCAGTCGAACTGAATGCTTAAATCCCGACTATATGTTATATGTAAATGAGTTATATATGTGTGTATTGTGTATATGTGATCATGAACATTGAATTTTCAAGACTAATATTAGACATTGCAAATGAATTTTCCTCTGAAAATCACACAATGAAATCCTCTACTTTTTATACACCTGTTTTTCTAATGAATGGTATAGAATGACATGTTAGAAATACTTGAAGACTACAGATAGGTACTTAATTTTTTACCTAAACAATGGATGACTCTCCAACAAATTACTCAACCTCTCTGTGCCTCAACATTTTTCATCTAAAAAAAATGGATATGCCTTCTTCACAGAGCAGTGATGAAAATTTTACACAATTATGAGCATACTTTTTGGCTCATGGTAATAACTCAAAACATGTTAGCAAAGAGAGAGCCTTAACTACCAAATGGATGGGAAATGAGCATGATAAAGAAATCAAGATGACCAATGACTTTGAGCCTCTTTGACTAATCCTAGGCACAAGAAGAGATGAGTTAGAAAGAATAATTCCAGCTCAATAAGGTCAAGAGGAGATGTGATGACAGTAAGTTAAGAGAAAGTGTTGAGATTTACTCTATGTGTATGGACATCTGATCAAATCAATCACATGAACATTTGGGTTGCAGACATGAAGAAATTGGCACAGTGCATCAAACAAAAAATCCCATGAGCCTGTGAATGCTGTCGCAAACATGTGGAACTTAAAAAGATGAAGACTAGTGTTTTACTCAGGGGTGCATTTCTCCATTCTGTGGATTCCCTAGATTGCAATCTAATATATCACCCTTGGAGTAAACTCATATATGTATGTAAGTGTGTGCGTCTTTACATCAACAACTGTATTTAACAGGCATTCATTAACCATCTCTTACGTTTCAAACGTGGTTTGGAAAAGCTGATGATGGTGAGAGCATTGCTGTACATAGAAATCATGGGTCTTGCCTTCAAGATCTCACAGTTCAACATGCTGATGGGAGGCGTGTGCCTAGAATCAAAAGATGTGAGAGGCCATTTCTCTTTGGTGGCTGCTCCAGTGGTTTCCAGCAGTGCTAGCTCAGAGCAGAGGCAATGGATCCTGCAATACCAGCTGGGCTGTGTTCTCCAGGGTTATAGATGATGTTTCCTTCCCTCTTTTGCTCCATGGGGTCAGCAATGCCTTCTATTAAATCCTCTGCTATTTAAAATACTTAGTGTGGCTGGGTGCAGTGGCACACGCCTGTAATCCCAGTGGCTCCAGAGGCTGAGGGAGGAGGATTGCGAGTTCAAAACCAACCTCAGCAACTTAGCAAGGCTCTAAGCAACTCAGCGAGACTCCATCTCAATAAAATAAAAAAAAGGACTGGGGATGTGGCTCAGTGGTTAAATGACCCTGGGTTTAATCCCTTGTACCAAAATAAATAAATAAATAAATAAAATAACTAGTGTGGTATTTGGTTATATAGGTTGTCACAGAGAGAAAATGTAAAGCCAGAAATTATTTATCCTATCCTTTAAAGATTGGACTGCACAGAGGATCCAAATAATTGTTTTAATTTTAAATAGAAAAGCAACACCCTAAACCAGTGCAACCATATTCCAAGTTTCTTTACACTAATCATGAAGCTCTGAGTTTATTCAATGAATGCTCTTCAGAACAAACTGATTTAAAAGAATTAAAGTAACGAAATGACAGATTTTAAAAATTCCTCCCTGAACAGAAACATAGCAGGGAACCTAGGTACCCCACAGGAAGAGATCACTGCATTTCCCTGCAGTGGATTCAGGTCTGAGCCAAGCTGCAAGAGCTCTCAAGTACTCTGTCTGTTTTAACATAAAGCTAATCATAGCAATGCTACAATTAGGCTTTTTTTTTTTCTTGCAGTACAGGGGATTACACCTGGGGTGCTTTACCACTGAACTTTTTGTTTTTCTCCTTTAAAAATTTGAGATAGGGTCTTGCTAATTTGCTGAGAAGGGTCTTGAACTTGTGTTTTCCTGACTCAGCCTCCTGAGTTGCTGTGATTATAGGTGTGCACCATTGTGCCAGGCTTGCATTAGGATTTTAAATGTTTCCCAGAAGCCCATGTGTTAAAGGCTTGGTCTAGGAGCCTGTGGTAGGGGAGGTGGTAGAAGCGTTAACAGGTGGAGCCTCGTTGGAGGAAGTTAGCTCCTTGGAGGCTTCTCTGGAAGGAGACTTTGGGAACTGGTCCCTTTTCTCTCTCCACCCTGAGGGAGCAACTTTGCTTTCCACTCCTTACTTTGCCTGACCACAAACCCAAAAGCAACAGGGCGACTGAAACCTCCAAATCCATGAGCCAAAATCAACATTCTCTTTCCAAGCCGATCATCTCAAGTATTATTTGTTAAAGTAACAGAAAGCTAACAGAATCATTCACAAAAACAGTGATTAAAATGAAAACTGGCTAACATAAAAGAGCATTAACTATGTACCTAATATATTCAAAGCATTTATCCTCTTTTGTTTCATTGAGTCCTCAAAATGTCTCATGAAATTGGTTTTATTATTATTCCCTCTTTATTGATGAAGAAACCAAGGCTTGTAGAAATGAAATGATTTTTCCAAGGTCACACAGGAAGAAGTGGTAGAACATAAATAATTAATTTGTAACTTTAGAAAATGCACTCTTTCTAACGGAAGAAGAAACATTGAGAAAACAATGTTTAGTGAATTGGGTAAACTAGGTTTAAATTACCATTCAGTTAAAACTAAAGCATGCTATATTACAATTTAGGGGTGTAAAGAAATTGCTTTTGAGAGAGCTATTCAAATTCAGAATACTGTATGAGTTGTATAAAATACATAAAATTGCCTCTAACTAAAAAGTGTCCAGAATCTACTATTTTATAATAATCTACATTATTTCTCCTCCAGTTGCCCTCAGACTACTCTCCAAGGCAACGTTTCAATGACAAAGAGATTGTTCCTGAATGTGGCTGGGGAAATGCCATCATTGCTGGTGGAAGGGAAATATACTGTTCTTTCCCTGAAGACTAAAAAAGTAGTCAAATCTTTCTAGGCTGTGCTATTCATTTTGTGAAGACTGACAGGGAATATAAACGGAGCCTGGAGAGGACTGGGACTGAATTTAAGGTGACCTAATTCCTGTTAGAATTTTATTGAACAAACACCACCAGATAGAGATTCAAATTCATTTTTATCCTGATTCATATAGTGCGTGCAACTAGGCACAGCTATATCCAGAAACAGGTAGCCAAAAGAGCATGTGTTTTCACAGGAGAGAGAGTAACTAACTAGGTTAAGAAGAATAAGTGAGAAGTCAGAAGTAGACACGGGCCGTAGAGTGAGTATTGTAGTCCCCTTTATAAGAGGGACCAAAGTTTCCCTTACTGGTCTGAAAATATTAAATGGAAACTTCTAGGAACAAACAATTCACAAGCTTTAAATTGTGCACTGTTCTGAGCAGCAAGATAAAATCTCCTGCTATCCCATCATGTCAAAAACCATGGGGCATAAACCATCTCTTTGTCAATGTATCCATGCTGTATATGCTGCCCACCAATTAGTCACTTAGTAGTTGTCTTGGTTATCAAATTGACTATCATGGTATTGCAGTACTTTATTCAAGTAGCCCCCCCCCCCCTTTTTTTTTAACTTAGTAGTGGCATGGGCAAATCAGATATGCTGAAGAGAAGTTGTTTGTAAGTTGTTTCCTTTAAGTAAAAAAGGCAAAAGTTCTCTACTTTGAAAGGAAAGAAAAATAATTGTGAGCTGGTATTGCTAAGTTCTATGGTAAGAAATTGTGAAGAAGAGAAATTTATGATAGCATTTCTGTCACACCTCAAATTGCGGAAAAATTGTCACAGTGTGTGATAAATGCATATTTAAGATGGAGAAGGCATTAAATTATAGGGTTTGGTACTATCTGCAGTTTTAGACATCCACTGGGACTTTTGGAATATATTCCCTTTGGATGAATTAGGACTATATAATAAACAGAAGAGAGAATCAATGACTATTTCAGGGTACCAGGAAGCCAGCATTTATTGGTATAGCATGTTTGAGTTAGCAGAATACTTTAATATACCTTGATTCTAGTTTATAAGCTACATATTATGATTTTCAACAAATTATAGATAGTGGAACTGGGCTTCAAAGAACTTATATGACTTTCCCAGTGTTTCCATTCTTGAAAGCTACTGATGGTGTTCCAGAACCCAGAAGTATGTTGCCCTCTAAAACTGGTTTGTCATTGTAAATTAAGAATATGAGGGAAAAAATCCTGCAGATTTTATGAAATGCAGGTTTAAAAAAATATAAACACATCAGGATCCTTAAAAAGCAGTTTAAATGTTTGGAAGAATAGTTAAAACATTAGAAATGGCTATGTACCTTACTATTGAGAGCCCAGCTCCAATGTAATTTAGCAGTGGTTTTGGTACTTCTTCTGCATCCATTCCAAACCAGCCAAACCTGGAAATTCAGAGTCACATCAAATTAGATATTGCTGAAATGTCGTACCATATGGTTTAAGAGCATAGATGTGGGGCCAGATTCCTGGGTTCAAACTCTAGCCCTTATTCTTTTTTGTTTTTTTAACATGTTCAATACAGCTGCAATTTTTAAAATTATTTATTTATTTTTAAAATTTTTTTACTGACCGCATTTTGATTCATTGTATACAAATGGGGTACATCATTTCGTTTCTGTGGTTGTACACGATTTAGATTCATACCATTCATGTAATCACATATGTACATAGGGTAATGATGTCTCTCATTCTACCATTTTTCATACCCCCCCTCATTTCCTTCTACATGAAGTTCCCCCATTCTTCTCTCACCCACCACACCCCCACCCCCATTATACATTCTCCATTTATCACTAACTCTAACTTTGGACAATTTTCCATGTTAAAAGTGGGGAAACTATTGTACTTATAGGTTTGTTATAAGCATTAAATGGATTACCACACCTAAAAGTACTACTACTACCTGTGTCTCTTTTCTATTAAGACTTAAGAGGGAGAAAAAAAAATAGTTTGAGTGGATAATTGAATACTAATTAATTGGCTGCAATTTTACATAATATTTAGCATTTTTTTGAATGCTGGGTATTGAACCAAGGGCCTTGTGCATTCTAGGCAAGTACTCTACCACTGAGCAAGCCCTTGTATAGTATTTGAAACATATTTTTAAATAACTTGGTTAAGAACTATTCTTTGCAATCACTTTAAGTTCTTCTGCTTTTTTTTTTCCTTTATGCCTTGACACTATGCTGATCAGTATGAAAAATCACTGAGAACCATAAAGGGGCAAGGGATGGGGAGGCAAGAAGAAGCAGAAAGTAGTACATGTAAATATTGGGTGGTAATGGAAAAGAACAAGGAAGAATGCTCCTAGTGGATGTTAGTAAATTTGTTTGTTTTCCTGGTTTGAGGTGGTAAAATGCTTTGGACTGTGAAGAGAGCCCCCCAATGTATGGTGAGAGCAACATTCTTCATTCTACTCGTTTCCCAAAATTTGTCTTGAGTGTTCACATTATGTTGATCAATGACACTGAGTTTGGCCCATGCACACTGTATGATAGGAAGCCTCCCTATCCAGCCAGACCTGGCTACTGACTATTTGAAATGTGGCTAGTACAACCAAGAAATTTAATGGCTACTTGTATCAATGTATTGAACTTAAAGTTCAATATACGTAGTCTGTGGATTGTGGCTACTCTGTTGGACAGCACTATTCTTAAGCTAGGGTTCAAAACTTTTTCTTAAAGGGCCAGAGAGTTACAGTTTCAAGTTTCGCAGGCTTGATGTTCTCTTGCAATGACTCAGCTTTGCCACTGCAGTGTAAAAGCTGCCACAGATCCAGAAGTGGTGGCACACATGCCAGTAATCCCAGTGGCTCGGGAGGCTAAGGCAGGAGGATCACAAGTTCAAAGCCAACCTCAGAAACTTGGTGAGGCCCTAAGCAACTTAGTACAACTCTGTCTCAAAATTAAAAAAAATGAGAAGGGCTGGGGATGAGGTTCAGTGTTGAAGCCTTCCTGTGTTTAATCCCTAGTTAAAATAAAAAAAAAAAAAAAAAAACAACCACAGACAATATTTAAATGGATGGGTATATGGGGAGACTGGGCCACAGATTGCTAACCCTGCTGTAAGGGAAGAAAATGTGCTCTAGAATTAGAAGGCTGGGTTTGAATCCTGGCTAACTAGTCTGTGACCTGCACGACTCAACCTCTTTGAGTATTAGCTATCTTACAGCACTTAACCTTACGTAACTATGAAAATAAAATGAGGATGATACATAGTATGTGTCCAGTAAATTGTCAGGGAATATGAAAGGAAAATAAACATCAGTTTCTCCTTTCTCCTTTTTTTTTCCAGATTTAATTCTTTCAATATTTTTGTTTTGACTTTTTTGCTCTATCTTGACCAAGTATCTAGACCATTTATTAAGAACTTAGAACAAATAATTAAATGTGACATTTATTTCTGTGAGAATAAGAATTGTATGGTATTCTCTTCAGCAAGCCCAATCCTTAGCACTTGTCTTACACTGGATATGGGTTCAGGGAATCTTAGTTGAAAAAGTTTGACTTGTGTTACCTTGAGCTTACCCAGCCAGTTAAAGCGTTAAATGATCCCCAGATTAGGATTCCAAGGCCTAAACCAATGGTTTTTATAATTGGGACAACAGCAATGTTCCCTGTAGATGCAAAACACAGAAGAAATGTGTTATTTCCAATACAGAAAAAATACATTTATAAATTAAATTCGTACTTATTTCAACTTCATCTGAAGTGCATGGAATTTGTATAAACTTAGTAAAACATAATTCCTCATTTTAAAATAAGATAACTACTTTTTAGCATTAAACTTACAATTATGATTGCTAAAAGAACTAGACTTACAAAAAATCCCAAGAAGATGTTGAACTAGCTTCTTGCCTAACTGTACAGATGTTCCTCATCCTTTACATGGTTTTCTATTCCAGGGCTATTTGCAGAGGATTAAATGATAAAACTATACTGACGATTCTCTTAGAATCAATCTGGGGCCAACCACCAGAGACATCTTTGATTCCAATCTACTCTTCTACCTTTATGGACTTGTCTTCCAGGTTTCCGCATTTACCTTCATTGACTTTTCTTCTAAATTTCCTCATTTATTACCTTGTGCTCTTAAGAGTCAAGCAAGGTCAAATCCATGATCGCTTTTTCTAGTTCTTAAACCATCATTAGCATGGCCTCAGTCCTGAAGTTCAGCCTCCTTCTAGAAGGTTTCCTCTTTGGACATCCAAGATGCCTTCATCTCCCGGTTATTCTCCTGTATCCCTCTAGTTCTTTTTCCATCTGTTCTTTCTCATCATGCCTTCTGAACTAAATGCCTCCTAAAGATTTCACTGTGAACATGTTCCTCTTGCTATATTCTTCATTGGGTACTGCACCTAATTTCATGATGTCAGTCATCAACCAGAGACACATGCTCCCAGTATAATAGCTCCAGCCTAGACCTGCTTGAGTGTGAAGTGTTATGCTGATAAGAAGTTTGCAACCAGCTGTGCTCTACTGAGGGAACATCAAATCTTCAAACTCAGAAGATCCCAAGATAAACCCAACATTTCCTCTTCCAATATGTTCTTTCCCTTGTCCTCATGTGTCAATAATAACATCTTCCTTATCACCTACAAAAAGTCCTCCATCATCAATTTCTCCCTTTTCTCTGTGCTCCATATCCTATCAGTTGCTATGACCTATACTATCCCAATCTGTAACATTTCCCCAAATTCAGCTTTTCCTCACTGACTTCCAGTGGAACCTGCTGAGTGAATATAAACACTTCTGAAGTTGTAAAGATCTACAGGTTGAATGGATGCTTGCTCCGTTCCTCTCTCCCCATTCAACATGATAAACAATCATACAGAGGTATAAATAACATATAATAATATAAATTCCAGTGGAAATTTAAAGGTTAATGCTTTTGGTCTTCAACTTATGAACTTAAATCATTGAATCCCTGGAAGATTCCAATTTAGTGAGTATTCAGTTAGCTTTAGCATTTTAAAATTTGTGTTTAACAAAACTTTCTCTAAAGACCTATGATTTTGCAATTCCTTTTGTTAAAATGGACGAGCTCACTGGGATGAATTTATTTTGAGAAAGGAACCATTCCTGTTTGGCCCAGAAGCTAAGATATAAATTCTAGTCACATAATTTCAGGTACTGATAAGGCAAATAAGATTTTTGTTTCATTTTTCTATTAACTGATACTCTTAAAATGATCATCTTTCTGTATTTGTCTACTTTTAAAAATAAGTTCTAAAAATGACCTTAGTAGAAACTACTATTTAATAAATATTTTGTGATAAATGGCTAGAGAAAGGCTAGAGCACGTAATAGGTGAGTTATGCTTAAAAAGATTGAAATATTTTAAACAATAATTTTCTATCAGGAACTTAAAAGTCTTCAAAAGGAAGAAATCAGGAAATGTTTCCAAATATGTATTGAGTATCTGAAAGGAAGAAACTAAATAGTTAATTTATATTATCTACAAGTAAGTATTATACAAAATTGCTGTTTGTGCTATTTCTTTGATGAGTTTGAGACTCGTTTCAATCATTATTAAATGATTATACAATAGGTTATATATACATTACCTGTTGCCCAGATGCAGCCCCCAAGCATTGCAAAAGGCCAGAACTTAGGGCAATGTAATATTAGGTTGACCACCAAGGCAACCAACCAAATGGCAGCACAAAGAACCCACTGAAGAAACATTCCTAGAAACAAAAGAACTTAGTGTTAATGCACCAAAATGATTTGAGTAAACTTTTGCTTAGGAACATGGACGAGACACTCCTGTAGGCAAGGCCACAGTTTATTAAATGTCTATGCAACAGGCACTTCGCACATTTGATTTTTACAACTATTCTGCATCATAATTTACGCTAACTCAAAGAGAAAATTCCAGATTAAGCAATTTGTCCAAATAGCTGCTAGTCGGTAGATCTGAAATTTAAACTCAGGTTATATGATTCTAAGCCTATACACAGTACAATACTGCTTAATATTCTTCTTTTTTAAACTATCAGACAAATCAGGAATTCTCAATCATAGAATGTTAGCAAGACCAAGTCTTTATTTCCATTCAGGTGTGACACCAAGTGCCATCCACCAAAACATGGCATTAAGACTTCAGAATAGCATACAGTGACTTAAAACTTCAGGAATGATTTGTGCCAATTCTGGGATAAAAATAAAGTCACTTATGGCCACAAACTGGCCTCATCTACAGTCTAATGCCTGTGATAAACCAGAAATTACAAATCTGGAGAATAAGCCTTCTAGATCAGGACTATTCTTCTTTGTCACACTGTGAGCTGCTATTTGCTAGTGATCGAAAGATCACCTGGTGACAAGAGATGTATGTATCTGTACATCTCTGAAGCTGCTGCACCATCAAGGATTTAGGGATTTAAGAAGATAGAGAAAAATAGTTGACATTGCAAGAAATAGTGAGGAGGCAGTGATAACGTGTCACTGTTGACCCTCGGGATGATTTTTGCCTATTTCTATTTGCTCTCACAGTGAAGGAGAGGGAAAAAACTGGCTTCTGATTTCTGAGGCAACAAAGTAATATCATTCAGATGACAAGGAACTTCATTGTACAAATTCCTCACTTTACAAGTGAGAAACTAATAATGAAAGAGCTGAGATTTGCCCAGGGCTGAAAGTGTGCTCCATGTGTGAGGGCCTGCGTTCAATCTCCAGCACCCAAAATAACTGACTAAATAACTAAATTGACTTATTAAATTAAAAAAAAAAAAAAAAAAAAAGACTTGCCTCGGAACACAAAATTAATTGCAAAAGACCTAAAATCCAGGTCCTCTACCTTTCCTGCCCTTCCTGCTACCCCATCTTTTTTTTTTTTTTTTTTTTTTTTTTTTTAAGTAGTTTCTATTCCTGTTTCAAGTCCAAAGAAAAAGAGAAGAAAGACTCTGGAGGAAAAAGATTTGTAATCCTATTTTCTAAGCAGTATGAAGACAGGAAATTAAGGAGATAAATGCTAACAGAAAGTGTCTTCCTAATAGGTCTTCATCCCAATATCCTCAATTCCTTCTGGCTTCTGTATGGAGGGCATTAGATAAAAATAACTCTGACTTTTCCTTCTCTAAAATAACACATCAGTGTTAAGATGAAATGTGCATTATTAAAAATCACTGCAAACTATTCAAAGTTATGCAAAAACCATGCAATACGAATCACAGAGCTTTTAGGGAAAATGGGGTTTGGGGAAAGAACTTTGGAAAACTTCATCAGCAATGTATTAAAAAAGAGTAGTGACCTAACAAAAATGACAGTTGGTTCTAACTGGTTAAATACATGAATGTTACAATAAATACAGCACTCTAATTTGAAAAAGACTAGAGGTTAGCTAGAGGAGCAGCATCAGAAGACAAAAGTACTGTGAAGTTGGTGAATAAAGGGTTGTGCCCCCAGATGTGTGTGGGTGTGATGTGTAACACATGGGGTGAACTGAAGAAGCTTGTAGATGTTTGAAATGTGTGTGTGTGTGTGTGTGTGTGTGTGTGTGTGTGTGTGTGTGTATGTGTGCACATATGCATGTGCATGTACTTTGTCTCTTACTACACATCTTTTATTCACCTTGGTGCAATTTTCTGTGTTTACCTCTGAGTTTTCTCAGAGACAAAACTGCATATAAACTAGCACAAAATGCTTGTTATACTCAACATTGTTCTTTAACACATCAATCATGTTGGAAATTTGTGCTTTCAAAGCAAATGTTAGTAGAATTTACTGTAACTTACTTCCTTTGTAAACATAGCAGATATTGTCTGAAAAGCTTTCCTGGCAGTACCTAGCCCAGTTTTACCATAAAACATAATCTCAAGGGTGATCCTATACTAACTCTCAGATAAACAGGCATGGGTACTGTCAAATGATGTATGTTAAGCTCTTTTCATTATTTTTATAGGTATAATTTTTTAAAACGACCAGAAAGTGTTAAAAATAATTTTAGGTTAATAATGTGGAGAAAATAATTACCATCACCAGTATCATATTTTTTAAGTGGCACAAAATTTGAGCCAAACAAAAGTATCGCTACAGAAGAGGAGAGGTAGCCAATGGCTAGGTTTGTTCCATTATTGATCATGGTTCCGGTTGTGCCAGAGAGGGCTGGTTCACTTTTGGCTCAATATGCTTTTCAAAAGTCTCTGAAATAAAAGAAATAAAAAATGAAATGAGAAGGGGTGAATCTCTGAACAAATTGTAATTAATACACAATATCATCAATCAAAAGTATGGACACTAAAATAACTTCTTGAAGATGATTAGGATGTTATACAGTTATATAATGCTCACATGCTATGATCATTCATTCATTTTTTTTATTCTTACAATGAATATGTTTTATCCCTACCTTACAAGTTTAAAAATCCAACTTTTTCTTGCAATTTGACTTCTTCCAAGATCTGCTGCCAATTTTTATTACATTATAGAAAAATTCTCCTCTGTAATAGATTAGTATAAGGAAAAGATTTGGAGGCCTAGGACTTGGTTTACTTCAATTGGTTGTTGTGGACAATCAAATGCAAAAACACCTGCAGGGACTCCCAAAACTCCTAAGTGCTTTCTAAGCAAAAGCTCTTGTTTTCTTTCAGACATCAGCTTCAGGGCACATGAGGTTGTATTGTTGCTACAAACTCAGGATTCCCTAGGGGGAAAAGTAGTTTTCTTTTTATCACTAGTATGCCCATTTTAAGTATTAGTCTAAATAGTTCATGTGGGTGGGTGTATAGTTCAGAGGTAGTCTATGCTGAGCAGGTGGGAAGTCATGGATTCTATCCCGGCGCTCAAAATAAATATAGTTCATGAATCTTTGTATGATTATGACCTTCTAAAAAACGAATAGATAGAAGATGTGCTTCAAGAATCTTGTAAAGTCAAAGATCAGCAACGGTGTGTTGTGCAATACTGTAGGCCAACAGAAGTGTGTGAGCCAGCTAGTTAGTTGTCTGTGTTGTGCAATCCAAGAACCACGAGGCACAGCCAGATAGCTAAATTTTCATTAAAATTAGTTAAATCAAGTAAAATAGAGAAAAATCAGTTCCTCTGCCACATCAACTACATTTCAAGTGCTTAATAGCCATGTGTAACCATTAGCTACTCTATTGGACAGTGCAAGTTACAGAATTCTTCCATCATTGAAGAAAGTTCTAGGGGACAGTACTGCTACATTTATTAACAAATTTTGGCTCTTCAATGAAGAAAAGAGGCCAAACTGCAAATAACCAAGAGTCAGACATTTTTTACAAGAAAACATTTAGAAAAGACCACTAAATATAATTCACCTTATTTAGTTGCATGAACCACATGAAACACACACACACACACACACACACACACACACACACACACAAAGTATTTTTATCAGTCTTTCCACAATACCACTTTATATTTGTTTTTGTACATTGACCCTTTGGAATAACCTTGTGGAATAGAATTCCAAGATAATCCATTTTTCTTTTTTTCTCCAAATTTAATGTTACAGTGATAACAACTTGTTGATATATTTTGAATAAAAAGCACACTGGAAATCACCTTTCCTTGTTATTTTGTTTTAAAAAAATGATAAATATTTAACAATCTATGTAATAATTTTACTGGCAGGCTCCAAAAAAGTTTAAGCCCTTGAAGTGACTTACATGCACTACTGCTCAAGGATCAAATATGCAGAGCTGCTGAGATATGATACAGGAGCTAAAAAGGGTCAGAGAGATGTATCTGGGAAAGCTATCATGGGACTAGAAAGACAGAATTAGGTGTTAGATATGAATTTTTTTCCATTTTAATTAAAAAGAAGCAAAGCAAAACAAAATCTTTGTAAGTACATTGATAAAAAGAGAATGACTAAACTTCAAAAAGTGACAAATTATTTTATTGACAGACAGTCTTATACCTCTCAGATTTCACCCTGGATTGAAAGAATAATTTGAAGTGCTAATCAGGGTACATGAACTGCATTTTGACGGTTGTGTGACCATTCATCAGTTAGAACTTACAGATAAATGAAGTTTATTGCATATAGCTCTGGTATGTTTCAAAAAGCACATGATCTAATTTCAATGTGCATTGGTAATAACTTCTTGTCTTTCAGAGTCTACCTCTTTCTAATCAATGAAGGTTTTGTGGAAAAGAAAAGCACCGTCACTTTTTCTAGCATATTGCTCCCAATTGCTTTTAGTGTTAATCTCAAACTATATTTATTTTGATTCTGGGATGGAATTTCTCTTTGTAATTTTATTTTTGCTTTTTTTCCTCTTTAAAGTTTTTGTTATTTTATTTTCTAACTGGCACAAAAATATAACAATTGTACATATTAATGGGTTAAGGTGATGTTTCCATCCATGTATTCATTGTGTAATCTTTAAATCACATTAAACATATCTTTCTTCAAACATTTATCATTTTCCCATGATAAAAACTAACAAAATTCTTTCTTTCCTTTGAACTACTTTTAGTGAAACGTGAAACCAAACATCATTTTATACAGTTTACTTTTAACTGTCCACTTATGTTTATTAAACTATACATGTATTTTAATTTTACTACTTTCACTTATTAGTAAGTATTTTTCCTCTGTGTTTTTCACATTAATTTAAACTTCTAATCAGCCCCTTCCACCTTTGTTAAATTAGTACTTGGTGGGTTCTGATCTGTACTGCTTGTTCTACTGCGAAGATTTCATTTTTAGTTTCATGGTAATTTCCTCGAATCTCCCGCAAACCTCTGCTGGTCTCTTGGTTAACAGTGCTTGCACGTATTTATTCTGAGCCTGGAGTTTTCTTTTAAACATCAGCACGTTTTGGAAAAGTGGTTCCCGCTCCCCACAAGCCACCCGGTCCTCCTGGAGTCTCTACTCACCGCGTTCGGGCTGCGCTGGGACTGCCGGCCCATTCCCCACGCCCAGCCTACTCGCCCGAGGTACTTCCGGCCGAGTCGGTTCCCTCCCCGCCCCCGGCTGGACCGGCGAGACTTCCAGCACCTGCCAACGGAGCCTGTCACCGGGCTGCAGGTTGGGACAGCCTTTTTTCTGCTGCTGGACTGGAGCTGTCAGGTGACAATTGAGGAATCGTCCAGCCCTTTGTCATTCAACCAGCAAACCAGAAAAGTTTTGTGTATAAAGACGTGATTGTTCAGAGAAGGCTGGGCACGTCACCCCAAGCTCCCAGCGTTATTTGTGTTTATGAATAAAACAAAAGACTGTGGAATTTCACAAGATTGTAAAATAGTACCCCAAGCTAACCTTTTTCCCCATTGAACATCAAAAAAATTAATCAAAACTATTGAGGTCCCTAGCATCTCCTGTGACACAAATTTCACTTGTAATCACTAATCCTTTTTAAATGCATTCAAACCTTTGATTTGTATATTTATCTGATATGTACAGAGAGATGAAAATGCAACTTTCTAGTCTTCTTAAGCTTGGCGGCATCATATTGCAATGACCAGGGAGGGATGCGGGGTGTGTGTGTGTGTGTGTGTGTGTGTTTGTGTGTGTGTTGCTGCTTCTTCTTTTTAAAATACTAGTCCCATACCAGACCAACTAAAATAGAATCTCTGAGTGTGGCTCCAGAATCATTTCTTTTTAAGACTTCCTTCAGGTGACATTAATGAGAAGTCAGGCTTGAGGATTATATTCTAGGTCTATATTTGTCAAATTTCATTGCCTGTAATTGCCTGAAGAGTGCATTGACATGTTGACATCTTTATTTAGATTTTTAAGAAACATTGCTTTAGTTCTCTACTGTCCAATATGTAAGTAGCCACTAGAAACATGTGGTTATTATTTAAATTAAAAAAAATTAGATAAGAAAAAAAAATCCAATAGTCCACTTGCATTGGACATTTCAACTGCCAATAGCCACATATACAGATTATAGAACATTCAAGCACGGTACAAAATTTACTGGAAAGCATTGTTCTAGACAGCTCTGGGAATATAGCAGTGACTGAGACAGAGTCCTAACTTCATGTAGGTTCCAGTACAACAAAGGACACGAACATGAACTTTAAGTTCACAAAGGGGAAGTACTGAGTTCTATCTCAGTCTAAGTTTAAGGAAGGCATCTTTGAAATTAAGTGACATTTAACTGAGACCATCCAGGGGTTGATAATGGTTATGCAGTTCGCAACTAGAAAAAAAAAATTTATGATGGTTCAAAGATGAACTTGGGATTTGTTTTTTGATATTGCATAATCATAGACTACAGTGTCAGATAAGCAGATGGGAAGTCAAAGTATTATTTCATTTAAGGGATTAAAAGAAGCTAAACCTTTTCTCTTGAAGGAAAGGATTAACTTAGTAGTTCAGAAAGATCTTGAAAAAAATAAAGTCCCTTTGCCACACAGACGAACTTACATAGCACATCTCTATTGTGCTTTTGGCTTTATTGTGCTTTGCAGATATTGTATATTTCTACAAATTGAAGGTCTGTGGCAACCTGGCACCAAGCAGGTCTATTGGTGCCGTTTTTCCAAGTATATGCTTATTTTCTTTCTGTGTCACATTTTGGTAATTATCATAGTATTTCAACCTTTATTTTTTGGTATTGGGGATTGAATCCAGGGTCACTTAACCACGGATCCACATTCCCAGCCCTCTTAAAATTTTTTTAAATTTTTTTTTTTTTTTTTTTTTTAATTTAGAGACAGGTTCTCACTAAGTTGCTTAGGGCTTCACTAAGTTGCTGAGACTGTCTTTGAACTTTGGATCCTCTTGCCTCAGCTTCCTGAGCCACTGGGATTACAGGCATGCACCAGTGTGCCCAGCAGACTTCAAATTTTTTTTTTTTTTTATTACTTTTGTATCTGTTATGAGGGTCTGTGATCAGTGATCTTTGATGTTAGTATTATAAGTGTCTTGGGGTACAATCAACTGCAACCACCGAACACAGGGAGTTTAATCGATAAATGTGTGTATTTTGACTGCTCCACTGTCTGGCAGTGCTTCTCTCTTCGGATCTTCCTATTCCCTGAGTCACAACGATATTGAAATTAAGGCACTTCATAACCCTGTAATTGCCTCCAAGTGTTCAAGCAAAAAGATGAGTTACATGCCTCTCATTTTAAATTAAAAAAAAAAAAAAAAAAAAAAAACTAGAAATAATTAAGATTGCTGGGGAAGGCTGGTTGAAAGATCAGATAGGCTGAAAGCGAGTCCTATTGTGCCAGGGTAGAAAGGTGAATGCGAAGGAAAAACAGTTGAAGAAAATTAGATGGGCTACTCCATTTGCATTTCTTCCCTCGAGAAGTATTTCTTCAGATCTTTTGTCCAATTTTTAATTGAATTACTGGTTTTCTTATTGTGAAGTTTCATTAATTTTTGTATATTCTGGATTTTTAACCTTTTTTGGGTGAATAGTTGCAAAATATTTCCTCCCATTCTGTAGGATGTTTCCATATTCTGCTGTGTTCTTGGCTATGTAGAAGATTTTCAGTCGAATGCCACCCCATTTGTCAAGTTTTCTTCTGTGTCTTGTGCTTTTGGGGTCATATCCAGTAAAACATTGCATGGAGGAAAAATTATTGTCTTGAAATATTTCCCATTTTCTTATGGTAGTTTCAGAATTTCAAGTTTTACATTTAGAGTTTTGATCTACTCTGTTGAATTTTATGAAAAAAGTTCTCCACATCTTTAAGTCATCAGAGAAATGCAAATCAAAACTACACACACACAATGGAATATTATTCAGCCATAAAGAAGAATAAAATTATGGCATTTGCAGGTAAATGAATGAAACTGGGGAATATCATGCTAAGTGAAATAAACCAAACCCTAAAAAAACAAGGCCTGAATGATTTCTCTGATAAGCGGATGATGATACATAACAGGGGGTGGGAGGAAGGCAAGAATGGAGGAAGGATGGATTGTATAGAGGAAAATGAGGGTGGGGAGGGCGTGCGGGAAAGGAAAAATAATAGGATGAGACAAACATCATTACCCTATGTACATGTTTGATTACACAAATGGTGTGACTCTACTTCATGTACAACCAGAGAAATGATAGATGTATACCATTTGTGTACAATGAGTCAAAATTAAAAAAATGACTACAGTGATATTTCACCTCATCTCAGTTAGAATGGTCTTTATAAGAAAAAGAAAATGCTGCCAACGATATAGAGAAAAAAATAATTCTTATACACAGTTGGTGGTAATATAAATTAGTACAGCCACTGGGGATAATAGTATAGAGGTTCCTCATAAAACTAAAAATAGAACTGACATATGATCCAGCAATACCACTCCCAGGTATGTATCTAAAAGAAATGAAATCAGCATTCCACACATATCTGTGTGTCGTATTTATTGCAACACTATTTGCAATAGCTAAGATAGGGATTCAGCCTAGTGCCCATCAACAGATGGATAAAGAAAATACGGTTTGTGTACCTAATGGAGTATTATTCAGCCATAGGGAAGAATGAAATCATGTTATTTCAGGAAATTAGATGGATCTGGAAGACATTATGTTAAGTGAAATAACCCAGATACAGAAAGACAAGCACTGCATGTTCTCTTTCATATGTGGCAGATAAAACAAAATTAACTTGAAAATACACTAGCGAATACTAGGAATTGGAAAGAGTGTGAGGGAGAGGGGATGGTGGATAAGAATTTGATCAGTTCATGCTTTCTGCATGCAGGAAATACCAAACTGAATCCCGTTCAAATGTATAATTAGTATGCATTAGCAATTTTTTTTAAATTAAAATGTGCTATCGTGAACAAAAGAATGATAATGTGAAATAGCCTTATTGCTGATATGGAGAAAATTTTAATGGTCTAGGTAGAAGATCAAACCAGTCACAACACCAGCCACGATATTCCCACAAGACAAAGTCCAATTCAGAGCAAAACTCTAACCCTTCAAGTCTATTAGAGAGTTGAAAAATTGCATAAGAAACATTGGAAGTTAGCAGAGGTTAGTTCCTGAGGTTAAAAAGTCATCTCCATAAACTTAAAAAAAATTTGCAAGATGAAGCAGAAGTGCTGATGCAGAAGCTGCACCAAATTATCCAGAAGACCTAGCTAAGAAGATCAGTGATGTTGAATCCTTATCTTGGAAGAAGATGCCACCTAGGACTTTCATAGCTAGAGAGGAGAAGTCAATGCCTGGTTTCAGAGCTTTAGAGATGGCAGGCTGGCACTCTTGCAACTGGTGACTTCAAGTTGAATCCAAAACTCATTTATAATTCCAAAAATCCTGAGTCAGTTAGAAAGTGTACTGCATTTGCTCTGCCTGTGCTCTAAAATGGAAAAGTGAGTCTGGATAATAGCATGTCTGTTTAAACACAGTTGACTGAATATTTTAGGCTCACAGTGGGGACCTATAGCTCAGGAAAAAAAAAATCTTTACAAAATGTTACTATTCATTTACAATGCACCTGGTCACCCAAGAGCTCTGATGGACATATGTAATGAGATTATTGTTTTCATGCCTACTAACACAGCATCCATTCTGCAGCCCATGGATCAAGGAGTCATTTCAACTTTCAAGTTTTATTATTTAAGAAATACATTTCATAAGGCTTAGCTACTATACATCACAGTTTCTCTAATGTATTTGAACAAAGTAAATTGAAAACCTTCTGGAAAGGATTCACCATTCTAGATGCCATTAAGAACATTTGCAATTCATGGCAGGAGGTGGAAATATCAACATCAATAGGAGATTAGAAGAAGTTGATTCCAACCTTCATGGATGACTTTGAGGGGTTCAAGACTTTAGTTGAGAAAGTAACTGCATATATGTTGGATGTAACAAGACAATGATGAGGAGTCGCTGGTTTTGGGTAAACAAAGAAAGTGGTTTCTTGAGATGGAATCTACTCCTGGTGACTTTGCCTTGAACATTGGTGAAATGACAACGAAGAATTAAGAATATTATATAAACCTGTTTGATAAAGCAATGGCAAGTTTTGAGAAGAATGACTCCAATTTTGAAAGAAGTTCAAAACTGGTAAAATGCTATCACATGGAGAAATGCTACTGAGAAATCTTTCCTAAAAGGAAAAATCAGTTAATGAGGAAAACATCATTGCCATCTTAAGAAATTCTCACAGCCACGTCAACCATCAGCACCACCATCCTGATCAGTCAGCAGCCACTGGCATTGAGGTAAGACCCTCCACTAGCAAGAAGATTTCTACTCACTGAAGGTTCAGAGGATCATTAGCATTTTTAATAATAAAGTATTTTTAATTAAGCTAGATATGTACTTTTAAAAACATAATACTATCGAGCACTTAAATGGCTGCAGTAGAGAGTAAACATAAATTTAATTTGCACTGGGAAGCTAAAAAGTTCATGAGACTCACTTACTTGCAATATTTGCCTGATGGCCTGGAACTGAAACCACAATATCTCTGGGGTATGCCTGTAGATAAACACATACACAAACTTGTTTCCACAAATATAGGGCCTAAATCCAACTTAGAATTGTTTCACTCTGTGATCAGAAGAGACTTGAAATATCTTGTAGTTTATTATTGCTTCAGATTCATATTGAAAAACAGACTCCCACTGTTGAGAATTTCCTAAAATCTGACAGTGAGTTGGGGTTGTGTCAGACCTGGGAATGTTTATTATGGAATATCTCTGTGCAGTGCTTTATACATTAGGCCCCAGAGGAAGTTCAAATATGAATAACACAGCTTATATTCTTTTCTTTCAATTTTTTTTCATATGCATTAATGACTAAATATAAAGGTTTATATATTAGAAGAATATTGTAAAGGATCCAGGTTCTAATTTTGGCTTTATCTACTAACAATATTTCTCTAGAAAAGTAATCTAATTTTCTTAATCTCAGTTTTCTTATATTTAATATGGTAATAATAAGATCTGTGTATCTCATCCTGTGATCAAATGAGATCATGTATATAATTATATTATTAGGATTTATTGGTTTCTGCTCTGACATTTGAAGAGCTTGGAAATTAAGTCTTTGCTTCCATTATAACAGCAAGAAAATAAGCTGAACAAACCAAATCAACAACTTCTTAGAAAATTGAGGTCATATGTTGAACCATCTTCCTGAAAAGTAAGGAGGTAAATGAATAAAGAATCACAATTTACCAGAGAAGCAAAAGATGCTGGAGCCAGTAATAGGCTGGGGTACATAAAAAATAATGAGCAAATTGTGCAGGCAGATTGTGCACGAGCTAAGAGTTGAAAACTCTGGAAAGGTGGGGCCCAGTCTTGGTGGGGGCATTCACAGGTCTCACTTTCAGAAGCCCCATCAGAGTCTTAGGAAAAAAATTTCTTGCTTCTGGCATGGGAAAGAACCATTTGAAATACACCCACATTGTTTTGCTTTGTGAAACGAAAGCTTACCCTCAAGGAAAACTTCACTAGAACTTTATCTGAATTATAGAAAGGGCAATTAGATAATTTGAGACCCTTCTAGACTCTTTTAACATAGGAGGAGGGGGGAAAAAAGGAGGGAAAGAGGAGGTTAAAAACTCTTCTGAAGGTCACAGCCCTGGGATTTTGGACAATGAAAAAAAATTCAGGTTTTATCATAAGATTATAAAAATATTATCCATTCCTCAATATCTTATGACTGCATTAATATTGCTCTGTATAATAATTGAGAGAGCCTCAAGACACAGACTCTATTTAAGGACAAGTTTGTAAGAAAATACAAAGACAAAGGGGAGAAAATAGGAATATTAAAATATAGACCTGTATAGATGCAGCAAACATTAAGCATGGCTAACTTTCGTCCAGGTAAACATAAAATCTAAAAGTCTGTTTACTTCATTTCTTGTTATCTGATCCATCATGGCTGGCTTTCAGCAAACAATTGCAAAGCATGCTACAAGCAAGAAAAAAGTTTGACAAAGCAGAGCAGTCTAAGATATGTCAGGGAGTTTGCAATGATCTGTCTGTACACTTAAATCTGCCTGATTAATATGCTAAGAGATCCATTAGAAAAATTTGGACAAGGTGCAAGAACAGATGTGTAATATAAGGAAAGAAATGAGAACTCTAGGAATTGAAAGGCAATGCTAGAAAGCAAAACAACCACAAAGGTATCAAATACAGGTCTTGGGAATATCAGGAGGAAAAGAGATAAAGAAACAATATAAGTGTTAGTGGCAGGAAATTTTCCAAACTTAATGCTAGACATCAATCTATAGATCCAGGAATCTCAGAGAAAATCAGGCGGGATAAATAAAAATGAACAAAAACTATATTTCATATTCCAATTGCAGAAAATCAGACAACGAGAAAACATAAAGCTAGAGGAAAAAATGCACCTTACTTACACAGGAGTATGGATAAGAATTAAACAGATTTTTTAGAAACCAGACAAACAGAGAGTGACATGAAATATTGAGAATTGTTCAAGGAAAACTCTACCAACCTAGCATTCTGTATCCAGGGTGATTAGCCTTTCAAAGGAAAAGAGAAATGAAGACTTCTCCAGACAAGCAGTAACGAAGGGGATATGTGACCAGCAGAACTCTCTTGGAAAAAATGATAGAAGGTCTTCATATAGAAGAACAATGATAAAGATCAGAAACTCCGACATGAAGGAAGAACAGAAAAAGTATAAGTGAAAAACATCTTGCGTTTTTCTTTACTAATGTAAGAATAACTGTTCAAAATAGTAATAGTAGCAATATGCTGGGTAGTTTTAGTGTATGGATATGTGAAATGAGCAACAGTAATGCTTAAGAGGCAGGAGGGAGGCTTTGGGAATAGTTTATTAGATGGTGCCTGTACTACCAGTGAAGCATATAGTGTTATTTAAAAGTGAACTTGGATTATTTAAAAATGTCAACCACAAATCTAGGAAAATTCCTAATTTTTTTTTAAAAAAGGATGCATATTGATGTTCAAGAAAGGAGAGAAAATGGAATCCTATAATAAAATACTCAATTAAAACTAGATGAGTCAGAAAAAGAGAGAGAGGAAGACAAAAAGGAAGAAGAAGGAGGAGGAGGAGGAGGAGGAAGAGGAGGAGGAGAAGAAACAACAACACAACAATAACTAAAAAGAGTAACTAAAAGAAAACATTTACTATAAGGGACATTTTATTCCAACACTATTAATAATCACTTTAAACGTAAATGGACCCAACTATACGTTGTCGACAAAAAAATCCACTTTAATTTTAAAGGCACACATCTAAAAACCATGGAGAAACATATACATGATACCATTAACCAAAAGAAAGGTGGGAACCTATTATAATTTCAAACAAAATATATTTCATACCAGGAGATTATCAGGTATAAAGAGGGTCAGCATATTCGGATAAAAGAATAACCCCTCCAAAAAATGTGAAGGTTTATGCACCTCACAGCCCACTGTCAAAATATGTAAGAAGAAAACTGGTAAAACTGCAAGGGGGGGTGGTTATAATGAGGGTCATGACTATTCCTCTGTTTGTAATCAATGGATCCAGAAAACAGATAATTAGTAAGGATGTAGTGACTACATCTGGGTCCAATCCATTGATCAGACTCAAGGCACTGTACAATAGAGTGAACTGAGTGAACTCCAATGTAAATTTTGGACTATAGCTCATAATAATGTATCAATATTTGTTTATCATTTTCAAGAAATGCAATATATTTTTTTAAGGATTGAAGCAGACTAAGACAAGATGCTAATTATAGGGTAACTAAAAGAGGATAGCTGTGTGGGAACTTGGTCTTATCTGCTCTGCTTATCTGTAAATCTAAAACTGCTCTGTAGTCTATAAAATATTGCTTTAAGTTTGAGATTATTTTAGAAGGGTTAAACTATTTTTTCAGCCTGGGGAAGTAAACCGACCAAATCTTACCTTGTATCATCTCTATCTCTATCTCTATCTCTATCTCTATTTCTATCTCTATCTCTATCTCTAGCTACATCTGTACATAATTTCCTCATTTACTTAACTATATACTTAAGTCATTTGATTATCTGCTTCAATAATTTATCAAATATAAGAGAAGTACTTATAAAGTGCATTGTCTACTGTCAAGTTATATTTTTCTTTTTTAAAAGATCAAAGCCAATATTTTTCACATTTAATCTCTGAACACTTTTTTTTTTTAAACCACTTATGACCTTTTGGGGTATATGCGTGTGGGAGTTTTAAAAAAATCTAGGCTACTTGCTTTCCTCTCTTAGTTGCTAAATTATTATTTTACAGATGAAGTGATACTGCTTCCTATTTTGAGGATCTCTCTATACAAGAAGAAATTATAAATTGTGTGAAGGCAGGAAAAAACCTGCTGATTCATTTGATTATGTAATCATGCATGTTGTATTTAAAAGAACTCTGCCTCTGTTTTTGTAGAAAGGAGGGAATCAATTTAACACATAATTATCTTTCTTTTCTTCTTTCTCTTTTTCCCCCTAATTACTATCCTGCCAAAATCTTACAAATGACTTGGTATAGGAAAGAAATAGTTCTTGCTCAAGAAACTATTCCTTAGACCATAATTGATACCATGCATCATCCTATTTCAGTACCAGGTCAAATATACCTCACTGTAAGTCTGATGAAATGGAGTCCAGACTGAGGTTGCTATCATTGCCCATTTATAGTTATATGCACAGAAGAACCTAGACAGGCACCAGGGAATCTTCCATGTTCCTGTCTTTACAATCAAAGTGTTCTTTGGTTCTTCACAGTTGCCAGCATAAGTTATTCCATTAATAGAGTGACTGCTTTTTTTGACTGGTGTATCAACAAATCTTCCTCTATGTAGCTTTGTCTTTGACTTCTCCTCATGCAGAGAACAGAGTTTCACTCTTAGCATTTGTTCCACAGCTGCCAATAACACATATTAATTAGGTCTTGCAATCATTTATAAGAGGATGTTATTTTCTCCTAGAGAATGTACTGTGTTTTCCCACTCAGGTTGTGCTCAGTCTGATCCTTGTTACTGGTTTGGTTTGGAACTTGCCTTGGGTTCTCTAAAGGCATCCAGGTGAGGGGCAGCTGTGCGATTTCAGTCACGTCTGGTGTGGATGAGGGAAGGGTTAACTGTCAGAGGATGGTGCTAGTGATAAATCAATTAATTATCAATAAACTTACCTAATCAATAAACACACAAGAGTCAATACTCTTGTCAAAAGGAAGGAGGTGTGATGGATGGGTCATACCAGATCTGGCCTTCAACAAGATGGAGAACCCTATCTTCACCTTTATTTATAGTTATACAGGTAAAGGGGCCAAGACAAGGAGGGGCTTCTTCTGTGAGGAACAGGATGGAGTGGAGTTAGGGGAGTCATTTGCCTAGGGAACTAGCATATCCTCAGATGGTAAGCCACTCCCATACAGGGCCACCTACTCCCTGGTGGTCTGGAAAAGTCTCTATGGCTGCCAATTCCTGGGAGTTAGGCCTCTGTATCCTACAGCTCAACCAAGTCTGATTCTGCTAGGCAAGAAGGCTCCCCACAGGCAGCTATAGAAAAGGAGATACTTCTGCCATCCTCAATGGATGAGAACACCTGGAAGTTTAGGATTTTCTAACTTGTCCACCCAGTTGCCCCTGTTTCAGGGTACATGGTCCCACTGTTCCTGTTAGGGTCCTGACTTGAACAAATGAGACCAACTTCTCAGGTCTCAGCTGTTTCTCAACCTCTTAGGTTTGTGCCTGTAGCTCTGCTACTATTACAGTTCCATGCTGGGCCTGGTTTCCGTGTCTGCTTTGTGGACGTATGATATAAGAACACCCCTAACAGCACCGTAGAGGTCTTCTTTTTCATTCCGAACTTTGAGTTTTCAGTTTGCTAATCTGACTCTGTCATTTTGTTTATTTATCTGCAGGGATACCTACAGCTATTAATAAAAATCGGCTAACTCTACCATCTTTATTTAATGTACATTTTTCAAGAAGAGTCTTTATCACATCATGGAAGCAAACAAATTTACCAAGAACAACCTGACATTAGGAAAAATATGCTGTTTTAGTGAGAATTGATGATGCTATGTTGAAAGGGTTTCTGCCCTTAATTTTTAGGCAAAATGTTTTACATTAAAAGTTTTCCCCAAAATTAATAAAATTATTAACTCTTGTTAACTTTTAAAAATAATTTCACAAAAATTTAAAGTTTTATTTCTTAAAAAGTTCTCAATTCTATAAGCATAATAAGATAGTTAAGCTATATTAACAAAGATTGTATTAATCACCTCTTCTGAGCTTAAGAATGCATAATATGCTAATATTATTTGATAATTTATTTGTACAGAGACCTCAGGACAGGGGTCCTGAGACATGTTTGAGGAATGGCAAAGAGGTCACTATAGTTGGAGCTGAGGCGGTAAGAAGGAGAGTAATAGAAGATGAAGTTAGAAAGATCCTTGGAATAGGCAGGGTGAGGAGAAGACTTGTGGGCTATCAAGAGGACTTTGGCTATTCCTCTGAGGGAAATGAGAAGTCACCAAAGTATTTGATCACAGGATACATATTAATTGTCTATTCCTATGTAACAAATATAGCCACGCAAAATAGTAGCATGAAAGAACACTAAATCATGTATTATCTCCCACAGTTTCTGTGAGCAAAGAATTTGGGATGGGTTGGGTAAGAGTTGTAGTCAGATGTGGACTGGGGCTCTAGGCATCTGGAAATGTGGTTGGGCCTAGGGGTTGCACATCCTAGGTGGCTTACTTATGTGACTCCTGAGCTGGCTCTGGCTGCTAAGAGGAGCCCTCAGTTCCTCTTCACCTGGACTCATCATAGGACTGCTTGTGTGTTCTCACGATGTGGTGCTGGCTTTACACAGGGTGAGAAATCTAAGGAGAATGTCATTGTCCTTTGTGACCTAAACTCTGAAATCACACACACTTCTTCTGTGTTCTATTCATCGACAGTTTGTCTCTGATTCCGTGTGAGAACACCAGAGGGTGAGGGTCACCGGGGGCCATCTTGGAGGCTGACACCCAGGGAAAAGAAGGGAGAGGAGTACTGGAACAGCATCCTTGTATGAACACAAATAGCCTTTGTTATGTGCACAGAGCAGTCATCGGTGGTAATAGCAGTTACAGGAAGTTGGGAAGATGGGGTGGTGGGAATTTGTGCACATTCTCTTAACATTTTTTCTGCTTCTTAATGAAATAGGAAATAGATCATAAGTTGAGTGAGGACCTGAAATGAGGTGTTAGAGGTTCTTAAGTATTTAAAAATTTCAAATAGCTTTCAAGTGATGTAGTGGTCTTGCTCCCTAACTCTTGCCTTGTCATATTATAAAGGAGAATAAAAACATTTTTTTATTATTGTTCTACTGTAAGAGGCTCATTCTCTCTCTACATTTCATCATAAATACAGTTATTTCCTCTCATAGTTTCAAGAGCTTTTTATGTTTATAGCATGGAAACTTGTAGGCCATAAGTGTCCTTTGGTTTGCAATTAGACTACCTTGTTACTTCTGCTTGTGGAGCAGAATAAAATACAGAAAATTAAGGGTCCTCATAGGAGACAAAATATTTAAAAAAAATGTGACATAGTCTTGTCCTCTCCTAGTCAGCCAAAGATCACCAAGCACAAACCATAGACCAATTAAGTTAGGTTAAATGACTCATTGCAATGTGGACGACTGCACATCAGAAATGAGGGGTGCCTCACCAGATGAAGGAAAAGAAAATGAATACAGAACAGTGAAAGTTTATTTATTTATTTATTTTGGATACTGGGGATTGAACTTAGAAGCACTCGACCACTGAACCACATCCCCAGCCTTATTAGGTATTTTATTTGAAGAAAGGGTCTCACAGAGTTGCTTAGTGCCTCCCTTTTGCTGAGGCTGATTGAACTCGAGATCCTCCTGCCTCAGCTTCCTGAGCTGCTGAGATTATAGGTGTTCCCCAGCACGCCCAGCAGTTTAGATACAGTGCAAATGAAGTTGTGTTTTGATGGACTCAAAGCAAAGTAGGGTTATTTGGAAAGTGGGTCAGCATTAGTTTGGAACTCCAAAATGAAACTTAGGTTCTGTTTTCTTGGAAACTACATTAAGAAGTCAAATGTTTTGTTCAGGGACCCTCTGTCTGAAGGGGACTGGAAATCAAGGCAGCTTCACTGTGTCAGGGTTACTTAATTCCTCTAGATAAGAGTGGGACATTTAATTCTTACTAAAGTAATTTCAAACAGCGAAAATTTCCAATAGTTTATGATTTCACAGAATAAAATTTCTCAGTAAAAAAACAGTAACTGCTCCAAAAATTGGATTGTTAAGGTATTTTTATGGCCGTAGTGTGTATTTGGGAAAAATTATGTTTTCAGATAAATTTGTTCATGACTTTATCTGCAGCTCTGACTGATGAATGGCAGGAACATTTTTACTTTCTTAGTCCAAGAAAGTGTTTACTTTTTTTGGACATTATTACTCTCACTTACCATAGTTCAAAATATTGGTGCATAAGTCACTCTAGCTTCCTGGGAAATCTGAGTCACAACACATAAACAGCTTGTGTCTCACACTTTTAATGCCCAAATTGCAACCTCCCCTGCAGCATGTTTACCAGACCTCAGCATCCAAGTGTCTCAGTTAGGTTTGCCAGTTTCCAAGGGGAAGTCTCACACTCCCATTGTGCCACGTTCATGTTTTTTCTTGTTCTAAGCTTGCCCTGGCTAAGATGATGTCATCACAGTTGTCTGAAGAAGGCCTCCTGTTGATGCAGCTGATGGAGTGTTTGCCACCCCTTACGCCCATAGCTGCAGCTTCCCAGGGGAGCAGGGCATTGTTGGATTCTATAAGAACCTCAGAGAGTCTCACTATAATGACATTTGCACATTGAAGCCTTTTGCTCATGTTCTCTCTCAGTAAAACTGCTTCTGCAGTCTCCTGTGCTTTGTCTTCTGCAAGTAGTCCTTAAAACTTAAAAACAAAACCAAAACCAGAAGAAAAAAAAAATCAAAGAAACAAAAATCAACTGATTGAACATAAAGAAGGAAAACAAGAAATGATATTTCATTTCCAGAGATCCTACTCTGATTCTGCTTAGATAATAATCAAACCTCAACATTAAGCCTTAACCCATAAGTCATTACTTTTTTTGTAAAAAATTAAGAACCTGCTTTAAATTTAAATAAAAATCATCAATTTTCTAAAAAAAATAGGAACAACCTATTAAGGTCATTTAGAGTCTCCATGTTATTCTTGCCAGGAATGGAATGTAAATTATTACAGCCACTATCAAAATCAGTATGGAGGTTCCCTAAAACACTAAACATTGAACTGATATATAATCCAGCTGTACCACTTCCTGATATTTATCCAGAAGAATTAGGGCAGAATGCGGTAGCAATATATGCATGCTTTATGTTTATCACATCATAGTTTACAATAGCAAGGTTGCAGAATCAGTATAGATGTTCATCAACAGATGAATGGATAAAAAGTGTGCTGTATATATTCATAGTGGAGATTTATTCAACCATAATGAAGGATTGAATTATCTTATTTGCAGGAAAATGAATGGAACTGAAGAGCATTATGTTAAGCAAAATAAGCTAGACACAGAAAGACAAGTATCATATATTTTCTCAGATATGGAAGCTAGAAGGGGAAAAAAAAGAATTAAAAAGATGTCATGAAAGTAAAAGCAAAACCAATAAAATAGAGGAAGGGGAGCACAGGAGGGAGGAGAGGAGGGCAAGGGGTGGTATTGGGGAGTACTACTGATCAAATTATTCTATGTGCATGTATGAATATGCCACAGAGAAGTCCATCCTGTATAATTAATATGCACCAATAAATAAATTTTAAAAATAGAGTCTCTGTCTTATAGATGAGAAAAGACAAAAAGAAAGAAATCACTTATCCTGTCATACTTAAATAAAAGATTTTACTCATTAAAATTTTTCAATCTCTTAACCAGGCACCTGTAGTCCCAGCTACTTAAGAGTCTGGCACAGGAGGATCACTTGAGCCCATGAGTTTGAGACCAGCCTGGGCAACATTTTGAGTTCTTGCATCTCAAAACTGAACAAATAAAAACCTTTAAACTCTTGAGTGTCATTTTAGCAAGGGTAACCTATTACATAAGTAGCCCTTAAGTGCCCCCAATGAATATATTTGGTCTCTCTCACTTTGCTTGTTGATGACCATGTAATTTTCTTCAGCACTCTTCCCCAGTCAATGGATTTATAGGTGAGAATCACATCATACCTGTACTGGAAGGATAGAGAAAGGTCACCAAGGATACTGATGAGAGTGTTATTGATGAGATCCAGCAGGGGCACTAAGGGCGGAGAAATAAGTGAGGAAAGAAAAGCCCTGGCAGAAAAACCTTCTACAAGAAACCCCTCTCAGTGGTGTCAATAAAACTGGTCATAACTGATAATCAGTGAGCATGTACTACGTGCAGTCCTTGCACAAAGACCATTATTGGCCTTATCTTGTACAATTCTTAGAACCACTTAGTCAGTTACATGCTATTACAGATTTCATAGATGAGGACACCAAGGTTCAAGAAGTAACCTGCTCAGATCACATGGCTTATAAGTGGTGGCGTTAGGTCTGAAACCAAAATCTCTGATTTCAGTGCTTATTATTCTTAATTTACTTTCTGTAATATTGTGAGATATATGCCTTATTCTTGCCCCTTTAAATAGAACTGAAATATACATATAAATATCTGAAGTAGGTAAAAAACTACAATGTGTCTATGTGTCTTTACCTGCATGTTCAGCTGTTCTCTAGGCCTGCATCATCTTCTGCCAATCAAGTACATCCTGAGTTTTTGGTTTTTCATTTCTGAGCCTTCCAATTTTTACTCTGTTTCCACTGTCCCTATACTTTTCAGGTAAAATTCATTTTCAAACTTAATATTCTGAATTCTCCCTTTAGGATTTCACCTGGAAATATTCAATTTCATACACCAATAGTAAGAGAGAGCTTTAGAGTCGCTAAATAATTGCAAGGAAAAGATCAGATATGCTTGAAAAAATGTTCAGCTATAAGCTATGAATATAATATGGGACACTTATTGATGAACACATAACATAATGGAAATTTGACTCCCATGTAGATCAGAAATTTAACACAGGCAACAAATCCAATATGAAGATACAATGTAGTTCCTTTAGTTTTATTTTATAGTTGATTTTTTTTTTTTTTCTCTACTGCTGCTGATAAGAAGGAAAACTGTTAACTTTGGTTTAAAGCTCAGTCTGCTGTGCTAATTTAAACAAAGACTTTATTCAGTATTCAGCTTCTTTTGGCAAAAATTTAAAAAAACACACACAACTAATGCTCAGTTTATCAAAAGACCTCAGATTTCCCCAGTTATCTCCGTTGGGTAGTGGTTCTGTGTATAGGGGAAGGAACGTCTTAAAGGAGCTGTCTTATGAACACGGATGAGTCAGAGTCTTAAGACGCTAGATGCTATGTCTTGTGAATCCTCTACCTCTCAGGACAATGTCCCATCTAATATCTGTCTCTGCAGCTGGCATTCTTGGCTACTTACTGACTCTTGTCTTTTGCCCCCATCACTGCATGTAAACTGTCAAAATCACCCATGGCAGCTGTGTTCCTAAAGCCAATGATTAATTCTGCATCATTATTTATGTGACTTTTCTGCAGCATCTGTCACAGTTGATTTCCCCCTTCTCTTTGATGTTTTGCACTCACATGGCTTCCAGGACACTACACTCTTCTGGTTTGTCTCCAAAACTCTGAAGATTCTCCCATCTATCTCCTTGGATGATTATTTCTTTTATTCTTGATTCCTAAATTTTAAAGTTTCCAGATGACTTTTCTGAAATCCAGTCCTATCTTTCTAATAGTTTACTCATTATCTCCACTTGGATGCCTGAGAGACAACTCAGATGTACCCCAAAACAGCTTGTGCATAATTTTCCCTTTCTAATGGCAATTCCATAATTCCATGTGTTCATACCGAGGCAAGTCCATAGCTTTTTTTCTTGTCCAATAGGAAAACATAGATTAAGACTTTTGTTCTTAAGGTCCCTTTGTAGTTTATTACCCTTTCTCTTAATTCACGATGTCTACCTTTCTATAGTACACAAGCATATTAGAATGTGTAAATTTTATTTTAATAAACTGGAGACCTATCCAGGCATGGTGCTTGCTTATAATCCCAGTAGCTTAGGAGGCTGAGGCAAGAAGATCATAAGTTCAAGGTCAGCCTCAGCAATTTAGTGAGGCCCTCATCAATTCAGCAAGACCCCGTCTCAAAATAAAAAAAATTAAAAGATCTAGGGATGTTGCTCAGTGGTTAAGCACTCTGGGTTAAATTCTGATACCCAAAATAAATGAGCAACAACAACAACAACAACAACTGCACCAAACATAAAACTAGAAAACCCAAATCCAGAAACTAGAGATCTGAGTAACTTTGGGACAAAAGTATATACAGAATTTGAAGTTCATAGTCTAAGACCTAGTTCATCAAAATCAAATTCATAAATTATGTCTTATGAACTTGCGTGATAATTTCCACTGGCTGCACTTCCTTAGTTCTCTTTTGGCTCTCTATGTGGTCTCAAATTCAACATGTTTAAAACACCATCTCCTTGAAGGTGACACATTTTGCTATGTTCAGAATTGCTCTGCTGTCTGCTCTAACTTTGTGGCTTTCTTGAACATCAGCATTTTCATACATGAACCTACCTCACTGGCCCCCATTTAATTGATTCAGGAATGTCAACTTGACTCAGCCAATTATTTCAAAATTACAATAGATTGATCCATTAGGTGATACAATGTGGGTCAATTACAATCCTTCCTTAGATTATCTGAACTTGGAAGCATGGAAAATAAAGACAGCTCCCTTCTGGATACAGAACCTATGAGAAGCAACACTAGAGAGCTATGTGTGGTCACATTTCCAGCTATGTGAAGGAAAGCAGTCTTCAGTGAGAGTGAATGAAACCAACATCCAGAGAGGTATGGATGAAATGCAGAGGACTAGATCATGGTTATATTCACGTTCCTGGATCTCATTTTTCCCTAGGCTCAGTTAATTGGCCTTTCAGCAGGTATTAATGAAGAATCTTATACTTCATATTGTGGAAAGTCATTGCTAAATAGCCTAAGAAGGTGGGGGGAAACAAACTTATTTTCTTATATCGTTGGGAAGGATATCAAAGTAGCTAACATAATCAAAGCAAGAGCTGCAGTAACCAGATCTCCATTTATGCCTATAACTGATACTTCAGAAGTGTTTGCTTTCTTTTTTGAACCATCCCTCATTTCTGCTTATCTCAGCTATTAGTGTCAATCAGACTGCATGCTGTTAAGCATGATCCTAAATGGTGATACCCAAAGACAAAGGCTCTAGGGGATAAGTCTGTGCTAACTTTCACGGAAAAGTTTAAAAAAGACTGGTGTAGCTCAGGTCACATGCCAACCTCTGAACCAACCACTCTGGTCAAAAGCAGAGGGGTATCCCTGTCATATGCTACTTCTGTGGCTTAGGGTAGGTGAGCCATCCATGAACTAAAAACAGGAGAAGTTCAGGGACTATTATCAAAAAGGATGTAATACTCTCTGAGGATACAACACTCTAGCTACCACAACCTACTACACCACTTTTTGTTGGTTTAATTCTTTCTTGGATTCTGTGCAGCAATAAATATCATTTTCTGCCTAATCCAGTTGAATTACTTTTTCTCATTTGCAATCAAAATCCCGATGAATCCATACTTTTTTATCTTTCTTTTTCTTCACAGAGTCCTATTTTCCTGGATGGTTCTATATACTGAATCACTTTAGTTAGAAATGTGGAAATTTTTCCCAATTTCTCTGCATCCCTCCTCTCCATACTCCCAAATGTAGGAATCATTCTCAAGTTTTGCCTATTCCTTCTTCTCTGTACCTAATTAGAAATCCTGCGATGGTCAGTACAAACCTTACAATAGCTCTGCGACCAACCTCATTATCCCATTTCTTGTCACAATGGTTGATGCCTTCACCATCTTTTGCTTGATATGATTCCTTAATTAGTTTTCCTACTTTCAGTCTTGCTTCTTTACTATCTTCCACCCTGTGGTAAAAGCAAAATGGTCCTGTTATTTCCCTGAATAATATTTTCTCTTGGCACCTGGTGTCTTTAGAACAGAGTTAAAGTTTTGGTGGGTGAGGACAGGACCCTTCCTCAGTGTTTACTAAGGATACTTGTCTCATTGTGTTCCGGTCTCATTGTGTTCTCATTTGTGTACCGTTTACCTTGCTGCTGTGCCATCTTTGTACTGTCCCTTTTAGTCTTTGTTTTCCTGATCCTAAATTCTAATCTCATAATTAGATGTCCTTTATTTACTCTTAGACTCCTTGATATCCTGACTCCTTCTGCCTTTGATATTAACCAGGTTCTCAAACCTGGTTGGAGGTTTTAAAAAGCTCATTTCCTTGCCCCCCCCCCCCCCCCCCACACACACATACACACTGTATCAGAAACAATTTTTTTAAAGTTACTTCCCGGAGATTCATAAGCAGATGGTTTCATAAGCAGATGGTTTGTAGAAGCAGCCATTGAGAAATACTGTGCTTGAATATCTGCTCCTGCTTCATACCAGAGTTCTCTGATGGTTCTTTTCACTGTCTGAATTTCTTTCTGTAGCTACTCCTGAGAAGTTTTCTGATTGGCTTATATGACTTTGAAGTCTCTTCAGATGTACACCACAGTCGTCTTCTCTGGACCCTTGTGCCACAATGCAGAATCACCTATTTCAACTATTCTACTCTCTATAGTTTTGCAGCCCCTCCTTATTCTGCATTGTTTAATTTATTCCGTCTTTCTTGTTTCATCATCTATACACAATCTCTTATTCAGGCTTAAATTATTTTCCTGAATATTTTGGGTAGGCATTCAACCATGAATTCTCCTTCCCACTTGGCAACCTTGAACTACCATTGCTAGATGTACACTAGCACTTAGAAATTATTGTAAATGCTCTAGATGGTTCTATACTGCAGTGAAGGGCAGATTGTGTGGATCTGTTCCAACTTCATATTTAAAAAAAATCTCATTTGTTATTGAAATTGGATATGTGTGAATATTTGCACCACAGAAATAAGGAGACACAGAGAATGTCACAATTTTTCTTTCTTTCTTTTTCTTTTTTTTTTTCCTGGAAGACTAATTGTTAAACATTTATCATACACACAGGCTCCCGTAGATGACTAAACTGTAGTAGCCTTAGTGCCAGCCTCTGGTACTATGTATAACCCCTGCAGTTAAGCAGCATACATCTTGTACTAACACCAGCTGAAAACACAGGTGGACTGCATCTGGGCAGGTGGTTAACTAGTGGTTCTAGACCTTAAAAAATCCAACACTAAGTTCTCACAGCAACCTGCACAGTGAGAGTATCAGTAAACTGTGAGGAGCTGTGGGTTGGTTGGAAATAAAAGGTTGAAATAGTAGTATTAAGACATAAACACAAAGGACACAAGAAATATAGTTTGAGCAGGGGCTTGACCAGTGGAAAAGACCTGACAGGTCTGGTCCTAACAGAGAGAAAGCCCACCAACCTTTATTTTATAAGGAAACACATCAAAGGAATTTATGGTTAGAAAGGGTTTTCTAAGATAAACAAGAGGTGAGAGGCTGTGGGAAATTGGCCTGGTTGGGGTCTTATCACTTGCACAGTAATTCTTCCTCCTCTAGGCAGCTGGTGCTCCAAGGCTGTTAGGCGCACTGGTATCTCTTTCACCCAAGGCTAGCAGGCCTCTCTAAATTCAAAGCTATTGAACTCATAAATTCCATGCCAATCATGGAACTGGCCCCATTAACAGCTGCCATCAGCAAATGGGCGTGTACTTCTACACCTTTGCATGGAAAGATTCCCAGATGCCGCAGTCAAGCTGTCCATGGTTGTGGAGTTCGAAGCAATAATTAATTTGCTGCTGCTGACACTAAGCTCCTAACCCTGCTCTAACACTGTTCCTCTCTGGCAATGATTTGCCTCAGTTAATTCACTAAGAACCTGCACAAGTCATTTAAACAACCTGTGTATCAACTTTCTCATCTGTAAAATGGACATGCTGATAGTATCTATCTCACAGGGCTGTGTTGAGAATTAAATGAATTGTGATTGATAAAGTGCTTAGAATAATACCAGACACAATAATGATTTCTTGAAATACTGTGTATTTAAATAATTGCTGAGACCCAAACCATTACAGTCAGCCTTGCCTCCATCCCTTTTCTCACATATCATCCCTAATCTGTCAGGAAATCTTTTTCCTTTGACTTTTCAAAATATGTTTCTGAATCTGAACTTGTTTTATCACTTCTACCATGACATCCTGGATCAAGGCTCTCTCATGTTGTTCTAAATTATATTGATGTCCCAAGGATGATTTCCTCACTTTCACTCTTTTCTTTCCACAGTCTTTTTCTAAAATAATGAACAAAAGCGATTCTTTCTGATCACTTTTGGACCTTGTCTACTCCTTAGCTGAAAACTCTCCAGAGGTTCCCCACCAAAATTCTTACAAGGACCTTGTTTTAGTCTGCTTTCCTTTTCTGCTACGACCAAAAGATCTGACTAGAACAATTTTAGAAGAGGAAAGGTTTTTCTTGGGGTTCATGTTTTCAGAGGTCTCGGTCCATAGAGAGCTGACTCCATCCTCAGAGCTTGAGGTGAGGCAGAACATCATGGTGGAAGAGTGCGGCAGAGGAAATCAGGTCTGGACATGGCCACCAAGAAGCAGTGAGAGAGCTCCACTCAACAAGAACAAATTGTACACCCCAAAAACACACACCCCAGGAACCCACCTTCTCTAGCTATACCCTACCTGCCTGTGTGTGGCATCCAGTGAATCCCTATCAGGGGATTATTGTACTGGTTAGGATAAGGTTCTCAAAACCCAATCATTTCACCTATAAACTTTCATGCTTTTCATGCTTTCACCTATAAACTCACATGAGCTTTTGGGGGACACCTAATATCTAAATCATAACAGACCTACAAAGCCTAGGCTCAGCTCTGAGCTCTCCTCTGACATCATCTGTGACACTCCTTCACTCAAGCTAGTGTGCTTCCCTTACCCTTTCTTTAACAGATGAGTGAGGGGGTGCAATAGGATTGTTACAACAAAAAATATACACGAAAACAAGAAAGCGCATAGTGGAGGCTATGGTTTAAGTAGTGAAGATCAAAAAGGAAGAGTCAAGAGAGTGGGAGCAGTTTAGGGATTTCGTTCAAATCAAAACAGGTAAGAACAAGATCTGTACCCAGGCTTTTGGAAATAGTCTTGGTATGAAGAAGACAATAAACCAATTCCAACCAGAGCCCTGAAGAGAATCTGGCAACCTTTAGCAACCGTGAGTCCTAGGGACCTGCCAAGTGTGGTCTGGCTTTGTTGCAGAGGTATTCCAGTGTTAGGAAGTCTATGCATGTTTTGATAGAAAAAAAAAGTCTTTCCAAATTTGGCGGTATGCAGAAGCAACTCCATTAATAGCATTGATTTGCTTCTCTTCTAGAAAAATGATGAAATGGCTTAAGATCATTGAAAGCTGGGATGTGGCTAGGACAAAGAGCGAAACTGTGGCAGGTAGGACACGTGGGAGCGTCAGCCTTGATCTGGCTCATGGATACCTTCCTATTTATTTAGAGACAGAGAAGGCAGGGCCAAGAACAGATATATAGAGTGTCATCTTTAAAATATAACCCTGGACTAGGGATGTAGCTCAGTAGGAAAGCACTTTCCCAGCATGTGTGAAGTCCTGGGTTTGACCCACAGCATTGGGGTTGGGGGGGGGGAGCATAGGGCCAGAATTTCAAGCCAAAGAAACAGATAATAAAAAAATGAAACAAAACCGAAACTGAGCCTTTTGATCACTCAATTTAAAACATTAGACACTGGACTAAAAAAAAAAAAATTCCATAAAAAATTTCACAATTTATCTCTGGGACAGAATCCTAACTATTCATCCTAGAGCCTGCCTCATCTCCTGCCCCTTCTTTTTTTACTGGTACTGATCTCTGTTCATCGACATGTCTAGTCTGCACATATACCTGTTCAGCTTTGTTTCCCATCTGTTAGCTCATTGTTTCCTTTCTGTTGCTAAGAATTAATGCTCTGCTTAGCATTACGTGGCAGTGGCTCTTCTACTCACTCTACCTGCTTTGCTTAGGTCCATGTGCTTGAGGCTCGGGTGGATACAGTTGACTCTAATATTATAATCTTCCCTTTCCCCATCTGCTGGCCCCTTTGTTACATGTATCTGCCCATCATGGTGTCCTCTGGATCACATCTTTGGGTTAGTTCGACTTACCCTTAGAGATCTATAGGGTATTCTGTGCAAATATCTCACAATGTGATAGAAAATGGATCATAGCCTATCCATCCACCAAATAAAATATCCTGTTGTGCTGAAAAGGCCCAAACTTAGTCTTACTATGAAAATTTGTTCTACTTGAGAGTTTAGAACCAGTTCCATGATGAGACCTTCCTAAGAATCAGTTCTAAAATGTCCTAATAAGGGTGATAAAATTTTTGGTGATGGGTAATTTCTACTATGTGTATCTGGTGCTGTTGCGTCCCTACAGAATGTCCCACATAGCCAGTGTAGCCCCCCTGCCTAGTTGTTGAGAGAGCAGAAGCTGAGGATAGAGCAACTGCCACTATCTCCAGAGAATCTCCCTTGGCTGACAGGAACTGCCTCATCAAGTGTTGTCTGGGAAACCACTTGGTCTTTCCCTCATTAGTGTACCTGGATGAGATTTCGAGTCCA
This sequence comes from Sciurus vulgaris, assembly GCF_902686455.1. Classification (NCBI taxonomy): domain Eukaryota; kingdom Metazoa; phylum Chordata; class Mammalia; order Rodentia; family Sciuridae; genus Sciurus; species Sciurus vulgaris. The sequence goes on along the minus strand of NC_136469.1, from coordinate 36,349,690 downwards.
AATTTTTGTGCATGGTAAAACTGGGGGAAAGGATACTTCCTTCCATAAAATCACCATACACAATTCTTGGAGGAAGGCTACTAATCTGTGGTTTCGTGCTTTTGAGTAGTGCCAACTAAAATAATTCTTCCTCCAACCTTTCAATAAAATCTACCTTGTGACTTTGCATTTTTAGTCAATTCAAGCATTAAAACCTTTCTCTCACTCTGATTAAAGCATTATTTCCAGATGGGAGCTCTGAACATCTTCTCAGACAAGCTGTCAAACCTATGCTTCATCAAATATGCCTCCCCCCAGTAATGACTTGCATCTTTTTTGAGTAACATATCTGCAGACTTGTGAAGTACAGGTAGGAGGTAGTATGTTAGTTCCTCTCATCAAATTGCATTGATGTGAGACTCTAGAGAGAGGCATTGGATTCTGTTTCCATGGCAACTGCTTCACTGCTCAAGGGAAAAACAGGACAGCAATTGAAGTCTGTGTTAATGGCAGTTCTAAAAATAATCAGTAATGTGTTGAAATCAAGTGAAAGACCTAGGAAGCAATAGGCAAAAATTATAACTATGCAAGGTGGGATTGAACAATAAGGTATTGTGCAAATATTATTACACGTGTGATATGCTTTAGGAATTACAGGAATCGTTGGTGACAAATATATTTTTAAAAAGTATTCTTTTTTTTCATTCATTCAGATGACTGTTGAATATGGATTACATGCCAGTCATGAAGATGGACCTGAAGATGTAGAGCTGAGTCAGTACTGTCTCTGTGTTCCAGAATCTCATGGTTTTATTGGTGTAATATGCAAGAAAATCCACCATGATTGCCAAAGACATTCTGTTTGCCTGTACAAGAGACATTCTAGCCATTTCCATTGTTTAGCAGCTAGGAAATTAAGGATTTGTGTGGGATTGACTCCACAGTCAGTTCCAGGGATGATTAAAAACAAGGTATAAATCTGGATGACACTCTTATCTATAGAACTGACTTCTGCACAAAGCTCATAAGTCTTTGAGGCTTGTGAAATGTTTATCATCTCTTTTACCTGAACACGAAAGAGGGAGACCACAGTGCGTGCTGCTTCAGGAAGTCACTGTGTGATCATTCAGTTTGGGGACAAAGCCGGAACTTGGACAAGGGCAAAATCACAAAGAAACATAGCAAGCCTTAACTGAACTGCATGGAAACATACTCTGTCTCTGGATGTTCATGTGACACTAAACCAATAAAATTGCTTTTGGTGGAGGCTTGAGTTGGAATTTTTATGTTTTCTGTTGCCTGAAACAAACAAAATGAAAAGCTTCCAACTAATAACTGGAGAATGACTTCCTGTATTGTGAGGCAGAGAATTCAGCTTAGCTGGCCAGTGTAGCTCCTGATTGTCCAACTCTCTATAATTGTTGGACTGCTGGTAAAATGGGCCTCTCTTAATCCAAGTTCTATGCATAGGTAGATTTATCACAAATCAAAAATGGTTAGGTTCAAATGTGCCTTGATAACTCTGAATCTTTTAGTTTGGTGTGGGAGTAGCACAGTAGCTTCTGGGCTGTGCCAGCCTAAAGGTCAATCTGTAAGGCCTGCTCGTGTCCCCAGGTTGTGGGTGGAGTGAGAGTGTACCGTCAGCACTATTTGTACATTTGCCTACCCTCCAGTAACAGCCCTTGTGGACCCAACTGAGTATTTGTGCCTTGTCTTTAACCCCAAAGAGAAAGATATAAAATGCTTCTTGCTCTCTTCTCTGTCTGGGAACTAATAATTAAGTTTCATAACTAAACTAGCATCGCAAATCCAAAACCTAAAGGAATGAAGAAAGTAGGTGGAACCTTGATAAGCTGAGCCAGCTGTAGGAGGAGTCATTTATGTGTGTGTGTTTGTACGTGTGTGTGTGTTGGGGACAAGCATACTCAGCTATATCATAGAGCTACAATTTTCTGGGGGCTTAATCTCTGGCCAAAGGGCACCTGGTTAAGAAACTGGAGAGATTTAGAAGCATCAAAATTTTATAACTAGATGTGAAAATGAAAAGAAATTTTCTAAACCTCAAAAAATAAAAAAAAAAATAGATTGCAATAAGCTACATTAAAGACTAGATTATTTTTCTATCCTCCTTAGAGAAAGCATTAAAAATCATTGCCATTTTAAGAACTTATCAAAGAATACGTGCCCCAAAAATGTAGGATAGGTATTAGCTGTATCAGGGGGTTAACTGTTAACATTAATAACAAAAATTTTTGAAGTTTTGGAATTGACATTGTTCATAGCATTTGTTAAAAACGTGTAATCAGTTTTTATGTCTTTGCTAGTATTCACTTTAAGATCTAATTTTGCATTTTTTAATTTAAATAGGGTCCCCTAAATTGTATTACTGTAAGACACACAAAATCTGAATTTTTCCCTTGTTTGTATGATTAAACTATCCTTAGTCTTCTTCAGATGAGTAGGTTTGAACCGAAACTTATCTCTCCCTAGCATTTTCCTGCAGTCTTTAGGAAGTAGGAACATGGTCAAGTACTTGTCTATTTTTTCTTTTAATTTTCTAAAACCTTAGCCTTGTTAGGCACATGGTCTGATGCCTAAAATGCAATGGTTTAGCCCACAGTTTTATTACTGCATGCATTAGTGACCTTAATTTAAATATACCTGCAAAGGCCCTGCTTACTAATATGATCACATTCTGAGATTTTAGGTGGAAAAGAGTTTTTAGAAGACATTATTCAAACCAATACAGTACATAACAGGGATATTAAATATTCAGATGGGGATAGAGTATTCTCACTGCCCCTATTCCATGTGGACTCAGCCAGTTCTACATAGTAGGGTCTATATTCCACAGGATTTGAGTTTTAAGTACAAATCTTTGCATCAGATAAAAATCTCTAAATTTCAAGTGATTGAAACTCAATTTAAGCTTATCAGGCAAAAGGGTAAATTTATAGGCTTAATTATGGAAAAGTCAGGGAAGATGGAGCATAGAACTAAGGCCTTTAATCTGTGTCATTCTCTTCCTTGTCCTTCACTTATTTTTTTTTTTTTGGGGGGGTGCTGGGGATCGAACCCAGGGCCTTTTGCTTGCAAGGCAAGCACTCTACCAACTGAGCTATCTCCCCAGCCCCCTCCTTCACTTATTTTTGACTACTGGCTTCATTTTCTTAAATTGGCTGAGATGATGACCCTTATTACTTTCTGGCTTCATGACTAGAAACTCCTGGCTTTATGACTAGAGAGTGAATATTTTCAACTTAAAGGCCATAAGGAGAAACCTAATATTCCAAGCTTGAATGAAGTTCCCAGCCCTGGACCAAGGGCTGAGTAAGAGTGAGGTCTACTCTCTGTGTCATAGATGAGTCGTGTATTCTCACATGAGGTGCCATGGAGTCTGTTTCCAAAATAAAGGAGGGAAGGTGTTAGGTAGACAAAAGTTAGATGGCTGCTATCAGTAAATTACAGTTCCTTTCTCCATTCTCTCTTATAGTCCTTCCCCTCTGAGAGCACAGGGAGTGAATTAGAAATTGCATGGATCTCAAAGCAAGTAATTATTAAAGCTAACAAAAAGTGAAAGAACAGTAGTTTTGCAGTGCTCAAAAACCATTTGTAAACAAAAACAGTGAAAAACAAACAAAAAACCAAACTGGAAAAACTGGATATGAGAAACATTGTCACTTGAAAACTGAGTAACCTGAATCTTAATCTTTGTTATATCTTTAAAATTATGTGATCTTGAGCAAGTGACTCACCTGATACTCTCACTATCAACATATTAGGCAATATATAAAAGTCGGCAGGAAAGCTTTAAAAATAGTTCAGGAAAATCTATCTTTGAAATGGTAGGATGAGCTATATCATCTGATAATGATTCTGACATAATAAAATCAAATGAGAAAGTTTTGTAAGCAGAAAGGTCATTTAATTTGAATTCAAGCGTTCTGATTCTGGTTGTGCCTTGTTCGACTTTCCTTAGGTAATTTACTTGTATAACTCTCAAGCTGTTCCCTCTATAACAGCCACTGAATTTTATTAGTTTGTTTCTCAGAACTCATCCAGTACTAAGATTTAAAAACAAACAAACAAACAAAAAAAAAAACCAATTATACCTCAGTTTTCCAAACTTTGTATTGTTTCCATTTTATAAAGTCCATTTATCCTTATTGGGGTTTGTGGCATTTCTTTAACATGAGATATTCTTGGTCATTTTCTTTTCAAATATTATTTTTGTTCCATTTTTTTTCTCTTTTCTTTCTGTGTCACATATAGACCTTTTCATCATATGTGATGTCTTTCATGCTCCTTTCTGTATTCTCTACACTCTTAACTGTCCATAGGTCAATTTGGATATTTTCTTTTGACCAACTTTTCAGATTAAAATGCTCTTTCCAGGTGTATTTATTTGGTTTTTTAGAAAGTTAACTATGAGGTGTTTATTGATAGTATCCTTTGTAGTTAAACTTACATTGACTTTGATGATTTTTTTGAATCTTTGATGTGTTTTAATAGATGGAAAAATTTTTTGTCATTGTCTTTTCAAATGTTGTTTCTGCATATTGCTTTTCTTTTGGACATCTAATCACACATATGTTTGATCTTTCAACTGTATTCAGCACATTTCTGAAACATTCAGTTCTATTTTTCTCTCACACTCAGTTTTATTCATTTTTCTCTGTGACATTTAACTTTCATATTTTCTAAGTCCTGTTGTATTCTGCTTTGTCAACTTTGCCAACTTTTTAATTTCAGATTTTTAAACAATTTTTCAGATTTAGAATGTCCATTTGATGCTGTTTCAAAAGTTCAATATCTTTTTGAAATTCTCTCACTCCTCATTTTTGTCCATATTTTATTTTTATATATTAAACTCACTATTTTAGAGTCTGAATCACCTGGGGATCTCCATTTTCTGTTTAAGCCATTTTTTTCTATTTTATAAAATATGAAAACTAAGAAGTTTCACGAAAAATTTAATCCTTTGTACCATGCATAGTATAGTTTAAAATCTTGAAATAGAACTAGTATTTTAACCACCATATCTCATCTATAGTCAATGAGCATTATTCCTCTTAATTCTTGAAGAAATTACCTGTATTAAATGCACTGAAAAGAAACATCATTAAGTTCCATTAAATGATGAATAAGCCTAAATCTCTTCAATCTATTTGCATTCATTAACTAGCACTCTAGGGTAAAAGTAATTATGACTTTTGTTATGGCTTTATATTTCTTTACAATACTGACTAAAATAAATTTCTAATTTGGAACTAACTAATTAGATAAGAACTAATGCCATTTAGTTTTTTTTTTTTTTTTCCCAACAGATTCAGAGAAGCCTTTATTCCTTGCCATTTAGTTTTAACAGGATTTTAATCATCAAACTAAAGACATAAAAGACATTATCACTTAAAAGTTACCCAAGTTTACTTCTTGTTCATCATTGAATCAGAAACTCCTACATTAATTCTAACAGAAAATCTAAGGAATTATTGGATCCACCTCCAAAACACATTAGGAAATACCCTGAAAAGTTAGAATAATGGCAGAAGAACATCTTATTTTAACTTTTGAGATAATAAAACAAAATTATTCTTTTTAGTAAATAGATCGTTACTACTTTATAGCTGTGCATACTACAGTGTTTAAAGATTAAAATAAGCAAGAGAATACCATAATACACTTGAAATAAGACTGTACTTAACTTTCATAGGCACAATTTCAAGCAAGACTAAATAATCCTCATTATTCATTAGGACTACTTCATATAGGGCACCTTCAAATAAGGAGGACTTTACAAACAACTCTCACTTCAATAGGTCTTAGGATAAACATTCTATTTTTGAATAGTTATATGGATACCACAAAGATACTTTTTATCATTTACTACTTGAAATTTCTTACTGTCCTTCCTGATTTCTTCATCTTTTTTTTTTTTTTAACAGTGGGTAAGTGATTTTCTAAGAAGTCTGAACATTCTCTAGCATACAACAACCAAGTAAATTTGTGCAAGTCCGAAAATGGGGGCAAAGTTTTCTTATTTCATTTAACTTTGAATAAATGTATTTCATAGAACTGTAGTCATGTCAGCAAGATGCCTTTTGAATGATACTTTCAGTTGATCAGTGGCACAGTTCTGGGAAATGTCAGTGACTTTCACAGGTAGCATAAAACTGAGCACCTTTCAATAGACATGGCCTATGGTGCTGGTAAATAGCAGAAGCCCAGGTCTCCAGTAGCTCAGTACTGGAAGTTGGCCTGGAAGTCAGGTGCATGCACAGGAATAGGAAGTGATGCACCAGGAAGTGACACAAATCTCTGTGGAAACTGATGCACAAGGTTCTCATGCAGGCTGAAGGGCAGCATGCTGGCCTCCTGGAAGGTATGGCAGATGATGCATTGGTGTTTTTTTAAAAAAACATTTTTACATGCCTTTCATTTCTGTTCATTTTGATTGTTTGCTTCTGTTATTTTAAACATGTTTTATAATCAGTTTTCAGATTACAGATGATAAGATGTAAAGGTTCTATATGATGTTCCTACCAAAAAATGTTAATTTTTGTTTTTTAGTAATGAAGGGTTTCAGTGGATAACCTGATCCAGTCAAGACTTGATTTTTTTAAGCTTTGTTATGTCTGATCTATTTCATTTTTGCTAATTATAGGATATGATCATTTTTAGGACATGTTTTTTCCCAAGTCTCTTGGGTTTAGCAAGTCCTTTCCACCTTGATTTCTGTTCTTGAATTCCTCAGTGTCCTTCAGCTGTGGAAATTACTGCATTAGATTTTCTGTCTGCTGTTTTCTGTATATTTCTTGGAGGCTTGCTTTGTGCACAGCTCAGATGTTGACTAGCAATTTAAGGGAAAGTTGAATGCAGATTTTTGGGTGCTCTCCCCTGTTCCTTTCATTTCAACAGTTTGCTCCTTCAATATCAGCTCTGCTGGAATCCTTAACCTCCAGTTCCTCTCTTCAGATGAGTGTGACTGCTGCTCTCTTCTTGGGGTTTTCTCACCTTCACTACAATTTGGAAAATACCCTCAGGAAAATTCCGAGGTCAAGGTTAATACATCTTGTATGTTTCCCTTTCTCAAGGATTTTAGCTGCTCAGTGTTACTTGGCGCTGGCTCTCCAGTGCCTTCAGAGGATTGTTTATATGTTTTTCCAACTTTTAAAGTTATTTTTGGTAGAAGATTTAGTTCAGTATAAGTTCTACTCGTGGGTCGAGGACCCAGTTTTTTATCCACTGAATTTTAATTTCAACAGTTACTTTTATAATTTCTAAATGACATTTTTAACTAAGGAAGACAAAGTGAACATACAAAAAGAATTAAAAATGACATGGTACGTGTTGCACAACCCCTTTGCTTTCCTTTAAACATTTTATGTGTGCATTTATATATGAATTCTGTTTCTCTTTTTCTTCGTATAGTTGTGATTTCTTGTGTTCATCTCATATAAACTGATGCCAATTTGTGAAAGTTTTAAATTTGAGAATCTTTCATTTTTAGGAAAATTGTAAATGATTGATTAGATGCATTTTTTCCTTATACTTTATGGGTCTAGACTTAAAATAACAGAGCCTTTGAGGTTTTCAAGATTGGCAACTGAAGCAGAAATTTATACATTTTAATTTTGAATTGTGTTCTCCATGGAAAACTTGAAAAGTAATAAAAATGTTTAATAACCTGAGCTTCACTAAGCTTCTCAGTTATAAGCTGTACCTACAGAAATTCCAAGTTCATCTTATTAGAGATTTTTATTTTTTAAAAGTTATGTATGTTAGAAGGAAAGTTGTTAGCTCAAGTTTAATCAAATTTAAAGGATTTTTTTCTTTTTCTTCTTTCTTTCTTTCTTTCTTTCTTTCTTTCTTTCTTTCTTTCTTTCTTTCTTTCTTTCTTTCTTTCTTTCTTTCTTTCTTTTAATCAGGGATTGAACCCAAAGGTGCTTAATAACTAAGTCACATCCCAAGTCCTTTTTTTGTATTTATTTAGAGACAGGACCTTGCTAAATTGCTGAGACTGGTTTTGAACTCATAATCCTCCTGCCTCAGCCTCCTGAGTCTCTGGAATTACAGGCATGTGCCACCATGCCTGGCTAGGATTTTTTTCCTTTCTTCAGGCAAAGGAGAATGTCTTTTTCCCTGCTAGGATTCAGTAAGTGAATATGTGAAAATAAGTTTTCGTTCATTTAAAACTTATGACAGATTGATAAGTGAATTATTTATTGAGTAAAATGAATTATATACACAACTATCTAAACTATTCTAGTACTGTCACTTGGCAGATGACAAATTGGTTGTAATTAAAATTATTATATTTGAGGCTGTATGTAGGTATAATATACTGAATTACAGCGAAATAAAAAGAACTGAGACCTGAAACTGGACATCTCTGTTAGGTTTGGGCACATGCCGAGGGTGGTAGATGGGGAAGAAGATGGAGAAGAGAGTTGAAGGTTTTTAGGAGGGAGACTATAAACCCCTTGACTGATAGGCCATTGTTTATCTTTTTCACTACTACATCCAAAGAAATTTGACAGCTTATCACATAGTAGTAGCTCCAAAAATATCTTAAGCGAAAATATTAAAGAATAATAGGCGGACCTAAAGACATAACAACAAATACCTCTGCCTCTGATAGGTTGCCTCATGTTTCTCCATAATAGGAAGAGATATCTTCAGAACTGGCCATCTAAAAGGATCCAATAATTGGTGACCTTTCCCCTCATCAATGCATAAATGGGCTTGAACAACTGTCAATTTCTAATTTTTGGCCATAATAAATGAATATTTATGAATTTGAATTTTCCCTATCACAGTGTTCTTTCTGGTAATGACAAAGTTAACTTCTTTTTTTTGTATGATGAGGGATTTCAAGTATTCATGAATTTCATGTATTCATGATAAGGGCTTTTTTTGGGGGGAAGGGGTTACCAGGGATTGAATTCAGAGGTACTCGCCCACTGAGCCACATCCCCAGCCCTATTTTGTAATTATTTAGAGACAGGGTCTCACTGAGTTGCTTAGCGCCTCACTTTTGCTAAGGTTGTCTTTGAACTCACTGTCCTCCTGCCTCAGCCTCCTAAGCTGCTGGGATTACAGGCATGCAACACCGTGCCCGGTGATAAGGACTTGTATGTACTAAGTTATACAACTTTTATATGAACCCTATGAGATAGGTGCTACTTTTAAGAATAGTAAAATTGACATTAATCAATCTATTTTCCTACTGTTGTCCTCAATATTTTTTGTTCTGGTGATACTGTCAGAGGCCTAGGGGAAGCGTGTATAATCAGCATGAAGGTGTCAAACGGTGTCCAGAAGAAGTTGTCTAATTTCTCTGCCACACATAATATCTTTTTAAAGAAATGCCTTGGTTTTCCATTATATGGCCAAGAATTCACTTCACAGTAGTCTCATATAGGTTACTATAGACCAGTTCTAAATTTCAAAAGCAAATAACCAAAGATTTGCATTCAATTTAGCATGCTAAATACATTCCTGATTATCTTTTAAGTCCTTGAAGTATAGAAGGAGATAGCAAAGCAAATTCTAGATAATTTACTGCATTAGTAATTTAGTAAGTTTAACAACTATTTCATTAACATGAAATTGTGTGCCAATCAATTAAGTTTTATCTGTCAATGCCTTCTTGTGGTTTCCTGAGAGAGTACTTAGGTTTCGGCAGCATCTTTGCAAGAAAATGGAGACAAGTGAATAAGCAATTACTTACAGTCTATCAAACATCACAGAAAGTGTTTGATATGTAATGAGTAATTTAATTATTAGAATCACCCTGTGGCCTAGATATAATCCTAGCTTTTCAGATGAGGAAACTGAGCAGAATTTAGCATCTTGTGATAAGCATCAAGCTAAGAATTTTTTGTTTACAAATTCCTTAACTGAATTGAATCGAATGCAAATTTGTGGTCATAAACTACATTGTCTGGCTAGTTCTATGTGGTAAGCAATTAGTGCCAAAATAAAACAAGGAGTTGCTTCTGAGCTGGTGATTACCTTAATGGCTTCCCTAAAGAACTGAAATCTAATGTGCCTTCTTTACTAAAGCACTGGTAATTTCCTGTGGAAAAATAATTGGCGTGTGTTATATTTAGAAAAAGAATACATTCGTTCTTACAAAAATATTTAATTTTCTTCTGTTATACTCTTTTGTATCTTTTCCTCTTTTTCATTTTAGAACCTACTCCAGGCTCCTAACTGAAAGCTTTTAGGCTTATAATTTTTAGCTATGCTACAGGCTACATGACCATGGGGACCTGATGACTGCCCTTTGGAAAACAGCGTGATTTTACTATAAAAGGCATCTTTATGGATGCAAAACTGGCAATGGCCTGGAGAGGTTCGGTTTCTTCTGGCAGTTTTCCTGAGATAGTTCCTCCACCCAGCCATAGTGCTCCTGGTTTTTAATCCATGAGCTTTGAATTGTAGTCTATCTCAAATTTCTTCTTTCCTAGCATCTACACACCATGACATTGCTTTGTATATGAGGTTGGGTGGGTGGCTGGACAGGATATGTGATATTGACACATTCTGTTTTTGTCAATCCAATGACTGAGATGTCAAGAAAGAAACGGAACTCTTAGAAAGAGGGGTTAGGTTTAGAACCATAGACAAATTGCACATGTGACTTTAAATCTTCTCATGGCTTTTTACTTTTTCTACCCTTCCTCTTTTGGCATCTTTCTGTTTTCCTTCTGGCCTGCCCCATTCTTTTTAGGGTTTTCTCATTTAGGGCAGCTGTTCTTACACTTCTGATCACCTGGAGGGCTTGTGACAATACAGGTTACTGAGTCTTTCCTTCAGAGTTTCTAATTCAGTAGATCTGGGGTGGTGATGGAAGATTTGCATGTCTAACACATATTCAGGTGAAGCTATGCTGTGGGTCCAGGGACATGCTTTGAGAATCGCTGTCTTTATCTCTTAATATTTTCATTCATTCATTCAATTCATTCATCTCACATTTATTGAGATAATACTGAGCTAGTCAGTGCCTTAGACATTGAATACCCTTCATGGAACCCACCTTCAGTGACTGGCATTTCATAAATTTTTAATAAATGTTAAATGACTATTCCATCTATATTTCCCCAAATCTCACTAGCCTATGGATTCCAAGTACTCTTTAGTAGGAGTGATTCAAATTGCACTGATTCTTTTTCTCTAGCATATCTCAATAAAACACTCAATTTTGTCTCAGGGATGCCAGAGCTTGTCACTCATATGTTTATAACCCGAGTTCTAGTTACCTTGCATAAGCCTCACTCATGGATGTTTTCTGTCTGTGCAGCTACATCAGGGCAACTTACTACTGTGCCTGCTGTCGCTGCTGTGGGACCTTCTGTGGGACCATGCCATTCGTGTCAGGGTGCTACCACAGCAGTGCTCCCAAAGTCCCACACAGCAGTGCCCAGACAGCGAGGGAGAGAATGAGATGCTGCCAGACTCCACATCCTGTTTCCTCACCTGAAAATAAAAGTGTGCTGCTAGTGTCTTGATATCTCACAGGATAATACATGAAAGTATCTTCAACACTGTCTTTCTATATTTCGTGGTACTTGAACCTGCTGGAACCTGGGTAGGTGGGAATGGGTGATTGGGCAGGGTATGTGATATTAACCCATTCTTTTCTAACCAGTTTCTCTGTTGGTTCATAAACATGTTCATGGTTAACATACTCCATCCGATAAGTTATCAGATATGCCATGTATGTTTGAATCATATTGGATGATACACTGGAGTCTCAAAACCACTATACACAAATAAGTAAAAGATACAAACTTCTCTGCCTTCTTCTCCTCACTTTTATGGTATTTATTTATAATTCCAATGCATTTCTAATGTGCCAGATTTAGTCTGGTGTAACCAGGGGCTGTTTTTGTCAGCTTTTTCAATGCTGTGACTAAAAGGACCCAACCAGAACAACTGTAGAGGAGGAAAGGTTTATTTAGGGGCTCACAGTTTCAGAGATCTCCGTCCATAAGGGGCTAGCTCCATTCCTAGGAGTGCAAGGTGAGGCAAAACATCATGGCAGAAGAGTGTGGCTGAGGGAAGCAGCTCACTTGATCAACAGGCAGCAGAGAAATCTCCACTAGCCAGATACAATATATACCCGAAAGTCGTGCCCAAAAGCCCCACCTCCTCCAGCCACACCCTACCTGCCTTCAGTCACCATCAGTTAATCCTTGTCAGGGGATTAATTCACTGATTGGATTAAGACTCTCACAACCCAATCACTTCTCCTCTGAACCTGCTTGCATTGTCTCACATGTGAGTTTCTGGGGGACACCTCACATCCAAACCAAAACAGGGGCCTTCCTTCCTTGAAATGTAACACTACAGCTTATTTATTATTATTTTTTTTATATGAACAGTACCTAAGGAGAAAAGAGAGAATTTGCAGCTTGATGCTAATTTTCCTGCAAGATCCCAAGGATTGAGACAGATTTGCTTACTACAGTACAAAGGCACAAAACACTGCTGCATGTTATTCTGTCTAGACCAAGAATGATCAGGGACCAGCTGTCTGTCCTATGTGGTTTCTCCTCTGTGTGCAGCGTGGTGGCCAGGATGGAGGGCAGGGGAATGAGGCCTCAGTGCCCTCTTTGGTCTGCTAGTTTAGTTGTCTAGATTGTCTGGGGGTGCTGGGGGGAAGCTCCAGTCAACCATCAAGCTACATATGTGTCTTTAACTCTTTGATGATTATATGAATTATCAGTTCTTAAAACTATGAGAAAATGCTAATTGTCCTAGTGTGAGTAAATTGTGTAATTATTAAGAGATGAAAAAATAACCTTAAAATACTTGTCATTTCAAATATCAGTCAAAGTGTCTGTTATACTTGTTATCTATTTATTGTTTTACCCTCTGTTCAGCTTCTGGTCAAGTGGCAGAATCATCCTAACACACATTTTTCAGGAAATTGAACATGCATTCCTTGGGAGATGAGGCTAAATGGATTATTGCAGGAGATTTCCACACTGGTAAAGGGCAAGGAGCCTAGGTATTCTCTTAGCCAGGTTTAAGAATAGAGAGAGGAAAGAACACCCACACAAGCAAAGGCCAGGAGTTATTCCTAGTTGTTGCTCTCTTGGTCACATATGAGGGATTAAGCTATGGTACTCAGTGTTGCTTCATGAATTTGTAGCTCTGAAATAGGGAGACTTCTCCTAACGTACTTCTACTGCAAATACACATATGGATCAACAGGAAAGATGTCTTTAGGGCTGAGCAATCATGAGACACATGAATATGCACATATTTCAATAAAACATAATGCAATGTAACTTCTTTTGCATAGAGTTTAAAGACAAATCAATCAGAGAATATTAGTTTAAGCATTACAAACTCTTTGGTATCAATTAAACGCCTTTATGACAAAATCTCAAAGATTATAAGGCTAAGGGCTTTCAGTGGCAGGACAGGGCACTTTGATGCCATCCAGGCCTGAAGTTAGAATGAATAACAAAAGTATTAGCAAATTTCATATGGCAAACAGGACAGAGGTTATGTTAGTCTAAAGCTGGGATTATTGTTCTAGAAAGGGGTATGGGTTCTAGAGGTCAGTAGGGTGGTGCGCTAGGATTAGGGACACAGTGGAAGGTTTCAAGCAGCATAGAACCAGGTTTCCACCTGCCTGTCTGTAATATGCATAACAAGCATGGCTCAACAACAACAAAGGAAAACTCAGTACTTAGTTTTTCGACAAATTGAGTCCTTATATAGTTTTCTCTCACTTTCCGAGTGGCTTTCAGCAGGTGGGTCAGTGATACCCATGACAGGAGTGGAGGAAATGAGGTGCAGTGGGTGGGGAATGTGAAAGTTTACTCACTATCTAATCTGGTCCAGGAGTTCTCCCAGGCTGAAGGCAAAACAGCCTTTACCACACTTGGGTCTTAAAATTGGGAATCTTAAAGGATTTACCGATTTAATTGCCAGTGAAACCTAAGACTTACCATTTTACTGTAAAAAGGTGTTAATTAGCTTCAGGAATAAGCTATTTAACTCTCAGAATAGTGAACTATCATCCTGAACATTACAAGTTTTTAAAACTATGAATTCCTGGGGTCCACTCAGATCAATTTAATCTGAACCTCTGGGAAGGTGGATATAGACTAGTCATCCATATATTTTCTCCTTAAAATTTAATTTTAAAATAACCAAACTTATATGAACTCTCTATTATAAATAAAAGATGTAGAAGACATTACTCACTTCTCCTCTTACATACATGTATAAAATGCCTAAAGTATAAACAATATAATGTGAATACTGGTTTTATTCACCAACTCTTTAAATTTTATTAAATGACCAGATGTTATGGTTTAGATAGGGTGTTCCCCAAAAGCTGACGTGTGAGACAGTGCAAGAAGGTTTGGAGGAGAAAATGATCAGGTTGAAAGCCTTAACCTGATTAGTGATTTCATCCCTGATGGGAGTAATGAGTGGTAACTGGAGGCAGGTGGGGGTGTGGTTGGAGGAAGTGGCTCATTGGGGGCGTGGCTATGGTGTATATATTTGTATCTGGCCAGCGAGGTCTGCTGCCTGATCACAGGATGAGCTGCTTGACTTTCCCAGCTCTTCTGCACTGAGGTTCAGCCTCGCCTGAAGCCCCAAGGAATGGAGCCGGCCTTCTACCTCTGAAACTGTGAGCCTTCAAATAAGCTTTTCCTTCTCTACAATTTTACTGGTCAGATCATTTAGTCACAGTCGGGGAGAGGTGGGGAGCTGACTAAAATACCAGATATATATGGAAGTGTGAAGAAATAGCCTATTACCACAATCCCCAGTCCTCACTCATATTCCTTCTTTGTGAATATTCATTCCCTCTGCTCTAGATGTATTAAAAGGTTCCCAGGTAATTATAATGAGACTTGTCTTATTATTTTTGGTACCAGGAATTGAACGTGGGAATGCTTAACCATTGAGCCACATCCCCAGCCCTTTTTATTTTTTATTTTGAGATGGTCTTGCTAAATTGTTCAGGGCCTCGCTGAGTTAGTTGACCTTGTTTTCCTTGCAGATTATTTTTATGGAAAGAAAATCTGATCATTTCACCGCTGAATATTCCCGTATTAGCACAGGAGCTTTTGCTCTCATATCCAAACCATAATATATATTATGATATGGTAATGGCTAGAGAACTTTGAAGAAATCTAAGTGTAACTAGAAAAGTCATGGAGCCTGCTTGAGCTTTCACCCAAGGATATTGAAAAGTAAGGAACTGGGGACTTAGCTGAGTAGCACGGTGCTTCACCTGTGAGGCCTTGGGTTCAATTCCCAGCCCCTCTCTCCCCCACCCCTCCACAAGCGCGCATGCCCGCCGCCCCCCCCACACACACTCCACATCAGGTTTGATTGGGAAGTGGGAGGAGTGATAAAATTGTTTCCTAGTTGTATCTGATGAGTCCTGTTTATCTGCTGTATTGGTTTTATCAACATATTGATTTCATGGAAAATTCCATTCTTGTTCTCAATTCTACCAAAATACCTTGGTATAATAGAACTGGGAGGAGGGTCGCTGAGGAGTTCAATAGGGTGTGTGTATTGCGGGGTGACTATTCCAAATGACCACTTCCTTGCCACTATCTCATGTTAATCATCACAAGAAATCCATGGCTCCAGTGCTATTATTCTTCCTCCCTTAAAGACAGGGAAACAAGCTCAGTTGCATACAATTACATGTCCCAGGGGCAAGTGAAGGAGGAAGGGTAACTGGGAGCTGGGCTTCTTCCTCCGCAGCCCATTCTCCAATCATCATGTGCTGTAACCTCCTCTGTAAGTGGAGGCAATGTTATTTCTTTTTTCTAATACAGAGACATTTCTGTGGGGATTCAACCAAATTTACAACTCACACAAGTCTTACCTGCTTTTAGTCATTCTCTAATTTAAAAGTTGCTTTAAAAATAATTGGTGGTGTGCAGTGATGCACACCTGTAATCCCAGCAGCTTGGGAGGCTGAGGCAGGAGAATAGTGAGTTCAAAGCCAGCCTCAGCAAAATCGAGGTGCCAAGCAACTCAGTGTTGCTTGTCTCTAAATAAAATACAAAATAGGGTTGAGTGCCCCTGAGTTCAATCCCAGTACCTGTCCCCCCAAAACAAATTAGTTGGAGGAGACTTCTGCTTATCACAATCTGGCCTCTACAAAGACTTTTTCTTTTCTCTCTCTCTTTTTTTCTTTTGTGGTGCTGGGATGGAACCCAGGACCCCCACATAAAAGGCAAGTGTTTCACACTGTGCTCTACCCCAGCCCTTTTAATTTTAAAAGACTCAGGTCATTTATTCTTTTAAATATGTGAAAATCATAAGCTAGTTATAAAGAGCAGCTGTATCATGGTTTTCTTTCAGGAAGTTCATATTTACTATCTAGAAAATAATTCTGTGCTTACGGAAGTGTGTGCTTTGAAAGTTTTGGCTCATACAGAAAATGACTCTGATGCCTGAATTTTCTTGAAGTTTAGTGAAAATCTACAGGTACATCTAGGCTACTGTCAATATTGGAATTGTTCCTTCTCTTTCCAGTAGAACTTTTAAAAAGGAAAAAAAGGTCTGAGTTTCAGAGAGCTGAAATAACAGTCCTATTATAACTTGTGGCTTTTTACCACTTGGAAGTTTTCTCTCTCCTTTGCTATATATTCCAATTCCTTGCACTTTTTTTTTTTTTTTCATTGTAAAATGTAGCACTTTTCAGACCATATACCATGCTGCAATCTCTTTCCCACTTCATTTTCCAGTGTTAGAACCATTTTTTTTTTGGTAGGGGAAAAATGTCCTTGTTTCCCTCTGTGCCTTTTTGACTTCTGATTCCATTTGCCATAGAAGCAAATAGAATAAGCCAAAGTGAGAACCCAAGGTCATCAGCTCCCGCCTTTGTACCAGAACATGCAAACAACCTAGGCCAATCCCTAACCTGTTTTTTTTAAAAAAAAACCTCCAATCGGAGAAGCCCCGTGACTGCTTTTTGTGAACTGCTGCACTGTGCAACTGCACACTATAAATGTCTTTCGCTATCTCTGTGCACTCTTATCTCACTGTTCTATTTTTCTCTCATTCATAGTAACCCTTTCTTAACTTTTCTGAACTTCTAGGCCTTCTCTTTCCAGAACTGGGAGACAAGTGCTACTCTGCAAATGACCAGGATGGTGAGGTAAGTAGTAGGTCCTGGAACCCTGGTGCTCCACTCCTCAGCTACAGTGGGATGGACAGAGGGGCGGGCGATGGCATTCCTCATTTTCCAAGGTGTTTATTCAGCATGGGCTGCTCCACCAAACTTAGCAAACACTTGGAATACTTTTTAACTTCACAAGACTGACATTTCTGAGTCTGTTTGCAAACAGGACACTAGAGGGCTCCCAGGGGTTAAAAATAAGTGGAAAGTTGTTTGAATGAAAACTGATTCTGTACGGCGTTTGTTTTTATAGAATTTAAAATTAAAGTTTATTTTTAAAATTTTCTTAAAAAAAAAAACCCTTATATGTCTGGAAACTGCAGTAGCTAGGTTACAAGCAACTACTTTGCCTTGCCATCAGTAATTTTCAAGGGAGTTTTAAAGCTGATCTGAAATGCTTGAAATGTGGAACACTCTTGACCATGAAATATGTTCTACTTACATGCCTCAGCCTTTAGAAGTTCTTTGCATTAGAGTCAGGGATTACATTCTTCCTGGAGCCAAGCATGAGTCCAGCTGTGTAAGTAAGATTGCTTACGAGTTTCTTCTTTTCTAATAATGTGAAAACAATTGTACTAGAGATTCTTTTGTTTTCTTTCAGCCGTCTTTGGTGGAAAGAAAATAAATGAAAAGTAGCTGGATTTGTGTTTGATGTGTTTGTGTGTGACTGAATAAATGTAACTGCTCTCTTGCTATATAGATATTTATGGCTTTATATTATACTAACATTTAATGTAAGATAATGGAATGTATTGTGAAGAAAAATCTGTATTATATTAGATTTAGATAATGTTTCTGAGTTTGAATGTTAATACTTTGTGCTTCTGCCCAATTAGTTAATGCATGCTTTTTAAAAATAATGTAGGATAGCTATAGATTTTTAAAAAGCCATCTGTCTTAAGTTATTTCTGAAGTGTAAAAAGGAAAAGACCAGGTTAGTCAAATTTTACTGCTTTGCTTCAGATCAAATTAAAAGACTCTAGCTACAAGTCATAAAGTATGCTTGTTTTTTTTTGTGACTTGTTTTCACAACTTTAAGCTGAATATAAACCTACACATCTATTTTGCTTTCAGTTTTTTAAACTTTACATATTTAGTGGTAAAATTTATGGGAGGAAAGGGTTACTTTTTTCTGTCCTCTTGTAGAGGAACTGAAATGGTTTGAGATGTGACTCAACTCTGTTTAACTCTGTTTCCATTCATTCCCAGAATCAACTCTTATTTCTCCTTGGGGAGGTTGATAGGAGTTTAAAAAGGTTTGTTGTGGCGAGTGTCAAAAACATTCCCAGCTCTATCACCAAGACTTCCCTTCCACTTCTACCCACTGGAGACCACTTAGATAACCAACCTGACAGGACAGCTGAATTCAGGAAACCATGCATCGTATCAGCAGGAGCCAACTGCAGACCTTAAACTCTGTTCAACATGTGGATACAGCAGAGAAATGACCTGTCCAGACAAGCCAGGGCAACTCATAAACTGGTTCATCTGCTCCCTGTGCGTCCCGAGGGTGCGTAAACTCTGGAGCAGCCGGCGTCCCAGGACCCGGAGGAACCTCCTGCTGGGCACTGCCTGTGCCATCTACCTGGGCTTCCTGGTAAGCCAGGTGGGGCGAGCCTCAATCCAGCACGGACAAGCAGCTGACAAGAGGCCATCCTGGAGCCGTGACTCTGCAGAGGCACCCTTTCCCGAGATCCCCCTGGATGGTACCCTGGCTCCTCCCGAGTCCCAGGGCAATGGGACCACCCTGCAGCCCAATGTGGTGTACATTACCCTACGCTCCAAGCGCAGTAAGCCTGCCAATATCCGTGGCACTGTGAAACCCAAGCGCAGGAAGAAATATGCAGTTGTATCTGCCATCCCTGGTCAGGAGGCGTTGGTTGGACCATCCCTTCAGCCACAGGAAGCTGCAAGGGCAGCTGATGCTGAAGGGCCTGCGTACGCTCAGGGAGGAATCCTAGCCAAGGTTGCAGAACGACCCTGGAGGTTGGTGCGGGGTCCTGGAGTCCGAGCTGGGGTCTTGGACTTCCAGTTGCCCAAGGCCAGAGAGAGCAACATCAGGATCTACAGCGAGAGCGCCCCCTCGTGGCTGAGCAGAGAAGACATCCGCACAATGCGCCTGTTGGCCGACGGTGAAGTGGCGGGCCTTCAGCCTGTGTCCTCAAGAAGTGGTGCCCGCCTGCTGGTGCTGGAGGGGAGCACAGCCGGCTCACTGCCTCGTTGTGGCCCTAACCCCTGTGGCTTGCTCAAGCAACCCTTGGACATGAGTGAGGTGTTTGCCTTCCACCTGGACAGGATCCTGGGACTCAACAGAACCCTGCCTTCTGTGAGCAGGAAATCAGAGTTCATCCGAGGTAAAAGATTCACGTGTTTCGTTATTTGCAGCTGTTGGGGATTCGGGTTCCTTTTCCCTTTTCCCTTACTCTTTTTCTAAATGATTTCTCTCCACCCACGTTTCACATTTGGACAGCAGCAGCAGCCTGTCTTTCCATACGCTTGGCATTCATTATTTTCCCAGCCTGGGAGGATATGAGAGTTCCAACGAAATGCTGTGCTGGACATGCAAGAGTAAGCCCACACTGTGTAATCTTTGCTCTCCATTTCCCTGCTGCACTTCCCAGTGGCTTATTAAATCTAATTAAAGCCAATGGCAATTTGCATGATGAGGAGAGGAAGCCAGGGTGGAGGGGTGGAGGCACAGAACTTGCTGACAGTCAGGCATGTTATTCTAAGATACTATGAAAGTAGAATTTTGTTCTTTGGAAGTTTTTAAAAGTAAGAGGAAATGAATTATCTTTGTTCAGTAGCTAGAATCTTTTCAAGAGGTCCAGAGCCAGACCATGCTAGAGTCAATGCCTTGATTCTCCCCTACCTCCCACAAATGGATTTAACACCTTTATTTAACAAATAAAGGAAGAAAAGGAAGAAACCACACTAACTAGCCATGTGGTTTCTTCAAGCTTCATACTGGGGTTTATTGAGCCTGTTTTCCAAGATTCTCTCTACTTGGGAGACAAATATTTTGATAGGTTCTAGGATAGGTAGCCAGTTACTACAGCTGTAGATGAAAGTATTGGTCTGTGATCCTGCCATACCACATAAAGGATATTCTCTGAATGTTGAAGCTATTTCAGGATTTGAATCCAAAGTATAGCAAGTGAGTGGCTTGTGCTTGAATGCAGAATCATCCCAGAGGTTATACCTGTGGATTCAGGTTGACCCAAGAGGCTGAGAAGCTCCCCCAAGGAGATTGTAAATTCAAAGGATGCACCTTTTCTTCCTGTTAGCAACACCTTTAGTTTTTCAGGGAGGTTGCCAGGGAGGCGGAAATGAAACAGATTAAAGTTATTGGGAGTAGTTGAAAACCAAACCACCATTCCATTAACTTTGGGATTATAATTTAGTTTTAGAAGGGATAGTTCTTAAAGTACTAATGATTTGCTGACTGGTCTTCCTTATACTCCTTCATGGCTAAGTGTTCAAGATTCACAGGTACATTTTGATATCTCAAGTTCACAAAGTAGTCTATCATAATCTCAATGTCACTCATATCAAACATTTAATCTAATGTTGGTAAAAGCTAATTTTTGTTGAGTACACCATTTGCTAGGCACTATACTAATTGATTCATATAGTGCACGCATTCATGGATGCCTGTAATTCTCACAATGATGCCATGAAGTAGGTGCTATTGTTATCCTCACTTAGTTGATAAGAAAATTGAGGCTTATCAGGCAAAATAGTTGGCTTCATCTTGCACACCTAGTACATGGCTCAGCTGGAATTCAAACAAGGCCAACAAACTTCAGAACGTAACCTCTTTAACCAATAGACTTGGGTGATTGTATAATTTGTTCAAATTGGAACACTAGAGAGTAAAAAGGGCTATTGGTGGGCATTGGGATGACAAGCATGCATGGAGGCTGTCCTAGCAAAGCAGGGCACAGTGCCCCCCTTGTTATGCTTTTTTGCCATTCATTTTCATATCATAAAGTTTCCAAAGAAGAGAAGGTGGACTTTTGGATATATCACAAGGCTGGGTAAACTGATATATCCTTTGAGTTTCCTGAGGACACTCTTGAATGGAAATTGAGATGATAAAGTAATAGTTAGGAGCCTGGGCTCTGGGCCTGAACTGTCTGGGCTTGAATTTTCCAGCTGTATAACCTGGAAATCTCTCTTCGCCTCAGTTTCCTCAGCTTGACAATACTGCCTACCTCAGGAGGTGGTTGTTAGCTCAGACATGGAAAATGCTTAGTTCTTGGCATAAAGTTAATCTTCAATAAGTATTGGCTATGGTCGTTACTACATGAAGCACAAGAAGGACCAAGTTAATTGAATTTCTCACATAGCCTTTGAACCTCAAAGATTATTTCTTTATGTTAAAAACCTATGACTAAAGCCATTGTTTCTTGATGGCTTAATCAAAATTTGGTTACCAAGATTCCTTTTAGATTTTAGATATTTGATTCTGTGCTCTAAATTTCCAGCATTGTGGAGAATAAAGATTCAATTTGAAGGAGGGGTTTATAATTCCAATATGTTCTGAGTGTTCCTTTCTCCATTCATACCTAAGTGGTGATGGAAAGAAATCATTAAGGTCATAGGGATGTGACTCAATTTGAGTTAAATCTCCAAGATTACATGCCAAACAATGCCAGACCTTTCTTTGTTTTCTTTGGGGTGTCTTCTCCCATTTAGTTATTTGAGTATCGGGTCAATTTCCTCAGGAACTTATGAAGTGATTTTTATACAATTTTAAACACTCTGTACAATATAATTCTATGCATTTAAACTGTTACTCTTAGGCAAAGTACATAGACCAGTTCTGGTCATGACGTAGACAATCGTAGGTTCTCAGTACCTCTCTCTACCTACCCTTGCCTGGACTCTTCCTAACTTGTATTTTTTTTCCTGATTTGCACAAAAGTGTGAATTTTCCCTCCAGAACCCTTCTACTTTTCTCTTAGTCCAAGCTTAGCTTTACCTGAGCCTCTCTGTCCACCCAAGGAGGAAATAGATCTTATCTATCTCCAATTTGTGGCTCATTCTATATCATCATGTTGTATAATACACATTTGTATCATAATTGCTTGTTTTGTATTAGAAATGAATTGATTTTCATAAACATTAAAAACCAAAGAACAGAAATAATATTTAGGGCATATTACTTAGAGGATTTGCTGGCTACCTATTCTCCCTGATACTTAAAGATACATTCTTACATCAAGCCAGGTCATTGGAGAAATATATACTAAGTTAAATCCTACAGTTCCTCTTATAGAAAGTCTATTATTGAATGATACTACAGGATAATGCCAACAGACCATAGCATTTTAAAAAGGTAACCATGGACATTTGTCATTACCTCCACAATCAACTCTTCATGAGTTCTCTAGGAGAAATCCCAGCCTGTATTTTACACCAAAACTGGTAGTACTTATTCTGAGTATTGGGAACTGGAGGCACTTATAGATTTACAGTTCAGAGTTAGTAGAATAACCCAAGAATCCATTTCTGCATTACTTCAAAATATTTATTGAGCACCTACAATGTGCCAGATTCTCCATGAGGATCCAGAATTATAAACAATAAATAATACAGGTAATATCTCTGTACCTAGAGACTAGTAGTAAGGAATAGATGGTTAAGCAATTATGATACAAATATGTATATACCCCAAGGGCCCATTTCCCTCTAGTTATATCCTACCTGAGTATAGTTACCACCCAGTTGATCCCTATTAACAGTATTTCACTGATTGGGTTAAGGCTCTCATAACCCATTCATTTCACTTTTAAACCTTTCATTATCTCACACATGAGCTTTTGGGGGGGGGGGGCACCTTATATCTAAACCATAGCACCTAACCACTGAACAGTGTAGCTTAGCCTGTCTGATCTTAAAATTGATAAGCTAGCCCATGTGATCACCCACATGAGCCTATAATTGGGCAGTCATCTAAGCCTGTTTTATAATACTGACTCAGGTATATACACATTTGGGCATTTTGTGTGCATGATGGGATATGAAGATCACCATACAGTATCCAGAAATGCTAGCAATGCAGGACACTGTCAGGTATCTGCTGTCTATCCTGGCGATTCTGGGTACTGCTACTGCCCAGAATCACAGCAGAATATAGATGATGTATAACCAGCCCAGGGAAAGATCAAAATTCAAAATTCAAAGCATACTTTCTACTGAAAGTTGTAAGTTGGATCATGGTAAGTTGGGGAGTGTCAGTGTGACATCCATATTCAGATTTTTTTTTTTTTAATTGATAAAACTGATGTAGGTGATCCAGTCATCACAGTGTCACTAGCTCATGTTAATCTGGGACAAGTTCTTTGTTTTATAATGATGAATTCTAGATGATTCTTCTGCATATACAAATAGACATATTTAAAATTGGTGATCTAATGAGTTTCATACTGTATACCAGATCATTTTCTAACAGGTGTTACTTCAAAGATATCCTGGAGGAGGAGAAGGGTATACTTGGGGAAGGGCAAGGTTGTAATTAGGTAGGAAGTGACAGCAGTGTACCACAGTATAAAATCCAGCCATTATCACTGGTGCAGATTCTCATTTCATGTGTATAAGGGACATACACAACTGAGCATCTTCAAGTGTCCTTTTTCAAAAAATAATTCCATTTTTTTTGCAGTAAGATTCAATTGTGAATCTATATTCAATTGGGAGTCTATAAATTTACAAATCTATAAAGAATACAGTGTTATGCATCAGATAGTGACTATACCATATGTGATATCTTTTGTCTGTTATGATTTAACAAATCTGTACAACAGATACTACTATTATTTTAAATATTGGCATGCTAAGGCTCAGCAAGGTCATGAAAATCTCCCCATCACCTAGCTAGTGAGCAGAGGATCTGCAATTTTTATCCTACTCTTTTATATACTAATGTCTCAACTTGTTGCTTTTGTTAGCCCACATCATGTCTCAAGTATAATTTGGTGTAATTATGGGATATTGAAAAAAATGTCCAAATTTTAGCATGGTAGTTTCTGACTTTACTAGCTTGTCAAGATTTCCATTTAATTTCTTTTTTCAACTCCACAATATAACTTTGTTGATTTTCTTACTCGAGGGACTCTGAACACTGCTACAAGTATTTTTTTTTAATGCAAGTCAATGCTCCAGTACTTAACAGATTTTGTTTACCATGAACAACCATATGTATGCAAATGTGACTGACTGTATCAGTTTGTTTTCTGCCATTCTGTCCTTGTAAGGGTCTCAAATCATCACAAAAGCCACCAGACACTGTATGGTGCTGATACATTTAATAACCTTTTTGAACAAAATAGATTAAAGTATTTGTCTAGGCGAAGGCAAAGCAGACTATGTCCATGTAAAAGTCAAGAGCATAAGAAAAGAAAATCCAGTACCCTTCTGTGATCTTTGATTTAGTGTCTTTGCCAAAGCTTCCTCCATCGTTTTCATAGTCACGGAAATGTGAATGAATCTCGAGGGACACCATTTGGGTAGCATTTAAGCATTGTACTATTTTTCATGCCCAGCATGGAAGATGCATTATGTAGGCTTTATTTTTAGGATACTGCTTTATTGCCACAGAACTGTCATACTGAATTAAGGTAGCCTAGTTCCAGGAATTCTGTGTGGCAGGCTGCTTAGATGACAAACTACAGGCACCCCACAAACTTCCATTTAAATTCATTGTAGATCCCAAGTCGCTCACTGTTTTCCAACTTGCATTGCTGCTCCTTATTATAGAGTAGGAAAAAGACACTGTGTATTTTTCACTGTCTTTTCAAGTCCATTTGAGCAGCATTGTGAGTTCTGGATGGTACAGTTGCCAAGACCGAGAGATGGGATAGGATGGCAGCTTCACATTTCATAGTTTTAGTCTTTCAGGTGAGGACAGAGCCCAAAAGGGAGCAGGGAGTTTTGAGAATAACTCAGTTGCCCCTACGACTTTAGAAACATGCTGGCTTCCAAATCTTAGAAATCTTTAACACATCTGCAAACTTTCTTAAAATATTTATTTGGAAGTGTATAAACATGTTTAATTTTGAAAATTGGGATTGAATGCATATTGTATTCTTTATCAGAGAAGCCCCAAGGCTATTTCTTTAGCAATCAAATTGAGCTGGTCTGCTTAATACTTGCATTCATCAGTGAACAAAAGTTTACTGAGCATCCTTTCTCAGCAGCGCTCTGCTGCAGAGAAATCTTGTTTGCTCACTACATACCTTCATAGGCAAACTGGGGGAGCCAAGCAACCTTCTCTGCTGTGCCTCTGGAATTTGTCCCTTGATCTCACACATGGCTAGGATAGAAGGGGCAATGAATGGTTGTCACAGCACCCACAGTGAAAGAATGCTTGCTCCTTAACTCCATGCAATCTGTTTCCTTCTATAGGATCACATTTATCTTTATTACTTTAACAAATATTTATTGAGCACCTGTTATGTCCCAGCTACTCTTCTAGTCACTGGGGTTGCATAAAGGAACAGAATAGTCAAGAATCCCCACCCTCATGGAACTGACAGTAATAGGCACTGGGAGAGTTCAGTGGCCTGGACAGAATCTTACTACCACTGATTTCAGAATTCACTCAGTACTTCCTGAGTTCAAGGGCATGACCTCTATCAAAGAGGACTGACTCTGCTGAAGATCTGGCTTAGTCTAAAGACCACACAGGTGCAGTAAGACTTCCTTCCTGAGTTAATGGGCAAATATTACAATTTCAGTCCAATTCAGTTGCGGTCAGTTGAGGGACAATGGCATTTACTTTTTTGTGTTAAGCACTGTCCTGGGTACTAGGGAAAAGCATTGCAGTTTCTAATTCACATAGCTATGTGATTAAGGGTGTAGACTGGCAATGTAGACCTCCTGAGTTTGAATCCTGATTCTGTCACTTCTGCCCTTTGACCAGAAGTAAGTTGCTTAATTTTTGTACTTTTCTTCCTTTGTATAATAGGGATGGTGATAATAACACTACTTAGACATGTTGTCAGAATTGAGTTGATATATGTAAAAATTTGTAACAGGGCTTAACACATACTCATAAATATTACCTTTTATTTTCATTCAGTTTGAAGCTGATTTAGCTCTGTGATATGTTTCTTTAGATTTTATTAGTTTATTTATCTGGATTGATGTTTACTTGAACTAAATGGGTACCTAAAAATTTTTATGTAAACAAACTCCTTGGAATAGTGAATTGTAATATCTCTCAGTTGTCGAGTGCTAAGCACTTTACATTCATTACCTCATTCAATTTCACAATCGTCCCATACATCAGATATTCTTGTACATATTTCCAGTGGGGAAACTAAGTCTTGGAGCTGTACATATGTCCTCTGAAGGCCCACAGGTAGTGCAGGTAGGGCTGGGCGACAGACCTGAGTTGGGAGGACCCAGTATCTTGCTTTTCCTCACTGTGCCTTACTGCCTCTGGTTGTCCCTCACATCCCATGTTAACCTCCAAGAATTGTACCTGTGGCTTTCCCTCTTAATCAGCTATCCAGATTACAACCCGCTTTCTCTATTATCTGTGGTCTAATTCCTGAACAGGTCTCTGATGTCTTAACCCTTCTCTTTCTCATGACGGTGATCTGGGGTCAGGAGGTGAGAGGCAGGGGTGTTTCTACCACTTTGGTTTTTCCTTGTTCCCATATCTCACAGAATCATGGATACTTGGGAATGAATGATTGAACACAAGCTGCACAGAATGAGGACATGGAAACCTCTCTACATTCCTGGATCTGTTTTTTTAATTTTTTTCCTCTAATCCTTCTCAATTCATTTACAGTAAGGCCACTGAAATCACAGATTTCCAGGATGTCACAACAACTAAAGTTTTATTCTGGGTCAGTTGGTCATTGCCAAGAACATTGTGGGGTTCTGGAAATTTTATTCATTTATCAAATATTTTGAGTGCTCTCTTTGGTTTAGATATTGCTCAGGACTTAGAGATGCAAAGATGACTAAGCAACAATGTCTGTTTTCACAGGGCTCTCAGCCTGGAAGGCAACAGACAGCTAGGCAAACCCACCGTACTAGAAGGATATGATAAACTCAATGGAGATACTTTTAGGAGGTCCTACAGGCCCAGAGAGCAATCGAGAATTTAGTGTAGAATGTGTAAGTTGACTTTTGGTAGAGGTAATTGGCTCTTAAATGTCAATGTGGGTGGAGAAAGAGATGCGATGGGTGTAGACAGAGTAGAGAGAATAGATTTGAAAACTTGTGAAGGAAGCATGTGTTTGAAACTGCAAATAATTGTGAACAACTGGAAATTGGGCTTTGCAGGGATGAAGTGAGATAACTGTGGTAAGTAAAGAGTGAGTTATGTCTTATTTTCACGTAAGGACCACTGACTTTATCTTGCAGATGATGAGAAATCACTGAAGGGTTGGAAGAGGGGAGCGATGTAATGGGCTTTGCATTGTTGGAGGGTTGCTTAGGTCAGGAATTCATGGCTTCTTGAATTACTGTAATATGCACTGCATCCCTAAGGAACAGATCATTCTAACATAATGAGACTTTGCAAAAAAGTGATTGTCTTTGTATTCTGGCATAGTCACCATTGGAAGTCAAATGTAATTCCTGTTTTTTTTTTTTTTTATTATTATTAATGGAACATTGAGACAGGAAGAGCCTGGGAGTTTCCATTTATATAGGAGAAGTCTTTTGTAGCGGATGTCTAGGTCAGGCCTAGAAAGTAGAAGTTCCTGCCCATTCGTCAAAGGTTCAGAACAAAGAAGGACACTCTGTTTTTTAAAGTAGAACTGATTAAGTATTTACTGTTTTACTGGGTTGTCAAAAGAACCTGCCCAGGTGCATTTGGAAGGTACTCTTTTCTCATCCAGGGGAAGTTAGTGCCTTTGTGGAGACCAGTAAGAACACCAGGGCTGGAACTGATGACTTGCGACTCCTTTCTTAACTTCACTGACTCCACCCAACTCTTAGTTCTTTTTCAGCAGACGTTCTTTCCCTTATGAATTCGGGCATCTGATCACCTTACTGAGACTCAGCACTTCTGGATCTCTTGATTTTATGACAAGAGCTCCATCTTTAGTTCTTCACTTGTTTCCTTCAAAACATTCATTCACCTGTGGACATCTGTGTGTACCTGTCTGCTCCTACTAAACTCAAAGGCTTTGAACTTGCCTGGGAGTGGGACCTTACAAGGCCACCATTTTTAGTACAGCCATCTGTCTGAATTCTTTCTATTCCATACATGAGAACCAAATAGGTCCATATCAGTATCAAGGGATGCTTATAGATCCTTATAAGTCTACAATACCTGATGAATAAGTGAATCATACTTATTAAATAAGTGAATCAACAATACCTACAATGCTGAGCATATATAAAACTTCATCTAATTTTCAGTCACTCCTCCCTCAAGGCTGTCACAAACCTTACATTCCTCTTTTGCCTTTCCTCATACTAACTTGCTTATGTTCACCAACCTCATGCCAAGAGATCTTAATCTGCTTTTTCACTTCAGTCTAATACTTCTTTAATTGCCAAAGTCTTATTGTGATAAGTGTTTATGTTAGATTTTTTTTTTTTTTTTTTTTTGCCACTGTGACTGAAAGACCTAATAAAAACAATACAGAGGAGAAAAAGCTTATTTTGGCTCAGATTTCAGAGGTTCAGTCCATAGATATCTGATTACATTGCTCTGGGCCTGTGGTGAGGCAAACCATCATGACACAAGAGAATGGTGAAGGAAGGCACTGAAGGACATGGTTACAGGAAGTAGAGAGAAAACTCCTCTCACCAGGGACAAAATATATAGCCCAAAGTAATGCCCTGGTGACCTATTTCCTGTAGCTACACCCTTCCTGCTTGCAGTTATCATCTGGTTAATCCATGTCAGTGAATTCATCCACTGATGAGGTTATATCTCATAATCATTTCCACCTCTGAAATTTCTTGCATTGTTTCAAAAATGAGCTTTTGAGGGACACAACATATTCAAACCATAACAATAACCTAGTAGAAAAGGAGAGCTGATAGTATTAAGGGATCACTTAACAGACACCTGCTATAGTATCATGAGAGTTGATTCACTGTCAATAATTGCCTTTTCCAATAGGAGACCTGAAGCATGAACAGTTTCCCTCAGTGCCTTGTTGACAATTGTGATGGAGCCCGACAGAATCTGTTTCCTATAGCAAAGATGCTCCCCAAGTTCTGCCTAGTCTTTGTTTTCTTTAATGAGTTTTATAGAGTTGTTTTCAAAGACGGTGAACCATCTGAGCTGGACTATCATTTCTGTTTTCAAAGACGGTGAACCATCTGAGCTGGACGGTCATTTCCTTTATATCTCGGTCAGGGGGAGTCTTGGAAATTGGTTCATGCAATAGAAGGGACTTTTTATTTCGGAGCTCAGTATATTTTTACTCACTTTTGCAAAATAACAAATACTGACAGACATTTAGCACTCTGCCCAACATGCTTAGCATTCACCTATAGTTCAGCAAAACCAGTCAGCCCATGTTCAAAGTGAAGGGCACTTAATAAATCTAGACAACGAAGATTGTGCAAAGCGTTCATTCCTGGTTAATTTTCATGTTCATCTTTTCATAAGGATGTCTTCTTTGTGCTTTTGAATAAAAACATGAGAGAACATCAGAATTCAAGGGAAATATTCAGATATCGGATAAAAGTTTTACTGGCAAGTCTCATTTTTTAAGACAGCTGTGTAACCTTTAATTCACATGAACACCCACATATCTTTTAAAACCTGCTTTCTCACCACTCTGACAGTTAGAATTTTATCTCTTCACTCTTAAAATTTCTCCAGAGAGTACAGTACTGCATCATTCTGACAAACCTGAATGTGAGGAGATGAATGGGCCTCATCCCCCAAACACTTCAGGGCAAGTTGCTTTAACCAGATACCTGTTTTCAGAGGTATTTTTCTGTCATTGCTTCAAATCTATCAAAGTTCATTTAATTCTTTTAAAAGCCATATTTTATATAAAGTGGAGTTCTTCTCATAGTACTGAGTACTTCTCTGAGATCCTGAACCACACTGACTTGTGCTATTCCCTACAAGGGGCCAGACATACTCACATGTAGCAAGAAGCCCTGGAAAGGAATGTGAAGAAAAAAAAAAAACAAAAAAAAGCCTTGCCATCTTGGACTCAAAGTCTGCATGTTGGTGTTCTCCCCACGTCCTTCATATGCTCTGGAAATTCCCTTTCCTGAGGTGCATGAATTCCTGCCAGGCCAGGAACGAATGTCTTTATGTGGTAGTCAGCATTCAAAATATTTTGCTGAGAGGACATGGATGGCTATAGAGAAAAACCACAGGATACTAATTGAAAAGCTATTATTTTTTCAGTTGAACATCACCTTTGGCAGTTTGAGAACATTTTTTTAATTGCTGGTACAAAAACTGTGCCACTCGAAGACTTTGATGAGCTCAGAAATAGAATCCTTACCTATATGCACAGGCCCTGGGATTCAGCTCCACTACCCACTTTTTGCTCCAAAAGAAATGTGCTGGTCTAAAGTGGGGAAATGGTAAATGAAATATAGTAAACTTGTGGCCTAGTAGTGGGTGTGGGCTGAAGGTGGCCTGGTCCTTATTTTTATTTTATGAACTAAGAGTGGTTTCTGCAATTTTAAATGGTTGAAAAATATCAAGAAAATAAAATTACTCTGACTTGTAAACCATATGAACTTCCAGTTCAGCGTTCATAATAAAGTTTTGTAAGATAATTCCAAATAGTTTTTTTTTTATTTGCATATGTTTTGCTTCTTTTCCTTGGTAGAAATGTAAACTCCATGAAAGCAAAAATATACTGGCATTTATTTTATTTATGCATTTAGTTTTGGGTTCTAGAACATTGACAGTAAATGCTCAAGAAGCAATAAAGATCAGTTGAAGACTGATGAATTATTGATGTATTATGTGACTGTATAATGTATGTAATGTGGTAATAGTCACCACAAAATATTTCTGGGGATGTGTTTATGTTAGACACCAGGTTGAAAGCTTCATTTATTTTTTATTTTTAAATTTTTTCTTATTTAATTGATACCTAAAAGCATAAAAATTACGCATATCAGTAAAAACCATGTAGTACTTTGATACATATGTACCTCACGTAATATTCACATCAGATTACATATATCTATCCCACATCTGCCACTGCACAGTAGGTTGACTATAGGTAACAATTATGTACTGTATACTTCAACAAGTTAGAAGAAAAAATTCTGAATGTTTTCACCATGAGGAAATGATAAAAGGAGGAGAGAATTTTAAAGGTGTGAACTCATTTAATCCCAACAAGATAGGCATCAGCTCCATTTTACAGAAAAAGGGAACTAGGGTCAGAGGGGTTATATAACTCATCTGATGTGACACATCTAAGTAAAGTGACCAGAATTCAGAAAGTCTGTTGGTTTTCAGAGCCTGAGCTCCAGTCATAAGCTATTTCTTTTTCTTAAACTTCTAAAAGCTTTTTACATATTCAAGTGAGAAGGAAAGGGATAGGAAAGTACTAGATGTAAATATACCCATAACAGAACCAATTACTGGGTTATAGGTGATTTTGTTTTTTTAGCTATGCATCTTTAAGTTTTTCCACATTTTCTGAAATGAGGGAATTTTACTTTTACAATAAAATCTGGATACTGGGCTGGGGAGATAGTTTCTTTGGTAGAGTGCTTGTCTCACAAGCATAAGGCCCTGAGTTCAATCCCCAACACCGCAAAAACAAAAACAAAAAAACCCTGGATATTTCTAAAGGGAGGGGGAAAGAGTCAAGTCTTCAATTGTTTATGCTGAGCATTTCCTTCTTCAACTGAGGGCCTTGTATGAATTGCTAAGGAAACTCTGTGGTCCTGTCTGTCCTGTGTATTGATCTGTGTTGTCAAAATTCTGTATTAGGTTTCTGTATTAGGTTTCAACTCCTTAAACTATAAAGTGCTATTTGTGTATAACTTTGGTGAAAATACACTAATAGAGCTTGGTGTTTATCTATTTATTTAGCTGTGCTGGGAATCACAGTAGGGTGAAAGAAGCAATTTCTTTCATTGATAAACTGTATAAAGAATGATAAGCCCCAGTGAAGTCCTCATAAACAAGAAAGACCATGATAGGGCATATTGAATGACAATTCAGGCTTAAAGCCAGTAACATCTTTCCCAAGGCCCTGTTTCAGCCAAAGAAAGTCACAAGGATGGAGTTGCCCAGCCCCCACCCCCACTCACTGTTGCTCATCTTCAGACATCTGAAGCACAGGTCTTGGAAAGTTGAGTTGTTTTCTGTTCTTATTTGGTTAAAGTGATCCAGAAGGATCTGCCACCATATGATGGGCTGATTTCACCTGGGATTTAGTCTCTCTCCCTTTTCACTGGCAATATATTTGGGGTCCACATATTTAACATAATTTTATATAAGAAAACAATTAGGTCCCAGAAGCTCCAAATCATTTAATAAGGTGAAAAGACAGGAGAGTCTTACAAGTGAAATTCTCTAGTGACAGCTCATATTTCTTTTTCTGTTTTTCTCTTAATTGTGTGTCAATGACTGTGGCAGATATTGCACAATTCAAAGGATGTTTCACATGCCCTGGCCTCAATTGCAAAGTGAAGGGAGAGCAAACTTCCTTTTGAATAAAGCTGGAATGTAGGTGATTAGAACAATTATGTGAATGCAATTAAAATTATTGAGGTTAGTATGGCACCTAATACAAGAATGGTTAGTGAACAAGACTGTTTCTTATAGATAAGAATGTCAGAAGAAGGCCAAAAGGTGGTGAATTAAAAGTTTCTAGCTAGCAATGAATAAAGTTACAGGTTAAGAACATCTGAGGTTATTTAAAAGGGCTTTTAAAAATTCCTGGGACATGTCTGGACATTCCAGCCACGATTTCAGATGTCTCCGTTGTTCAGGCCTGTTAAGTAGGCTTTTTCAGATCTTTGTAATTCAGGTTTGTTTTTTTTTTTCCCCCAAGAGCATGATACTGATTTTTGAGTTATAAGCAGAGCTGTTCAACTCCATCTCTCTGTGACTTTATTTGGCAGAAATGGGACCTTGGGAATGATGTTATTGGTTGTAAGCCTGAAGTGTTGTTCAGTGTGCCCCATCATGTCTGTCTTGTTTATGACGACTTCACTGGGGCTTATCATTCTTATACAGTTTAGCAATGAAAGAGATTGCATCTCTTCTATCAGGAGTGAGTGAGACTACAATTCAGTGATATATTTGAGAAAAAATCATGTGTGCACATATACATGAAGAAATGGCATTTGCTTATAAATATACTTCATGAGATTTTGTGTGGAGAAATGATCCATTACCCAGAGCACTGTCGGGCTTGCACTATTTCTATCAGAAAAGAAAAGAAAAAAAAAAAAAAAAAACCCACTTAATTTTTTCCTTCCTTTTTTGGAGATCATAGTGATTGGTGTGGGACCATACAATTTCACTTTGAAATTTTTGACTTCTAAAAATTCTTTTTCTTCCTGACATCATAATGTGTTCTCAGAAAAATCAGACAGTTGTTATTACAAATAGAGAGCAGCTCCACTCAGACATTGAATAGACAATTATAAATGTCTGGATTCTTTCCTTTTTTGTGGTGGCTGCTTTTAGATGTGGAATAAAACCACATTAACCAGAGGACATTGTTATTGGTGGTTAGTAACCTATTCCTTCCACATCTATAAAGTATTTTGTTTAAAATTTTTTTCATTGTCTAACAATAACTTTCCACTTTGTAAGACTTCTAACAGGAAGCATCACTGAGGGATAAAATTACTGAAACTTTAGAAGACAAAGGGACCATAAAATATGATTAATCAATCTCTTGCTTTGGACAGAGAGAGTGAGGCATTGCCGGTGAATTTCCTGCCTAAAGGGCAGGCACAGGGTCGATAACAGAATACTGAAAGCATATTTCCATCTGATTCCATAGATGGCCGCCCATGTCCAGTCACTCTCTGGGACTCATCTTTATCTCCAGCAAGTAATGATACCCATTCTTCAGTCAAGCTCACCTGGGGAACTTATCAGCAGTTGCTGAAACAGAAGTGCTGGCTGAATGGTCGGATACCCAAACCTGAATGGGGCTGCACTGAAATCCATCACCATGAGTGGTCCAAGATGGCACTCTTTGATTTTTTGCTGCAGGTAAGTTTATCAAGTCAGCAGGTCATTATCTAAGACTGATCCTTAGTTATATAAGCCTGGCACTAAGAAATTTTCAGTGCCTGGAGTTTTTGTGAAACCAGAGCTTAAGTTCTATAATGCTGTATTTGGTGAGTGTAGTATGCACATTATAAAGTCTTACATTCTTTTGGGGCAATCATAAATGTGCCTTAGTCTTTTTATGAGTTTGTGAAGAGGTAATTTACTGATAATCCTACAAGAGTCATGCCCATCATAGCTACAATTTATTGAGCTATGTGGAATAGTCTTTTCCATTTGGAAGGTGAGTAAACTGATGTTTGGTGAGATTAAGTACCTCCTCCAAGTTCTCATAAGTACTAAAAGCTGAGGCTGGGATACCCTGGGATCTGTTGGTGGTATAAGTTTGTCTGCTTTCCATCATCTCACACTGTGTTTCAGTAGTCAGCAGCCATCTACTAACAACCACCAATTCCCTTCTTTTCAGTATTGTTTTCTGGAAATATTTTATTAAGATTTGACATTGGAAAATAATAAATGTTGACCATCTATGGAACTGGATGACTCCTGACATTTTATATGTTACTTATAACTCTTCTTTGTTTCATTGATGATCTCATGACTCTCTCTACCCTATCATTCTGATTACTGCCTTTCCTTTCTTCCAATTTGGAAAACTGGTTTTCTGTTGTTCTGCTAATTAGTATCTTCTGGAAATTTAGGACTGTTTGCAGGACATTTTCAAAACATTCTCCTTTTGATAGTTTGTGTGTGTGTGTGTGTGTGTGTGTGTGTCTAGAAGGAAGAGATACAGAGGGGCCAAAAATTAAGTAGAAAACAAGTTTAGTGCAGAGTCTAGGAAATAGGAACTTGATGAAGGAGAGAAGGACCCCTGGAGTCAGTGATGCAGAGCGATCCATGAGGAGTGAGCTAGGAAGCAGAGGAGGAGGCAGCCAGTGGTCACCAAATACCTCACCCTTGAAGAGCAATTGGAGTCCAGCTGTGAGGCTTAGACTGGTTTTAAGTATTCCATACACATTATCTCATTTTTCTCTTTATTAACATGTTGTCTCTGATCTGGCATCTTCTCTCCATTTTGCATGTAGAGAAACTGAGGCATAATTTAGTATCAAGAACTATGAAGAGTGAGGTTTTACTTTGTTTGCAAGTGAAATAGCCTGCCATAGTTTGATGGACATATCCTGGGTTGGAAACACATGACTTTATTACTCATGACATAGCGAGTGGTATGTGCCTCATGCTTCCTTGACCCTCTAGTTCCATGGGGGTGATATAGAATGGCTGTGGTGAATGTTTCAGATAATGTTTGTGTCAAGGTTGAGGAATCTGAAGCTTAAGAAATCCCTCATCTTAAAAGGAGCTGCTAGCAAACCTGCTCACCATTTTTCTTAGAAGGATACATGATCTTTCCTATCTTGGTTGGGAAATAAATCTGCTATATTACCCAGAGTGAGATGCACGGGGGATCCTTCAAAGCTGTTTACTATAATAGCATTCTTAAAAATAAGTGCAGAATAAGGGCCAGGGGTGTAGCTCAGTAGTAGAGTGCTTGTCTAACATAGATGACATATGGGTTTGATCCTTAGTATTGTAAAAAAGAAAAAATAATAATGCAGAACAAGACTTGATAGGAGATGTTCAGAAATGCCATAGAGAAATATCTTTCAGTAGTTACCTAACTTGTTCAGTGTTATATAACCAGGAATTTCCTAAATAAGATCTCAGCAAGTCTAGCTAGCTCTAGATTACATATTCTTCACAATCATTATATAATAATTACCAAAACTATCCTTGGGTTAATGAAGCAAATTGGTATAATAAAATATAATAACAATAAAATGTAGTACAAGGGAAGAAACTTGGGGTTAAAGTAGGTAAACAAACTTACTTTGAGGTAAGATGTTTGGGAAATATGTTAGTATAGATGTTAGGGTTCCTGAAAATGATGACTGGAGGTATAAAGGAGAAGAAATCAATGATTCCAAGGAGCAACCTTTATGGAAAGTAATGACCTTGAAGTTTGAAACCAATGGACATAAGAACTAACCTATAATGAATAGATAGCAAACTGGTTGAAATGCAAAGTTCAATAAGATAATTATTCCCACTACCACACTCCAGGTGTTTTTTTTAAGTGTTTAGTTGGGAAAATATAATATATCTGTAAGAATGATTGAATGAATATAAATTTTTATTGTTCTGAGGTCAAATGGGGGAGAATACTTTGCCATTAAATAGTGAAGGAGGAAGAATTGAAGTAGCATCATAGGGTGGTTGTAGATAGAATGGGGAAAAGCAAGAGGCAGAATATGGGATTGGTGATGCCCATTTAATATTTAAGACATAAATATAATATTTGAAGTGGAGAGTTGCTTGAGGGAGCAGCAGTGCTTCCTGCCTCTAAGGCATATGATGCAACATGAAGGAAGAGACCTGCTTTCACAAGACGGGTATTTACCGGTCACTCTCTTCATTACACCGACTGAGCAAGAGCTAATTCCAGGTGAGCCACAATCTCCTTCTGAGAGCATCATTAACTTTTATCATCATTGTGCGGTTGTCTGTGATCTCATGGATGAATCTGGGCATGTGAAATCACTATGATGAATTTTCAACAAAGATTAATATTTCAAATCCCTTGAAATAATAGTCTTAAAAATTTAACATTCATAGAATGCTTGCTGTGTGCCAGGCACTCTTCTAGGTACTTTGATTCTAAACACTAAAGTAATAACATGTTTCATCCTTCTATCAACCCTATGATATTAGTACTGTCATTGTTAGCATTTTAAAGATGTAGAAACTGAGGCAAAAAGAAACAAGGTAACCTGGCCAGGGTCGCACAGATAATATGCACTGGCGTCAAGTTTAAGAATCAAACTCCCTTGTGCATGTATGAATATGTAAAAATAAATCCTACTAGTATGTATAATTATAATGTGCCAATAAAAATGTTTAAAAAGGAAGACTGAAACAAAAGAAAACAAGAATCAACCTCCCAAGCAATGCTGCCTTCTCTTCGTTACACGGAGGAATAGTACCTTCATCATTTAATTTTCTATGGAAAAACATTTAGAATCATACAGATGCTTCTGTGATACCTCACATTTATGTGGTGACCAAAATCTTGATATCTCTTACCTCCTTATAGGAATGGATGTGCACCTGTCTTTTTAATGTGTTGTCCTTTCTTACCTGGATGACTCCCTCTAATTCACTCAAACTGGGGGTATTTTATAATTCCACGAGTAAGGTATAAAAGTGCCTGTTTCCCTCTTTTTGCCAACTGAGAGAAGTGGAAAGCATAATTAATGTTTTTGCTAATCTTATGGGGTGGTTGAGGTCTTGTTTTTAGTTTTTAGTTTTTCATGATGAGTGAGATTGAGGATA
The DNA here is from genome assembly GCF_902686455.1 of Sciurus vulgaris. Classification (NCBI taxonomy): domain Eukaryota; kingdom Metazoa; phylum Chordata; class Mammalia; order Rodentia; family Sciuridae; genus Sciurus; species Sciurus vulgaris. The sequence goes on along the minus strand of NC_136469.1, from coordinate 36,311,954 downwards.
TCAGTTTTCAAATATTTATTTTGTTTTCAGTGAATTGCTTGTTCAAACCATTGCCATTTTTGTTTCATTTCACGACTTTTTCTTATTGTTTGACAAAATCTTTTTATAGCTCATGAAAATCAATCCTATAGGTCTGCATTAATCTGCTTTCCATCACTATAACAAATACTTGAAATAATCAATTTATGAAGAGAAAAAGTTGATTTTGGGCTGACAGTTTTACAGGTTCCAGTCCATGACTGATTGATCCTGTTGCTATGGGCATTTGGTGAGGAATCACATTATGGCAGAAATGTGTGGTAGAACTTGTCTCATGACCAAAAGTCAAAGAAGAAGAGACTGGGGTACCATGATCCTCTTGGAGGATTATTCCCAAAGACTTGAAGGCTTCCCACTAGACCGCACTTCTTAAAAGTTCTACCACCTCCAAGTAGCACCACCCTGGGGACCAAGACTTAAACATATAGGCCTTTAAGGAACATTACAGATCCAAACAATAGCCATATCTCAAATAATTTTTATGAATTTGTTTAATTTGTTTATTATTAATTTTTATTAATTTGTTTTTATAAGACCATATCTTCTTTTTTTACTTCAACATTTAGCATCATAAAATGTTTATAGAAATATGTTAATTAAAAAAGTTTATTGAACAAATGAATGCAGCAACGAAGGTCATTTATCATGGTATCATTATAAATAGTTGTTATTTTGTACACAAGATTGTTTCTTATCAATGACACTGCAAATTTTATTTTAATGTCAGAATATATGCTTTTTTGAAAATGGCATTCAGGAATGTATTGGATGAATTTTGTGAATAATCTTAGACAAATTAATCCCAAAGCAAAGTAAAATCACTTCCTCTCTGATACTCGAGCAAGGGCAAGGGAATACAGAACCCAGTTGTTACTTTTCTGTATACAGCCTTTTTTTTTGTCTCACCCAGTTAACAAATCTACATTCACAAAGGCTATGCCATTTACTGGCTCTGTAAAATGTGAGAGAGACACAAGTAACCTTTTATTCTTGAAGTGTAGGGGGTATGAACTTCATAGACTAAAATTCTCCACTGTTAGGAAGACAAACAGAAGGATTCTAGAGAATGTTTGAGTTTCTAAGATTTGGTCAAACTTCTCTCCAAAGATTATATAAATTAAGAGGAACAAATTCAAGATGTAGAATATTGCATTCTGATCTAAGGGACATTGTAGTATGATAGTTAAAAGAGACTCTGGGAGCTTCCGGGCAAAATTTGAATCCTGTCTGTGATAGTAATTTCTTAGCCTTGAGAAGTCCCTGAACTTCTCTCTGCCTTGGTTTCCTCATCCGTAGAAACAGGACAATTATAATGCCTATATACAAGGTTATCGAGAGGATTAAATATTTTTACATGTAAATAAAGCAATTAGAATAATACTTGGTACATAGGAGGTCACTAAATTTTAACATATGACAAACAAATTGATCGTCCAAAAATAACAATAGAGGCAAATAAAAATTAAATAAACTTATTCTTTAAATTGCAAGTCATTCCAATAAGTTCCTACTTTTTAATACTCTGATGGTCTTTTATACCTATGTGGTAGGTCTCAGTCTATTAGGGTTTAACTATATTTGACTAGTCTGTTTTCTCCAGTAAGCTGTGAATTTTGCAAAGGCAAGACCCTGTCTTATTCAACTTTGTAACATTTCTGTTAGCAGAAGAATGTCTGAAAATGTCACAAGTACTCAGGGAATCAGTTTTGGATGAAAGAAAATTACCTAGTTATATTAAAATATTAAACCCCAGGTGCCAAATACGAAATGTTAAAATCCGAAGAAATAAAAGTGTAGTTGTAATACAGGAATAAGTAATTTTGTTAAAGGGAGAGACTTAGAAGATTAGAAAATAAAAGACTAAAATGAATAGAAAATGTTCAACATTTTTGCTATTTAATGGTATAAGTAAAATATATTTTCCAAGAATAGCTTTTTATTCAATGAGAAATTAATGGGTATTCACATAGAGGGGACCAACAATCTTGGGAGATACTTGCTTTCACCATCAGCAAAAAGCATTACATAGTTCTTTCCACTTAAATTTAACAGACTCTTTTAGGTTGTTATATGTCCTAGATACTGAGCAGTTTTACTGCTGGTGGTTAAAATATCAACCAGACCATCTCTCTGCCCTCAAGAGTTATACAATCTAGGTATAAGAGAAAAATAATGATAGGCTATATTGAGTACCATAATTAAGCTTAAAATTTTGCAGAAAGAAATAAGGTGCTGTCAATTCTTGTGGAATTAGAGGTTAGAGAATGTGAACTGAGAATGTGAAACTTAATATTGAAATGAAAGAACACACAGAAATCTCGTGAGCCCAAGGGACAGGAAGAGAGTTTAAGAGAGAGGGATCCTAGCAAAGGGCTAAAAGTGTGAAAAAGTTCATTGAATGGGAAAAATGATGCCTACATAAACTTCCTGTTTTCTAAAGGTAGTTTTGTCTCAGATAGTTGTGAGTAATAAACTTATGTTCAAACATTCAGCAAGAAACCGCAATATGAACTGGTATGTCTTTTTTCCCCAGAGTGGTCTCTTTTCTGTTACCTCTTCCTTCCTCTTAATCTGGCTTGTAAAGATCATTTCCTGAATCTAATGAATTTGATTAAGAAGTGTTAATCTTTGACCTCTTCCCTTCTCCTTTGATCCTGTGGGTTGTTTTTTCCATTTAATGCTATGATAAAATAAAAGTTAAAATTTCAACCAACTATCTTCTAAATATGAGGGAACTTATTATTTTTTTCCTAAAAGGATATTTGTTTCTTCAGGAATTTTCTATGTACTAAAGAAAGAGTCTGATTATGGCCTTCTGGAAGATTCTGAAATTCTTCCACACATTCCCTCCTTTTCCTCGTTCTGCTCAGTGATAAGGGTCTCACTTCTAGCTTTCAGAAAGAGGAGGGACACAGGAGGGACTCTGAAAGCCAGATGCATAGGGCTTCAGGGTCTCAGACATTGGGATTTCAAATAGTTGGGTCAGTCTTATTGTTTCACAGAATGAGAATATTGCCAATCTAAATGACCTCCAGCCATGTACTTATTGATCAATCCAAGCAAGAAACTGCTATCATTTCTCACTTATTTGCTAACGAATAACAAGAGATGATGTAGTCAGATAATGTCTTGACTTTGAGTGGCAAAGAGATTTTGGGTTTAGCTTTGGCAATATTGGTCAGCATGATGAAATGACTGGGATTTGGTGAGCAAAGATTGCTGAGGATGAGAGGGTTTAGAGAATTATAATTTCTGCTTTTTTTATTTTTTGTTGAGGTATCTTCCCAATTTCTTTTATGAGAAAATCAGACTCTGAGTGGTTTGCTTGGTTACAGGGAGTTTCTCACTAAGGTAAAAGATCTAGGGACTGTGTGATTCTAGGCATCACAAATGACAAACTTCAAACTTTTTGGGTGTGGGCATGCTAAGAACTGAAACGAATTTTAATTGTTATAGAATTTTAACTGCATACAGATAACTTTGTCAGTGAAATTGAAAATTATTTCAGTATTGATGATGCTACTTGAGATAATGAATGATGCTACTTAATACGATCATGTTATCTCATCTAAAAAGGCCTAAGAAGACTTTCAAAGTTATAACAACACAATTTGATTTTTCTGAGTACTGCTCAAAATAACACAGCAAACTGGACAAAATACTTGATATTTATTGGGTGCCTAGAATGTTTTCTTGCTTTTTATGTTTAAGTGTATACAGATAAAGAAGTGATGGAGAAGAAGTATACAGATCGACTTATGAGAAGAGGAAACAGATTATTGCAGAGAAAAGAGTGTAAATGAAATAGCTAAACCATGCCAAGAAATTGTTGTTATTAAAGGAGGGTTTGAGCTATTTTAATATTAGATCCAAGAAGATTTATCTTTATTTAATTAATTTTATTATAGTATGTTTAATTTATGATTCTTTATTTTTTAAATGAGTCATCATTTTTGAGTAAAAAGCACGAAGGTTATCGTTTTTATGCATGCATAGCTAAACAATTTCCTTTAAATAGCATGTGGTCACTTCAGCAGCTCCAACTTGATGTCTGGAAGCAAATCTGTCACCTCATTCCCTAATGATTTGCCCTCTTGACTTAATCTATTTCTATTCATGATATTACTTTTTTTTAAATCTGCCAGGTATGAAAAACTAGTCACCTTTTAATCTTCCTTTGCTCAGTGCCTCATAGTCAAGTAGCAGCAAACTTTGACAGTTCCTGAAAATCACCCGTCACCTTTTCCTTTTCATTCTTATTAATGCTACCTGCATCAGACTTTCATCAATATGGTCAAAGTGTTGTAGGAGACTCACAACTGATCTCCTTGTCTGTAGTCTTCACCAGATGTCATTTAAAGTGCAAATCATTGCTCAGTTGATCTTTCCTACTTCCCTTTTAATCATATGTCCTTTATCAAAATCTCTAAGGACTTCCATTTGTTTGGAGAATAGTGCATTAAATTTATTGTGGAGGATTAGGGGTAGAACACATGCTTGGCATGTGCAAGCCCTGTTCAATCCCCAGCACCATCCCCCCAACAAGTGGAAAAATTAAACATAACAAGGTATTATGATGAGCTCTCATGCACCTATCGCTCAACTGCAACAGTCATTGTTTCATCTCTACCCTGTCTACTTCCTATGCTTTGTTAATTTGGAGCAAGTCAATGACATCAGGTTATTTCATCTGAAAATATTTCAGTATGTACCACTAGAAAATGAGTACATTATTACACATAAGCGTATTATAATACCCCAGAGAAAATGTAGCAACAATTCCAGTCAAATAAGTAATCAGCGGTCAAATTCTTAATTGTTTCATAAATGCTATATATTTCAGTTTATCTGAATCAGAATCAAATTAAGCCTACCCCTGTGATTGACTGCTGTGTTTTACATATAGACTCTAGTTCTGTCACTCCCCCCCGCCCCATTCTCATTTACTTATTGAAGAAACTAGACCCTTTGTTTTGTGGAGCTACACTCTGGATTTTGCTGGTTGCACTTCTGTGGTGTGGTGACTTTTTCTTCCCCGTGTACTATATTTTTGTCTGTGGAATATGTACATTGGTATTAAATTTAGAGACTTAATAAGATTTGCCTTTGATTTATTTTGACAAGCCTTCATTATAGATAGTGCTGCATTCTTTTATTGGGACACACTTAATATCTAGTTATTTCATGATATTAGCCATTTTCATGCTAACATCAATGTGGATCACTCACATTGATCCAAGAATTCACCAGGCATTGGAAAGTGGTGATAGTCTAGTTATATCCTACTTTTTCACTTAATATTTTTCTTTAAAGAAAAATTCCCCCGAATCTCCTGTTTGATTGTCCAGTGGAATTGTTTATACAGAAAAAAAGATCATTGCTTTTAAGAAATGCCATAACCTGGCCTTCTAACTTCTTTTCCATCTGGTCATCATTGCCTTGTGTTTTTTTTTTTTTTTTTTTTTTGTGTGTGTGTGTGTGTGTGTGTGTGTGTGTGTTTTGTGTTGTAGAGCATGGTCTATCTGAAGTCACGTTTCTGGCCTGTTCTCCACTGTAGTACTCCTCCTAACACAACCTGCCCATACTCAAAGTCCAGCTCAGATCATTGCTCTGCAAAGCTTTCTGGAACTTGCTTCACTGGATTAAGTGCCCTTCTTCTGAACATCTCAAATTCTTCAAATGAGTGTATATTGTATTTAATTTATAGAGAGGTGACAGAATGTTGTACATGTAAAATAGATTTGAGTTCAAATTCCAGCTTATTTAATAGTAGAGAGTTCATAATTTCTCAGAACTTCAATTAATTAATTAATTTGGTGCAGCAGAATGAACCCAGGACCTTGTGCATGCTAAACTTGTACTCGACCACTAAGCTACATGCCTAGCCTCAATTTACTACTTCTTTTAATGGGAGAATAATTCTACCTCCATTGCATCCTTATTATGAAAATAATGTAAAATAATGCACACTTCTTATTGTAATGCCTGGCAGATATCAAGAACTCAATCAGCATATCTACAACCAGTCCATTTATAAAAATTTGAATTTCATATATATATAACTATCATAGCTATTATTTTCTGAATCTCCAAGAATGATGATCCCTTAATAATAGGGATCATATTGGTATTTCTTTGAATTTTGTACAGTGTAGAGATACTTGTTACAGCATCTGGTGCTGAGAGAAACCACAGGACCATATAAGACCAGTTTCCTTGGACCTGTCATTCTGGTCAGTTTGGGACAGGGACTGTCATTTTTATGTAGAAAGAAGGAACTGCAGAGTACCTCCTGAAATATTTGTTAACTGTGGGGTTCTCAGCCTACAGAATTTATAAAATAATTGATATTTCATTCCTGGATTGTGTTCCAAGGTTTCTATTCTTTTTAATCAATGATAAAAAAAAATACCAAAGCATAAAGACTAAAAAAAAAAAAAAAAAACCATTTCTCCTTTCCAGAATTATTCTCTGTCAATATTATTTTCATACTTGCATTTAGTCTTTAGAGCTATAAAAAGAAGTTGAAGTTCCCTTGGACTCATGTCACCCTCTGCTGTTCTGCATTTTCTCCTTATAAGTCATCCCTCTAATGAAATCAGTACACATCTTTCCAGTCAATTTAAAGATCATTTTGCATGCATGTATGCATGAATCCATGCATAATAAGTGGATATCTGTGTGTGTTTTAAAAATGTACCTACTGTAAATGCAACTGACTATCTGTATTTTTCTTCAAATTGCTGTTCCTATGTATTTAACTATTAGGGAAGGACTTAGTATAGCCAACTGGATGCCTGAAATAAGGGTGTGGTAGGAGATATTAGAGAAAATCTATTCCTAACATATATCTATAAGGAAGCAGCCAAGAAATATTCCCAGACTAGAACCAGAATCTTAATGTGATGGATTCTACAGAGCATATATTTATTGCTTTTGGGCATTTTAACATCATATAAAAGGCTTTGGCTTTGCAGGTGTTTATTTGAATAGTTTGCTTTATAATTATTCTATTTTTCCTGTTGGCATCATTCAGTACTTCTTATTTTACTTTATAAACAAAACCAGGAATTATGGACATACAGGAAATTGTTTAAGGGATTCAATTAAACACATCTGCATGAAGGGATTTCTATGTTCTATCTGGACAATTCCTACAAAGTCTGTGGGCCTCTGTCATCATTTGAGATTTTGCAACTTGCCTTTTGAATCTGACAAAATGTCATTTCCATGTCTGGGAATGAGTGTCCTCTTGTTTCTCAGTGGGGTTCCTTCCCTTAACTCGATTGATCTGCACATCTCATTCCACTTTAACTGTCTACAGAACACATCCCATTTCCACATAGAAATGCCTTTGAATTTAACTTTTCAAACATTGTCTGATCTAGGAATTCTGAAAAATCTCCCTCTGCAGAAGGGAGTTCCTTCTGAGTATTAGGCCTTCTCAAAACCTTGGGGAGATTGGGAAACCAACATTAGAATTATATGGGTCTATACTTAGTGGAACTTTCTCCAGTGCTCAAATTCCATTCCAGAATATCACAGTTTGGGAAAGTAAATACAAAGGCATTGATCTACAAACCTCCCTTTTGACTTTGACATTATTTTTTCTAGTTGAGACATGATTTTGGGGACCATATTCTCTCACTTCCCAGATTTTAGCTATTTATTTGTTTTTGCATGTTGGGAACTTTGAAGAGAAAAATTGGTTGAGTCACACTGTGCTATGTTTGCCATAGAGCCATAGCTTGCTAGCTAACTGGTCTCTGCAATCAGAATATACTTCTCTGGAGTCCAGCACACTTCTTTTTAAGAACAACCTGTGACTCAATGCATATCTCTCTTGTTTAGGAGCACATGATTCCTCAGAATTTTGTGTATTCCTTTTTTATGATAATTTTTTTAATTTTTAAATTTGTTCTAATTAGTTATACATGACAGTAAAATGCATTCTGACACATTGCACACAGATGGAGCACAGCTTCTCATTCCTCTTGCTGTACATGGTGCAGAGTCCCACTGGTAGTGTAATCATACACATATATAGGGTAATATCTCATTCCACCAACCTTCTCACCTCCATAGCCCCTTCCCTCCCCTCATTCCCTTCTGCCCAACCCAAAGTTCCTTCATTCTTCCCTTACTCACCCCCCATTATCAGTCAGTATCTGCTTATCAGTGAAAACTTTCAGCCTTTGATTTTTGGGGTTTGTCTTATCTCACTTAGCTTGATATTCTCTAGCTTCATCCATTTATCTTTCTTTTTTTCTTTTTTTTTATTTACTTTTTAAATTATTTAAACAAATGGGATACATGTGTTTCTCTATTTGTACACGGAGTCAAGGCATACCATTTGTGTAATCATAAATTTACATAGGGCAATGTTGTTTGATTCATTCTGTTATTTTTTCCCTTCCCCCTCACCCCTCCCACCCCTCTTTTTCCTCTATACAGTCCTTCCTCCATTCTCCCCACCCTCCTTATCCCTAACCCTAACCCTAACCTTAACCCTAACGCTAACACCTCCTTCCCCCATTATATGTCCTCATCCGCTTATCAGCGAGATCATTCGTCCTTTAGTTTTTTGAGATTGGCTTATCTCACTTAGCATATTCTCCAATTTCATCCATTTGCCTGCAAATGCCATGATTTTATCATTCTTCATGGTGGAGTAATATTCCATTGTATATATATGCCACAGTTTCTTTATCCATGCATCAACTGAAGGGCATCTAGGTTGGTTCCACAATTTGGCTATTGTGAAATGAGCAGCTATGAACATTGATGTGGCTGTATCTCTGTAGTATGTTGATTTTAAGTCCTTTGGGTATAGGCCAAGGAGTGGATAGCTGGATCAAATGGTGGTTCCATTCCAAGCTTGCTGAGGAATCTCCATATTGCTTTCCAGAGTGGCTGCACTAATTTGCAACCCTACCAGCAATGTATGAGTGTACCTTTCTCCCCACATCCTCGCCAACACCTATTGTTGCTTGTGTTCTTGATAATCGCCATTCTAATTGGGGTGAGATGAAATCTTAGGGTAGTTTTGATTTGCATTTCTCTTATTACTAGAGATGTTAAACATTTTTTCATATATATGTTGATTGCTTGTACATCTTCTGTGAAGTGTCTGTTCATTTCCTTAGCCCATATGTTGATTGGATTATTTGTATTCTTGGTGTGGAGCTTTTTGAGTTCTTTATAGATTCTGGAAATTAGCACTCTATCTGAAGTATGAGTGGCAAAGATATTCTCCCACTCTGTAGGCTCTCTCTTCACATTACTGATAGTTTCCTTTGCTGAGAGAAAGCATTTTAGTTTGAATCTATCCCAGTTGTTGATTCTTGCTTTTATTTCATTTATCTTTCAATGTCATAATTTCATTCATTCTTCTTTAAGGCTAAGTAATATTCCATTGTGTATATATACCACATTTTCTTTATCCATTCATCTGTTGAAGGGCACCTAGGTTGGTTCCATACTTTAGCTATTATGAATTGAGCTTCTGTAAACATTGATGTGGCTGTGTTACTGTAATATGCTGATTTTAAGTCCTTTGGGTATAAACCAAGGAGTGGGATAACTGAGTCAAATTGTGGTTCCATTCCAGGTTTTCTGAGGAATCTCCACACTGCTTTCCATGGTGGTTGTATCAATTTGCATTCCCACCAGCAATGTATGAGTGTACCTTTCCCCTCACATCCTTGCCAACACTTATTATTGCTTGTATTCTTAATAATTGCCATTCTGACTAGAGTGAGATGGAATCTCTGTGTAGTTTTGATTAGTATTTTTCTAATTGCTAGTGACGATGAACATTTCTTCATGTTTGTTGATCAATTGGATTTCTTCTGTGAAGTGTCTGTTCAGTTCCTTAACCCATTACTGATTGGGTTATTTATTTTTTGGTGTTATGTTTTTTGAGTTCTTTATATATCCCGAAAATGAATGCTCTATCTGAGGTACATGTGATAAGGATTTTCTCCCAATCTTTAGGCTCTCTTCACATTATTGATTGCTTCCTTTGCTGAGAAGCTGTATTCCTTTTTAAAAATATTTTCCTAAAATTTTTAATTGATGCATAATACATATGTGTACATATTTATTGGGTACAGTGTGATATTTCAAAACAATATGCAATGATCAAGTAAGGGTAAGGGTGAATGGAATATTCATTGGTTTTGAACATTTATCATTTGTGTCAACAAGTTATTTTATGAAATGTACATTTAATTGTTGTCAACCATAGTTAAATCTTACTGTGCTCGAGGACATTATGTTCTTCCTCCTCTGAGTCTCTACACCCTGTGCCCATTAATCATCTTCTCTCCATTCTTCCTTCCCCTAACACTTCCTAGCTTCTGGTTAATGATATTAGTCTACTCTCAACTTCAATAACATCAACTTTTTGACCTCCACAGATGAGTGAGACCATGTTGTGTTTGTCTTTCCATTTAATATAACATCATTTAATATAACATCCTCCATTTTTATCCATATTGTGGAAAATGAAAAATGACAGAATTTAATTTTATATGGTTGAATAATGTTCCATTATGAATGTGTACCTCATTTTCCTTATCTATTCATCCATCAGGCACCTCAGTTGGTTCCACAACTTGGCTATTGTGAATAGTGAGGTAATAAACATGGGAGTGCAAATATCTCTTTGACATACTGATTTCATTTCCTTTGGACATATACCCACTGGTGGGATTATTAGACCATATGGTAATAGAGATTAATATATTTTCACTGTTTACCATGCATTTACAGAGATTATTGGCATTAATTGTTCTAACGCCTCATCTGTATAAAATGTAGACCAGGAAATTGGTTGACCTTGGTCTTTGCCCTTGTCTCAGTCAAAGAGAAATGTCCAGTGAAATATGTTGTGTTCATAATTTTATATTGCTTACAACAAATCAAGCATTTCTTGATTTTCTTTAATTATATAATTAATCACAGTACAGCATATATTTTTTAACTATGTTATTTTTGCTTATTACCACGCTTGCCACAAATATTTTAGGCTGTGCCAAATTGATCAGAAGCATAGTTAGTAAACTTCAGTCATTAAATCTAAATATTTATTATGTTCTCAAGCACACTAGGGTTTAAGTATGGTTGATAATGATATTAATCATACACTTCAAAATAACTAGTAGAAACAAATGTTAGTCAGTGGATATTCCATTTACCCTTACTCTTACTTGATCATTACCTATTGTTTTGATAACACATTGTACCCAATAAATATGTACAAATATGTATTATGCTGCTGATGAGATCAGGGATTTGAGAATGCCTATGTGATTCTATATGTAACTATTTGATTCAAAGATTGTTTGAATATTACTTGAACTAGCTTTTGGAATTGGCTTCTACACTAACTGTGTCTAGACTCAGAGTGGTGAGGGTTAACTGAAGGCTGGTTAACCCAGTGCAAAAGTGGGATAAGTATTCTGTTAGTCCCATGCTCTTCCCACATTTATGTTGTTTATGACACAATTCACTAAGAGATGTATGGAGCTTTGCGGAATCATGGTCAAATTGAATGGGACTGTTTGTAACAATAGATTTTTGTTTTTTGTTTTCCTTTTCTGGGAGCCCATGGAGTCACTTATTTTTATAATAATACTAAAAGACTTTTTCTGTTTTCATTTTGTACTGATATTTGCATTAGTGGGTGAATCTGTCGATGTCAGTATGAATCAAGATAGGCACTATACTACTGGTAGTCAGTACAATCTTGGCTATCACCGTACTCAGAGAAAAAAACACATGAACTAAATGCCAGATTCACTTAGGAGTGTCCTTTATGAAGCAATAAAACCCATCAATATCACTTAATGTTTATCCATAAGTACATATAATTTTACTATCCTAGGTGACAAGATGAGAGGAATGTATGAAGCTTATCTATTGCATCTCTCAGTGCAGTGTTTGTATCAAAAAAAAAAAAAAAGTACTCATGATTGTTGGAATTTAGAGATTATATTCCATTGAAAATTGAAATAAAAATTGTACTTCTCTTAAAATTTTTTGGTGAAATATAGCAATTCCCTCTTGAGGAGGTTAATTATGTTGACATGTAATGTTATTTTTGAATGACTTTTTAAAAAAATTCTGTTTATCTTTAATATGCCACATAACCCTCATAAATGATATCTCTTAAGGAATTTTTAATTTTTAAAAGTGTCAAAGTGTCCTGAAGCCAAAAGTGTATAAACCACTGCCCTAGGTTCACTTTTCAGAAATAGGGTCCCCTTTGTCTGCGTAGTAAGTCCCTTGAAACTTCGAAGGTATTACATTTTTGCGATTCTAAGATTCTGAGATTTTAAGATTTTTGAGATTTATTTTATTTTATTTCCACAAGAGACTGTTCAGGGGGAAACAAGGAATACAGACTAATTAAAGACTTTTTAGCAGTTAACTATTTGTACTATGTGAGTGAGCTCCCAATAAGTGAGCCAAATGAAGCCAGTATGCATTCTTTCATTATTTTTCAATAAATACTTATTAAATTTGTGCACTTCACAAAATGTGATGTGGAGAGGGAACACAGAGAATTATAATTGGAGGCATTAGTCTGTAATCTCCATGAAGCCAAGAACACTGTCTTGCCTTCCATGGAGGCAGTAGGTAGGTCAGGCAGATGTCTGTGAAATCCACATTGGTCACTTATTTCTTCCTCTTAGGCTACCAGTTTGGATTATTTTGATTAGAGACTTTATATTATGAAGTATATTAGCATTGTTCTGGGGTGTCTTATCAGGTTACCTAAAGGGCTTTGTTTATAGCAACTTGTTAATTCAAGGAGCAGAGAAACCAGTACATTTTAGAATGGGAAATTCTATAACATATGTAAAAATAATTTTTGAAAAAAGTTTAAAATATTTTTAATGATCAAAAAATAATCAGTCTGTCAGAATTAATTTATTGAAAGAGAACCGAGTTCCATGAAAAAGTATGAGTTTAAATAGCTTTAGGATTTGTTATATTTGATTCTGTTAACTATAAACAGTGGCATTTTGCTGTAACCATTGTTTACCTTATTTTTATCAATTTCCTTTTAATAAAATCCCTATTATTGGGGAAAATAAAATTGATGGAAATTCTATGAAGAAACTATTAATTCACAGTAAGTTAAACAAAAGACAAGTTTCCAGAGATAGTTTTCTTTTAGATATAAATGAACATGATTCTTAGCTTATTTATAATCTTATTTAATGACAAGTTAAAATAGTGTCTCACTACATTGTAAGAAAGCATTTAAGAAAATTTTATTATAAGCTTATTCCCATTTAAGATTTATTTGTGTAGTATAAATTCATTATATAAATCAGAATCATTAAATGTAAAAATTATTGTTTTTGTTTGTATGCTTTTTTAAAATCTTTATAGGAAGGTGGGTGTGCCTTTGGCAAGAGGTTATTTTCATGCAGTTCTGTTTGTTCAAATTATAGAACATGAATTTTCCTGTCTTAAAAATAGATTGCCACTTGCTTAGTGATTCTCCCTAGAGTCTGAGGTAGAGTGATGCTTGACTGCTGGTACTTATCCAGAGGTGTGGTGTATGGGTTTAAGCATTGTATCCATCCAACCAGATCCCCAGGTCCAAATATATCATGGTATTAAAAATATTTGTATTTATCCATAAAGAAATACCACTATGACTTGACTTGTGATTCAGTAATATTAAAGAAAGTAGAGATTCTTTCTTGAATTGGCATATATTGATATTTATTTTGTAAATGTGGAATCTAGAGAGAGAGCAATCAATGATTGCCATTTACAGAAGCAGAGGCACAAGGAGCCTGTGCTTTTTGCTAGATGTATATGTGGAAGGGACACTATTCACATTTCTCATTGTTCATCAACTGCTCTGCCAGTCATATTTGCATGCTTACTACTGTAATAGGCACCTGTTGTCATGGCAGCAAGGAACAAAAATGATATCCATTGTTTCACAAGGTGAACATTCCCAAGTGGTCCAGGTGCCAGTGTGGGAGAACACAGTGGGCTTTGGCTCTTCGTAGCTCACAGAGAGGCTCCATCTGTATTGACAAGTGTCCTAGGGACTGTGGGGCTTGTCCAACATTGCTCTTCCCTATGACCTGGTGTACCTTTACACACACCTTAGGCTACTAGGATTCAACTCTAATTACATTTGTAAACTTGTAACCATACACTGATGTAAATCCAGAAAAACTCATGTACAGAGATATTCCAATTGCATTGTGGAACATTACGTTTCTCTAATTTTTAATGATTACTTTTTAAAACAAATTAATAGTCCACATGGAGAAGCATTGGTCTAACATACTGTTTCTCTACAGATTTCTTACCTTTATGCTTTTGCCTGTTTTCTAGCTAATACTGCCTGGCTCTTAAAACCCAACTGTAATCACCTGTCTTTCATGAGTTTTTCCTTGAACTCATACAATGAAGTTCTTTGTGTTTTTGTTAAACCCCTTACAACCAATATTTACTGAATGCAGTATCATTTAACATGCAGTACAAATGTGCTTGCTTTTTTGGCAGTATTGCCTGGGCCACTCCAACTAAGAGACAGGTCAGGAATGGCTAGACGCATGGATCTCAAAGTCATGAACATCTGGGTTTGAATTCTGAGTTCTGCCCTTTATGAGCTGAGGGTTCTTGGGGAAGTCAAATAACCTCTTTGTGCCTCACTTTCCTGATTTATCAAGTGGAACTATTGGTACAACCTATCTCTTAAGGTTACAATGAAGAGTAAAAGAAATAATACATGACACCTGGTACATACTAAGCACTTGATATATGGCTATTATATTTTTCATTATTAATATTAGCAACATATTTAGTATATTTTCTTTTCATTTTCATAGTTTTTAATTGAAATCATATATAAGATGAGTTTATTCCTGTTCATCTTAACAGATTCTTCCTTATATCTGCCCTTTTCCTTTCCTATTCAGTGAGATTTGACTTTCCATTCAAGGATCTTCTTGTGTCTTAGTCCAGTTTTAGCCTGGTGACAACTTCCTTGCTGGGGTGAATGCCTACATGGATGGTTGTGCCATTAGCCCTTTCCCGCTGTACCTATTCAGTGTACATGCTGGTAAACCTGGACTCTTTGCCAATATGCTGACCTTTATAGTGTTTTTGGACAATATGAACTTCACCATCCTTTTCATCTGAAAGGATGGGCATGAATGAAGCACTGTACTTTTGCTTTAGCTTTTTGAATAAAGTGGAAGACACATCTTCCTGCAATTGTGGGGAGGTACATCAAAATGCCTTTTATGGTTCTTGCTTTGTTCAGAAGTCACAAAGCCCCTGAACTTTATTTTGGATGTTGTTGTTTCAGTGATGGCCACAAAAAGGAAGAGCTAATATATTTTTATTGCCTTGTTTGGGCTTTGCCTGCAATTCATTGTTTAATCACATTGTTTTGAGGAAAAAGAAGCTATAAAGAAGCTAACCCAATTACTTGATAGACTGATTTTTGGAAACACAGCTAGAATGGGTGGTGTGCACGTGGTTTGCAAGTCACTGGGTTTCTGTAGATTTCTAATGGGTCTGGGGAGCCAAGTCCTTAGAGTCTGGGTGCCCTCATTTAAACCTAAGCAAATCATGAATCACTCATAAGATACTTTTTTCCTATTAGCAAAACTAGGGCTACAAAAGGAAAATGGAATTAAAAACTTCAGAAGGAAATATATCTAAAAAAAATATACACTGGGTCCCTCCCCCCACAATTGATTGGAATACCTGGATTTTTCTTAGTATAATTTTAGTTAGATAAACACTGAAAAGATATATTTTACTAAAAAAGGAAAGGCTGATTTTATGGAAAATTGTGGTTGGCAATCTTCTTCATATGTGGAAGAGCAATTTTTCAAAAGTATTTATTTGTTTTAAAGAATAAGAAGATGTCAATTCAGTACGACCATACTGGTGACTAACACTCACAATTGCTTAAGTGACAAAATTCATACCCAAATAGCCTTCTTTGTAGGATAAATTAACAGAGAACAGAGGCATACAGATACAGCACACAGATATGAACTACAATGCTTACTCTTGTAATAATTAAATGATTATTTTAATGTGTGCACTAAACAAGTATATTGAAACCATGTTATGGATTCATAGCTATGTAGGATATGCTTTATTAGGCTTTAAAAAATAGGTAAGCTGTCTTAAATGGAAGCAGGAATATGTTCAATATATAACTAAAACAGCTGCCAACCAAAATGATACTGAATTTAAGGAAGTGGATTATAGTTTTGTGGTCAAATCATTCCTGGTATATTGAATAGGAATTCAGAGGATGACTATAAAAAATTCTGAGAAGAGTTAGCATGATTTAAGAGATATAGAAGCACTTGCTAGACCCTGGCAACAATACAAAGACATAATTTAGTATATTTGGAAGATAAGGAAAACAAAGTAAGATTATTTGAGACCTCACAATCTGATTTTGCATCTCTGGGTATACATACACACAGACACACACATTCAACATGTGACTAAAATAAGCATTAACATTTTGTAGAAGAGAAGTTGAGCTGAACACACACACCCATTTTTAATAATGTCTGCTAGACATGAATGGCACAACAGTTGGCCAGGCAAATGGTAAAACCATCACAGACTGTTGAGTGATTCAAAATTAGATCACAGAAAGAACTTTAAAATATACTGTAGGAAATAATCTAATGTTGGTAAAGCAAAAAAAAAAAAAAAAAAAAAAAAAAAAAAAAAAAAATTAGTCTTTTCCACCTCTATCTTTGAATATTTTCATGTCATTTGAAAATAGCAATATACAGAATTTATAAAAGTATTAAAGGTCAGGACCTAATGAGTATATTATTTAACATTAATATATTTACTATGCATGGCTTTTGCTAGTTTGGGTCTGAAATGCCCCCTGAAGGCCCATGTGTTAAAGGCTTGGTCCTTAGCTTTGCACTTTTGGGGGGTGATGGAACCTCTAGGAGGTGAGGCCTCATGGGAAGAAGTGAGGTCACTGGTGGTGTGTCCTTGAAGGGGATATTGGGACCCAGTTACTACTTCTTCCTCTCTTTTGTTTCCTGGACATGAGGGGAGTGGTTTTGCTTCAACACATTCTCCTGCTGTGATGTGCCATCCCAGGCCCAAAGCAGTAGGTCTGATTGACCTAAAACAATGAACCAAGATAAACCTTTTCTCTTTATAAATGAATTATCTAAGGTATTTATTATAGTGATGGAAAATGAACTAACACAGCTTTTTTTGAAGAAACAATACAAATGTAGCTATGTCCTAGTCCTTTCCCCACCACTGTGAAATCGACAATGAAGGAGGTTAGGTTCAGAGCCGTTTTAAGATATTTGGTAGATTTTTGTCCTTAAGCATTAAATTCTAAACACATATAGTTAATATAATGGATCTTATTGTTTTGACCAAAATTTAAAAAGATTTTTTTCTTCATTTACAAATGTTTTGACGTTAATTGACATATAATTGAACATGAGCATATGGTGATGGAAAAATTTTATAAACATTCTTTGATAATAATTAATGTTTATAAAGGGAAAATTGGGCAAGAAGGTGCTTCTAGAAAAATTATTTTTCATGATCTCTTTGACCTTAAATAGTTGGCAATCAGATGCAGTCTTTTTTATAATTTGATTTCTCATACATTGAATGACCTGGAGGTACTATATGAAATGAATGAAATCATTTGAGGAGAAAGGCTAAATAAAATTTTCTAATAGTTTTAAATTTATGCTTTTTTTTAATTCCATGTACTCTTCTATCCTAGTAATTTGTTTGAGATACCTGGGCTCACCCTGCCTAGGCTGATGTCAAACAAATGTGCTTTAATCGGTGGTAACATTGTTATCTGGAGTGGTCATTTAATTTTGCAAACTTCAAAAACTGGGCAAATGATCTTCCTCTGTCTTCTGGACGCAAATGAATTTCGTATCAAGTGGCATTCTCTGAGAACAGGAACAGTGACCTTTTGGATAAACCATTGGTTAGACTTATGGCCCTACAGATGAGCTGACTGAAGACAATCCCTATTGCTCACTGACCACCCCTGCCATATATCATCAGCTTTACAGAAGCTTCTGAGAAAATTGGCCTGTGATAGCTTCTCTTCCAGTCCCTGCTCTTCAAAGCATGAAATTTGACACAAAATCCATTTACATTCAGAAAACAGAGAAGAAGTTCATTTGACCAGTTATTGTGTGGTGGAAAGGCAAAGGTAAATGACCACTTCATTTTCTTTGGAAGTAGTGAAGGTGAGGAGGTGCTGGCCATGGGGAACATTTGCATTGTTGTCCAGTTCACTGATGGGCTGTAGTAGATATTCAATCAATGTTTATTGAATTTTAATGTGAGATCATTCCCAAGTAGGCTGAATTTTGGCACTGCATTTCTGTATTATTTTCTAAGTAGCTCACCTCCCAGAGTAATCAGCCCTATGGGGGCAGCAGAAACACAGAAAGAAGAGAGAAGCATGGGAATTAAATGTCAAAAGAATAGAAGTGTCTAACCATATTTTGAATTATAAACATAGATACAATATTTGGTCTCAAATATTCAATGTAATGTGCTAGGGGTAAAATGTGGAATTTTGGAAACAAACGAATCTGTGCCTATAGCCTAGCTCTGTTACTTACTAATATTCTACCCTGGGCAGTTTACTTAACCTCTCAGAAGCTCAGTTTTTCTTCTTATAAGATGGGGTCATTGCCCTTTATTTTGGAATCTTGTTATCTATGTGTGTCTCAACAATAGCAGCCTTAGTTTTCAATTTTTTCCAGCATTGCTTTATTCAGCTTTCTGGTACTGTAACAAATATCTGAAACAATAATCTTAGAAAAAGTTTATTTGGACTCATGGTTTTGTAAGTTTTAATCCACGGTTGGTCTAGTTGCTTTTGGATCTGTGGTAAACCAGTACATCATGGGTATTGCATGGCAGAGGAAGGGTCTGGAGTCCCAATATCCACTTCAAAGGCACACTATTGTTGACCTAAAACCTCCACTAGGCTCATTTCCTAAAGGATCTACCTCTCCCAATTTTGCCATGCTGGGGACTAAGTCTTTGTCACATGAGTCTTTGAGACCATTCAAAGTCCAAACTATAGTAAGTGTCTCCTAGATGCTTGCTGGAAGGTATACAAACATTTTCATTCATCTTCCTACCAGCTATGCAATGAAGATAGTACCATTTCTGTTATTTTATGATTAAATGGAAAGAGTGTTATAATCTGCACAAGAATGTGGAGCTAAGTGTGACAGCAGAGAATTGACTTTAAATTTACTTAATTCCTAAGTTTAGGCTGATTAATATTTATTTTTCTTTTCATTCCCCAAATGGAATTACATAGTTTTCTAATTAATCTGTTTATCCTCTTCTGTAAGGTAGCAGTTCCTGTTACCCATAATAAACTCCAAGTATCAAAATAGTTTTTATTATTGCTCTCCTATTCAGAATCTACCTCCACATAAGTAATGTTTTTAGTTTTTATTATTGAATCTAATATCTTTCCAATAGACTTCTATATTATTTCAGATTAGCTACTGACATACTGAAGTCCAATGCAATAAACTCGTAGGTCAATGAGATTTTGAATAATCCAACCTGAGGGAGAAAGCAAGATGTTACCTCCTGGGTAAGTAAAAGTACAACAGTGTCTTTTCTTTCCTGAATGGAGTCAGAGATCCTGCTGGCCACGAGTCTGTGTGTGATGTCAGTGGGAACTTTGAATACTTAGGGTGGAGATGCCTAACTTGGATGATCTGATCCTGGAGCTATTAGCAGAAGCTGGAAATGCTTAGAGCCATGGCTGAGTCAGAAGGCTGTGAACCCTGGACTTATTCTGACAGTTGCCTTTAATTGAAGAATTCTGGCAAGTCAGCTATTCAGACAGTACCATCTCTGTGGAAATCTTTTGACTTTCCCAAGTTTTATTTTTTTGCTCAACTTCTTGGATTTTGTTTCTGTTTTCCATTTTCAGATTTATAATCGCCTGGATACAAATTGCTGTGGATTCAGACCACGCAAGGAAGATGCCTGTGTACGGAATGGATTGAGGCCAAACTGCGATGACCAAAATTCTGCGACTCTAGCACACATTATCCAGAGAAAGCATGACCCAAGGCATTTGGTCTTTATAGACAATAAGGGTTTCTTTGACAGAAGTGAAGATAACTTAAACTTCAAATTGTTAGAAGGCATCAAAGAGTAAGTTTTGTGAGGGAATAACATCCTTGGGACATGGCATTTGTGTTAAATGAGTGGTAAGCGTCTGAGAAAACTCACACCCTATGTCCAAAGGATTTAACTATTGAAAGGAACTGTGAATGTGAATCTGGGAGTCGCGGTCAGGAGAAGGGAAGGATGTCCAGAGTGCATAGGGGCATCTATTAACAACCTGCATGGTTGTGTTGCGTGGTCCTCATTATGAAAATCCATATGGGTTAAGATGGAAGACTGCAGGATGCCTGGAATAGGAAGTGACCAAGGAGGAATAAGTGGGTGGCAGAGGCCATGTTATTAGGGCATGTGATAGGACATGGGGGGAGCTAACAGATAATGCAGATATTGCTATGGCAGGATGTCCAGATTCATATAAACTGAAGTGACTTTGTGAGTGCTGTATAAAATTAGAGTCAATCTGGTGTGAGGGGCAAAATATCAAAGGACAGCTGACTATTTAAGTCAAGTAGGAGGCCTCTTTTTTTTTGTTTTTTTTTTGTACCAGGGATTGAACCCAGGTGTGCTTAACCACTGAGCAACATCCCCAGTCCTTTTCATTTTTTACTTTGAGACAGGGTCTCGCTAAGTTGCTCAGGGCCTTGGTAAATTGTTGATGCTGACTTTTATTAGGTAGGAGGGTTTTGGGACACTTGAAAATTCTTTAAATAGACAAAGATTTTGGAGGAAGGTATTTAACATCTAAAAGGGAAGTCTGATGAGAACAGATAAAGGAAGAAGTACTGCTATACTCAGGAATGACCAAGAATTCCGGGGTGATCTCAAAAATCTGGGGACATCTGGCAGGACTTAGAAAGAATGCAGAGTGGAGTGGGGACATATGGGGAACTAGAGGAGTTCTGTTTTGCAGAAGTTAAAAATACAATAGGAAAGTGGATAGAAGCAAAGCACATTGTACACACACGTGAAATTGTCACAATGAAACCCCCTTATTTTGCACGATTAATACGCACTATTCATTGTAAGTATAAACACAATGGGGTGCTTATGGAATACTTGATCTTACAATTTATTTGAAAACGGGCAATTGACACAGTTAATAGTGGCGGGAACCAGCTATAAAGTTTGAGCTATTCGAACCTAGCATGGTAACTGACTATATTTCAAGGTCCACCTTATAGTAGTTGGAACTACCTTCTCTTTGCATCCTACCTTAGTCAGAAATCACATTGACTAGGGCACTGAGGTAAGTTGGAGGCTTACAAATACAGTGGTGCTTTAGTAAAATAGCAAACCAGTTCTGTGAAGTTAAGTGACTGCTGAAAGCATACCAGCAAGTCTAAAATTAAGCCTGGCAAAGAGGCTACGGTAGGAGGACATTAAGTTTGAGGCCAGCCTGGGTCACAGTGAGACATCACCTAAAAAAAAAAAAAAAATAGAATAAAGTTGAGGTTAGAACCCAGTTCTTCCAAATCCAAGCCCAGTATTTTTTCTTGTAATAATAAATGGTGCTCATGCTTGGTAAATATTATTTAAGGCTTGAACGTAGCTTGATAGAGAGTTTGCCTACCATATGAGACCCGGGGTTCAATTTCCAGCGTGATGTAAAACAAAACTCAAAATAAAACAAAAACACCTAAATTTTCATGTTCATAATATTCTGAAGCACATTTTGATTATTCTTCCTGAATGCTATGACTTAGGTAATGTGGATTTTATGTACTTTAAAGATTAAAGGCAATACTATTCCTGTGAATTTTGTGGGACAAATTTGTGAGACAAATTTCGTGAGGTTTTGCCATTTCCTCCTGTCCTATTGACTATTGATACCTGTTCTTTATGCTCTGTTTTTTTTTTTTTTTATTTTTGATATCAGGATTTGAACTTGGGGGCACTTAACCATAGAACCACATTTCCAGCCCCCACCTTTTTCTTAAATTTTTATTTTGAGACAGAGTCTTGCTGAGTTGGCTAGGGTCTTGCTAAGTTGCTGAGGCTAGCTTTGAACTTTTGATCTTCCTGCCTCAGCCTCCTGAGCTTATGGGATTATAGGCATGGACCACCTTGCCTGACTTCATGTTCCGTTTTTGTATTGAAGGTAGAATATATGACAGATTCTGTTTTTTGAGTGTCTAAATTAAGAGAATTTTATGTATAGGAAAATTTACTTTCCTAAGACATCACTTACTTAATTGATATTACAGGGCCTTAAGTTTCTTCTCTGAATTAAAAGTGCCTGTAGAAAATACTCCTTCCACTTCAAACATTCATATAGATATGATACTCTTGTTTGTTCTTTCATAGCAGATTTAACTTCAAGTACATTGTGAGAAACATTGGGTTTAAAGCTAAATCTTTGAATATATAATTCACACATTGAAAAGCTAAAATGAAGACTTTACTAATTCCAGATTTATGCGTTGTATTTCTATTAATTAGTGTAATGCAAAGACCAGTGATATTTTTGTTTTCCTTTATGAAAATGATTAGTCACTAAAGAGACTAATGGTTTTAACAGTTTCATCTCATATATTCTGCCACAGCTAAATTAGTTGAAACACTATAGAATTTGTAAATCATGGATTATTAATACTTTATAGAGTAAAAACACTACTCAATTAATACTGTAGCTCACTAGATTATATTATAAATGCCTTTAGGAAACGCAGAGCACCTTGTAGGCATTATTTAATTCATTCCATGTTTCAGACTCATTAAGCATGCCTAACTCTGTGGCCTTTGGTTTTCCAGCAGGATCAGAATGGCTAAAGCTCATAGATCCCTTGCATCCATACATCCTCACTATGACCCATCAAAAATTGGAAAAGGTGGCTGGGCACTGTGTTGTACACCTATAATCTCAGCATCTTGGGAGGACGAGGCAGGAGGATCGCAAGTTCAAAGTCAGCCTCAGCAACTTAGTGAGACCCTGTCTCAAAAAATAAGTAAATAAGTAAATAAATAAATAAATAAATAAAAGGAAAGGGCTGAGGAAGTGACTAAATGGTTAAGAACTCTGGGTTCAATCCCTGGTATTAAAAAAAAATTTTTGGAAGAGGTACTTAGAGGGTCTGAAATTTTTGGCAATGCATACTCTTTAAGCAAGTATGTATTCTTTTCATAGTTTTAAAGGTACAATTGGGTTTATTTTAAAATTACTGTTAACCATAATATTTTATAATATTTTCATCAATATTTTAATGAAACCCGAGAGAGACCAAATAGAATTTCGTGCCCTTTTAAGGTAATTCAACAAAGACCCTTCTAAATTGGCCTTAGGTTTTCCAGAGAGATTTATGCAATGACTTGGTTTTAACACTTGTTTCACTAAATTTATTTGCAAACAGTTTGTGCAGGTCAGCTTTCCATTACTGTAACAAATACCTGAGATAATCAATTTATTAAAAGTAAGTTTCTTTTGGCTCATGGTTTTGGAGGTTTCATTCCATGACCGATCGGCTCTATTGCTTTGGGCCTGTGGTGGCACAGCATATCATGGTGGGAATGCATGGAGGAGTAGTCCCATCTACCTCATGGCCAAGAATATGAAGAGAGAGAGGTAAAGGAAGAGGCAGGGCCCCATGATTCCCTTCAGGAGTAACCATCTAAAACCTCCCACTAGGCCCAAGTTTAAGAGGTTCCACTGTCTCCCAATAGTACTACCCTGAGAACCAAGCCCTTAATATGTAGGTCTTTTGGGGGGCATTGTAGATCAAAACTATGTCCCACTTTAACCCTCCACTAAATAAAATGCTCCCAATAATCCCAAATGTATTTAGTAAAATGAGAAATTTTCCTTTCTCAATTGTGTAACTTCTACTCATGGAGAGTTCCATTGTGAAACTCAGCATTTTTCTTCTCACATTTCCTTACACAAAATCCCAACTTGTCACTTGTGAGGATACCGACGAGATAGAGCTCAGATTGAGGAAAGTATTCTTGCTTGTCTGTTGGAAGCCTAATTCTATGCCACTCTTCACCTACATATAAATGACCTTAAGTAAGATGTTACTATGTCAGGTTCTGAATGGCTTAGGAAATTCAGTTCACTTGAAACATGAGCTTCTATATTATCATTAAGAGAAGTGTCAGCTTGGCAGTGACGGAAGTGTTTTCATTCTCAAGGTATCATTTGATTATGTGATCTATGCCAGATGAATGAATGGCAGAGCAATTGGGAAAGGACTCATATTTCCAAGCAATTACTAAGAATGAAATATCACATTGTCTTTTCAGGTTTCCTGAATCTGCAGTTTCTGTTCTGAAGAGCCAGCATTTACGGCAGAAACTCCTTCAGTCTCTGTTTCTTGATAAGGTTTACTGGGAAAGTCAAGGTGGTAGACAAGGAATTGAAAAGCTTATTGATGTAATAGAACAGAGAGCCAAAATTCTTATTACCTACATCAATGCACATGGGATCAAAGTGTTACCTATGAATGAATGACATAAAGGACTCTGTCTAGAGTGCTGGATGTGTTTATGCATTTTTGTTTGTTTTTAAATCAAGAATATCAACCTCAAGTCCTTCTAGGAATGAGACAGTATATATGAGTATAATAACATAAATGAATTTAACCAAGTAGATATGATAACTATGAACACCATTTGTAGACTTTAAAAGGTTTAAAAACACATTCAACTCAAAAATATTCATTGATATTTTTGAATGACATGACAAGTGTGTATCAACACCTGGTTATAGAATAGTTCCAATTATTATTCCAACTAGTTTGTAAAAGCACTTGTTATATCACTTAATAGAGCAGTATAAACCTTTAATAAAACATATTTTATGCCTTAGCTGACCAACTACTAATGACTTAGCTGACCAACTACTAATGGGAATGGTTCTTGAGGTTCTTCTGTCGCTGATTGTTAGACCACAGTCCTAGCACTGCCAAAGGCAATTCTACATTGGGAAATTGAGGCACGTGATCTGTGAAAGCGGTCGAGGCTCTAAATGTGTTCTAAATAGATTTGGTTTATGAATTACAAAACCACCGGTATATTTTTTACAGTTTCTAAATAATCAGCCATCTCCAAGCAGTGAGAATACCATTCTATTGTTGTTTTAGAAATTTACTTTGTTGTCAGTATGGAAATATCTTTATCTAACCATGTATATGTTAGTTAGCTTTGATCTCAGTTTTGATCCAATTTATGTCTAGTGTTTTAGAAATTAAACAATTTCTTTTTTTTTGTTTGTTTGTTTGTTTTTGTACTGGGGATTGAACCCAGGGTTGCTTAATCACTGAGCCACATCCCCAGTCCTTTTAAATATTTTATTTAGAGACAGGGTCTCGCTAAGTTGTTTAGTGCCTCGCTGAGTTGCTGAGACTGGCTTTGAGCTCATGATCCTCCTGCCTCAGCCTCCAGTGCTGCTGGGATTACAAGTATGCACCCCTGTGCCCTGGTGAAGTTAAACAATTCTAAAATCTGAAGTTACCTATTGAAAATATAATTAGTATTTTTTTCAACAAATGCTTTTCAAAACTTTGTCATTTTACTAAGGATATAATTTCTGTGTATTTTATTAATAGTAGTGGTTTTTGTTCTATGCAGTTATATTTAATCTGATCTAATTGGTATTGCCCAGATAAGGACAATAGGTCTAAATACTGAATGTGTTTAAATTTATTGTCTAGTTTATTTCAGTATGAGATGTACAAGTAGAATAATTTAAAACTTGACTCTGATCAGTTCTTCTCAATGAGAGAATACAACTACAATCAAAACAATGAATTTGGACAATATTAACCCACAATTAATTACCCCCAAACTTCCTCTGAGAACTTTATAATGAGTTTGGAAGGACTTGAACATAATCGTATCCATCTGTTGGATCTTCATGTTCTTGGAAATTACCCAAGATCATCTTGTATCATAGGTACTCATAAAGAGACTTCAAATGTAGACCAAACCATCATTTCCCTCCCATTCTCACCCATTCTGCTTATTTAAAAGTTGATTTACTGGCTGGGATATAGTTCAATGGTAGAGCCCTTTCCCTGGGTTCCACGACAGCAAAAACAAAACAAACAAACAAATGAAAACAGAAAACAAAGCAAGTAAAATTTAAAAAGCAAATAAAACTAAGGGTAAGTGTTATTTCTTGAGTTTTTCTTTCCCTGAATATTGAAAAATACAAATTATGAATGTTCGTAATAAATTCTATTGTCTCTTTCCTCAATCCTGTCTGTTATTGCTAACATGCAAGGCCTTTTCTGTGTTCTGATCAAGGGTAACTCTATATCATTGTGAATTAGAGCCATTAAAGACATTAAATTACAGGTTGGATTTTAAAAGAACAAATATATAAATTTTAATTTATAAAAACTTATAGCATGTTAAGTACAAGAGCAGATGGGCCAAGGAGAGGGATCATTTGATTACCAATTTATAACTTGTCTACTCAACTTCAAGTACTATACTTAGTAACCTTATTTGCTGCATATATCTTCTGCAAGTTGATCTTGGATAATTATTCTCTGATTTTCCCCATATGGCCTCTGTTGCCACAGATTCATAGTACTTTTGGTCCATTGAGTTCCCACTCTTCTCTGCTTTGCACCTTCTCTCATAAATCATTCTCTTAATTAAAAATTAGCCTAACAAAAGTTTAGAGACTCAAATTCTCTTTAATTGAGCTCCTGATGTGAAATAACTGTTTTTTTGGTTTTTTTTTTTTTTTTTTTTTTTGCAAGTTGCTTATACCTAGTCTTATCAAGGTAACATATTTGGAAATAGGCTTTTTAATAATAGAATTTACCATCTTAATCCACATTTTTGTGATACTGAGGATAGGAATTGCAGGCTCCTTAGAAGCTATCTTTAATGTGGTCTTAAGCTACACTGCTGCTGGTTCTACTGTCTGTGAATCTGACTATATTTGCCTTTAGTTATTCCAAAATACCTAATACAAAGTGAAAGGTCCAAGAACATATTATTTTAGCAATATTAGAATTTTAACAATGTATTGTGTTTTGTAATCAGTGAATAATTCATGATGTATTATTTTTGAATAATGGATAGCTGAAGGTTAAGTTGTTAATTTTAATAGGTAACTTCTCTAATTGAAACAATGAGAACACTGTGCATTTCAAATCACTCGGATTATGCTGTAATTTGGGCCTCATAAACAATTATGTAGTTTATTTATGACATAACAAATTTTAAATAGAATAATTTTTCATGGAAAACATGCAAAAACTTACTCTGTGTGACTTTTTTTCTTTAAGCTAATGAAATGAAAGCAAATATATATCATAAAAATCTAATAAAATATTAGATAGTAAAAACCTGTGTTATTTTTGGTAAGTGGGTTCATTTTCTTTTTTGGAGATGGGTAAGCTTTCAAAAGCTAAGTATAGAAGAACATTTGTTACCTCTATCCACGAATAAAGAAACAATTGAATAGTAAAGACCTTTACTGAGTAATATTTGTGTGGGCCTATATTTTATATCATCATTAATGATAATTATGCTTTCTCTCAGTGTGGTGTGTGTGTGTGTATGTATATACATTGTCACATAAGGGTGACAAGCAAATTGGTTAACATATAATGTATTCTAAGAAAAGTTTACTTTTCTTGGTGTGAGTCTTACAATTATATTTAAAGTTTTACTCATTCATATTAAGTTTATTGGGCACCTAGAGAGCTTATCAAAATATGTCTTAGACTTATCCTTAAAATATTTAGAATCTTTGGGCTTGTGTAATAGCCTGTTTATTCTGTTGTAAGTATGCATTACTATGCATCTAACAAATAAAATACCTAGATTTAGATCATTTATACACTCTTATGAAATTATAATGTTCATCTGAGCATAGAATTAAATAAAGTTCATGTGTAGAATTAGTTTGAAGAACATGGAAATTGTGCTTGGGTCAAATAAAAATGATAGGGATCTTTTTCTAAAAATTAAATAGTATAGTCAAGAATCAAGAACTTTCATTTATGGGAGATAATTTGACTTGTCAGAAAAATTATCTGAATCTGGTCTTGATTTTCTACTGAATGAGCTATTTAATAGGTTTGGGGGGCAGAGGTTAACGGGGATTTTTATTACATAGAAATGTAAATTTCTTTCTGGTGGAAAAATAAGCCTAACATTTACAATTTAGTACCATTTGGACATTAACCAGTTTTGTATCTAGTCCAGCAATTTTATCTTAATATTACATATAAGTAGTTTTTGAAATAGTCTTTAAATAATTTTACAATCTTATTCTATTCATTAGTTAATTATTTGAATAGATCTTGGACATATATTTATTTCCTATTTGTATAAGTATCATTTTAACATTTTATTTAAAAATTGCTTTAATATCTGTTCCCAGGGTCATTTATTTGCTTGAGAGTCATGATTTTATATTTTTGAAAACTTTATTTTACCAAGTTTTAAAAACAGTTACATAATTTTATAACTGAATTGTAGCATTGGATCAGTACCTTGTTCAACCCCTCATCTTCTAGATGAAGTGAAGCCTAATGACTCCCCAAATTACATAGATGTTGACCTAGAATATACAGTGTGGAAATGACTTAGAAAGTTAGAATGCCAAAACTTTCTCAGAGGTTTCACTATCTACCAAGACAAAAAATTCCAACTTCAACCATGAAGGTATTACAAAAGCACATGTAGTGATTAATGTAGGATACATATTTTTGTGAACCTGTTGAGAATGAAATTAATATGGAAGCTACTCATTCTATGAAATTTTTGATAGTCACATTGCCCAGTTGACTGAACATCTCCCATGTGTTATGCTCTGTGCTGGACGGTACAAATGTACAAACTAACCAGGAAAGTTTTAATATATTAACCATCAGGTAAGACCTGTAGTTAGGCTTTAAGTTACATCCTCAGTGGCAAAAGTGTAGGAAAGCAATTTTTTAAAGAATTTTATTAGTTGATGAATATTTATTCATATGTGGTGCTGAGAATTGAACCCAGTGCCTCACACATGCTAGGCAAGTACTCTACCACTAAGCCACAATCCCAGCCCGGAAAGCAATTCTTTTGAGGAATGTTCAGGAACAGAAATTGTTTAAATCAGATCAAAAGACCTGACAAGAACAACTTAAAGGTGGAAAAAACTACTACCATTTATTCAGTAAACTGTAGAATAGAATCTTTTTGAGTTTTTTGTTTAACGCTTTAACTTATTAAAAATTCTCAGTTCACTTATTTGCTATGATTTGTAAAGTGTTTTGGAATGTGAGAGAAGTTAATATATAGTATTAAAAGAAGTTACTTGATTTACTGCTTGGGGCTTACTGGGTATTACCATAATGTTCCCACTTTTTATAAAATAATTCCCTAAATAAATACATGAACTTTTGCCAAGGGCTCACTTCCTTGACATTTATGCAAAGAAGTGTGTGTAACCCTTTCTTACTTTGGCCTCTTAAAGAGTTGAGTGTCTACTTATTTCACCTTTTGTCCCCTTTCGTATTCACCCACAGCTGTCTTATGTCAAAATATGGCATCTTCCCTACTTTTTAAGCTCTTTAGTCTCCTGGGATAGGGCCCTGCTGTAAGAAAGGTCTGATTCAGAGTTGTTGGCAGACTTTGTTTCAGAATCTAAAAATGCACATGGTAATTGAATGAAGTCACATAAATTTTTTCTTGCAATGCCATTGCATATGGTTAATTTAGTGTTTATTTTTTATTATGGAAAGACACCTTTTTACCTAATGATTTAAAAATGTATTTAGTTTATGTATAAAATATGTACAATTATGTGCACATTGAGAAATCTCTATGCATCTTCTTTTTGAAAAAGTAATCTGTATTTCTTAACAGTTCTTGTCAAGATTTTCTTAAGCTTTTGTGACAGCTAAAAAATAAAGAAAACCTCCCTTGTCGGTGGCTGTAATCACATGCTGCAGAATAGCTAGCTGTGCTATATTTCAAAAGGCAAAATGGGCTTCAGAGACTGGGACCAGTCACTAAATGAGACTGAAACAGCTGTGATTTTGCAGAATGTGCCAACAGTTTCTTTAGCTCCAGGACACCAGACATTACTTCGTTTATAAAGTACCCTATGTTATTGGCTCAACTTCTGTTTAGGGGAATAAGAGATTATGTTCTGTATTCTCATTTTGGGCCCCCAGGACTGTTAAAAATTGAGGTCAACATTTAAAAAAAAAAAAAACTTCATAGTACTTTATAAAAACTAGATCATGATCCAGATATCCTTACTAACTTTGTGAGAATATATTCTGATTAAACTTGCAGAATTTAGGTTCTTTGTAAGAGAACAATGGAATAATTTATAATTTCTTTTAGGATGGATTTAGTATTCTTCCGTTTCAATCAGGTAACAAGGTAACAAATCACATTTAAGTGTAAGACATTCCCAAGAGTTTTGGTGACTATTGTGACACTACTATTTGAGGCTAGTACTGTGTCATTTCCTTTGTTGGTTGCACTATCAAAGTATTATCTCAAGTACAGGGAATGTGTACTATTAATTTGTGGAAGAGGAATATGGCAGCATCCAGAGTTGCAAATTCATAATTATAGACAAAATTCCTAATTAAACCGTTAGCACAGACTTTCTCAACTTCAGCAGTAGAGATATTTTGAACAAGGTAATTCTTTGTCATGGGCATCTGTCCTATGCATTGCAGGATATTTTGAGGCATCTCTGCCATTTACCCACTAGATGCCAGTAGCAACAACCTGTCTAGGTGTGACAAATAAAATAGTCTCCAGACCATGCAGAATTTACCGGGAAGGCAAAGTCATCCCCCAGTAAGAACCTGGCATTTTGGTTTAGATATGAGGTGTCCCCTAAACCTGCATGTGTGAGACTATGCAAGAAAGTTTAGATGTGGAATGATTGGGTTATGAGAGTCTTAGCCCAATTACAGTGCCTTAATCCACTGATGTGGATTAACTAGAGGTAACTGTATGCAGATAGGGTGTGACTGGAGGAGATAGGTCACTGGGGTATGCTTCTGGGGCATATAGTTTTTCCATGGTGAATGGAACACTCACTGCTCCCTGATTGCCATGTTCTAAGCTGCTTTCCTCCTTACATTCTTCTGCCATGATGTTCTGCCTCCCCTGTAGTCCAGAGCAATGGAGTTGCCTGTCTGTGGACAGAGACCTCTGGAACTGTGACGCCCCTAGATAAAATTTGCCTCCTCTAAACTTGTAAAGTCTTTTGGTCACAGAAGGAAAAAAAAAAATGAAAACAAAAGAATCCCAAACCTAATTAAAACACCTGGCTCATTGAGTCTTTCATAAAAGGTTAACTTTTGCTTTCTCTCCCCTTACATTTAGTTTGTGTAGATTTTTCTCTGTCAAATTCCTTTCATTAGGATTTATTGTCACATTGTGGGACAGCAGTAAAAGCCCTGGGAAATCTAATGGTTTAAAAAAATGAATGGTTGAATAAATTCATCTAATAGTAAGAGCATCTGGACTCTGAAAGATTTTTAGGAGAGGAATATATGAATAGGGAGAGAAATAATAATACAGGAATATTAAAAAATAAATGTCAGGGCTAAAATTTTGGAATACATTGTTGTTGCTAATAAGAATACTTGCAAATATGTGCTTTTATTATCCTTTGTCCCAGGGTCCAGGATCTGTATTTTTTAAGAAGATGCCTTAAGTATAAAAAAAGCTATGCTTTTATCAGGGCCTCAACAAACCTGTAGGAGTCTCTTCTGAAAAAGGGTCAAAGAAGTGGAGGGTATTTCCCTACTAGCAAGAGAGGAAGAGGAGTAGCAAATGCACTAAAATAGAATTGTTCTGCCATGGGGCCTGTAGATTCACACTAGTTAATGGAAAGGAAGGATGAATGAGTAGTCATAACAGGCACATTAGTCAGTTTTCTGTCACTGTAATGAAATATTTAGGCAATTAACTTACAAAGAGAAAAGGTTTATTTTGTCTCCTAGTTCTGAAGGTTTCAATTCAAGATTGAGTGGTCCCATAACTTTGGGCCCCTGATAAGGAGACTCATCATGGTGGCAGTATGTGTCAGAGTCCCACATTCTAAAGGTTTCACCACCTCCCCCTAACATCAATGGCACCACTCTGGGGACCAAATCTTTAATACATGGTCCTTTGGGAGGACACTCATCCAAACCATAACAGTAAGTTAAATAATGCAGTAACAAAATGAAACCATGTCTCAGTGGCTTAAAACAACATATGTAGATTTCTCATGGTATGTGTTCATCATAGGTTGGCAGGAAAGATTTGTTCTTTTGTGAATGCCCAGCTACCCAAGCTTATGGAACAGCCTGGATGTTTCTATCTCCATGCCTGAGCTCAAAAACACAAGTCTAAAGGCACTTCCACCCACTGGACAGAAGTAGCCTTGAAAGAAATAAAATACACTAGAAATATCTTGTGAATAACATAATTAACTGGAGCATAAGGCAAAAGTTACAGGTGGTGTCTCAGATTATATTGGAGAGAAATATAACCTAAACTTGTGTTTTCCCTATAGATTTTTTCTTCCGGGAGTCATCTACCCTCACCCCACACTCATTTCATGTCTGTCCTGGTTTTCAGGCCATAGCTGATAGGTTCAGTGTTACACATGATTTAAGGTGGGCAAATCAGTTCTTTTATTCATCCTTGTTTCCTGTTATAATTAATTGGATCAAATTTGGGCATCAGACTTAAGTGGACCAATCAGAATGCATCACTCAGAATTTTAGAATTGGAAAAGGAAAAAAATAAACTAGAACTGAAGACTAAATTCCCACAGTCTAAGCCATGCTTCTTCTCTATGTGAGCTTGTGGAAGTTAATTGTAGGGATAGAGTGAAAGAACAAATATAGAAACAAAATCATGGAGGATACATTGGGAAAGACAGATATATCTCATGGCTTTTGCTTTCTCTGTGTTAGTTGAATTGGAAGTGTTTTCTAATTCTTAGTTTCTGGAAATAGCTAAGTCCTCTTTCATAATTCACCTTTTTGCCTCAAATTCATCTAGGTTGATTGTTTTTATTATATTTGCAATGAACATAAAAACCTATCACTGATTCCCAAAGCAGTTACATCTTTTTCTAATTTATCACATTTAGAAAGTATGTCATGTTTTCCTCCTGGAACAGATGGAAAGGTTTGTGCTCTTGAATTTTGTCTGTCTACTTCCCCTTCTACATAATCATTGTCATTCTTACATTGCTAATATTCTTAATATTGACCCTTTGTTTTCCACTTTGTCCTAGGTGCTTTAATTCTATTGGAATAGATTTCTTGCCTACCTCATTCCTAAACATTTTGTTTGTTTTTCTTTGTTTATCTCATTTCTGACTGACTTCATCATCAAGCAATTTTTTACAAACATACAAATGAGTACCATATTTACTGAGCCTTGCTCATTTGGGAATAGTAGTTGGTTATCTTTATGGATATAAATAATAGTTTGGTATAAATTTTGGAGTCCATATTTTTATTCCCCTGGAAGTTCATAGCCAATGTAGCACTGTCATCTGGCATTGAATATTACAGACAAAGATTTCAAGAGTTTGCAACTGGGCTATAGCCAATGAAACAGTGCTTACCTAGCATGCATGAAGCCCTGAGTCAGTTCCTAACACGACACATACACATGCACTCACACATGCTCACAAGATTTTCAGAGGTCACCCTGCATTTCCTCCACTCTACCAGTTCAGGTGATTTGCTTTCCCAATTTTTTCTTTATTTCAAATTTTAACAAATTCATAGGACATGTCTTAAAATTGGTAATTTGGCATTTAATTTTCCTGAAGCCCAATATGGCATCAACAATAAGTGTGGTTACTTCCATTTTAGAAAGATTGTACAATATATATTTGAATATATTTTGGTTCTTTTTTTCTATTTTTCAGATAAAGAGAAATCAATCATTTATGTATAGCATCTGCTTTTCTATATTTTTCTTCACAACCTGTACTGTTTTCTCAAATATCATTTTTGTATTTCTGACTCTATTTCCTCAGCATCTCTATTTTACTTCTTATTCTAATTAAGTTTAGTTTCTCTAATTATTACCCTGTCTTCAAATTTCTTTTCTGTTTTCCTCACTCAGCTTTCACCTTTCAATGCTTTTTTAACTTTATTAGAAATGCTTCATAGTTACACATCGTAGTTGGGTTTACCAGATAAACTCATGAGTGCATGAAAATCAGTTTCATTTAATGATTTCCCCCTTTTCCCTTTTTATTTATTTTCATTTCTTTTTTAAACTAGCTTTTCAGAGGATTTTACAAACTTTCTTTGAGACTACAGGGAATAATTTCTGAAACTGTGAAAATAAAATTTAACAAAATTAAAAACTAACTTCCTCAGTCATTCTAACAATATTTCAGATGCTCAGTAGGCACAAGTTTGATGGCTACATTTCTTGTCATATCCGAAAGTACAGACACAGAACATTTCTATCATGGTAGAAGAGTCTCCTGGCCACTCTTGCTCTGGAGCTTGGAATCTTCGTTTTTGTGTGGGAGAAGAGTATGCATTTTCAGGACATAGCTGCAGTTACTCTTTCCATTTTCTTTTTCTTTCTTTTCCTCTACATATCAGACAGCATATCTGGGTTAGGGTTTTGTTTTCAGAATAATAAGAGATGATATCTCTGTAGAGACTCAACCAGCCTTCTTCCCATGTGCTTCCATGCTGCAGAACTGGATTCCTACTGTTCCCAGTTCCATCCATTGCTAGTCTCTGATCAGTGAAAGACCATTGTTAGGTGCTTAGGACACTATCTCTTATTTTCAAAGAAATCTACTCAGTGCTTAGTGTATGGGGAGTATGAATATACATTTTTGTCTACCCCCAGTTACCAGAAATTTTGTTATAATTAGCTGATATTCTCTTGTATTTTGCTGGTAACCATTTTGTAGTGTGTTTTAGACAACTTTTTTGCTACTGCAACTAAAAGGATCTGACAAGCATAATTATAGAGGAGGAAGAGTTTATTTGAGGGCTCATGGTTTCAGAGGTCTTAGTCCATAGAAAGACAGCTCTGTTCCTCAGGGGCTTCTCAGGTGAGGCAGGGCATCATGGAGGAACGTTGTGGCAGAGGGAAGCAGCCTGCATCATCAGGAAGCAGAGAGAGAGAGAGAAAGAGAGAGAGAGAGAGAGAGAGAGAGAGAAAGAGAGAGAGAGAGAGAGAGAGAGAGAGAGAGAGAAAGAGAAAGAGAGAGAGACTCCACTCACCAGATACAAATATATAGCCCAAAGCCACACCTCAATTCCAGTCTCCTCCAACCACAACCCACCACTTCAGTTACCACTCAGTTAATTCCTATTAGGAGATTAAATCACTGATTGGGATAAGACTTTTACGACCCAATCATTTCTCCTCTGAACCTTCTTGCATTATCTCACATGTGAGCTTTTGTGGGACACCTCAATCCAAACGATAACATAGTGTAATAGGTAAATCATTCTTTCCCATAGTTTTGTCTTTGTATTCATTTCAATGATTTCTACCCAATGATGTTACATTTTTTTTTCTGTCATATTTTATTGAGAGGCTATTATGAATTCTTCAGGAAGCCAGGAATGTGATAAATGTAGTGTTAGAGTTGATTGGAGTGTGTGTTGTGGAAAAGGGGTAGGGAAGACATGGGCAAGTAATTTACGAAGCGCTAAACGTTACTCGGCCATGAGATAATTCAAGGAGTGAGGTAGGATGGGTCTAGTTTTGAAGTGTTTTTCATATGTAATTGTGTATTATTGTGTATTTTATGATTCAAAAGATTTACTAAATTCTGAGAAAAATATTGCTACAGGAAGCATATTCTTGAAACATTATGTAAAACAGGCTGTTTCAGGCTTTAGATATAATTTCTTCAGTGTGGTCAAGTCTCTAAAGAATGTATCTTAAGGAAGTCACCTGAGAACAAATTATTGAGAAAGTTTCAGAAGGACACACACACACACACACACACACACACACACACACTTACATACACAACAAATCCAAATGAGGAGTTAGATTTTTTTCTTTTTTTTTCATAATAAATAGATTGATTTCTTTTCACAGTTGATTATAAATCTAATTGCCTACTATTATTGGAGTTGGAGCTCTGAATTCAGGTTAAGATACCCAACACACTCAGAAAGGATTCCTACCTCAGGATTATATGACCTAAGAAGCTCTCAGCTAGTGACTATAAAAGAATTCACTTGCTAATTGGTTTCTCTAGGGCTTTATCTATTCATTCATGTAACAAATGTTTACTGAGTGCCAACTATGTGCCAAGATTGCTTTAGGTCCTGCAGTAGGGTAGGGAACAAGCAGTAAGAGCATTCATCTTTAGCTGCTTCTTTTCTTCAGGTTAATGTCTGTATATCTGTGGGATAACAGAAATCAGGAACACATGCCCAAATCATGGAAACATAAGAAAGTTGAAGTTTATATAGAGTTCCCTCACCATTCTTCAAATGTTCTTGTTTTAAAAAAGAAGCATTAATTTTCAGACATCTTAATGTATAAAATCAGAATCTCTTGAGCAGTATAAAATATCTATAGTGGCTCTGGCCAACACATTTTATTATCGGGAGTTGTGTGTTTTGTACAGTTTTACAATCTGGTTTTCTTCCCATTTTATCTTTGGTTAAAAAAAAACAACCCTATAAATCATGATAAAGACTACAGAAAGAAGGAGTTTGGATTTTTGCCAGTCTTGGTAACAAACTTTCAAATCAAGAGAATGTTCTCAAAAATCAATATTTAAATAACATATTTGGCAAAATGTTCTTGCCTGAATGAAATGGATGACATTTTGAAGAGGAAGACTAATGGAAACCAGAGAGCAAAGTTCAGGAAGCCATCTTCTTTGAGCTGGCATCCCTTTCTGGCAACATAATCCCCTTCAAGGGCCTTCACATCCCAGATCTCTTTCTCCATGACTAGCAATATTCTTTTCTTCTCTTTTCACTTAATTTTTAAGTGCATTGCAAAATTGCTACCTCCATTTTATTTTTTTCTAGAAGTTTAATTTTTTTATCTTTTCTATAAATTCTCTTTGCCAAAACACAGAGAAATAACCTTTAATAGTTTGACCATTCTCATGTTTTCTCCACTTCCCTTCATATTCTGACAAAACTTTCAGCCTGTATTAGTGCTCTCAAGTAGATGTATAACTTTGTTTCTACTTCTGAGGCAAATAACAGCCCTGCCCTTACTGAATACCTCCACAGTCTTTCAATCCTTTAAGAGTTTCTTGTATAAAAATTGGATGTACTTAAATCAACAAAAAGAGGGCAAAATAATAGAAACCTGGACATAATGAGAAACCTAGGCATAATTGGAAACCTGGATATTTGGGCTTATCTGGCATATATTTTTCATTGACATTTAAAAAAATGATTGCATATGTGCTCTAGATAGTTGTGGCATGGAAAAATATGGTATATATTCTACCCCAACAATAACAGATACTCATATCAGGCTCTTACTCTGAGGGAGGCATAGTATAACATACTTCAAAAAATATTATTTACTTTAAAAAAATATATTGATAAATTGTAGTCTCACATATTTATGGATTGCGAGGTGATGTCATGGTTTTGAAATATTATTCTGAATGATCCAATTAAGGCAAGTAACCCATCTTCACCTCAAACTTCATTTTTCAAAATTACTGACAATATAAAAAAAAAAAAAAATGGAAGCACAGAGAAGTTAATAATTTGCCCAAAAAACAGTCAGGAAGTGACCAAACTGATTTGAAGTCAGATCCAAATCTGCTTGACTTCATCCCTTATGCTTATGACAATGAGGATACATAAGTTTCCCAGACCATCTAGTGCTTTCTCCACCCCATCACACTGGCTTCCCTGAAAGAATTTGTTTCTTACACACTGTAAGATAAATTGCAGAGATTGCAGCCAGATGTTTCAGTGAAAAAATAGACATCTGATAGAGTCAACATACTGTAAGTCGGCAGTATGTCACCCATGTTTGGCTCTACATGTGAGATGATGATCTTCAGGGTTCCCCAGTACCAATCCTATACCTAACATTTAAAAGGATTATCATGTTAGGCCATGTGTTTGGGCTTCATGATTCATAGGAGATGAAGAAAGTTTCAACTCTCCATTGCAATCCCAATCCATTTGTCGCGATGCTGAGTTACGCAGAACTAGGGCGCATGTAAAATAAATACCCCTTTCTGTTCCAAGCCTCAATGAGCATTTTTCTTGATGCATTTGGATTCCTCGGGTAAGAAAATCACAATGTAAAGCCATTCTTTACATTTGATGTTGTGAGTTTGAACAAAGGGCTGTGGGACTGCTATGGTGTGAAAGCTGGCAAAGTTCACGGAACAAAGGCGGGCAAAGCCCCCTTAAAATCACAGCATTCCACTTCATTTTACTTTGTGTTGTTATGTTGAAAGTTGAATTTGCTAGTTTGCAAGTAGATATAATGGCCAGTAGAGCTTTGGTCAACTGATTAGTTAGTGTGTTTTAAAGCAAGCGATTGGCCAAAACAAAGAACAGATTTAAACTCATAAAAAAATCAGCTCTGCAAAGGGAACGGATTCTCACTTTTACTTAGGGTCATATAAAATAAAAGCTTATTCTCATGATCAAAAAAGTGATACTTTATAAAGTTTGATATTGCTGCTTTGATTTGATTTTGATTGGGAATTTTTAATTTTTACTTTTTGGTATTATCTTTGTTACCAGTTGTGGGAATGACAGCATCCTTAAAAATAGCACTTCATCCCCAGTACACGGTCAGCCACCAATATCTATTTACTTGTCTTATTTAAAATTTTAGAAATTTTATACTGAAATTTGGGGAAGATTTGGAGGTAAAAATACATATATCTCTTTTTGTGAGCCAGCACATTTTTTTAAAAGAATACTTGGATTCTCCATGTAACCACTGTATTATGAGCAGAAAGTAGTATCAAAGCTTAATGTTGAGAGACTATCTGTGTTTACTTTGTGACACACAGAGTAATATGAAATCCATGTCTGCAATCCAGTTCTCTGTGGGGAGATAAGATTCTTTTTCAAAATACTATGTTCATTTT
This sequence comes from Sciurus vulgaris, assembly GCF_902686455.1. Classification (NCBI taxonomy): domain Eukaryota; kingdom Metazoa; phylum Chordata; class Mammalia; order Rodentia; family Sciuridae; genus Sciurus; species Sciurus vulgaris. Next base: position 36,272,689 of record NC_136469.1, on the reverse strand, counting down.
TATAAAGTCACTTTACAGGAAGTAATTGTTGGAAGAGAAAGTTCCATATATTCTGTCTGGCCAGACAAGTCCTTGTATAGTAATTGATTTATTCTCATTAATGTTCTTTCCAATCTTGTTCCAAAAAAGATTTGATAAACACCTGGTTTCCAGAAGTAGCAAAACATTTAAGCTATAAAAATGTTAATGATGACCACTGAAAACCTAAATTTTGGACAATAGAAAGGAAAAAGACTAAGAAATAAAATTATTATTCTGAAGAAATTTGGTCCTGAATATAGGAACTCATAAAACATATGGAAAAAAAATTGAGCAAATCAATCAGGACTAGAACGATAAATGTGATGAACACCTGGAAAGACAATGTCTCCCATATTTCAGTTACATAAAAGTTTCACTATTCCAATATTTCTTTTGAATATAGAATGAAATTGTATTATGTATTTGTATTATAAAATATATATAAATAAATTTATTGCATTATATAGTATATACTATTAAACATGCATATTTTATGTATATATACTAAGTATATTTGTATATGCATAAGATATGTATATTTGAATGTATATATGTATAAAAATGTATATAATATTCAGGCATATGTATTTATGTATGTCTACATTTTATCATGTATTAATTAGTTACTGTATGTAACTTATTCCATATTATATGTTTAGTCCTTTCCACCTAAAACTTGAAGTCCTTATAAATTCAATATTAAAAAAAGAAATTTTTTGGCTGTTGATTACTTATATTAAATTTCTGGTAGGTATTAGCTAATTCTTTCAACAAATTTTACCAAAGGTCTGCCATATTTCAGCCCCAAGAAAACAGATACAGTCCTTGACTGTTTTGAAGCTTACACTTGGGGGACAATATGTACAACCAAATCGAAAATTGCAATTGAATATCATGAGAGATAACAAGGAGAAATATTACAGATTGGGAAGAGGGCATATTTAAATTGAGCTCTGTAGCCCAAGAAGGAATTGCCCTGAGAAGTGGAGAAAGAGCATTTCAGGAAGAGGAAACTGCCCAGGAAGAGTCCTGGGGTGGAAAAAGTTTCCTTATCTTCTGGAAAATATAAAAAGGCTGATTTTTGAAAGCATCATGAATGAGAAAGTGGCACACAAGGTGGTTTCAGAGATAGGGGGCAGGTCATGAGACCCTGCTAAGGAATGTGAATTTTGTTTGATGTTTAATGAGAAGATCACTCTAAGAGCAGTATGGAGAATGAACTAGTGAAGGGTGAGGTTGGAAAGAGGGGAGACAGTCTAGAAGACCATACAGCAAGAGAGGACAGACTAAGATAGAGGAAGCAGAGTGGATAAATGTGGTGATACTTATTGGGTATAGTCAACCAGTCTTGACTGTCAAGAATTCAAGAGTGACTTTCGGGCTCGAACAACTATTTCATCCTGGTGCCATTTAGTGAGATGGGAAAGAAGAGGTGAAAAATGGGTCTGTGACACAAAAAGAAAAGCACCCTTCTGTTTAACACATGTCAATATGCAGCAAATGGAGATGTCAAAAATAAATGAACAGTGTGAGGTGGGCAGGGTCTCTCAGCCTTGCACTATTAACATTTTGAGAAAAGATAAGTCTGTCTCGGGCGCCTGTCCCAGGTTTGTAGAATGTTCGCCTACCCACTAGACAAACCAAAATAGCTCGAGACATTTGCTAAATAGCCTTTGGAGGGTAAAACTACCACTCATTGAGAGTCACTGCTTCAGGACTATAATTCAGGAGTTGGAATATAGATGAAATTTAAAATCCATGGAAGTAGAAAACCAATCCAGGGAGTTTGATTTCCACTAAATGATGCACTGAATAAATGTGGAAGTGCTCCATGTTTAAAATGCTTGATAATAAATAGCAATGTTAAAAATTTAACAGAGGCATAATAAGAGAGAAAGTCCCTAGACATTAGAATAAAATTTTTTTAGAAACAGAATGGAGCTTAAATTAATAAGCATGGAGCAGACACTGCCGTGGCCTCGATGTGGGGATAGAGGGGTAACTACACATGGAAATAACCATGGGGCTTGAATTTTAATGCCTATACTGCATAAGGCAAAAATTTAGAACTCTTCATGAAAAAATTCTTCAATAAAGTATGAACCATAGAAATTTGAAGTTTCAATGACAGGTGGGCATTAAATATCTGCCCTTGGACCCAGAGTTTGACAAGGAAGTTCATATTTGTCTAGTGTCTGGGAAAAAGTTTCCAAACAAATCAAATCCTGAAATAATCTACTATTGGGAGTCCAAATTTGCAGTACCTGAGAAGGTCAGAGTCCCCTAGATGAGAAGTAATATAAAAGTTGGTCCTTGTGAGACCATTAGAATGAGAAGAAAGTAATGCCAGCTTTTCAGGAGGGTTATTTTCACTATTATCAGCATGAAGACCAGTAAAAACAGCCCCTTCTGAGAAAAGCACAAAAATTAAAGTCAAAATTTAAAGCACCCAGTTTATAGAGACCAAAAATAAGAGAATTATTCTAATCATTTGAACCAATAAAACCTGAAGCAGACTATAACGATACTGTGGAACACAATTAAAATATCAAAATAAATAAATATGTGAGAGAAGAGCAAGAGATTATAAAAAAGCTGACAATAGAATTCTTAAAATAGCAATTATAATAAATGAAATTATGAACACAAAGGAAATCAATAGTTGGCTATTGCTAAAAGGAATTTAAGAAAGTAGAACAGAACTGAGGAAATATTGCAGATTATAAAAAATACATAGTTATTTTCAAAGAGAGCTTAAAGATGACCTCTTAATTGAAGAAAAGGACCAATAAGTGCTTATTAGGAGTTCCAAAATATTTTAAAAAGAGAGGTCATCTAAGCAAAGGGACTCAATACAGATGAGAAGAGGGTCTGCAATGGACTCCTTAAGAACATCAATAGAGAAGGCAGATTGAGTATGTAAAACCATTTTAGATACTAATAGACAAATAAGCTGCAAGTGGAAAGAAAAAACAAAACAAAACATAACCTTGTTGAAATAAAACTTTCCTTTCCAGGGCACGTGTACCATATATCTAATGTGAAGACTAAAGCTAAGCTTCTTGATATATTAGCTTGATCTTGGGACTCTGCCTATTACAACATCAATCAAATAAAAGGTCCTCAACCACAGCCACCCCGCACCAACTTTCAGGGTTAAGACATGTACAACATCTTAATTCTTAAGTTCTATTTTATTAGTCAGGAATCAATTCTGTTAAATGAAAGAATTTGCTAGTTTCATGGAACTATGATAAAATAAAATATTGTCTTTAAAGTTATTTTTCATTTGAAATTTTCTCAGTGTGTGAATATATTTGGTAAATATTGCATGAGTTGTTGAAATGGATGAATTTTTTGAACCTCAGAAAATCATGTATATGTCTGTTAATGTTTAAAAATTATTTTTAAAATTCCCAATGACAAAATTTTGTCTTGTTTCCCATCATAGACTGATAATGTCTAGTCACAAATTTCTACTTAAATGAAATCAAATTTTTCTTTAACATAGACTTCATTTATGCATTTTTTATGCTCTTCTTTTTGTGACATACATACAATCTTACTGTCATATCATATTTTATTTAACTTTGGATTCATTATTTTAGATGTATTTCTTTACACATCTGAGTACATTACTAAATTTGAATTTGTCATTCAATTTGAGAGACTTAACTTTCATGTAAGCCACTTTCAGATGTTTTATTTCATTGTAAAGTGTATTGCTTTTGGCATAATTTTAATTTTATTCTGCTTATTTAGGTTTACTTATTTCTATTTTGTCATCTGCCCAGTAAACTATGTTCTGTTTACTCATATTGATAACAATTGCTATTTTAAGTTGCCAGATATTTTTATGAATTAAAACTAACAGCTCTAATTTATTGCACACTTTCTTTGTGCCAGATACTTTCACAAGGATTTTCTGTTTCAGGATTCATAAAAACCTATGAGGAGGTGCTTTATCTCTGAAGTACAGGTGATGAGACTGAGCCAGGGAGAAAGTAAGAAATAGCTCCCTTCAAATCATAAGACAGTAAGAAACAGTTAGATGTAAACTCAAAGTTTGAACTCCAAAGCCAGTGCTCTTAACAGCTGGGCTGTATTTCTTCCCCAAACATTAGCTCAATTAATTTTCATAACATCTCTGTAAGATGTTATTATCATATTTTACAAATGAAGCAAATGGTACCCACAGAAGTTAAGGCTGTCATTGAATTTTACACAGTTAGTGAGTTGTGGATCTGGAATTCCAATCCCTGAGAGGTGATCTAAGAGGTTATGTGTTTCCTTAGGGAATGTTTGCAAAGAGAGCTGTTTAGATTGGGTAGCAATTTGCCAAGAGACAGTAAAGTGCAGTGGTTAAGAATTCAGTACCCGGGTTATGCAAAGTCTGAATTTGAATCTCAGCCAGACTATTTCTTCACCCTGTATCTTGAACAAGTTGTGAAACCCTAGTAAATCTCAGGTTCTCAATCTGTAAAGTGGCAATGATAATTGCAGTACCTTGCTGTTTGAGATGTTGTGAGGAGTCACTGGGAGAATGGATTTAAATTTTCTAGTACATAATGGCAGGCTTAAAGTATATGCTATGAATGTCATCTTTAAGAAACAAACAGGATCAGCATTCCTACCGTCAGGCAGACATTTCCTGCAATTCCATATCTGCCAGGTAGTCTATCAGTCACTTCCTTCTGGTGAACCTCTTCTATTTGAGAAATGCTTGGCTTCTTGCTCAGATATGCTAAGATCCCGGGATTCCCTTGGTAAGTAATTGATTTAAATATACTTTCTATTTACTGATTGATTTCTTTACATCTTGTTTTAGTTAGCTTTTCTGTCTCTGTGACCAAAAGACCTGAGAAAAACAACTTAAAGGAAGAAAAGTTTATCTTGGCTCACAGTTTCAGAGTTTCAGTTCACAGTTGGCCAACTCTGTAGCTCTGGGCCCTGGGTGAGGCAGAACAATCATTGCAGAAGGATGTGGTGGAGGGAAGCAGTTTAGGACATGGCAACCTAGAAGCAGAGGGAGAGAACTCCACCCACTGGGAACAATATATAAACCCCAAAGTCATACCTGCAGTGACCCACTTCCTCCAGTCACACCTGGCTTCAGTTACCGCCTAGTTAATCCTTATCAGTGGATTAATCCACTGACTTCATTAAAGCTTTCATAATTGAATCATTTCACCTCTGAGTGTTCTTCAATTGTCTCATGTGTGAGCTTTTGGTGGGCATCTCATATCTAAACCATAAAATATCATATCTGGATGTTTTGGTCAGCTTTTTTGCTACTGTGTCCAAAAGACCTGACAAGAACAATTTTAGAGGAGGGAAAATTTATTTTGGGCCTCCTGGTTTCAGAGGTCTCAATTCCTAGATGGTTGACTCTATCAATCTGGGTCCAAGGTGAGGCAGAACATCATGGTGGAAGAATGTAGGGGAGGAAAGCAGGTCTGGAAATGGCCACCAAGAAGCAGAAAGAGAGAGAGAGAGAGAGAGAGAGAGAGAGAGAGAGAGAGAGAGAGAGAGAGAGAGAGAGAGAGAGAGATTCACTCTGAGGGTTGGGGGAGAATATTTACCTCAATGGCACAGCCCCAGGGACTCATCTCCTCCAGCCACACCTTACCTGCCTACATTTACCACCCAGTTAATCTCTATCAGGGGATTAATGTACTGATAAGGTTAAGACTCTCATAACTCAATCATTTCATCTCTAAACTCCATTGCATTGTTTCACACATGAGTTTTTGGAGAAACACCTGATATTTAAACCATAACCCTGGGTTCTACAGACTTTTTTTAAAATTAACATTAATATAGTTTTAGGTTTTATATATTTAAAACCAATCTCAAAAATTTTTATCATTTTCCCTGAAAAAAATGTATAATTTTCTTATAATTTTTTTGGTACTGGAGATTGAACCCAGGGGCACTTTACCACTGAGCTATACCCCAGGTCCTTTTTATTTTTTTAGACAGGGTCTTTCCAAGTTCTGAGGCTGGTCTCAAACTTGCAATCCTCCTACTTTAACCTCCCAAGTTTCTGGGATTACAGTCATGTGCCGGCATGCCTGGGTGACATATACATGATTTTTTATCTGCTAATATTAAAACATGAACTTTAAAAATTTAATTCAGAAATTTGCCAATTATCCCCTTATTTTGATAAAAGTACATTTTGTTCATAACTTTGTTTGGGACCTTGAATCTCAGAATTCTCATCAGTTGAATCTTCTGTTTATGGAAAGAATTTCAGCAATGCCTCAGAATAAGGGAAGGGCATTGCTGCTTCCATGGATGAATTACCTCAACCTCAGAGGATGTATTAGATGTCTCTAGAAAAAAACAGCAGTCTTATTATATCCAATAGTTGCACTGACAATAATTAAATAAATTTGTTTAATATAATCAAGTTAGGAGAAACATGGTTCAGTAGCTAGACTATGGCTTGGAGTGGAGGTAGGAAGTCACTTCTCCAACTTATTTGCAATATAACCATTTTTGTGTGATCTTGAACAAGTCAACCCAAATTTTGTATACTTTCATTTCTTCATGTTGTGTATTATTACAAATTCCATATTATTTATCTCATTTTATCTTATTCAGATATCTAAATGATCTAAAATAGTTTTTTATGTTCTAAAGGGCTAAAGCATCAAGTAGGATGAGGAATGAATGCTATTTTACAAAGAAGTGAAGACTTTGGAAGCAAAAAGGAAAAAATTTTTTTGTATTCAAATACTTAAAATAATTTTGTGCAGAAGAGGGGGAAGAATAACTCAAGTTTTCCCTCAAAAACAAAAACAAACCTGTGTTTGGAAATTATAGGGACCTAATGTAGTCTTTTAAAAGACTTTCTCATAAGCTATATGGAAATTTGAGTAGAAGAAGGTGTATCTTTTGTAAGGTGGTTCTGTCTCCAGGATTTAGGTCAGCAGTTCCAAAGCTTGCAGATAAATATCCTGTCACATATCTACTGCAAAGGAAAAACTGAGGCAAGAAAAATGTTGGAAGATGAAAGAATGTATAGAGAGATCAGGGTCATTTTAGGGTATTGTCTCTTTTCTGTTGCTATAACAAAATATCTGAGACTGTGTGATTTACAATGAATATATGTTTTCTTTAGCTCACAGTCCTGGGAAGATCAAGAGTATGATCAGGGACTTCTTCCTGTATCACATTATGGTGGAGGGTATCATATGGCAGAGAGAACAAGAGTGCTATAAAGAGATCATTCATTGGCTGGGGAGATAGCTCAGCTGGTAGAGTGCTTGCCTTGCAAGCACAAGGCCCTGAGTTCGATCCCCAGTACCGCAAAAAAAAAAAAAAAAAAAAAAAAAAAAAAAAAGAGATCATTCTTACAGCAAAGTCTATCCTGTGATAACTTGAGAGGATTAATCAACTCACAAGGACAGAGTTCTCATGAACAAATCACCTCTCAACTATCTCACCTACCAACACTGCTGTGTTAGGGTTAAGTTTCCAACACAGAATTTGGAGAATAAATTTAACAATAGGAGGTACTATATTAACCATTATTTTATGGGAAAATAGTGAGTTATTTTTGCATATTAATTATTTATTAATTTAAAATATTTATTGAGTGTCTAGTTTATAAATAATAAACCCCTAATCTCCTGAAGCTTACATTCTAATGCTGGGAAGACAAATGGTAAATCAAACTAATAATATATAGTATGTTGAAAGATAAGTGGAGTGGGGAAAAATTAGAGCAAGTTGAAGGAGATTGGAAGTGCTAAAGTGAGGTTGTAATTTGAGAATGTGTGATCAGGCCTCAGTGAGAAAGACATTCTTGCTAGCAGAGAGAGACTGAGCCACATATGCATTTGGGTGGGAACCATGCTAAAGTGAGGCAATGTCCACTGGTTTTGAGGTACTTGCTGCTTTGTTCTGAACAGAAGGCCAGCAGAGTTGAAGCAAAGGAATCCAGGATGAGGGTGCAAAGGATGGTAGAAGAGAAGTAACAAAGGGCAGGGCCATGACGTATGGACCTGTATACCACTATAAGGAATCTAGTTTTTACTCTGATTGAAAGACTTGAGAAAAAGGATTTATTAGTCAGATTTCCATCTCTATAATGAAAATACCTGAGGCAATTAGCTTGTAAAGAGAAAAGGTTTATTTTGGCTCATGGTTCTGGAGGTCCCCTGTCCAAAATCAAGTAGCCCCCATTGCTTTGGGCCTTCAGTGAGAGCAGCACATCCTGATGGAAGTGTGTGGTGTAGCAAATCACTCACCTCATGAGACAGGAAGCAAGAAGGAAGAGAAGGAGACTAGGATCCTACAGGATCCAGGATGTACTCCTAATGACCTAAAGATCTCCTAGTAGGCCCCACCTACCCAAGGTTCCTTCACCCTAGTAGCAACACCAGAGGGATTCAGCCTCTAACACATGGACCATTTGGAGGTATTAAATCAAAACCATTGCAGGGTGTCCTGATCTAACTTCTCTTTTAATGGGATCATGCTGGCTGCTGTGAGGAGTGTACACTACAGGGGGTGAGAGCATAAGCAGGCAGTCCAGTTAGGAAGATGAGCCACGAAGGTGGTGTGAACTGTGGTGGGTGCAATGGCAATAAAGAGACGTGATCTGATGCTGGATACATTCTGAAGGTGGAACATACAGATTGCATGTAGATGTGAGGGAAATAGAAGAGTTGATGATAGGGATGCACACATTAGATATGTTGGGAGAAATTCTAGTTCTTGGCTGACAGTAGTGAACATCTCAAGTGTGTAAACCTGCAGGGAGGAGCATTCTGCTTCGGCCACCTAGGAAAGTACACAACTCCCCCCAAATTGACTCATTGTTACCAAAGGAACCCGGTGGTCTGATCCCCTGTGGCACATTGTGATTGAGCAAGAAACCTATAAAATGTATAGCTGTTCCCGCAATAAACGAATTTCAAGCTGCTCGACACAAGCTTGTTTCCACCAAACTCCCAGAGTCTGGGTCTTGACTCTGCACCGCTCACCCGACATATGAGCTAGCTGGGCACAAGAGAAGCTACATCGAAAGGTATGGGTAGAGGTGGGCATGGAGTATCTTATGTTTTAGGAATTTCCTGTGCCTGGAAAAGAATTTTTTTTTTTTTTTTTTGTGGGGGAGAGTGCATGATTTTTCTTAATATTTTCATGAATTGAGATCATAAGAATAAAATAAGGAACACCATAAATTTGCATGTCATCCTCACTTAGGAGCCACACTAGTTTTCTCTGTTGTTTCAATTTTAGTATATGTTCTGCTGAAGGAAGAACTGCCTGGAAGAATTTGAAGTGGCCGAGAAAACAGGAGGAAACCTAAGATACTTTAGTACTCTGGAATGCAAGAAAAAGAAAAACAAAAAACAAAAGCAAAAGCAAACCAACAACAACAAATCCAATATTTTCAAGAAAGTTGAATTGGGGTGATTTAAAAAAGATGTGAGAAAAGAAATTGAAGTTGGCAAACATATATTGAAACAAAATTAATTCTGATATTCACATGACCTGAGCACTATAACTTCTTTTTGTCTCTATTAGAGATTTTGAATGTGTTACAAAGAGGTCATGCCTCTCTACCTGCTCCCTAGGAGAAGATCTGTGCATGACAAGGAAGAATAATATTTGCTAAAGTTTTCTTGCACATTATTTGACCAAACCCCTTGGAACAACAAGAATACCTAGGACTCATCTGTCATACTTTATAGACCAATCCATGAGATGTTATACACTTTCAGATATGATGCATATCACTATGGTACAGCCTTTTACTATTACAGATAGTTATACTTCACAATATAAATACAAACAATATGTATTTATAATTTTCATAATGAGCCTTTCTAACTTGGGGTTTAATTCTGAAGGATTCATGAATCTCCCAAAGAGACTAACATGCCAATATTGCAATTTATTCTATGGAAGTCCATTCTATTTTACCAAAAGAAAGCAAAAACTTGAAAAATATTGTCTTTTTAAAAATTTTTGTCTTTTGAAATAGAAACTCCTGGGATGAAGCCTGACTTGGTGGTATTCTCCTGTAGTCCCAGTTACTAGAGAAGGTGACAGGAGGATTCCTTGAGCCCAGGAGTTCAAGGTAGCCTGGGCAACATAGCAAGATCAAATTAGGTGATCCCTATAAGCCCAGATGGTAAATTTGGGACAAAAATTCACTGTATAAAATTCCTTCTTGTGGAAGATTTCACTGCTGTTAAAGAACGAGCTTGCCCTTTTGTTGGGGATAAGAATAAAGAAGTGAAGCAATAACTATTTCTCATCTCTGTTCCCAGGTTTTATGTGCTGGTAAAAACCTCCAGTCCCACTGTGATTGGGTCTGAAACCTGGAAACCCTAGAAATGGATCTGGGTAATTTTTTTTTTTTTTTTTTTTTTTGCAGTGCTAGGGATTGGCCTTATTCATGCTATGCAGATGCTCAACCACTGAACTACAGATGTAGTCCATAATCTGGATATTTCAAAACCAAATTAACATGAGCAGTGTCAGATGAGCCTAAGTAAGCACTGCTAAGTGCTGAAATCACTGTTCATTCACATGCAACAGTTGGTCAGGAAGCATTTATTTATCATTTTTTTTATAGACCATTATATTTCCAAATGCTTCTACAAAATTGCTTTTAATTAGAGTCAATTAATCACTTGCTAGGTTTTAGTTTTGATCCTGGATAACATTTACATTATGTTCATCTTTTTTCTTTCACTGAAGATTAACCTATTCCATAAATCCAGATATAAAAGAGGAGTATCTAAACAATTTGTAAAAGTCCAGCTTTTGTGTGGCATTTTCTTTGATATGCTTTTGTGCAGATGAAACAAACTTTATCTCCCTTTCAGAGATTTCTTCCCTAAGAAAGAAAAGTTACCCCATTTGCTTCCAGTCCTTTGACATTGGATGAATTTCTATTGTTGCTTAATCTCACAGGTCTTGTTCATCTCTCATTTTCTGTAATTTTCTTCATCTGTAGTGTACTGGATTTTTTTTTTCCAGATAGCTTTGACCTTGGAGTGTTTTATATTTCTCTGGATAAGAGTGCAGACAAGCATCTGCTTCTGCCGTTGCTAATGCCAAGGTTATTTGTCAAGAACAGAACACAGGTTTCTCAACATTTTGCAAATAAATGACTCTTAATAAAAGATTTCATGGGAATAAGAATATTTTGCAGTTAAAAAATTACAGAGAAAATATTCATTCTTTGTGTGTATGAAAGATGTTCATAAATTATATATTTGTTTATTGGTTGAGAACAAAATCTTTCTCCCTCCACCTGTCTGCATTAGATCTTGTAAAAATTTCACAATGGCATCTAAAACAACAATAACATTCATCTTTTAGTTTAGTAGCCTAAATGTCTGTAGGAAGTAGGCAGCACTTTTTTTTTTTCCCCCAAATGTTTTCATTTTAATGCCCTTACAGAATGCATGCACCTCTAGGGTTACTTACACTTTGCCATTGATGTAGGCAACATTGATGAGTGAGACTTGTTATAGGAGGATAGATAAAGAGGTGACCTCTGTCTACAGGTGAAAAGAAAAAGACATGATGGTTTTTAATGCTTAAAACTCCAGTTCCCATATTTAAGAGGTATCTATGGCTAAACCTCTTTCTCATAGAGATGGTGAGTGCTTGGAGCACTTAGACCAAATACTTTACATGCATGATCCTGTTACATCTGCGTGAACACACAACGTATAATGTTTTTTATACACAAAAAACGTTAAATAAGGGTTATAAAGATTAATTTGTTCAAGGTCAGATGGTTAATAAATTGGAATATCTGACCTTGAATTCAGGAAGTCTAACTGCAGAGGTCTTGCATTGAATGTTATATTGTATTGTGTCTCTCTGGAAAGCTTATGTCAAGTGAAAATAGTTATTTGACAAGTTCTAGAAAAAAATACTATCACATTTTCTATTAAAGATAGAAGTCATGGCTCCCAGTTACTTTATATAAATTGATGATATTTTTCAAACTTATTGGTTTAATTCTTCTTGTTAAAATTCATGTTTAGCAATATTCTTAGGTTTTATTTGGCTTCATAACTAAGTTAAAATGTGATTAACTGCACTACTTTATCTCTAATTGGACTACATTTTTCCTTGTCCTGAATAGTTTCTTAGTCCTTTCTTTTCATTGACTATAAATACCTACCTTAATAAGTGAATGCATTTAGCAATGTTTTTTCTCTGTATTTAAAAGAAGGGGTTGAGGCAAAATTAATCTCTTTCCTTTTAAAAATTTATTCCAGCAAATACAAAACAACGTGGTGCTTCAGATTTCTGATCATACAGAAAATGGGAATTGGAGACAGGTTGAAATGAATTGTAGGGAATAAGGTGTAACTTATAAAAAAAGTCAATCTGAATTTTTATTGCTCAGTTCCAAGGACGTAAATCATTATTTGATTAAGACTATGATTGCTCTGTGTGTAGCTGTCTTTTTTATATTCAAAGCTAGGCATTAGCAGCTGTCCAAGCAAACCCGTCAGTGCTTTTTTGGGCAAATTGAAATGCTGAGAACTAGGAGAGTTGCCTGAAGAAATTTGAATTTGAGATGGTTGAGCAGCTGCACAGAATCTGAGAGAGATTTTGGCTTTCACTTATAAGCTTATTTATTAGGTAGAGAGGAAACGTTTCTTGTATTATAATGTACATGCAGTCCTCTGAATGATATAAAAAGGGGGCATTTTCTCTTCTGGAGACAAAATTGGAAATCTTTTTTTCCAATTAGGGATTGGAAGCAAAAATCAAAACAAAACTGCATTTTTATATATATATATATATTTTTTTTTTCTTTTGTGAATTATGCAGGCATCATGGTGGATATAGAAATAAGAATAGGTTAGGTACAATTGATACTTGGGAATAACTGAAGCTATCACTCACTGGGTGTTAGCTTGAAGAAGCACCCAACCTCCCCGAGTCTTAATTTCCTGCTCTGGGCATAGTAGGGTGATTGGTTTGGTTAATCTCTCTTAATAATCCACCCTGTGAATTTTGGTATGGTGCTAAGCTCATAGGAGGCCATAGAATATCTGCAGATTGACTGACAAATCAGATGTAGTGGTACCTGGGTCCAGCTAGACAATACAAGAGAAAAAGGAATACAGACTTTATTCTAAAAAAGTATCCAGATAATCAGATCTAACTGGAAACTTGGCTTCAATGGTTCTTATCATAATTTATAAATTATTCTATAGGTAGAGTCATGGGTTAAATTTTATCCCCTTCAAAAAGATAATTCTGTTCCCTTCAAAAGGATGAGTTGAAATACATATTCCTGGTGCCTGAAAATGTGATCCCGAATAGGACCTGTGTAAATTTAATCAATCTAATTTGAGTTCTTGAGGTGGACCTTAATCCAAAATGACTAGTGTTAAAAATTGGGACACAGATGCAGACAAATGGGAAAAATGTGTAAAGATGGAATCAGGCACTGGAGTGATGTATCTCCAAACCAAAGGGTACTGGAGATTGATGGCCATCACCAGAAGCTAGGAGAGATGCTTAGAAAAAAGTTTCCCTCAGAAACAATACTGCTGACACCTTGAGGTCAGACTTCTAGCCTCTAGGACTGTGAGAGAATAAAATTCTTTTGTTTTAAGCAACCCAGTTTGTGGTTAATTGTTAGAGTGGCCCTAGAAAACTAATGCAAATAGGAAAGTTCCTATAAGTTATGTTGTCTCATATGATGAAAAAAAAAAAAAACATATCTTAGTAATAGAAATGAACTCAGGTGCTTAGCTGAAGCTGAGTATTATGACCGTGAGCTAAATGTTCTCACTGAAAGCTCCTCTTATTTCCCCTGTATTTAGAAACATTTCAAAACTCCCACAATGTCAGCAATTTGTGAAATTTATAAGATCCTTTGGTTTCTACTCTCATAGTGTAAATTATTATAAGGGTTAATTATTTCAATGTTAAAAGACATAAATCATGCCTAGTATTTTGTATTCAAGTATATATGTATGTGTGCATCTGTGAAATTAAATAATGACAAATCTCAAGGAGTTTTACTAAGGCTTCCTAGTGTGGCTTAGTAGTTTTCCTACTGACTATATGACATTATTTTTCTATTATACCAGTACATCATGGCAATTATATGATATATGCCCTGCGACATCTTCAATGTTCACTTTCCCTAATCATATTGGGGGAATCATTCTATCTACATGGGTTAATAAGGATGCAAGAGGAATAAATACTAATTGGTCAACCAGGTGTATGATTATGAGTTGGCATTGTGCCAGATACTTGAAAAGACTAAACAATGCTAAGGCATAGCCTGTCTTCCAGGTATTTAAAATGAGACAGAAAGCAGGGATCAAGAGTGTCACACCTGGAGTTCGGGCTTCCCTGACTTTAGTCTTACCCTCATTTATACTCTCCCTAAAATGATGGGTAAATTACCCTCTCCATACTTTATTTTTTTCACTTATAAATAAGGACAAGGCACAAAGTTTCAGTTGAACAAGAATAAGTTTTGAGGTCTGTTGCACAGTAAATAAAGTCAATAATAATGTATTGCATATAATAACTTAAAGTAACTTTCAAATGTCTCACCACAAAAAGTGAAAAGTAAGTGAGGTCATGGCTATATTAATTAGCTTGGTTTAATCAGCATACTTTGCATATAAGTATCAAATTATCACATTTTATTCCTTGTGATTTATCAAAGTAATATGAGTTTTGAAAATAAAATAATGATAATAACTACCTCTTATATCATAAGAGCCATTTATCTTTGTATTAATCAGATCTCTACAGGGAAACAGAACTCATAGGACATATTTATATATGTAGATATATAGCATAAATATATATATATAAATTAGGAGAGATACAGTGATTGTTATAACTATATATAGTTTTAAATATAAATATATTATTTGTTTATTCATTAACTCATTGTAAGGCATTAGCTTACACAATTATGTCAACTGACCAGTCCCAATCTGCAGAATGAATTGGCAGGCCAGAGACCCAGTATCCCTGGGTCTTTACCTACTAATACTACAATTGGCAGGTGCAATCCATAGGCAGTTTGTTGTAGAACAAGGAAAAGACATCATCCTAGATGACGTTCAAAGAAGGTCTGCTCTAAAATTCTCTCTTAGTTGGGGGAGGCTTATTCATTTTGTTCTTAAGTTCAGGCCTTCAGTGGATTGGATGAGACCCACTGACACCAAGGAGGACAAACTGGTCTTACTTAAAAGTACTTCCTAAATGTTAACACCCCCCCCCCCCCAAAAAAAAAAAAAAATCCCCACAGGAACATCCAGAGTAATACTTGACAAACCATCTGGGGACTCTGTGACACAGCAAAATTGACACATGCACATTCAAATAAACATTTCAATATTAAGTGAGATGTTTAACTTACAGTGATTAGTAAATATTGTATATTATTATGTTACTGGTATAATTACTTTTAAAATTGGCTTGAGAAACAATACTAACCATTATAAAAAACACTTAGGGAGGACTCTTGGGAGTAGAGGTTAAAAATATCATTGTTCCTGTCTGGAATATACAGACCTTGTTCCATGCTAGACTTTTCTATTCCAATCTTGGTAAGTGGGAAAGAGGTAGTATCATGAACAAGAGAGGAAGGCTTGCCAGTGAGTAGTGTAGAGAGAGCAGTCTTTCCAATTAATAAAAAAAAATAACTGGATAGAAAGAAAATCTGGAAATTTTCTTTTCTTAAAACTTTACATTTGACAGTGTTTTTAAAAGGATTTTCCTGAATGCCATACTCATTGTGTAAAAGTAAACAGAAGAGTAGTATTTAAGCCGCCAGATGTCAGCTGTGGTAGGCGGAATAATGAGCCCCTAAAGATATCTACATCCTAATCCTCAGATCCAGTGAACACATTACCTTACATGGCAAAATATATCTTACAGATGTGATTGAATTAAGGATCTGACATGGAGATTGCATCTTGGATCACCTAGGTGAACACAATCTGATCACATAGGTGCTTAAAAGCAGAGAACATTTTTTTGGTCAGAGGAGGATGTGACTACAGAAAATCATCAAGCAAAGTCTCTGGAAATGGAAGATGGAGTAAGGGAGTCATGAGCCAAGGAATGTGGGTGGCTTTTAGAAGCTGGAAGAAACAAGGAAATGGATTCTCTCCTAAAGCTTCCAGAAAGGAATGCATTTCTGCTGTCATCTTGATTTTAGCCCACTGAGACCCATGTCAGACTTCTGACCTACATAGCTATAAATAAAAAAAATCTGTGTTGTTTCATGCCTCTAAGCTGTGGTAATTTGTAATAGCAGCAATAGAAAGCAGTTATTGCATATCATCAAAACAAGGTAAGGAAAGGAAATTTTTCATCCCTTTTCAGCTGTTTTCTTCTTCTTTTGTTCCTTTAGTTGTGTTTTTAAAGGTGGGAAAAAATATCCTTTTTCTACCTAGGATATAGCAACAGAGACTGAAAATATCCTCCTGCTTGACAAAACTGAAGCAGACAAAACAGCCAATATATAACAAACTGTTTTCAAGGCACTTACATAGAAGGACAGGGATCCCTAAAGGAAACAAAGGGAGTCCTGTCTTTTCTCAGTTTAACCTCCAGGTTGCAGTGCAGGATGGGGAGCCCAGGTAAAAGTCCAATGGACTGAGGGATTGGAACTGAGGGTCTGGGGGACTGAAGAGGCAACAGTCCTCGAGACAGAGTACTGAAAAGAAGAGTGCTGCAGAAAGTTAGACCTCTGGAGATCTGGAGATGGCTCCCTTAAGTTTCAGACCATGTGCTGTGAAACAACTAACCAAGGCTAATGAAAGGGTCATCTGAAAGAATTTGAGAGAAGTGTGCCTGTCATTCACACAGGGTTGGAAATAGCTCCACCAGTCAGACTGAATAAACTCATAATTTTTGGAAGATCTTGCCAGAAAAGTAGGAAATTATTATCCCTAAATATAGTACCTCTAAAGCACAAGAAAGGCAAGACCAAGGAAGCTTACATTATTTTCATGTAATTTAACTGTATCCCAGAATAAAGCATCAAACAAGGTAAAATTCATATTTGTCATCAAATTGAGGATTACCAGGAATGCAAAGAAGTAGTAAGAAATTATACATAATTAAAATGATATTTAGAAAATGGAAACTGACCCAGAACTTTCACGGATGTTCTAATTAGCAAGAAAGGACAGTAAAATAGTTGCTGTAATCATATTCCATATGCTCAATGTGTTCATTGGAGACAAGGAAAAACTCTGTTTAATTTTTTATAGGTAGAAACTAAACGTCTGACATGGCATATATATGGGACAGAATCAATAGAAGATTAGACATTGTAGAAGAAAAAATTAGTGAACTTGTAGATCTAGAAATTGAAAACGTATGAAATGAAACAAAGAAAAATATGTTAAAAAGGAAAAGCATCAGTGCATTTTTAGAAAACTTTAAGCAAATTCATGTTCATGTGACTCAAGTTCCTGAAAGAGAGAAGTGGAGGGGAAGAAAAATGTTTGAAAACATATGCTCCCCTGATATATTTCAAACTTGATGAGAACTTCAATCTCACAGCTAGAGTTAAGTTCATAGAAGACATAAGAATTTTAAATATTTATGTCCCTAAGAACAGAACTTCAAAACGCATGAAGTTAGATCTGAGTAAATTGCAAAATGAAACAGAAAAATCCTCATCGATAGTTCTGAATTTCAGTACTTCTCTCTCAGTAAAAAATAGAACAAGTGCTATAATTTGGATGTTGAAATGTCTTTTTGGACCAAAGGGTGGTGCTATTGGGGGTCTGTGGACCTAGTGGGACATCTTAGGTGACTGGGAGTGTTCCCTTATCCTGGTCTCTTCTTTTATCTCTTTTGCCTCCTGGCCATGAAATGAACAGTTCTGCTTATTCATCTGCTCCCACCATGATGTGCTGCCTCACTGTAGGCCTAGAACCAATGGGTCAACCAATCTTGGATGGAAACCTCTAAAACCATAGGACATAACAAACCTTATCTCTTTGTAAATTTATTATCTCAGGAATTTAGTTACAGTAGTAGAAAGTGATTAAAACAAAAGTAGAATGAAAGTCAGCAAGGATATAGAAGATATCAAAACCATTTTTCAATTTGGCCTATTTGACATTTATAGAATATTCAATGCAACAAAAGGAGAACATGTACATGGACTATTTATCAAGAGAAACCATATTCTCAGCCATAAAGCAAATCTCATCATGTGTAAAGTGATTCAAGTAAATAAACTATTTCTTGATCATAGGGGATTTAAGTTATCAAGAATAGAAAGACAGTTGTAGAAGTTCCAAATATTGAAAAAATCAAATAACACATATGTAAATCAACCACAGATCAAAGAAGAAATCAAAATGGAAATTAGAAAGTATTTTGAATGGAATAAAAGTGGAAACATTACATACTGGAATGTGTGATGTCTTAAACAGTGTTTATGGGAAATTTATGCCATAAATATGAGGTAAAGAAGTCTCGTTTACAATAATAAAAGAAAAAAAGAAGTCTCACATCATTGTTTTCAGCTTCTGCCTTAAGAATTTTTTGAAAAAAAAACAATTTCAGCCCAAAGGGAGCTGAATCAAAGAATAAAGACTGAAGTGAATACCCATGATAAACAAATAAATAAAAGAGAAAATAAATAATCCTAAAAGAACATAGATAAAACTGGTAAAACTTTAGCCCTGCTGACTAGGCAAAAAATAAGAAGAAGAAGAAAGAAGAAGAGGAGGAGGAGGGGAAGGGGAGGAGAAAGAAGAGGAGGTAGAGAAGAAAAAAAGAAGAAGGATGTTTACAATTACCACCTTATTCAATCTTATTCAATATTATGGAAAGTTCTGACTGATACTTCAGGAAAAAAAATGCACATTGTAAAAGAAGTGAGATTGTCTTTATTAACAGGTGGTATAACAGTATATGTAGGAAATTTGATGAAATCTACAAAATAACTTTACTAGAAATAAAATATTTGGGAAAAGTGCACAAAGTAAGTTCAATAATCAAACAAGTTGATTATATTTCTACAATAACAACAAATAATCAGAAATTAATATAAGAAGTATCATTTACAATAGCATCAACACACAAAAAATGGGTAGGGATAAATCTGACCAAAGATAGGAATGATCCATTTACTAATAGCTATAAAATGTTGATGAGAGAAATTAAAGATGACCTGAATAAATGACAATATACACTTTCAAATATCAGTTCTCAAATTCATGAACAAATTGAATGTAATTTCTATCAAAATCCCAGTTGGGTATGTTTGCAGAAACCGACAAGATGATTTTAAAATTCATAGGGGACAAACAACCTAGAAGAGCCAAAATAAATTTGAGAAGGAACAAATTTGGGGCAATAATACTATCTGGATTTTCAATACTTCTCATGAAACCATGCCAATTGAATAGTGTGGTGTTGCCATAGAGAGACAAATCTATCAAAGGACCTAAAATCAGCAAACTACAGAGTCACATCAATGTTTATAGCAGCTCAGTTCACAATAGCTAGATTGTGGAACCAACCTAGATGCCCTTCAACAGATGAATGGATAAAGAAACGCTGGTATATATATACAATGGAATACTATTCAGCCATAAAGAAGAATAATATCATGGCATTTGCAAATAAATGGATGGAATTGGAGAATATCATGCCAAGTGAAATAAGCCAAGCAGAAATAACCAAAGGCCAAATGTTTTCCCTGATAAATGGAGGATGATATATAATGGGGGTGGGGGTAGGGAATGAGAGAATAATGGGGGAACTTTAGAATATGTAGAAGAAAATGAGAGGGAGGGGTGTATGAAAAATGGTGGAATGAGACAGACATCATTACCCTGTGTACATGTATGATTAACGAATGGTATGAATCTAAATCGTGTACAACCATAGACACAAAATTATGTATCCCATTTGTATACAATGAATCAAAATGCAGTCTGTAAAAAATTAAAAGCTAAATAAAAATAATAATTAAAAAAAGGGAGTCTAGAAACAGATCCATACAAATGTGAATAAGGATTTATAACAAAGGTAAAAGGACAATTCCATGGAGAAAGGAGAGTTTTTTCAACAACTTGTGAGGGAACAATTGTATATCTCTATATAAGAAGCAAAACAAAACATAATAACACTCTGATCTGTATTGCATCCCATCATATGCAAAATCAACTTAAAATAGAAGAGACCAAAATGTGAAGCCTAAAGTGATAATAATTATTGATATAAACATAGCAAAAAATCTTGGTGATCTTTCACTAGGTAAGGAAATTTTAGACTACCAAAAACACAGTCTATGAAGAATAAAATTAATAAATTGGACTTTAACCTAATTAAAAGTGTTTTCTTGAACAGATTCTCTTGAAGAATGAAAGGACTAGTAGTATATTGGGAGAAAGTACAAGGATTTATCTATAATACATAAAGAACTCTCAAAACTCAATAATTTTTTCCCTCTCACATAGTAATTAAAGTTTGAATGTGTAGAATCAAATAAAATTACAAAGCAATCCTTCACTGAATTAAAGCACTCTTTGTTTTCTTTCTTTCTTTCTTTCTTTCTTTCTTTCTTTCTTTCTTTCTTTCTTTCTTTCTTTCTTTCTTTCTTTCTTTCTTTATTACACACTACATTTTGATTCATTGTACACAAATGGGGGACATCATTATGTTTCTATGGTTGTACACGATGTATATTCATACCATTCGTGTAATCATACATGTACACAGGGTAATGATGTCTGTTTCATTCTACCATCATTCATACCCCCATCCCTCTCATTTTCCTCTACATAACCTAAAGTTCCTTCATTTTCTCTCACCCCCACCCTCCAATCCCCATTATATATCATCATTCACTTATCAGGGAAAACATTTGGCCTTTGGTTATTTGGGATTGGCTTCTTTCACTTAGCATGATATTCTCCAGTTCCATCCATTTATCTGCAAATGCCATGATATTATTCTTCTTTATGGCTGAATAATATTCCATTGTGTATATACACCAGAGTTTCTTTATCCATTCATCTGTTGAAGGGTATGTAGGTTGGTTCCACAATCTAGCTATTGTGAATTGAGTTGCTATGAATATCGATGCGGCTGCATCATTAAGGTATGCTAATTTTAAGTCCTTTGGGTATAAATTGAGGAGTGGGATAACTGGGTCAAAAGGTGGATTAATTCCAAGTTTTCAGAGGATTCTCTACACTGCTTTCCAGACTGACTGCACCAATTTGCAACTCCACCAGCAATGTAAAAGTGTGCCTCTTTCTATACATCTACACCAACATCTATTATTGTTTGTGTTCTTGAGAATAGCCATTCTAATTGGAGTAAGATGAAATCTTAGAGTTGTTTTAATTTACATTTCTGTAATTACTAGAGGTGTTGAACAGTTTTTCATACATTTATTAATCACCTGTATGTCTTCTTCTGTAAAGTGTCTGTCCAGTTCCTTGGCCCATTTATTGATTGGGTTTTTTGTATTTTTGGTGTAAAGTTTTGTAAGTTCTTTACAAATTTTAGACATAAGTGCTCTATCTGAAGTGCATGTGGAAAAGATTTTCTCCCACTCTGTAGGCTCTCTTTTTATATTATTGATTATATTCTTTGCTGAGAAAAAGCTTTTTAGTTTGAGTCCATCCCATTTATTGATTGTTGCTTTGATTTCTTGTGCTTTGGGAGTCTTGTTAAGGAAGTGTGATCCTAAGTCAACATGATAAAGATTCGAGCCTATTTTGTCTTCTATTTGGTGTAAGGTCTCTGGTCTAATTCCTAAATCTTTGATCCATTTTGAGTTGAGTTTTGTGCAGGGTGAGAGATAGAGGTTTAATTTCATTTTACTGCATATGGATTTCCAGTTTTCCCAGCACCATCTGTTGAACAGGCTATCTTTTCTCAATCTGGATAACAGTTTGTCATAATTTTAAAAGGTAAATATAGAACAACAATATGGAGGTTTCAAGATGGCGGCCTAGAGTGTGGCTGCATTTCATGTTGCTCCAGGACTCAGGATTCAAAAGAGGAGATATTGAGAGACTTGGGACCAACTCAAAGCAGCCGGGTGAGTCTCTCCCATTGGGGAGGCGTCCCGGATGGGACGGTAGTCCCGGAACGCAGGGAACTTTGTGAAGTAGAGCTGCTGGCGAGACGCCCCTCCCCCCACTGGAGCAGTGAACTTGGACAACTGGGAGCATTGTAGAGGAGGCAGCTCAGCACAGCGCTGGGACTCGGAGCAACCACTGGGGCTCCGGTGGCTGCCCAGGGGAGGAGCGGTGAGGAGAGCTGTGTGGACTCAGAACACCGGGGCCTGCCCTGAGGAGGAGGAGGAGGAGGAGCATGGCCACTTGGATTCGGAGTGGCTATACCAGAGCTACAGGCGGATGCCAGAGGAGGAGCTGTGCAGCGAGCTGTTTGGACTCAGACCACTTTTGAACACCAGGTCCTGCCCGGAGGAGTAGGAGGAGGAGGAGGAGGAGCGCGGCGGGTAGTTTGGACTCGCAGTGACTGCATTAGCGCTCCAGGCGGCTGCTCAGAGGAGAAGGCGAGTGGTGAGTTGTTTGGTCTTAAAGTGACAGCTCCTGAACACAGGGGGGCTAACTGGAGGAGAAGCGCAGTGGGTCGCTTGGTCTCGAGTGGCCGCACCAGAGCTCCGGGCGGTTGCCCAGAGGACGCGTGCAGCGGGTCACGTGGATTCAGAGCCACTCAGAGCGACAGCTCCTGAATACCCGGGGGGTTACCTGGAGGAGGAGGAGGAACGGGGAGGGTCACTTCGACTCGGAGTGATTGATTGCCCTGGGCTACTGGTGGTTGGTGGGAGGAGGAACGCAGTGAGTTGCTTGGACTCCTAGTGACCGCACCGGAATACTGGGTGGCTGTCTGGAGGAAGAGGTGTGTGGCGGGTCTCTGGGACTCAGAGCGATTGTACGGGGCCCCAGGTGGCTGCTCAGAGGAGGGGCCGCATAGCCAGGTGATTAGAAGCAGAGCAGGGTCCCAGGATCTAGGAGGCTTCTTGGTGGAAGAGCCACACAGAGACACACTGAGGGGTGCAGTGAAGGTTCCAGGACTGCGGGCAGATTCTCTGAGGAGGGGCAGACTAAGGAGATTCATCTGCGAAGGGTGAGGCTCCCAGGCCCAGGAGGTAGGGCCGGGCCCCTGGGAACTTTGCAGAGGAAGGCAGCCCAGCCCAGGCAGTAGCTGTAAATTGAGGGAACCTCTAGGAGGGAACTGACCAACGAGACCTCCCCACCGGGTGAGTCTTCCCTGCTGGATGAGGTTTCCCCACAAGGACGGTAAAACCAGAGACACAGGCCCAAACAGGCCTTGCCTCAGCCTGCAGTCTTGTTCCCCTTTGGATGACCATTGGTCAACAAGTGGAGGCACCTCTGCCCACTAGCAGGGATTATACCCCACCTGAAGGCCACTACTCCTAGAGAGGCAGCTTCCTTGTGGAGCACCGCATTATCAACTTCCTCCAAAACTTCAGCCTACTGAAGGCTAAGGGGGGATATATATAGAAATCTTCAGGGACATTGTAAGTCAATAGTGGAAACCTACAATATCTCAGCGGTCCACTGATACCTGAACAATATGAGAAAAAAAGGAAAGAAAATGCTGCAAACAAATCTAGATGTTACATCAATAAAACCCAATGACAGCATGGCAGAAGAAATGGCAGAAAAGGAGTTCAGAATGTACATAATTAAAATGATCAGGGAAGGAAACAATGAGATGAAAGAGCAAATGCACACACCGAATGATGAGATGAAAGAGCAAATGCAGGCATTGAATGATCGCACCAATCGACAGTTAAAAGAGCAAATACAGGAAGCAAAAGATCATTTCAATAAAGAGTTAGAGATATTGAAAAAAAACCAAACAGAAATCATTGACATGAAGGAAACAATAAACCAAATTAAGAACTCCATAGAAAGCATATCCAGTAGGATAGAACACCTGGAAGACAGAACCTCAGACATTGAAGAAAAACTATTTAACCTTGAAAACAAAGTTGAACAAACAGAGAAGATGGTAAGAAATCATGAACAGAATCTACAAGAATTATGGGATATCATGAAAAGGCCAAATTTAAGAATTATTGGGATTGAGGAAGGCTTAGAGAAACAAACCAAAGGAATGAACAATCTATTCAATGAAATAATATCAGAAAATTTCCCAAATCTGAAGAATGAAATGGAAAATCAAGTACAAGAGGCTTATAGGACTTCAAATACACAAA
The DNA here is from genome assembly GCF_902686455.1 of Sciurus vulgaris. Classification (NCBI taxonomy): domain Eukaryota; kingdom Metazoa; phylum Chordata; class Mammalia; order Rodentia; family Sciuridae; genus Sciurus; species Sciurus vulgaris. Next base: position 36,248,415 of record NC_136469.1, on the reverse strand, counting down.
ATTACAACAGACCCACACCAAGGCATATTATAATGAAAATACCTAACATACAAAATAAAGACAGAATTTTAAAGGCTGTGAGAGAAAAGAACCACATTACATACAGGGGGAAACCAATATGGATATCAGCAGATTTTTCAATCCAGACCCTAAAAGCTAGAAGGGCCTGGAACAACATTTTTCAAGCCCTGAAAGAAAATGGATGCCAACCAAGAATCTTATACCCAGCAAAACTTACCTTCAAATTTGACGATGAAATGAAATCCTTCCATGATAAACAAAAGCTAAAAGAATTTACAAAAAGAAAGCCAGCATTACAGAACATTCTCAGCAAAATATTCCATGAGGAAGAGATGAAAAACAAAGAAGCAAATCAGCAAAGGGAGGAATTATCCTAAAGGAATTGTCAAATAAAGGAGGAAACAAGTTGTGTCAAACAAATAAATAAATAAAATTTATAAAAAATGAACCAAATGACCGGGAAACCAAATCATATCTCAATAATAACCCTGAATGTTAATGGCCTGAATTCATCAATCAAAAGACATAGACTGGCAGATTGGATTAAAAAGAAAGATCCAACATATGTTGCCTGCAAGAGACTCACCTCATAGAAAAAGATACCCATAGACTAAAGGTGAAAGGATGGGGAAAAACATACCATGCACATGGACTCAGCAAAAAAGCTGGAGTATCCATCCTCATTTCCGATAATGTGGACTTCAAGCCAAAGTTAGTCAGAAGGGATAAAGAAGGTCATTTCATACTGCTTAAGGGAAGCATAAATCAGCAAGATATAACAATCATAAACATCTATGCCCCAAACAGTGGCTCATCATGTATGTCAAACAACTCCTTCTCAATTTCAGAAACCAAATAGACCATAACACAATAATACTAGGTGATTTTAACACGCCTCTCTCACCACTGGACAGATCTTCCAGACAAAAATTGAACAAAGAAACCATAGATCTCAATAACACAATCAATAATTTAGACTTAACGGACATTTATAGAATATACCATCCAACCAAGAGCGAATACACTTTCTTCTCAGCAGCACATGGATCCTTCTCTAAAATAGACCATATATTATGCCACAAAGCTAATGTTAGCAAATACAAGAAGATAGAGACACTAGCATGTATTCTATCAGATCATAATGGATTGAAGTTAGAAATAAATGAAAGAGTAAAACACAGAAACTATTCCAACATGTGGAGATTAAACAATATGCTATTATATGATGAATGGATAACAGAAGATATTAGGAAGGAAATTAAAAAATTCTTAGAGGTAAATGAGAACAAAGAAACATCATATCAAAATCTCTGGGACACTATGAAAGCAGTACTTAGAGGGAAATTTATTTCATGGAGCGCATTTAATAAAAGAAGTAAAACTCAACAAATAAACAACCTAACACTACAGCTCAAAGGCCTAGAAAAAGAAGAACAGACCAGCACCAAAAGTAGTAGAAGACAGGAAATAGTTAAACTCAGAGCTGAAATCAATGAAATTGAAACAAAAGAAACAATACAAAAAATTGACAAAATAAATAGTTGGTTCTTCGAAAAAATAAACAAAATTGATAAACCTTTAGCCTCACTAACAAAGAGAAGACGAGAGAAAACCCAAATCACTAAAATTCGGAATGAACAAGGAAATATCACAACAGACAGGATTGAAATACAAAACATAATTAGAAGCTATTTTGAAAATCTATACTCCAACAAAATAGAAAATTTCGAAGACATCAACAGGTTTCTAGAGACATATGAATTGCCTAAACTGAATGAGGAGGACATACACAATTTAAATAGACCAATTTCAAGTACTGAAATAGAAGAAGTCATCAAAAGCCTACCAACAAAGAAAAGTCCGGGACCAGATGGGTTCTCAGCCGAGTTCTACAAAACCTTTAAAGAAGAGCTCATTCCAATACTTCTCAAAGTATTCCATAAAATAGAAGAGGAGGGAACCCTCCCAAACTCATTCTATGAAGCCAATATCACCCTGATACCTAAACCAGACAGAGACTCATCAAGGAAAGAAAATTTCAGACCAATATCCTTAATGAACATCGACGCAAAAATTCTCAACAAAATTTTAGCAAATCGCATACAAAAACATATTGAAAAGATAGTGCACCATGATCAAGTGGGTTTCATCCCAGGGATGCAAGGTTGGTTCAACATCCGGAAATGAATAAATGTCATTCACCATATCAATCGACTTAAGTCAAGAATCACATGATTATTTCAATAGATGCAGAAAAAGCATTTGATAAAATACAGCACCCCTTCATGCTCAAAACACTAGAAAAAATAGGGATAGTGGGAACATTCCTTAACATTGTAAAGGCCATTTATGCTAAGCCCATGGCTAATATCATTCTAAATGGTGAAAAACTGAAAGCATTCCCCCTAAAAACTGGAACAAGGCAGGGATGCCCTCTTTCACCACTTCTATTTAACATCGTTCTTGAGACTCTAGCCAGAGCAATTAGACAAACCAAAGAAATTAAAGGGATACGGATTGGAAAAGAAGAACTCAAACTATCCCTGTTCGCTGATGACATGATTATATATTTAGAGGAACCTGGAAATTCCACCAGAAAACTCTTAGAACTCATAAGTGAATTTAGTAAAGTAGCAGGTTACAAGATCAATGTTCATAAATCCAATGCATTTTTATATATAAGTGATGAGTCTTCAGAAAGAGAAATTAGGAAAACTACCCCATTCACAATAGCCTCGAAAAAAATAAAATACTTGGGAATCAATCTCACAAAAGAGGTGAAAGACCTCTACAATGAGAACTACAGAACACTAAAGAAAGAAATTAAAGAACACCTTAGAAGATGGAAAGATCTTCCATGTTCTTGGATAGGAAGAATTAATATTGTCAAAATGGCCATACTACCTAAAGTGCTATAGAAATTCAATGCAATTCCAATTAAAATCCCAATGATGTACCTTACAGAAATAGAGCAAGCAATTATGAAATTCATCTGGAAGAATAAGAAACCCAGAATAGCTAAAGCAATCCTTAGCAGGAAGAGTGAAACAGGGGGTATTGCAATACCAGATCTTCAACTCTACTACAAAGCAATAGTAACAAAAATGGCATGGTATTGGTACCAAAATAGAAAGGTAGATCAATGGTCCAGAATAGAGGACACGGACACACAAACCCAAATAAATACAATTTTCTCATATTAGACAAAGGGCCCAAATATATGCAATGGAGAAAAGATAGCCTCTTCAACAAATTGTGCTGGGAGAATTGGAAATCCATATGCAACAGAATGAAACTAAACCCATATCTCTCACCATGCACGAAACTAAACTCAAAATGGATTAAGGACCTCGGAATCAGACCAGAGACCCTGCAGATTATAGAAGAAAAAGTAGGTCCAAATCTTCACCTTGTTGGTCTAAGATCAGACTTCCTTAACAGGACTCCCATAGCATAAGAAATAAAAGCTAGAATCAACCACTGGGATAGATTCAAACTAAAAAGCTTTCTCTCAGCAAAGGAAACTATCAGCAATGCAAAGAAAGAGCCTACAGAGTGGGAGAATATCTTTGCCAATCATACTTCAGATAGAGCACTAATCTCCAGAATCTATAGAGAACTCAAAAAACTCTACTTCAAGAATTCAAATAATCCAGTTGACAAATGGGCCAAGGAAATGAATAGACACTTCACAGAAGAAGATCTACAAGCAATCAACAAACATATGGAAAAATGTTCAACATCTCTAGTAATAAGAGAAATGCAAATCAAAACCACCCTAAGATTCCATCTCACCCCAATTAGAATGGCAATTATCAAGAATACAAGCAACAACAGGTGTTGGCGAGGATGTGGGGAGAAAGGTACACTCATACATTGCTGGTGGGGCTGCAAATTAGTGCAGCCACTCTGGAAATAAGTGTGGAGATTCCTTAGAAAACTTGGAATGGACCCTCCATTTGACCCAGCTATCCCACTCCTTGGCCTCTACCCAAAGGACTTAAAATCAGCATACTACAGAGACACAGCCACATCAATGTTCATAGCTGCTCAATTCACAATAGCCAGATTGTGGAACCAACCTAGATGCCCTTCAGTTGATGAATGGATAAAGAAACTGTGGCATATATATACAATGGAATATTACTCCACCATGAAGAATGATAAAATTATGGCATTTGCAGGCAAATGGATGAAATTGGAGGATATCATGCTAAGTGAGATAAGCCAATCTCAAAAAACTAAAGGACGAATGATCTCGCTGATAAGCGGATGAGGACATATAATGGGGGGTAGGAGGGGTTAGTGTTAGCGTTAGGGTTAGGTTTAGGGTTAGGGATAAGGAGGGTGGTAAGAATGGAGGAAGGAAGGACTGTATAGAGGGAAAAGAGGGGTGGGAGGGGTGGGGGGAAGGGAAAAATAACAGAATGAATCAAACAACATTACTTTATGTAAATTTATGATTACACAAATGGTATGCCTTTACGCCATGTACAAACAGAGTATCCCATTTGTTTACAATAAAATAAAAAAAAGAAAAAAAAAAACAAATTACAAAATAACTTGTGAAATATGATCCTATTTTAGAATAAATACAAACAAAACAACCTTTCACAGTTGCTTCTGTATAAAGATAGCACATTGCCCGAAGCACACACTACACTTTCAGATTGTGGCCACTGCTAGCAACTGTGAGTACAGAGGAGAGAAAAGCCTTTGCCATCTTATTTTATTCGCTTCTGTATTGTTCAAATCATTTTTTTTCTCTTCAGTGACTGCATACTAATGTGATTTAAAAATGTAATCAAAAAATAATTCTCCTGCAAAAAAAAAAAAAAAAAAAAAAAAAAACAATATGATCCATTCTTTCCATTCCTAGGTATTAACTCAAGAGAATTATCCAAAGATTTGTAACCAAATGTTTATAGCAGCTTGATTTGTCATAACAAGAAACTGGAAACAGCCCAAAAATCTACCAACATGTGAATGGATAAAGAAGTGGTATAATATGGAAAGCAGTATGGAGATTCCTCAGAAATTTTGTAATGGAACCACCACTTAACCCAGCTATCCCACTCTTCAGTTTACACCCAAAGGACTTAAATTCAGCATATTACAATAATGCAGCCACATCAATGTTTATAGCAGCTTAATTCACAATAGCTGAACTATGGACTCAAACTAGATGCCCTTCAGTGGATGAATGGATAAATAAAATGTGGTACATACACATAATGGAATATTACTCAGTGTTAAATTATGGCATATGTAGGTAAATGGATGGACCTAGAGAATATCATGCTAAGTGAAAGAAGCCAATCCCAAAAAACCAAAGCCTGAACATTTTCTCTGATAAGCAGATGCTGATCCATAGTGTGGGGGAGGGTAAGTAGTGAAGAATGAAGGAACTTTGGATTATGGGAGGGGGAGTGAGAGGAGGGGTGAGGTGGCAGGAATGGGAAGGGCAGTGGAATGAGACAGACGTTTTTACCGTATATATATAAAATCACACTCCTGGTGTGACTCAGCACCACGTGCAGCCAGAGGAATGAGAAGTTGTGCTCCATTTGTGTACAACGTGTCAAAATGCATTTTACTATCATGTCTAATCAATTAGAACAAATGAAAATAGAAAAAATACATACAACGTAATACTACTGAGCAATAAAAAGTAACGCACCACTCATATGTACATTAAAATGGATGAATTTCAAGATAATTATGCTTAGGGAAAGAAGCCAGACAAAAAAGAAGTTATATACTTTTATAATTCCATTTACACATGACTCTAGAACATGCATACTAATCTATTGTAACATGGACCCTCATTTACTGGATCAGGGAAATGGGAGAAGGACATTACACATTTGTGAATAATAAGTTTATACATATTGCTGACTGTAGAGATGGGATTGACATATGTCACTTAGTGTGGCCTGTGAGGAATAAGTACATAGAAATGTATACAGGAAAATTCCCTAGAATGTGAAGTAAACTAAATTATTAAATATTAACAAAATGTCTGAATTGAATTATTTCCTATATCAGAGTTTTTATGATTTTCAACTTACTTACAATTAGAAACTTCTTTTTCATTGGCAGTGGTTTCGTTTTGCATCCTCTGCCTTCCATGAATTTTTTTGTTGAATCTCTTATTCTAAGAATGAGTCCTAATTCAATGAGAGTCTTCTTCTTTTGCTATCACTAGATTTCTTTTTCTTTCCATTTTAAACCTTTCAGCATGATTTCTTTAAAATTAACATGCATACTATGGATAAAGTGGCCATCGATTTTCAAAAATACATACTCTCAAAAATTTCAAAATATAATAGGTGATATGAAGCCCCCAAACAAGGTGTCATGAGAGAATAACTGTGGTGATAAACGAAAAACTTACTCTCATCTTCAAAGAAGAAGTTCTAAGAAAATGACACAAAGAGGAAACTTGGAAGCTAGCCAACCAGCCCATTGGGGTAAGGGACCTTCCAGGCAGGACAGGCCTTCGTGTGAGAAGGAGCACTAGGGTGACTTAAGGGACTTGAAGGCATTGCGATGAATGAAAGGGGAGAGTGTGGATGCAGAAGACTTCCAGAAAAAAACAGGAGAGTACCACGAACCATCCGGAAGCATTTGCAGCCTATCCCAAAGGCCAGGCTGGCTCACTGTATGATGTTAATGAAATCACCGGGTACCCCAATGTTTCCAGATTTAAAGATCAACCCAGTAAGTCTCTTCGGGGTGAAGAAAGTTATCACAAAGCAGAGGAACAGAATGTCTGGCTTTCAACAAACTTTCATTAAAGATATTTCATGTAGTCAATCAGCTTTTATATTATGAAACCTAACACTTAGTATGTAATAAGCAATAACAGAATCGAACTCACTCTGTCTCTGTCATTAATAAAAAATAATTAGGAATAAGGAGATTCTTGATTATATTGTGCAGTATAGAATAATAAGTCAATTATTTCTTAATTCTAGTTCTTGGATTTATTCATTATTTGTGTCTAAGGAAAGAGCAAAATAACCTACTAAATCCTGTCTGCTAATAGATAGCACAACTTGGAATCCTGTCAGGATGTATTAAATATGTTTTAGTCTTCGGAAATTATGCAGGGATGTTATAAGGTGGGCTGTGCGAGCAAGAATTGTCAAGTGCATCAACTCAAACAATCCATTCTTTATGTTCTGCTTTTGCTTTCCGGTATGGAAAGGAGATACAAGATAGAAAAATGCAGAATAAGGCAGCATAATTGTAGTAACTCACCCATTTAGGAAGGCCTGTGTTGGTGGCACAAAATAGGGCAGCAATTTCCTTTCCATTAAATGAAAGAGGAGGGAAGTGGAAAGAGTAGTACTTTATACAGATTAAGAGTGGCTAGAGTCAAGTAGCATTTCATCAGTGCTCTGTAATCAGACCTTTCGTTCCATGTGTAGAGTCAAAGATGTAAATAAAGGAAATCTTCATGAGCTATTCTGTAGGGCATGTCTGCTGAATACTTAAGTGGCACATTATCAGCTTTCTTTGGTTGGACTCATTCTCAGTGACTGACATTAAATGTATGAAGGGAAAGGGGCGGAGTCAACTATTCTATCAATATTGTGGACACCTGAGGTAATGTGGAAGTGCTATTTTAGATAGAAACTCATGAATGTTCCAGAATTTGTGGTTGATTGCTTTAGAATAATGTGATTTATCATTTCTTTGTTGTTAATAAAATTTATTTTCTTTTAGAACTGCTTGTGGCTATTATTATATTCTAGGCAGTAACTACTATTCTAGACAATTTTGCTCATTATGTAGGTGAAGAACCTATAAAAAGTGTTTCCATTTTGGGTTTTCTGTGTCACCATGGAAACCATCCCTGAGTTAAGTATTTTTGAATGGTTGACTGTCTTTGAGGAAACAAACTTTAAGTAAAATAAATACCTTTGTGACCCACATATTTATTTGTGTGTGAAAATTTCAGAGCATTTTCCTCCCTGACCCAAGATTCAGTTTCCATTTTTGTTTCTTTAGTTCCAGATGAGATTTTTGGTTTTGTTTTAGCTAGCACAATTGCTCTCAGCAAACTCTTTTCTCTCTCAGGCAGTTCCAGTAGGGATGCAGAGTGGCTGTACAGCCTGTCTCTGAAGTGATGATTCTTGATCCAGCATATTATTTGGTGCAGAGAGTTGCAAACAGACAAATATCCTTTCAGCATCACATCTGGCCGAGGAGCTTTTTTATTTTTAAAACAATTTCTTAGAATCAAATTAATTTCCCTTTCATTTTTCATATTGCAAAATTTAGAGAAGCCAAACTGGCAGAATATTTTTATTTAAGAATATTTAAAATAAATATTTTATTTAAATATTTTTATTTAATACATAAACAAAGTATTAAAGGATCTAAAAATATTAACTTCTCTGATTCATGCTAATTGTTTTTATTAAATGATTTTTAAATATCCATGGTTATTAGTTAAAATATTTAGAATTTTATACAGGAATACAGGGGGATCTAATATTTTTGGTAATAGTATAGTAAATTGCAACGTTTTAGCACTAACTTTAGAGGATAATAATGTATTTTTTAAATAAAACTTAAAAAAATTCCTGTAAGCTCTAGCAATACAGACAAACTACACTAGATGAAAATTTGTATCAAATATGCCATTGTTAAACAGATAATTGCTTCATGATTTTGAGAAAAAATGTAGGTGACAAGTTAATAGTTTATTCTTTTAGGAAATGTTTAAGTTATTTAAAGAAAAAAGTCACTTTAGGTTTTCAAAAGAATGGTTTTTAATTTATTCTAATTAATTATACATGACAGCAGAAAGCATTTCAACTCATTGTACACAAATGTAACCAATAAGCATATTGATGATAAGCAAATCTCATACACTTTGAAGCAACTGCAATGGTTGTGTACATTTAGCAGCTTTTCTCCAATTATTTTTTTGAAATATGTTACTAGAAAAAAATGGCATCATATTTTTTAAAGTATTTTTTTAGATGTTGATGGACCTTTATTTATTTATATGCACAACTGAGAATGGAACCCAGTGCCTCACACATGCTAGGCAAGCACGCTACCACTGAGCAATGACCCCAGCCCAAGGAATCATATTTTTTGAATATTCTATAATTCAAATATTTCAAACAGTTTTACTGAGGTGCAAGTCACATAACATAATTCACCTGTTTAAATCAGTTTGTTGAAGAGACATCCACACTCCCATGTTCAGGGCAGCACTGTTCACAATAACCAAGAAATGGTAACAGCCTAAATGTCCATGAATACACAAGTGGATAAAGAACATGTGGTCCATCTTCACAATGGAATATTATTTGGCATAAAAGAATGAAATTCTATCATGTATGAAAGGCAAATGGAACTGGAAATCATAATGTTAAGTGAAACAGACCAAGCACAGAAAGAAAAGTCTGATACGTTCTCACTCACATAAGGAACCTAAGAAAGCTGATCTAGAAGTTGAGGGCAGAATGGTGGTTACCAGAGGCTGAGGAGAGTGGAAGGTAGGACGGGATAGGAAAAGGTGAATTTAGGAACTAAATTAGATAGGAACAAGAAGTTTGGGTGTGCTGCTGCACAATAGGGTGACTATACATAATGATAATCTACTGAATAGGTAAAAAAATCTAGAAGAGAAGATTTTGAATGTGTTCACCCCTGACTGACAAATTTTGGAGGTGATGGATGTATTTATCCTGATTAAAACATGTAAAATACAGATACACTGAAACATCACATGGAACCCCATAAATGTGTGCAATTTTAATACATGGATTAGAAATGTAAAAAGAAAAATAGAGTGTGCAATTCAGTGGCTGAATATAATATAATTCTATATTTGATTATTGAGTATTCTAGTATAACACAATTTCATTAACTCATACTTTAAAAATAGTGCTATCTTCTCTGTTATCTCCCATTTTAAAGATAATGTTTCTTAGGAAGAAATAGAAAGTATTTTAGGAAGCAAAATGCTTATTGGTTGAAAAATTATAGGGCTTAATATCATGAAAACTTTTACAGTGCCAAGAAGACCTTGCAGTTAGACAGGGACAGTATTGTTGAGGAAAGGTCAGTTTTTTGGTGACACTAACTTTTTCCTACTCTGCTTTGGAAACTTTCCCTGAACATCTGTGTAGGAAGATTAACATCGTCAACAACAGCTCAAAAATTTGAGGTTGGTTGAATGTTACAGCAGGAAATAAAATATTTCCTCTATTTTAACACACTAACTGTGCAGATCCCTGGAAATACATATATTATTTTCCACATGGAAACTACTATAGAGGAGTAAGGTAAATTATACTATGTATAAAAATACTGAGAACATCGCTTAGTATTAATGAAAGTATGAAAGCTGCAATCTCAGTTTATGTTTTAAGACTATTCTCAAAGGGTCTCCAAGAACAATAGTAGTTGTTATTTGACAAAAATTAACATTATCTTCTTGGCATTTTCTCATTTACACATCTCTTTCTATCTAAAATCACTACATTAAAAAAATCCATCATCAAAGATTAATGTCCTTTTTTTTTTTTTTTTAATCATGCTGAAAAGGTAACATTTTTCTTACAACCTCTAAGTTTTCTGAGAGCAGAGATCTGTGCTGCAGATCATGGAACCTGTCATATAATAAGAACTGAGTGCATGTATATTGGATATATTAATTAAATGTAAATATTAAATTAAATGTAAATGTAAAAAGTGTTCCATTTTTTCCCTTAGGAAACCTTTTTAGATATAGCAGAGGACCCTGGGGTCTATGAGAATAACTGATGAAATAAACTCTGAACCTCATCTATTGATTTCCCTGGCAGACTTGCAGCTTTTGGAATAGTGGTTTGAGAGACTTCTATCATCCAAGCCCTCAGGCCCTGTGAATCACAGCCAGACACAGTGCCTGTCCCATGCTTACTAAGTTAAAAGTTGCAACTTCTCAGCTGCATTCATGTTCAGTCCTTTGAGTCTCCTTGGGACAGAAAAGGAGGAGAAATCTAACCATTGACAAAACAAACAAGCACTGATTACCATAGGAAAGATTGCAGCCCACAGAAAAGCATTTGTCCTGTACATCATTTCTTCGGGATCCTGAATATTTTTTTTTTAACAAATGCCAAATGAGCTGTTCAGCAAACCTGTGTAATGATGACTGTACAAGCCAAAGTGGAGAAATACTAAAAATTGAAAGCATTTGGCTGGCATCAAACCAATTATTTCAACAATTTTCTTCTCCTTGGAAGAATGCAAGAAATCTGAGGCATGCGTTGGTATTTTCAGAGTCCTAGTTATGATAAGCCTCTTTCGATGTAAGGCTCAATTAAGAAATTAAAATTATGTAGAAAGGACCACAGACCTCACTTCATCTCAATCATGAACAAAAAATGTTTTACTCTCCCTAGTGGTACAGAAAGCCTGTGAGTAGGATAATTAAATTTTAAGAAGATTGAGGAAGTAAAATCTGGAAGAGATTTTTGGGGAGAGAAAGGACCTTAGAGATATATATAATCTAGTGATTACCCAACTGTTCCTATTCTGCAGAAGAGGAAATTTAAACTCAGAAAAGCCCATTTCATAAAAACATACATAAGGGACCAGGCAATACATCTGAAAACAGATTACAGCAGTAATGAACTACAGCACATCTATCAAGGAGAAATAACTGTTTACTCAGTGACCATAAGCATATGGTTGGAAGAAGGACTTTGCTCAAACACTGCCCATGGTTCTTGAGACAGAATTATCAGCAAATTTTTAGGGATTCAGGTCTGTCAGTGACTAGAAACAGAGATTAAGATTGAGGATAAATGCTTCCAGTTTGTCCACAGAAGCAAGAAGTGATAGATGTTCTGTCAGGGAAAAGAAAATGACTCTTTATTCTTGATTGACCAAATTTTAACATCCTTACAAATTGGTTTTGTTTTATACTCTCTCTCTAACACACACACACACACACACACACACACACACACAGAGTTATTGTTAACTGAATCATTTGATGATATTGGTCCTAATCAATATTACCATATATGTACCCTAAGAACAGGAACATTCTCTTATATACCGCAGTATAGTTGGCAAATTCAAGAAAGTTAATTCTTTGATCTAATCTACACTTTATTCCACGACATAACTCATACTAGTTTCTGATTTATTCTTTCTTTGTGTTTGAAAAACATAATTTTTCCTTAAATAAACTTGCTTTGTAAAAATCCATGAAACATAAGTAAATAAAATGGAGTCAATTTTGAAGTAAAACTCATGTTAGCAAATTTTGAAATATTTTTTTCTTTCCTGTGCCTTGTTTTGTCCCCTTTATCCCCCGCCTTTAGAAAACCTCATAGCACAAGCCGAACTTAATTTTCCAAGGACATGATGCTGTTATAGCAGTGAGAAATCAAAGAAAGATTCCAAACAGATAATGACTGCTATCAAATCTAAGATTTAGGAGGCTGACTGCAGCAGTAGTGTGAAGAAGGTAATGAAAGAGGGAGACAGTAGAGATTGGGGGACAAAGTCATCAGGTAAGAAGTTAAAAATCTGAATTAGGGTCATGGCAGGAGGTGTAGAAAATAGAAAGAAGTTTGTGATCTGAATATGGGTAGTGAACAAGAGGAAGGAGGCAAGGATGCTACAGAGTCTTTTTATGTTAGTAGAATTGTTTTTATTCAGGAAACAAACAAAAGCATTTTCCAAGCATGTGGGGGTTCTCTCTGCCACGTCCTGCGTGGAGGAGGAAAGGGTTAACTGCCGGAGGAGGAGGATGTTGGTGGTTTTTCTATCTATTATCCCAAAACTTATCTACTCAATAAACACATGAGAGCCAATGCTCTTTTTATGAGAGAGTGGGTGTGACGGGTCCAGTCATATCAACTCTGGCCTCTTTACAACAACTGGGTTGCCCAACTCTCCTTTATTTATAATATGCAGGTAAAATGGGGCCAGGTTGGGAGGAGCTTCTTCTGTGATGGACAGAATAGAGTGGAGGTAGGGAAGCCATCCTCTTAGGGGGAAAATTCCAGAAGGAGACAGGGAACCATTCCCATGTAGCACCACATACTTACTGGCAGTTCCTAGAGGCCAGGCCTCTGTGTCCAATGGCTCAACTGAGTCTAATTCTGCTAAATAAGGAGGGCTTCCCACACAAGCACACACAAGAGGGATGAGGGTAGGGGAATGTTTGTCCACGGAGCTCCTGGCCCCAGCCCACATGATTTTGGGAAGTCATAAAGGGAGTGGTAGTGTCCTCCCATCCCCAAATAAAAATAGTATATATACATAGGAAGGAAAGATATGCAAAAGCTGTGTGAGGAGTGGGAGAAAGAAACAGACCAGGTGCTAGTGAGTTTATAGCCTCGGAGAAGATTGCTGTCCTTATCTGAACCAGGAAACAAGGGAGGGGAATAGATGATGTTGTCTGGGGAAAAGAGGAATGGTTAAGTTGTGATTTTGATGGGTTTTAGGGTCCTGGTGTTCCATCCAAGTGGAGATGTTCAGGGCACAAAGTTATAATGTAGAACAATGTAGAGAAAACACAAAAGTGCTTTTGGAGTGGTTGTTGAGGTTTGCTTGATGGTTGCCTTTTTAAGGTTCTCAGGTAGAACCATCTTCTCTCCTTTGGACCCACACAGAAGGCATTGCCATGATCAGGCATGACTGCTCATAGGTTGACTTCATGGTTAAAGCAGGAGGTCCCACTAAAGCACCCTGGTCTTGGTTTTATGTAACACACAATCAGTAACAGAATTAAATAAAAATCCAGTCTTCATAAAGGAAATGGTATACCAAAGGCATTTTGTAGTAATGCATCTTGGTGTCTGTAACGAACTCTGCCATTGAATCTTTTCATTTTCTCCTTGTAAGACCTCAGTTATACCTGAGAATACAAAATGTGAGATTGAGCACATATCCAACTCCCTTTTTATGGGGAAACACACACACATTTTTATGGAAAGATACCACACCTGTATTGTTGTTCAAATTCTTTCCACAGAGAGTAGATTTTATTTTTCTCTACATATAGTTTCTAGTTGTGCATGAAGAGGAAATGTTTTCTCTTGTTTCTAGCAAACAGACATGCATGGAAAATGGAAACTGTGTTTCCTTGAGGGAGAGGACAGCTTTTGGGAGATTCCCCAGTACCTTAACTTTGTTCCCTTCTCTTCGGTACAGCAACTTTTAGTATCATGAGTTCAGAATTTGGGCCTTATCAATATCTAGCTAGGCCATGAGTCTATAAGGAGAAGCACAACACAGGATGTGCAAAAGGGAAGAAATACTGGATCAGCAATGGGATGAGTCTTCCTCTTTAGGTCTATGGATGGAGACACTGTGTGACAGCCCTGGCATCCTCCCTGTGCCAGCAGTGCAGAGGAGTTGCTAGCACTTGGAGGACCCAGAGCCCTTTGCTCCTTTGTCCACCCTGACACCTGAGGACAGCTGAGCACTGATTTTTGGCTTTTACCACCTGATTGCTATATTTTATTCTCACTGTAGAGGCTGACTGTGTAGTCTGTGGAGGGTGAGCTGTGAGACACCGGCATAGCTCATCATGAACTATATGATTTAACTCATATTCCATACCAACCAATACATTAGCATGGTGCCATTACCTTCCTTGTTCTTATCTAAGAAGGGCTAATTATTTTCTAGTCTCTCACAGGAGAAACACATGTTTTAGATATAATAAGACCCAGCATCTTTCCAGTTGTGTGAGGACCTTGATTATATTAATTTGTATGTATATTAGTGTGTGTGTGTGTGTGTGTGTGTGTTTTCATGTCTTTATTTTTATTGGAGTGACCTATTTTGCTTCTTGAATGTGCTTCGAGTATTCCCATCTCTGGGTCTTCTTTTGTTTCTTCAACATGCTTCTCCACAGTTCTCTGTTGTAATTTCCCCAACTTTTTTCATCTAGCTACATGTTTCTTAATTTTGAAGATTTAACTGAGATATATTTTGCTTTATACCCTTTCCCCTTTTTAATAATAGATGTTTTTTCATTTTATTATTATTTATACATATTTTAAATTTACACACAATAATTCTACATATATAGGAGATAGCCTGGCATTTTAATTCATGCACGCACTGTGTAATTATCAGATCAAGGTAATTGTCATGTCTGTCAGACATATTGCTTCGTGTTAGAAATATTAAAATTCTATTAACTATTTCAAAATATTCACTTAATTCTTATTTATCCTTCTATATTCTAAAACTTTAGGAGTTATTATTCCCATCCAGCTGCACCCTTATAACCATTAACTATCCTTTCTGTTTTCTTTCCTCCCCTACATACTTCCCAGTTTCTGGTATCACATGGTCATCTTTTGTGACTCAAAATTGTGTATTTCTTGCTGTCTATGCTATATATTCAACAACTATACTACTGTGTACCATTAGTTTTTCTGCTCTGTTGTCCAGGCCCTGAATTTCTAAAATAAATGTTATCAATAGAGTAATGAGCAAGCCCTTGAGCTTTGAAACTAGACTTAGATTTGAATCTCAACTCTTCTGCTTGATAACTGCAAAATCTGAAAATTCTTAATCTCTTTTCAATTTAGTTTCCTCATCAGTAATGTGAGCATAATCATAGGAACTATAAGATTGTCACAAAGATTAAATGAAGTAATACATGAAAAGATTTATATCAGTGATTGAGAATTGGACCTAATGTTTACTCAAAATCCTTCATTTGAGCACATCTTTAAAATAACTCACTAAGCCCACTAGGCTAATCAATAAAACAGCGATACAGTACTTGGAAAAGAATGACCACATACCAAGGTGATAACTTGCTTGAAATGTACCAGGGCATTTTCTAGATAAGTAGAAAACTTTTTCATGGAGGACAACTAACGACATTAATAAACATCATTCCTTCTTTTAGCACTATCCCAGATCTCTCCTAATTGTTAGAAATAAATTCCCAGACAATGGCAAACTGCCTTGCCTTTTCTCAAGACTAAACAAATCAGGTTAATGGTGTGCATGTATTGATGTCGTTCCTCTTGGATCACTGGCCAGTAAGAGCTGCAAATGAGTTTAACTTTTTCCTCACTATGAAGTCAAAGCCACATCTGCCTCAGAGACTAAATTCTTACTAAATACCTTTATAGAGAATTCAGGGAACTGTCTCCTGACCTCTCCAGGTATATGGACATGGAAATAGCAGGTCTCTGTCCCCTAACTTACTGCCATAGGACAGCCTCATTATTTTCACCCTAGTTTTTAAGAACCAGGCTCTATTTATCCTGCCCTTAAAATCGTTATTAGATAAATTGCTTTAAAAGTCCTTTCTTTGTATATGATTTTATCATTTCCACTCCTGGTCTTGATAGCTGTGTCTCAGTCTAGTGTTTCTGAATTGCACCATCTCCTGCACCCTGGAAGATGCCTCAATTTGCTATGTTTAGATGCACATTTATAGGGTGCATTGTGGTGTACACATCTGAGGACTATTAATTGTAATGAAGTTTAATAGACTGTATATCCAATAGGAAGGGAAGGACATTTAGGTTCTAATTTAAGATCCACCACTAACTAATTTTCTGATTTTGTATGCATCATTTAGCCCCCAGGAACCAATCTCTATCTACAAAACAGATATATGACTACCTACTTTAACTACTTCAGAGAATTTGAAAGAATAAAACATGTTAATAGTGGTGAAGTCATTTGGAAAAATCATGTTATGTAAATACAACTGCTAATCAATTTTTTTGCAGTGGTCTGGAATAGACAGAAGTCCCCAATAAAATGTACTGAGCCAGATAATTATTCCTATATTTAAAAGATCTTTCCATATAAGATATTAATCTATATATTATCTCAATGTATACTTAACAGACCAGGTAGGCTAATTTACCACACAGGGCATAGCAAAAACTTTTATAACTACCCAATTATGAGGAGAAAGATTGCTATTTCTTATAGAGAATGAAAGCACAAGGGTGAAGAAATAAAAGTAGAATTAAAATAAGATGCATTCAAGTCTATTATGTATCACTAACAATCTTATTGGCTAGACAATTTCTGTACACCTTTTGTAATTTCAAGAGCTAATACAGAATTAAAAAGTACTCAAGAAGAAAATCCAAAATGCAGAAAGCTAACATCGAATTTTCGTTTATTTGCTTTTTGTTGTTATTTACTTCTTTTCCAACTTGGTCAATAAAAAATGAAATAAGGATAGATTTAAGGTTCTTTCTCATTCATGACTGTTTAACAACTTTATCTTTCCATAAAAAACTTAAATAGGTTACCAGAAACGAAAATAAAATACTGCATAATGTTTTCTGCACTTATTGTTAATCTTTCAAAGTACATTTTCTTCCAATATTTTTTCATTTAATCATGCCTTTAAGCATCAACAATTAAATTTATTTAATTAATTTTTAGGAAATCAAATCTAATTCAATCATTTATTTAGCACATATACCTTTAACCATGTCGAAAACGTTGCCTTCACTCAACTTCCCTCCAGCCAAGCAAGATGGCAGAGTGGATCTAGGCAGCAACCTCTGACTGCCTAGATCCACAAACAGCTGACTGGAGAGGGGGTGACTGAGAAAACACTCTACAACTCAATACTGGACAGCTTGAGACTTAGAGGGACTAGGAATTTGGTTACCAGTGTAGACAATAGACTTTTTTTTTTTTTCTCTCCCAAACCCTGACCCCAGTGGGGTTAGGAGAGAGGTGTACCAGAGAGGGAAAAAAGGAAAGGACCATCCCCTAAGGTTACTCCCTTAACAAAGTTTTGGAGAAAAAGAGACCAAGTTAAAACAAAACAAAAGCAGCAAAGACAGTGAAGGAGATCACATGGTTTAGCACAAATTGTAGGCTGAACGCTGTGTGGGGCAGGGCAGCTATTTTGTAGAGTCCACAGCTAGCCAGCCTCCCTAGAAGCAAATAAATCAGTACAGCTTCTCCTAACCTACAGATTGTAACAGATAAAACCTTAAGGAATGCCTCTGAAATGGATTGTCTCAGTAATACATCTAGAAGGAACAAGTAGAGCAATTACTGCTAGCTGAGGGTTACTGAAGCCCTCTCCCCATCACCAAAGACAAAGGGAGTGCATTGAGCTAACCTGAGAGTAAATCACTCCCAGAGTGCTAACCCTAACCAAGCTTTTCAATTAGTGTTTGCAGGAGCTCAGGCAAAGAGGGATCAGTAGACATCCTACCTCCATCATGGTGATGGGTAAAACCCTAGTGATCTACAGCAGTAAGGTGAAGGCCTCTGTGCCACAGACTGCCCACAGAGAGCCTGCAGACATGGGCCCCACAGTTATAGACAGCCACCAAGTACTAAGATAGCACCTCTACAAAGAAGACCAAGCAGAGTGGAGAGAGTACTCAGTGATTCACAACCATGAGCCATAAGAGCTCAGATGAAGGTGGGCAAACTCATTTTACTCCAGTCACAGGAATGGTACCATGGTGATTCATGTTAGCCAGGGTGGCAGCTTCTGTGCCACAGACCCGTCACAGAAAGCCCACAGTTGTAGTCACCAAGCTCTATGACACTCTATAGAAGCCCCTGCAGAGGAAAGTGGGTACTCAATATAGATAGTCACAATGCTGGGTCCTGCACCCTGCACTCCCAACATCCAACAGAAATAGATTAAGCACTCTTTAAACTTGGGCCTCTGGGTTGATAAAAAACACCGGCTGGTGAGAAACTAGGGAAACAACCAGGGAAGTAGCTCCTGTGCTCCAGTACCTCTAGGAGGGTCTATACCTGTGATTCTCACAGTTGTCAGTTCACTCAATTCTCATTCAGACACATGGGCCCACAGAAGGCAATTCTTCAGAAAAATCCCAAGTCATCAAGTGGAGAACCATGTGCAGATGCAACAGCTGTATGCCCCACAGTGGGGCTTACAGAGGAGTATCCCACAGACCAGTCACCACCCAGCATACCCAGATACAGGGCAACCAACCTGCAACTTGTGTACTCCAGAGGTGGCATCAGCCCCTAAATACCCCACACACCATCCAGTGATATATCAAACATTAAAATACACCTGCCTTATACCATCATGCCTCTCACACTCTGAAATATACACTAAAAGCCAGCACTGGATTAGACAACTCTGGACACAAGGAGCTTTACTTCATGAGGGCATATAATACTGCAGCCTGTAACAGGAAATAATATGCTTGCTAAGTTGCAGATTATTAGCGACCATCCCCTCTGAAACAAAGGAAAGCTAGTTGGTAACTGGACAATCCAAAGATTAGAGGGGGTTTCCTGGAACTATATCAAAGGTTAACTGGTGTGATTACTACCTCCACATGGAGGGAAACTCAGAGGTAAACTGAGGAGTGGTGAGCATCTTCTATATCAAATTTAATCTTATTAAGTTACTTTTCATATTGATTTGATAGATGTTATGTTATGGTGAGATTGTAATAAATCACCAAGTCAATCTTGAAGCAGGAGATGGAACATTTATTAACCAGTTGGTGGGAGGAGGGCGAACTGCAATTCTACACCCCTCAACCTCTTCCAGTGGTTAGAGCACAACTTTTAAAGAATATCAGTACATTAATCATAAGTGGCCATTTCTATGATTTGAAATCATAAACAAAAATCATGAGATCTAAAATCATAAGCAGAAGAAGAGGGTCAAAATTGAAGTGGGACCCTAGTTGAGTGCAATTTAAAGGATTGTTACTAATGTCTAGACAAACATTAACATTCTCTGCAGTTAGGGTACATTGCCTAAGAAAATTAGGAACAAAAAAGAGAACAATTTTATATTTTATAAGAATTGCTGGGCTGGGGTTGTGGCTCAGAGGTAGAGCACTTGCCTAGCATGTGTGAGGCACTGGGTTTTATGCTCAGCACCACATATACATAAATGAATAAAATAAAGGTGTATCAACATCTAAAAAAATACATAAAAAAAAGAATTGCCATTTTGTGTTGCCAAACATGCTATGCTAAGCAACTGTTGATGGGTACAGAGGTGGGGGTTTTCTCATGGGAGAAGCATTTCTTACATGACAGTGAGTTTCAGGATAAAATGGAATCTGTTTGGTCATTGCCCTTATGGCCTTGCCCATAACAGTCATCCTTTTATTTGCAGCCGTCAACCCATTTGTATTTCTCCTAATGTTTTAAAGCATTGACTGAAATAATTCTATCTTCATTTTACTAACTTGGGTTTATGCTTGCTCCTCTTAATATCTTTCCTCTTGCATTACCTGTTCCTGCCTTAAATTTTCCCTCCATTTCTTTTGCTTTTAATCTTTGTTTGCATTATTATTTTTATCTTTTCTAGTTATTTTTTCCTTTGCCCATGTTTTCCTCTTCTCTCCCCTTCAACCCTTATATAGTGTAACAGTAATTTTACTATCTTTAATAATTAATTTCTCAACCTATTCAAGAACATTACTATAATTTTATACCCAGATTACAATAAATGAACATTTAAAGAACAGGTTTCCCTAAGGTTTATAAGTATATGGTTCTGCTCTGAAGTGATTACAGTTAATAGAATTTAGCATCCTCTCTCAAAGTGCTGCTGATACCAGAGGACACACATTGAGAGGGAATATAGTTATTTGGATATTCACCATACTGGGACATTTAACAGAAAGAAGCTCACTAAATAGTCCCTTACATAAAAGTAGAAGAGATCATCAAGTGTCATCCCAGCAGATGGGTAGACAAACGATATGAAAAAGCAAGGGAACAAACCACCACGAACAGTACACAACACTTCGACAACTGCTTCCATTGACACCACAGTAGAGAAGAATTTAGAAAGTTCATAGTTAAAATGTCCAATGAACTAAAAGAAGATGAGAGGAATGAACTGAGAAAAAAAAAACTACATGAAGTGAAATATCATTTCAATAAAGAGAAACAGATTCTGAAAAAGACTCAAACAAATCCTGGAAATGAAAAACTCAATAATCAAATTAAAAATTCAGTTAAAAGCATATCCAATATGTTAGGCCACCTAGAAGACATATTCTTAGACCACAAAGATAAAGTATATAACCTTGTTAATTCAGTAAACAATAAAGAAAAGATGTTAAGGTATCATGACCAGAATATTCAAGAAATCTGGAATAATATTGAGGCCAAATATAAAAATTATTGGTATAGAAGAATGTACCAAAATACAAACTAAAGGAATGCACAATCCTTAGGAATTAGAGGAAAACCCCAAATCAAGTGACATTTAGAACCCCAAATAAGCAAGACAAAAAAAGATTCTAAGACACATCACAATTAAAATGACTAATATACAAAAAAAAAAAAAAAGACAGAATTTTAAAAGTTGCAAGGGAAAAATGACAGGTCACATGTAGATGTAAGACAGTTAGAATTTCTACAGATTTCTAAAAACCAGGAGGGTTTAGGAAAATGTATATCAAACCCTGAAAGATAATAGCAACCGAGAGTATATATCAAGCAAAAATTATCCTTAAGAATGAAGATGAAATGAAAACCTTCCTTGATAAACAGAAACTAAAAAAATTCATATTCCTAAGACAGAACTTCAAATCATAGTAAATGAAGTACTATTTACTATGTAAATGTAAAATAAATGAAATATATGAAGAAATGAAAAATAAAAATGAAAATCAACATAGTGATGAATTAACTAGCAGAATAGTCAATTAAAGGAGAATCCATTCTGAATTATGCATTAGAAATAAATCAAAATTGCAGGACATAAAAAAATCATCTTTCTATGGTAATACTGAATGTAAATGGTTTTTGAGGAACAAAATTTTTCCCATAGTCCCAAAACTCACCAGTTAGTCTCTTATGACCAGTATACCCTTGACTCATGAGGACAAAAGTATGCATCGGATATTGTTTGGTTTACCATTTTATTCCTATATGTGTCTCCAATCAAAAGAAATAGATTGGCAGAGTGGATCAAAAAATATCCAAATATATATTGTTTACAAAAGACAAAAGACAGGCAAAGACCTCCAGAAACTGAAGGTGAAAGGATAGAAGGTGAAAACCCAGGTGCCAGTCAACGGATGAATGGATCAAGAATATGTGGCAAATTTACAAAATGGAGTTTTATGCAGCCACAAAGAAGAATGAAATTATGTCATTTGCTGGTAAATGGATGGAAATGGAGAACATCATGCTAAGTGAAATAAGCCATACTCCAAAAGTCAAGGGTCAAATGTTTTCTCTAATATTTGAAAACTAGAACAAAATAAGCAGAAAAACAAAAAGGTAAGGGATTTCATAAGTCTCTCATTAGAACAGAAACTGGAGTACAAGAAGAGGATAGAGAGGGAGGAAAGAAGGACAGGAAAAGGGTAAAGTTGCACAATAAAGTTGGCCAAATTATGCCATGTATATATATATATGAATATACCACAGTGAATTTCACCTTTATGTGTATCTATAAAGAACCAATTGAAAACAATAAGAAAGTAGAATGAAGGCCTGTAGAACAAAGAAAGTAGAATAGGGAGAGGGAAAATGGAAAGAAAAGAGTAAGTTCTAGGAGCTGTAATGGAATAAATGATTTTTCATGCATGCATAATTATGTCAAAATGAGTTCCACTATCATGTATAACTATAGTGCACAAATAAAAACAAAATATTTTTCTTCACTTGTTTTATCATGTATTTACCCTTCATATTATAAATTTCTAATGTAAGACTGAGATTCTATAAACTATTTTCTTTGTGAAATATTCATAACAGATCAGAAAATATAATAAATTTAAACAAATTAATCTGCCAGTTCTTGTATTTATAACTAATAGGTATCCTATTGGAGAGAAGGATTCACATATAGGAATAAAATGGTAAACAAAGCAATATCAGATGCATAATTTTGTCCCCATGAGTCAAGGGTATACTGGTCATATACCCTAACTGGTAAGCTTTGGGACTATGGGATAATTTTGTTCTTCAAAGATATATCAAATAGATTTACTAAGCAAATAAAATTATCAAATAAATCAAGGTAAGTGACCACAGGCTGTAATTGACTCATCCTTTTTTTTTTTAAATAAAGTTTTATTGGAACTCAAACAGGCCCATTTAATCTGTTATCTATAACTGCTGCAGTACAGCAGCAGAACTGAACAGTGACAATGATCATGTGTTCTACAAAATCCTCAATATTTGCCCTTTATGGAAAAAGCTTGCTGACTTATAAAACTTATTGCATAGTTAAAAATGAAACAAACAACAAAGTAGCTCATCTCATCTTCCTTTTGTGTAAATAAACCTCAGTAATGCTTAATTTCATCTTGTTTGGTGAAGTTTTAATTTTTATCATTTTTATTATGTACCAAAGCTGAGAAAAACATTGTTTTTTGAACTTATCAACCTAAAAATAGGGGAGTATTTCTTTTTAAAGATATTTCCAAAGTTAATGCAATTGTCTTCCTAAATTCTATAAATACCATGAAACTTCATTACTAGTTATTTTCCATGCTAGTAAATGGCTTTCTCAATTCTTAAGCAAGAAAATATTTGAAAATTTTTATTAACATTTTAGAAGTGAAAAAAAAATCCAGCTCATTTCTTCTAGCTAAAATTATTTAGTTTAACTTTCTAATAATTTTGATAATCTGATAGCCACATCTGGGGAAATATAACCCTATACTGGAGTCGATCTCAAATTTTCTTTTCTTATTTTCTCCTACTCTTGTGTGCCTCCTTAACAGTACAGTGTTGAATATCAATGTCCTTTACAAGATCATGGCATGATTGCAATGTTCAACTCCTGAATGCAGGTCATCTTTGATGACTCTTCTAATAATAGATTCTGCTCTATAAATATTAACCATACATGTATGAAGTTTTTGTGAGACTGTAGCAAGAGAGAAACAGCCCCTGTCAGTTAAGAGTATTGAGGGGCTTAGGAAAAAATAGTCATCAGTTTAATGGTTTGGAGCTTTCTGAGTGCAAGTTGATGGATGTCTGAGAGTGAAACAGAGCAATGAATAATGACTTATCAGGGACAATTTGGGTGAATGACTTTTGAGGGTAAAATGAATATCTGGATGAAAGCCCTCCAGGGAGAGACAGTAATTGGAACTGGTTCTTACATTGGTAAACTTGCCAGCACATCTGCAACTCAATACATTTGGCATTGTCATGGGGAATTCTTCGAGTCCCTTAGCATCTAGGGAACCTTGAGTACTTAAAATGGAAAATGCTGGTGTATGTTTGGAAAGGCATTATTACCATGCTGCTAATTATTTTGAATTCTAAATGAAATCCTGACTTGGCAAAGGTATAGCTTGACTTCCAGGAATTGTACTGAAGTTAATATTGTGACAACACAGAGTTGTAGGCATAAACGGTGCTGAGTCTGAGTACAAATGAATTTGAAATAAAGCCTGGGCATTTTCTATGATCTCAAACTTAATAGCAGTCCTGGTTCCTTTATTCCTATTTGTTACCTTAAACAAAACATTTCAATATTTATATATTTTTACTTTTGTCAGTAATTTAGCCAAAGCCAGGTGTGGTAGTGCACGACTGTAATACCAGTGACTCGGGAGGCTGAGGTAGGAGAATTACGAGTTCAAAGACAGCCTCAGTAACTTAGAGAGGCCCTAAGCAACTTATGAGACCCTGCCTGTAAACAAAAATTTAAAAAAATTAAAAAAGGGCTGGCAAACTCAAAAAAACCAAAGGCTGAATATTTTCTCTGATATGATTATGGATCCTGATCCATAATGGAGCAGGGTGTAGGGAAGAATTGAGGAATTTTGGATAGGGCAGAGGGAGTAATGGGAGGGGAGGGAAGGGAATGTAGGCGTGGGAAGAATGGTGGAATGGGACAGACATTATTACCCCGTTTACATGTATGATTACATGACCTGTGTGACTCTGCACCATGTATAGTCAGAAGAATGAGAAGTTGTGCTCCATTTGTGTACAATGTATCAAAATACATTCTACTGTCATGCAGAACTAATTAGAACAAACTAAAAAAATAACATAAGAAAGGAAAAAAAAAAAAGGGGTTGGAATGTGGTTCAGTGGTTAAGCACGTGTGGGTTCAATCCCTGGAACCAAAAAGAAATTTTAACCTATGATAGTCTCATTACCAAGATTTAAAAGTAGACATTTTATTGGTGTAAGCTTTTTTTTTAACGATGCATTCAATTTATTACTTTGAATTGGTTATGCAAAAAGTACAAAATGTGCATAGTTTAGGACTTTGCTGTTTTAAGAATTTAATATTACTTAAATTCTTAAAAAATTTAAATTAAGATTATTTTCTAGCAAAGCTTCATTATATTTAACAGCTTCATAATATTCCATTGTATGAATGTACCAGAATATTTTTTTTTTATGGTAAACAAATGGGATACATGTTGTTTCTCTATTTGTTGGGGGCTGTGCCATGTTGGCGGCGCCAGGGCGGCACCTGATCACACCGGCAGCGAGAAGGTTAATTGACATAAGCACACTCAGGTGATTTTCTCGTGCACGCACACAATGTATGTATATGTGTTCTCCAGCACTAATTGCCTGCTCAGAGTGTCTCGCCTAATCTTTGCGTAAGAGGTGTGGCCCTGCTCTCCACGTCCTGGAGGTGATATAAGCATAGGCGGAGCGAGACAGAGATATAGCAGCCATTAGAAGCAATCAGAGGGAAAAACACAGCAGCGAGTAGGGGCAGCTGCGGAAGGCAGATTGCGGAACGGAGAACTGAGACACATCACTAGGGAACCTTAGGTAGACACACCCTTAGTTCACAGGATGCAGGACTTTAAGGCATGGCAGGCCTCTCTCCTTCTAAGCTCTAAGAAAAGCCTGTCTTTCTTTCAAAGTTTCTCTCTTAAGCAAAGTTTCTTTCTCTCTGATAAGCGGGGTCTCTCTCTCTCTCTCTCCTCTCAAAGCAAGTAAACCTCATTTCCTCTATCCTCTATAAACAAGCAAGAAAGCAGTGCAATAAAGAGAAAGATAGAAGTGCCTCAGTTTCCACTCCACCACCCATAAGACCCGTGCGAGTTGTTGTGGATATTTGGCAAATATCCACAGATTTTGGAACCGCAAAGAGCCAGCGACATCTATTTGTACATGGAGTCAAGGCATACCATTTGTGTAATCATAAATTTACATAGGGTAAAGTTGATTGATTCATTCTGTTATTTTTTTCCCTTTCCCCCCACCCCTCCCACCCCTCTTTTCCCTCTATACAGTCATTCCTTCCTCCATTCTCACCACCCTCCTTATCCCTAACCCTAAACCTAACCCTAACCCTAACGCTAACACCTCCCACCCCCCATTGTATGTCCTAATCCGCTTATCAGCAAGATCATTCATCCTTTAGTTTTTTGAGATTGGCTTATCTCACTTAGCATGATATCCTCCAATTTCATCCATTTGCCTGCAAATGCCATAATTTTATCATTCTTCATGGTGGAGTAATATTCCATTGTAAATATATGCCACAGTTTCTTTATCCATTCATCAACTGAAGGGCATCTAGGTTGGTTCCACAATCTGGCTATGGTGAATTGAGCACCTATGAACATTGATGTGGCTGTATCTCTGTAGTATGTGATTTTAAGTCGTTTGGGTATAGGCCAAGGAGTGGGATAGCTGGGTCAAATGGTGGTTCCATTCCAAGCTTTCTGAGGAATCTCCATTCTGCTTTCCAGAGTGGCTGCACTAATTTGCAACCCCACCAGCAATGTATGAGTGTACGTTTTTCCCCACATCCTCTCCAACACCTGTTGTTGCTTGTGTTCTTGATAATCGCCATTCTAATTGGGGTGAGATGAAATCTTAGGGTGGTTTTGATTTGCATTTCTCTTATTACTAGAGATGTTGAACATTTTTTCATATATCTGTTGATTGCTCGTACATCTTCTTCTGTGAAGTGTCTGTTCATTTCCTTAGCCCTTATGTTGATTGGATTATTAGTATTCTTGGTGTAGAGTTTTTTGAGTTCTTTTTAAAAATTTATTTATTTATTTATTTTTTATGGTAAACAGATGGGATACATGTTGTTTCTGTTTGTATATGGAGTAACAGCATACCATTTGCATATTCATATATTTACATAGAGTAATGATGTTCGATTCATTCCGCTATTTTTTTCCTCCCCCCCACCCCTCCCACCTCTCTTTGCCCTCTATACAGTCCCTCCTTCCTCCATTCTTGCCCCCTCCAACCCCCCATTACGTGTCATCGTCCGCTTATCAGTGAGATCATTTGCCTTTTGGATTTTTTAGATTGGCTTATCTCACTTAGCATGATATTCTCCAATTTCATCCACTTGCCTGCAAATGCCATAATTTTATTATTCTTTATGGCTGAGTAATATTCCATTGTGTATATATATACCACAGTTTCTTTATCCATTCATCAATTGAAGGGCATCTAGGTTGGTTCCATAGTCTGGATATTGTGAATTGAGCAGCTATGAACATTGATGTGGCTGTATCTCTGTAGTATGCTGATTTTAAGTCCTTTGGGTAGAGGCCAAGGAGTGGGTTAGCTGGGTCAAATGGTGGTTCCATTCCAAGCTTTCTGAGGAATCTCCATACTGCTTTCCAGAGTGGCTGCACTAATTTGCAGCCTCACCAGCAATGTATGAGTATACCTTTTTCCCCACATCCTCGCCAACACCTGTTGTTGCTTGTATTCTTGATAATCACCATTCTAATTGGGGTGAGATGGAATCTTAGTGTAGTTTTGATTTGCATTTCTCTTATTTTTTCATATGTTTGTTGATTGCTTGTAGATCTTCTTCTGTGAAGTGTCTATTCATTTCCTTGGCCCATTTGTCAACTGGATTATTTGAATTCTTGAAGTAGAGTTTTTTGAGTTCTTTATAGATTCTGGAGATTAGTGCTCTATCTGAAGTATGAGTGGCAAAGATATTCTCCCATTCCGTAGGCTCTCTCTTCACATTACTGATAGTTTCCTTTGCTGAGAGAAAGCTTTTTAGTTTGAATCTATCCCAGTTGTTTATTCTTGCTTTTATTTCTTGTGCTATGGGAGTCCTGTTGAGGAAGTCTGATCCTAAGCCAACAAGTTGAAGATTTGGACCTACTTTTTCTTCTATAAGATGCAGGATCTCTGGTCTGATTCCGAGGTCCTCTACCCATTTTGAGTTGATTTTTGTGCAGGGTGAGAGATAGAGGTTTAATTTCATTATGTTGCATATGGTTTTCTAGTTTTCCCAGCACCATTTGTTGAAGAGGTTATGTTTTCTCCATTGTGTATTTTTGGCCCCTTTGTCTAGTATGAGAAAATTGTATTTATTTGGGTTTGTGTCCGTGTCCTCTATTCTGTACCATTGATCTACCTGTCTGTTTTGGTACCAATACCATGCTGTTTTTGTTACTATTGCTTTGTAATACAGTTGAAGATCTGGTATTGCAATACCCTCTGCTTCACTCTTTCTACTGAGGATTGCTTTAGCTCTTCTGGTTTTTTTATTCTTCCAGATGAATTTCATAATTGCTTGCTCTATTTCTGTAAGGTACATCATTGGGATTTTAATTGGAATTGCGTTGAATCTGTACAGCACTTTAGGTAATACGGCCATTTTGACAATATTAATTCTGCCTATCCAAGAACATGGGAGATCTTTCCATCTTCTAAGGTGTTCTTTAATTTCTTTCTTTAGTGTTCTGTAGTTCTCATTGTAGAGGTCTTTCACCTCTTTTGTGAGATTGATTCCCAAGTATTTTTTTTTTTCGAGACTATTGTGAATGGGGTAGTTTTCCTAACTTCTGTTTCTGAAGATTCATCACTTATGTATAAAAATGCATTGGATTTATGAGCATTGATCTTGTAACCTGCTACTTTACTGAATTCACTTATGAGTTCTAAGAGTTTTCTGGTGGAATTTCCAGGTTCCTCTAAATATATAATCATGTCATCAGTGAAAAGGGATAGTTTGAATTCTTTTCCAATTCGTATCCCTTTAATTTCTTTGGTCTGTCTAATTGCTCTGGCTAGAGTCTCAAGGACCATGTTGAATAGAAGTGGTGAAAGAGGGCATCCCTGCCTTGTTCCACTTTTTAGGGGGAATGCTTTCAGTTTTTCAACATTTAGAATGATGTTGGCCATGGGCTTAGCGTAGATGGCCTTTACAATGTTTAGGAATGTTCCCAAAACCCCAATTTTTTCTAGTGTTTTGAGCATGAAGGGGTGCTGTATTTTATCAAATGCTTTTTCTGCATCTATCGAAATAATCATGTGATTCTTTACTTTAAGTCTGTTGATATGGTGAATGACATTTATTGATTTCTGGATGTTGAACCAACCTTGCATCCCTGGGATAAAAACCACTTGATTGTGGTGCACTATCTTTTTAATATATTTTTGTGTGCAATTTGCTAAAATTTTGTTGAGAATTTTTGCGTCAATGTTCATTAAGGATATTGGTCTGAAATTTTCTTTCCTCCATGTGTCTCTGTCTGGTTTAGGTATCAGGGTGATATTGGCTTCACAGAATGAGTTTGGGAGGGTTCCCTCCCCTTCTATTTTATGGAATACTTTGAGAAGTATTGAAATGAGCTCTTCTTTAAAGGTTTTGTAGAACTCGGCTGAGAACCCATCTGGTCCCGTACTTTTCTTTGTTGGTAGGCTTTTGATGACCTCTTCTATTTCATTGCTTGAAATTGATTTATTTAAGTTGTGTATGTCCTCCTCGTTCAGGTTAGGTAATTCATATGTCTCTAGAAACTTGTTGATGTCTTCGAGGTTTTCTGTTTTGTTGGAGTATAGATTTTCAAAATAGCTTCTAATTATGTTTTGTATTTCACTTGTGTCTGTTGTGATATTTCCTTGCTCATTCTGAATTTTAGTAATTTGAGTTTTCTCTCTCTTTCTCTTTGTTAGTGTGGCTAAGGGTTTATCAATTTTGTTTATTTTTTCAAAGAACCAACTATTTCTTTTGTTAGTTTTTCCGATTGTTTCTTTTGTTTCAATTTCATTGATTTCGGCTCTGATTTTAACTATTTCCTGTCTTCTACTACTTTTGGTGTTGTCTGCTCTTCTTTTTCTAGGGCTTTGAGCTGTAGTGTTAAGTCGTTTATTTGTTGATTTCTACTTCTTTTGTTGAATGTGCCTCATGAAATAAATCTTCCTCTAAGTACTGCTTTCACAGTGTCCCAGAGGTTTTGATATGATGTGTCTTTGTTCTCGTTTATTTCTAAGAATTTTTTAATTTCCCTCCTGATGTCTTCTGTTATCCATTCATCATATAATAGTGTATTATTTAATCTCCAGGTACTGGAGAAATTTCTGTTTTTTATTCTGTCATTTATTTCTAATTTCAATCCATTAGGATCTGATAGAGTACAAGGTAGTATCTCTATCTTCTTGTATTTGCTAATAGTAGCTTTGTGGCATTAAACATGGTCTATTTTAGAGAAGGATCCATGTGCTGCTGAGAAGAAAGTGTATTCGTTCTTTGTTGGATGGTATATTCTATATAAGTCGGTTAAGTCTAAATTGTTGATTGTGTTATTGAGATCTATGGTTTCTTTATTCAATTTTTGCTTGGAATATCTATCCAGTGGTGAGAGAGGTGTGTTAAAATTGCCTAGTATTATTGTGTTGTGGTCTATTTGATTTGTGGAATTCAGAAGGGTTTGTTTGATGTACATGGATGAGCCAATGTTCGGGGCATAGATATTTATGATTGTTATGTCTTGCTGATTTATGCTTCCCTTATGCAGTATGTAATGTCCTTCTTTATCCCTTCTGACTAGTTTTGGCTTGAAGTCTACATTATCTTAAATGAGGATGGATACTCCAGCTTTTTTGCTGTGACCATGTGCATGGTATGTTTTTTCCCATCCTTTCACCTTTAGTCTATGGGTATCTCTTTCTATGAGATGAGTCTCTTGCAGGCAGCAAATTGTTGGATTTTTCTTTTTAATCCAATCTGCCAGTGTATGTCTTTTGATTGATGAATTCAGGCCATTAACATTCAGGGTTATGATTGTGATATGATTTGTATTCCCAGTCATTTGACTCATTTTTGTTTTTTGACACGATTTGGTTTCGTCTTTATTTGGCTATTCCTTTAGGCTAGTTCCTCCCGTTGCTGATTTGCATCGTTGTTTTTCATCTCTTCCTCATGGAATAGTTTGCTGAGAATGTTCTGTAATGACGGCTTTCTTTTTGTAAATTCCTTTAGCTTTTGTTTATCATGGAAGGATCTTATTTCATTGTCAAATCTGAAAGTAAGTTTTGCTGGGTATAAAATTCTTGGTTGGCATCCGTTTTCTTTCAGGGCTTGGTAAATGTTGTTCCAGGCCCTTCTACCTTTTAGGGTCTGGATTGAAAAATCTGCTGATATCCGTATTGGTTTCCCCCTGAATGTAATTTGAGTCTTTTCTCTTGCGGCCTTTAAAATTCTGTCTTTATTTTGTATGGTAGGTATTTTCATAATAATGTGCCTTGGTGTGGGTCTGTTGTAATTTTGTATATTTCGAGTCCTCTTGTACTTGATTTTCCATTTCATTCTTCAGATTTGGGAAATTTTCTGATATTATTTCATTGAATAGATTGTTCATTCCTTTGGTTTGTTTCTCTAAGCCTTCCTCAATCCCAATAATTCTTAAATTTGGCCTTTTCATGATATCCCATAGTTCTTGTAGATTCTGTTAATGATTTCTTACCATCGTCTTTGTTTGTTCAACTTTGTTTTCAAGATGAAATATTTTGTCTTCAATGTCTGAGGTTCTTTCTTCTAGGTGTCTATTCTATTGGGTATGCTTTCTACGGAGTTTTTAACTTGGTTTATTGTTTCCTTCATTTCAAGGATTTTGTTTTTTTTCTTCAGTATCTCTAACTCTTTATTGAAATGATCTCTTGCTTCCCGTATTTGCTCTTTTAACTGTTGATTGGTGTGATCATTTAATGCCTGCATTTGCTCTTTCATCTCCTCCTTCAATGCCTGCATTTACTCTTTCATCTCCTCTTTTGCTTCCCTGATTGTTTTAATTATGTACATTCTGAACTCCCTTTCTGACATTTCTTCTGCTGTGCTGTCATTGGGTTTTATTGATATAGTATCTAAGTTTGTTTGGAACATTTTCTTCCCATGTTTACTCATATTGGTCAGTTGTCAGTGGGACTCTGAGATATTGCAGATTTCCTCTATTGGCTTATAGTGTCCCTGTAGATTTCCAGTGTATCACCTCCCAGCCTACAGTGGCCTGAAGTCTTGGAGGAACTTGATAATGCAGTGCTTTCGAAGAAAGCTGCCCCTAGCCCGCTACTGGTTCCAGGGCTTGGAACTGGCTCTGTGTGGGAAGGCTCTCACTGGCAAGGCTGATCTGAGAAGCTGGCTGTGTTTGAGGAGCCCACAGCCAGAGTGGGCAGGGCTACCTGGGGAAGACTCTAGCTGCCCTGCCCTGCTCTGATAAGCCACCCTATCTGGGCCTGCCACCCAGGCCGAACTTCACCCGGTGGGGGAGACTCACCCCATTGCTCTATTTTAGTCTGAGTCTCTCAATGCCTCCCCTTCTTGAATCCTGGGTTCTGGAGTGACAGGAGATGCAGTCACCCTCTAGTCCGCCATCTTGGTTTGCCCCATGTAAATAGCCTCTGGCGGTGGGGGCAGGGCCACCTGGAGAAGTCTCTGGCTGCCCTGCCCTGTTCCCAGAGGCTGCCTGTGGGTCGGAGCTCTCTGCTGGCTCAGGGACTTGTGGCTGGCTCTGTGTAGAAAGGCTTTCACTGGGCTGTCTGCTCCGAGAAGCTAGCCTTGAAAGTTGCCTCCCACTGGAGGGAGCTGGGCTGCTTGGGGCAGTCCCTGGCTGCCCTGTCCTGGTCCCTGAAGCTGCCTGTAGGCTGGAGTTCGCCACGCTGGCTCCGGGATTTGGAGCTGGTCCTGTGCTGAAAGGCTCTCACTGGGGGGCCTGCTCCAAGAAGCTGGAGAAGCTGGTCGTGTCGGAGGAGTCCACCTCCGGAGTGAGCAGGGCTCCCTGGGGAAGACTCTAGCTGCCCTGCCCTGCTCTGATAAGCCGCCCCTATCCGGGACTGCTGCCCAGGCCGAGCTTCACTTGGTGGGGCAGACTCACCCCATTGCTCTATTTTAGTCTGAGTCTCTCAATGCCTCCCCTTCTTGAATCCTGGGTTCTGGAGTGACTGGAGATGCAGTCACCCTCTAGTCTGCCATCTTGGATTGCCCCCATACCAGAATACTTTTAACTGCTTTCAGTAGAAAAGTTTTATCTAATCTTTATTTTTCTGGGTTGTTTTGTTTTTAATTAATGTGTGTGTATGTGCTTGTATAAGTGTGTGGATCAGATATGAGCATCTTCAGTGGCTCAAATAAACAGTCTTTATTATTTCCAGTGTCACATTATTCTTTCAAACTGTCTAAGTCTCATCTATTGTTCTATTTTATTTTCCTTATTCTTCAACCTTGATCTCTAAGTCCGTTTCCTTCTTATTCCTTCTTCACCATAGGTATCACTCTGATGTGTACACCATTTTTCAAACATATATATGCAAATATATTTGTAAACTATAAAATAAGTTTTTGTGTTTTAAAATTATATTCATGATACTATGCTAGTGCTCCTTTCCATATGCTCCATATTCCATGGTTGCTGTTTCTGTGAGGATACCTTATATTTTTAATGTCTATTCATCTTTCGTAAAATATTTCCTAGAAATGGGTACATAGGATGCTTCTAACTTTTATGATCAAATTAATGCTGCAATAAACACATTTGTAACATTCCTGTATAAATCTATGCATGCATGTCTATGGCCAAGTGGAACATCGCTGGATCATGCTCCTGTAATGCAAATTGTTCCACACATCACCTCTGCCAGGTTATACTTCCATCCAGACTGGAGGAGTTCCTTTTATCTCATGTACTTGGCAACATTTGTTATACATATTTTGCTTTGGTTTTATAAAGTGATAGTTGTTTTACATTGCATTTCTTGATGATTAAGGTTAATTTTTAAAAAAATCTTCACATGATTTTTAATCTATGAATTTTCCTTTCCTGTTCACATTTATTGACTGTTTTAACCTGAGATCCAGATGTTCTTCAAATGTGTAAGAGACTTATGTTTTAGATAGCATTAGGGTGTTGTTCTTTTCTCTGTGCAATTTTCCCCCCTAATATTTCTTTCAAATTTCCCTTGTAAAGTAAAAAATCCCTCAATTTAATGTATGCATTCCATCAATATTTCATCTTGGGCACCAGGTGTGGTGGCACATTCCTGTGTTCCCAGGGGCTTGGGAAGTTGAGGCAGGAGGATCCCAAGTTCAAAACCAGCTGCAGCAAAAATGAGGTGCTAAGCAACTTAGTGAGACCCTGCCTCTAGATAAAATACAGAATAGTGCTGGGGATGTGGCTCAGTGTCAAGTGTCCCTGAGTTCAATCCCTGGTAACTCATCCCCCCAAAAATGTTTTATCTTGTGCTAAATACTTTCTCATGTCTTCTCTTTTTTATTTAATCTTAGGATACTACATTTTATATTTACTTATGCTCAGTGTGTAAAAGTTTCATTTGTACAAGGTGCAAGGAAAAGAATTCAAATTTACTTTTCAGTATAAAGCACCAGTATTTTTTGTAACACTGTTTATTTTATGACTCCATCTATAATCATAATGGCCTGTCCAGCTCTGTCAGTTTTTGGTGTTCTTATTTTTTTTTCCATTTCCTAATTTTACTTTTTGTATTCATGTCTATCACATAGTTTTATTACATGACTCTGTTGTATGTCTTATTACCCAGCTAGAGGATTACATTTTCTTTCTCACATTGATATCAGTGGGTCTGGATACTATTTATATATTTTTTTCATTTGCTTTATCAGTTTGTCTAGAAGTTTATCAATTGTACTGAATCTTTTTAAAGAATCAGTCTTTTTAAAGAATCAGCCCTCTCTCTCTCTCTCTCTTATTTTCGGTGGAACTGGGGATCACACCCAGAGTTTCACACAGGCCTGGCAAGTGCTCTATCACTGAGCTACATCTCCATCCCTCATTTTAGTTTTTAATATAATTGATTTATGCTCTGCTACTTACTATTTTCTTTCATTGTTTTTTTTTGGATTTTAATTTGTTTTGCTTTTTCAGTTTCTTAAGATGAAAGCTTAGACAAATGAGTTGAGACATTCTTCTATCATAATTTAAGTAGTAGATGTTTTTATAGCCATTCTGCAATCAATTCTTTTAAAAACATTTGTTTATTTATTTATTTTTTTAAATGTGGTGCTGAGCATTGAACCCAAGTGCCTCACACATGCAAGGCAAGTGCTCTACCACTGAGCTACAACCCCAGTCCTGAAATTCATTCTCTGGGCAAACATTTCTCCCCATATTCATTTATCTGAAAAAAAATTCCACCTTAATTGTCTTATTTTTTATTTGCTGTTTTTAGATAGATATGACAGTAGAGTATATTTTGACATACCATACATACATGGAGTATAACTTGTTCTCGTTAGGATCCCATTCTCGTGGTTGTACATGTTGTGGAGTTTCATTGGTCGTGTATTCATGTATGAACATAGGAAAGTATATTTGATTCATTCTACTCTCCTTCCTACTTCCATCTTCTCCCTTCCCTTCATTCCCCTTTGTTTAATCCAATGAACTTCTATTCCCCACTACCCTTATTGTATGTTAGCATCCACATATCAGAAAGAACATTCAGCCTTTGTATTTTTGAGATTGGCTTATGATAGTCTTCAGTTCCATCCATTTACTGGCAAAAGCCATAATTTCATCCTTTTTAATGCTTGAGAAACATTCCATTGTGTATATACACCATATTTTCTTCATCTGTTCCTCTGTTGCAGGGCACCAAGATTGATTCCATAGCTTAGCTATTGTGAATTGGGCTTCTATAAACATTGACATTGCAGTATGCTGATTTTAAGTGCTTTGGGTATATACTCAAGAGTGGGATAAGTGGGTCAAATGGTGGTTCTATTCCAAGTTTTCTCAGAATCTCCATACTGCTTTCCAGAGTGGTTGTAACAATTTGCAGTCCCACCAACAATGTATGAGTGTACCTTTTTCCCCACATCCTTGCCAACATTTATTGTTAACTAGTATTCTTGATAATTGCCATTCTAACTAGAGTGAGATGGAATTACAATATATTTTAATTTGCATTTCTCTAATTGCTAGAGAAGTTGAACATTTATTCATATATTTGTTGATCATTTGTAATTCATCTGAAGTACCAGCTCATTTCCTTTGCTCATTTATTGATTATTTTGTTTATCTGGTATTAAGCTTTTTGAGTTCTTTATATATGCTAGAGATTAATGCTCTATATGAGGTGTAAATGGCAAAGATTTTCTCCCATTTTGTGGTCTCTCTCCTCTTCATACTTTTGATTGTTTCCTTTGCTGTAAAGAATATTTTTAGCTTGATACCATTCCATTTATTGATTCTTGATTTTACTTCTTGTGCTTTAGAAGTCTTGCTGAGGAATTTGGTTCCTAAGCCAACATGATAGAGAGTTGGGCCTACAATTTCTTCTAGTAGCTATAGGGTCTCTAGTCTAAGCCTTAGGTCCTTTGAGTTGAGTTCTATGCAGGGTGAGAGATAGGGGTTTAATTTCATTTTGTTACATATGAATATCCAGTTTTCCTAGCACCATTTTTTTGAAGAGGCTATGTTTTCTCCAATGCAGGTTTGTGGTACTTTGTAAAGTATGAGATAACTATATTTATGAAAGTATGTCTCTGTGTCTTCTATTCTGTTCCATTGGTTTTCATGTCTATTTATGTGCCAATATCATGCTGTTTTTGTTACTACAGCTCTGTAGTATAATTTAAGGTCTGGTATCATGATGCCTTCTGCTTCACTTTTCTCTCTAAGGATTGCTTTGGCTATTCTGGGCCTCTTATAGTTCCAAATGAATTTCATGACTGTCTTTTCTCTTCTTCATCATTGGAAGAACATCACTGGAATTTGGATAGGCATTGCATTAAATCTGTATAGTACTCTTCATACTATGATCATTTTGACAATGTTAATTCTGTCAATCTAAGAAAATGGAAGATCTTTCTATCTTCTAAGGTCTTTTTCAATTCCTTTCTTTAGTGCTCTAAAGAAAGTTTCCATTGTAGGAGTCTTTCACCTCTCTTGCTAGATTGATTCCCAAATATTTTATTTTTTTGGCAGTTATTGTGAATGGGATAGTTTTCCTGAATTTTCCTTCAGTTATATTAGTTGTTGAAAGATGTTTTCTTTAGGTATAGAAATCTGGTTTAAAAGTTTTTTTCTCATATTTTTCTTTCATAATTTTAAATATGTCATTGACTGTCTTCTCACATGCTTGCTTTCTGATGGAAAGGTTATCACAAATTTTATCTTCATTCCTCTGTGTGTGATGTGTCTTTTTTATTCCTTTGACTATCTTCAAAATTTTCCTCTTTCAGACATTTAAGGAGACTGTGTCTAGTAAGTGGTATTTTTTTAAAAAAATATTGCTTTAAATAGGAAAAGAAATAATTAAGAACATAAAGAGAGAGCCTACAGAATGGGAGAAAATTTTTGTCAGATGCTCCTCTAACAAGGGATTAATATCCAGAGTATATAGCGGACTAAAAAAGATTAACACCAAAGGGGAAAAAAGCCCAAACAATGAACAAACAAACAAATAACCAAATCAATAAATGGGCAAAAGAACTAAACAGACATTTCTCAAAAAAAGAAATGAAAAAGGTCAATAAATATGTGAAAAAATGTTCAACATACCTGGAAATCATGGAAATGCAAATCATTTTATAATGAGATTTCTTCTCACTCCAGTTGGAATGGCAATCATCAAGAATACAAGTAATAATAAATGCTGACTAGGATATGCAAACAAGGAATATCCATACATTGTTGGTGGGACTATAAATTTGTACAACCACTTGGAAAGAAGTATGGAGATCCTGCAAAAGTCCTGGACTGGAACCACCATATGACCAGGCTGTCTTATTTCTTGGTATTTACCCCCAAAAAACTAAAATCAGCATACTACAGTGATATGGGCACTTCAATGTTCACTGGAGCACAATTCTCAATAGTCACATTATGAAACCAGTCCAGGTGCCTGTCCAAAGATGAACAGATTAAGAAAATGTGGTGTATACATACAAAGGAGTTTCACTTAGTCATAAAGAAACATGAAATTATGGCATTTTGCAGTAAATGAATGGAACTGAAGACTGAGGTAAAATAAGACAGACTCAGAAAGTCAGTGGTTGAATATTTTCTCTCATATGTGAGAGCTAAAGCAAACTAAGTGGGAAAAAACTGGGGTTAGATCTCATGGGGATAGAGGGAAGAACAGTAGAGGGAAGGAAGGAGACGGGAAAGGGAGGAAATAGAATGAATCTGACAAAATTACATTGTGTACACGTATAAATATTCCATGGTGAATTCCACCTTTACATCTATAAAGCACTAGTAAAATAATAATAAATAAATAGAAGGAAGAACAATGTAGTAGAGGAAGGGGAATAGGAGGAGAGTAGAGGGGAGGAATAGAGGAAACACTGGAGGCTGAAATGAAGCAAATTAAATTCCATGCATGTATGATTATGTCAAAATGAAGCCCCCTATTATGTTAAGTGTAAAAATCTTGCTTTGAATTCTTTCACCCTTTTGAATTACCTTTTTGATGCTTTTATTTATTCTTGGAAAATATATCTTCAAATATTTCCTCTGTCTTGTGCTCTTGATTCTCCTGGGTTTCTAATTGCAAGTACTTAGATGACTTGAAACTGTCCTACAGCTCTTTGATGCTCCGTTCTGGGAGTTCTCATTTTTTGCTTTTCTGTTCTTTGTGTTTAAATTTTGGTGATTTCTGTAGATCCATATTCAAGTCCACTGATTCTGATCCTTGGACAGGACAAGATGATTGCTGAGCCTGCTGAGGAACTTCTTCAGTGGATCTTTCCTTATGCCCCAGAGTTGATAGGTTTCATTTCTCTTGCCATGTGGTTTCTGCATCCTGAGACAAGGAAGTGGGCAGGGAAGCTGGAGTTTTGCCTTCACTACAGGACAATTCACTGCAGGGTAATTACTCTCCTCTGTGGCTTCACCACCAAAGGAGGTTCTCTTGTCTTTTTCTTGACTGCCAGTCTTTCTCTTGAATAGTCATTGAATGTCTGTGCAAGAGAACTTGTGAGCAAATCTAAAGTTCCTTTGTGTTTGAGTCTTTTTATGTGGCCATGCTGGCCCTCAATAAGTTTTTAGTTATTTGCTAAAATGTTAGGTGATTCCTTCTTACTGGCTTGTCTGATGGCTCACTCTTCTTTCTGCATTCTGCCATCAATGAGACAGTTTAGTTTTCTCTTGTGGGAACCAGTCTCAAATTGGATTTCCACATTTCCAGGCCACTTCATTACTCTGTGACATCAGTTTTTTAATGGTTTAAGGAATTTTACTTTGTGATATAGTGGGAGAAGACTCCTTCCAGCTCTCCAAATCCTAGATGCAAGAAGAGCCCTCTCATTAATTTCTACTCTGAAGTTTAAGGTCAATATATATAATTCCAAAAATAGAATGATTATTATCATTTCACTGTAATCTGAAACACTTATAAGTTGACAGAAGAGAATTAATGTCTTATAATGTGAAGTTTCCTATTTGTTATGACATGAAGTTTAAAAGTTGTGCTTCACAATTGTTCAAAACTCTTTTTAAATATTTTATGTACATTTTTGTGCAGTTATTAAGTTTATTCCCAGGTTTGATTTCTTCTTGCTTTATTCTAAATGGACTATGTCTTCCAGATGGTAGTAAGGATTATTGATATTTACATTTCTTTTTGTACATGGATTTATTAAATTGTTACTGTTTCTTGTATTTTTTAGACAATTCTTTTATTTTTCCCCCAAAGACAACCATATGATTTAAATATAATAATTTTCTTCATTTTTAATTTTCATTTTTCTCTTTTCTCTGATATAGTTGAACCAATTAATGCATACAGAACAATGTTAAATGTAATGATGATAAAGGAAATTCTTACCTTATTTTTAATTTAAGTTAAAAATTAATATATCCCAATTAAGCATGGTTTACACAACTAACTCAGTTCACTTATTTCTCTATTATTGACAATATTTTTAATTATGGTAGCTTTTGTTAAATGCACTTTCAGTATCTGAAAATTGTAGGATTTTTCTTCACTGACTTAATATTTAAAATGATCACACAGACAACAGTTAACCCGAGTCCTAAAATGCAAGAAGTAAAATAAAAAATCTATAGGAGATGGCATTAAACTAAAAACTTCTTCACAGCAAAAGAAGCAAGAGAATGAAGAAAGCCTACAGAATGGGAGAAAATATTTGCTGCCTGCACCTCAGATAGGGTGTTAATTTCCAGGAGATACATGGATCTACAAAGAATTCAAAAAACTTTACACCAAAAAAAAAAAAAAAAAAAAAAAACCCAAAAAAAACAAAACCGAAAAAATCAAAATCAAAAACAATAATATAAAAACCCCAACTCAATCAAAAAATGGACAAAGGAAATGAACTGGTACTTCACAGAAGAGGAAATATGAATGGTCAACAAGTATATGAAAAAATGCCCATCTTTAATAATTAGAGAAATGCAAATTAAAAATATACTGTGATTTCATCTCACTCTAGTCAGAATAGCAATTATCAATACCATTTAGCAATATATGTTGGTAAGGATGTGGGAAAAAGTACACTCATACATTGCTGGTGGGACTGCAAATTGTTGTAACCACTCTAGAAAGCAGTGTGGAGATTCTTGAGAAAACTTGGAATGGAACCACCATTTGACCCGGTTATCCCACTCCTGAGTATATACCCAAAGCACTTAAAATCAGCATACTACAATGTCATAGCCATATCAATGTTAATAGAAGCCCAATTCACAATAGCTAAGCTATGGAATCAACCTAGGTGCCCTGCAACAGAGGAACAGATGAAGAAAATATGGTGTATATACACAATGGAATATTACTCAGCCAAAAAATATAAATAAAATTATGGTGTTTTCTGGTAAACAGATGGATCTGGAGACTATTATGCTAAGTGAAATAATCTAGTCCCCCCAAAAAAACAACGGTGGAATGTTTTCACTGACATGTGAAAGCTAATTCACATTAAGTGGGTGGAGAGATGAAGAATAGAAGTTCATTGGATTAAACGAAGGGGAATGATTGGGAAGGGAGGGTGATAGTAAAAGGGAAGACAGAAGAATGAATCTGACATAATTTTCCTATGTACATATTTGGAAACATTGCTGTGAATCCCAGCATTGTGTACAAGTGAGGTCCTAATTAGAATAAGATACATTCTGTGCCTCTATAATTGTATCAAATGGATACTACTGTCATGTATAACTGAAAAGAATCAACGAAAAATAAAAAAGTATATATCTTAGATAACAGCCATCCTTGCATTCTCAGAATGAATAAGTTTCTCATGGTGCACTATTATCTTAATGTGCTCACAGATTTTTGCTATTTGTTTTTAATCACTAAAAAAAGAATAGTTTCTGCTTAACGTTTCTGTCCTGCTATTGCTTTTGGCTTCTGGGTCCATATTACAATCATATCCTAAAGAGTGTCTGAGTTAGCCTGGCACAATAGTGCTGCCCTGTAATCCCAGCTACTTGGGAGTTTGAGGGTAGCTGTGTAACATAGGGAGATCCTGTCTCAAAATAAAATAAAAAAGGATGAGGATATAACTCAGTGCTAGTGTGCCCCTGGATTCAACCCCTATTGTTGAAACAAACACATACATACCGAGAGAGAGAGAGAGATGAGAGAGAGAGAGAGAGAGAGAGAGAGAGAGAGAGAGAGAGAGAGAGAGAGAGAGTGTTTGTGAGTTATTTCCCTTCCTTTTCCTGTATTTTTGAACAGTCTAAATTTCACTATAATTTTTCCTTTCAGGTTTGGTAGAAAACCCCCAGAAAGTTGTTTCAACCTTTGAGTTTTGGTTTAAATAACTTGATAGTAATATTCTAGGTTAGCAGCACTGATTTAGCAATATTGTACACTGTTTCTGGGTTTCATTTTAATTTAAATATTCTCAGAAAATAACCTATTTCATATAAGTTCTAATCATTGAGTCAAGGAGCAAAATATTGTCCAAAGATTCTATTAATTTGTCTTCTATC
Source organism: Sciurus vulgaris (assembly GCF_902686455.1). Lineage (NCBI taxonomy): Eukaryota > Metazoa > Chordata > Mammalia > Rodentia > Sciuridae > Sciurus > Sciurus vulgaris. Next base: position 36,206,275 of record NC_136469.1, on the reverse strand, counting down.
CATGTTTATTTCCACAGAAACATTTCAATGTTTTTATTTGTACTTTTACTGTTTTGAAAACATTTTAATCACTTATCTGTTTTGTTGTATTTAGTTTTTGAAAATATTTTTTAAATGTTTACTTAATTTTTTATTGGTGCATCATAATTACACATGATAGTGGTATTCAATTTTCCATGTTTGTACATGCACATAACATAATTTGATAAATATCATTGCCCAATACTATTTCTTTTAAATAATCTGAGTTTATAATTTAAAACTTTCCTATCACAAAGTCTCCTGAGTTCAGATGACTTCACTGGAGGATTCTAACATTAAAAGAAAGAATGATATCAATTATGTAAAAATAATCACATTTCATAACACATGAGAATTACACATAACATTAAACTTCACTTTAGTGAAGCTTAGCTGTATTTTTTGTTTGTTTATGTATCATTTGATACTACAGTGGGTTAGTTGAACAGTTACAACAGAGACCATCATTGCTTTTCACTGTTGTTTTGTGCACAACATGGATCACAGTGATACATTTATAACACAATCCCTTTCAGGAAGAGTTTCTGAAACTGCTTTGTAAGAAAAATGGAAATAACTCCTCTCTTACATAAAGGACAAAAATAACTTCTAATAAGATTATACATCTAAATGTGAAAAAACATACATATATACTTGTATCTGTAGAAAATGATGATAATTTTTACTATATAAAATTTAAGATATTCTATTCATCAAAAACCTGCTAAACAATATGAAAAGATAAAGTAGATAGTGGAATTTACAAGTTGCATACAATAATGCCTAAAAAACTCCTAAGAAAAGACATAGTATGCCATAGTAATCCATACATGAAAATTTTATATATAGGTCACAAATGAGGGGCAGATGATCAACAAATACATACTCACCTTTACACATAATCATAATTAAAAATTTAATTACTTTAAACTACCACTACTCCCTACTGAAATGTCTACTATTAAATAAAATGGCAATGCTAATGGTGCTTAGACTGTAGAGAAAAAGATACTCTCATACATTTATGATCATAATATGTTTTGGTCAATCACTTTGGAAAACCATTGGAAACTTTCTTATAAATTTGAGCATTTGAACAAGTCATTTCCTCTACACCCCACAGAAGGTATGTACATGTAACACCAAAAGACATGTACAAGAGCTTTTATAGCAGCATTGTTCATGATCTCTCTCTTCCTGGTGAGCAACCCAGTGATCTACCAGAAAAGAAAAGTGAGCTGTGGCATATTTATCCTATGGAACACTATGTGACAATGAAATGAAATTAAAAATTGTAGCATGAGCTGACATCAGAGAGCCTCACAAAATTAAGGATTAAAAAATGCATCCAGGGACACACAAAACATATACTTTTTTCATTACTATAAAGTTTAACAATAGCCAATCTTATATTTTGTTTAAAATCAAAATGAGTGGGAATTAAATGTGGAAGATTAGTGATTGGGAGGCACCATGTAATAAGTTTCTTATGTGCTCATATTATTATGGTCTATGTGGCAGCTATACAAGTTCTTTTAGATTGTGATAATTAATCAAGTTGTTTTCATATTTGTGCTCTTTTCCACATGTGTATTATGTTTTTCAAATATTTTAATGAAAAGAAAGTGGAATGATTTGAAATAAGACTGAGGGTTAGGATACTTGTGGATTGCACCATACTGATATTAGTTATATTACTACTTACAAAATTTTATTTCTACCTTTATATTTATAAGTTAGATTTACATATATCAAGTAGCTTCCTCTAATCATATTGCATCCAGTAATTTTTCCTATATGTTTACATGAAACACAACTATTGAACCATCATCTGGCAAATGAATTGTTTACATTTAATGGAAGGGCAAATATTTAAGATCAGTAAACTTTGTTGTTTCCTTTCTCTAGAATAAATAGTTTCCTTCATTCTTCTATTCCCTTAAAAAAATAAAAGGAATTCATATACATAAGTGAGTTCCTGCTTCTTTTTATGTTGGTCATGGGTAGTTAATTCCAAATCCCTGTACATGCATGATCCCACATATGTGAGTGTGAAGTCTACCCAACTATTACAGAATAGTAATGCTGAAATTTCTTCTAAGACTCAACTTAGATAACACTGAACCATGAACACTGATCTACACTGTCTCATAGGAGTGTACCAGACTACGGAAGATAGAAATCCAAAATACAAATACTTTTAGCTTTATCCTTTCAAAACCCAGAAAACTGATACATGTAATGATATTGATATCAAATTTTACCTCTAAAATTCAATTACATAATACATAGTTATTAATTTTTATGCAGTATGAGATTTCCTCTTTCCTCAGTAAAGCTTTCTTAGCAGTACTAGGAATAGAACCCAGGGGTGCTCTACCACTGAGTCTCATCCCAGCCTTTTGTATTTTTCACTTTAACACAAAGCCTCAGTAAGTGGCCCAGGCTGGCCTTGAACTACTGATCCTCCTGTCTCAGCCTCCTGAGTTGCTGATATCATAAGTCCCTGTGCCCACCTTCTTAGTATTTTCAATTGGTCATTTTGTATCATTTCTGTTTAGCTGAGCTTTGTGGTCAGCTTTGCATTGTTGTGACAAAAATACTTCCTTTCCTATATCAGCAGTAATTTGATGCCTGCTCATTCATCTTTGTGTATTGAAATGTATGACGATTGTCATATCTATGATGGAAATCTGATTGTCCCAAATTGTACATCTTTTTTCCTGGGTCAATTGCAAAGTGTCATATTGAAATTCCTCTTCATTGCACTTTTCTTGATTTTCATTTGCTTTATTTTGGGGGACACCTCACATCCAAACCATAGCAAATATTGTTTCCTCATTTCATTTTTTTGGTCATATGTTTTCAGAAGTTCAGTCTGCAGGTGGCCAGCTCCATAGCTCTGGGGAGGCTTGGGATGAGGGAGAACATCATGTGGATGGGCATGGTGGAGAAAAGAAGTTCAAGACATCTTATCTTTTTAAAATTTTGAGACAGGTTCTTGCTAAGTAGCACAACCTGGCTTGAACTTGCTTTTCTCTTGCTTTAACCTCCACAGTAGTTGATATAGGTGCTTCACACCTATTTTTGTTGTATTTTAAAGAAAATTTTCCTATTTTTATTCTATTAATTTAATGATTTTTAATCTGCAAAATTCTATTTTTCTAAGGATAATGATGTTTGTCTCATTCTATGATTTTTTCCTTACCCCCTAACCTCTCCCTATCCCTTATTTTCCTCTATATAATCCATTCTTTCCACCCTCCCACTCCCCATCATCCACTTATCAGAGAAATCATTTGGCCTTTATTTTTTTTGGGGATTGACTTATCTCACTTAGCACAATATTCTCCAACTCCATCCATTCACTTGCAGACGCCATGATTTTATTCTTCTTTATGGTTGAATACTATTCCATTGTGTATATATACCACAGTTTCTTTTTCCATTCATCTATTGAAGGGCATCTCGGTTGATCCCACAATTTAGCTATTATGAATTAAGCTGCTATAAACATTGATGTAGCTGTATCACTGAAGTATGCTAATTTTAAGATCGTTGGGTATAGGTCATAGAATGGGATAGCTGGGTCAAATGGTGGTTCCATTCCAAGTTTTCTAAGGAATCTCCACACTGCTTTTCAGAGTTGTTGCAGCAATGTATGAGTGTACCTTATCCCTTATCCCCCACATCCTTGCCAACACCTACTGTTGCTTGTATTCTCATTAACAGATGTTCTAATTGGGGTGAGGTGAAATCTTGGGGTAGTTTTGATTTGCATTTCTCTTATTACTAGAGATGTTGAACATTTTCTCATGTATTTGTTGATTGCTTGTAGATCTTCTTTTGTGAAGTGTCCGTTCATTTTCCCAGCCAATTTGTTGATTTGGTTATTTATATTCTTAGTGTAAAGTTTTTTGAATTCTTTATATATTCTGGAAATTAGTGCTCTATCTGAAGTATGAGTGGCAAAGATTTTCTCCCCCTTTGTTGGCTCTCTCTTCACATTGTTGATAGTTTCCTTTGCTGAGAAAAAGCTTTCTAATTTGAATCTATCCCAATTATTGATTCCTGCTTTTATTTCTTGTGCTTTGGGAGTCATGTTAAGAAAGTCTGATCCTAAGCCAACAAGTTGAAGATTTGGACTTACTTTTTCTTCTATAAGATGCAGGGTCTCTGGTCTGATTCCGAGGTCCTTGATCCATTTTGAGTTGAGTTTTGTACAGAGTTAGAGAGAGAGGTTTAGTTTCATTTTGCTGCATATGGATTTCCAGTTTTCCCAGCACCATTTGTTGAAGAGGCTATCTTTTCTCCATTGCATGTTTTTGGCATCTTTGCTTAGTTTGAGAAAACTGTATTTATATGGGTTTGTCTCTGTGTCCTCTATTCTGCACCACTGGTGCAGAACCTGTCTATTTTGGTGCCAGTAACATGTCGTTTTTGTTACTATTGCTCTGTAGTATAGTTGAAGTTATGGTATTGTGATACCCCCTGCTTCGCTCTTCCTGCTAAAGATTGTTTTAGCTATTCTGGGTCTCTTATTCTTCCAAATGAATTTCACAATTGTTTGTTCTATTTCTGTTGTGAGTTTAATTGGAATTGGATTGAATTTGTTATAGTGCTTTTGGTAGTGTGACCATTTTGACAATATTAATTCTGACAATCCAAGAACATGGGGGATCTTTTCATCTTCTAAGGTTTTCTTTAATTTCTTTCTTTAGTGTTCTGTAGTTCTCATTGCAGAGGTCTTTCACCTCTTTTGTTAGACTGATTCCCAAGTATTTTGTTTTTTTAAGGCTATTGTGAATGGGATAGTTTTCCTAATTTCAGAGGATTCATCATTTATGAGTAAAAATGTATTAGATTTATGAGTATTGATTTTGTATCCTGCTACTTTACTAAATTCATTTATGAGTTCTAGAAGTTTTCTGGTGGAATTTTTGTCTCCTCTAAATATAGAATCATATCATTGGCAAATAGAAATAGTTTTAAGTTCTTCTTTTCCTATTTGTATCCCTTTAATTTCTTTGGTCAAATTGCTCTGGCTAGAGTTTCAAGGATGAGGTTAAATAAAAGTGGTGAAGGAGGGCATCCCTGCCTTGTTCCAGTTTTAGGGGAAATATTTTCAGTTTTTCTCCATTTAGAATGATGTTCACTATGGGCTTAGCATAGATGGCCTTTACAATACTGAGGTATGTTCCTACTATCCTTACTTTTTCTAGTGTTTTGAACATGAAGGGGTTGTATTTTATCAAATGATTTTCCTGCATCTTTTGAAATAATCATATGTTTCTTAACTTTAAGTCTGTTGATGTGGTGAATTACATTTATTGATTTCCAGATGTTGAGCCAACCTTGCATCCCTGGAATAAAACCCACTTCATGGTGTACTATCTTTTTAATATGTTTTTGTATGTGATTTGCTAAAATTTTGTTAAGAATTTTTGCATCTATGTTCATTAGGGAATTTGGTCTGAAGTTTTCTTTCCTTGATGTGTCTTTGTCTGCTTTTGGTATCAGGGTGATATTAGCTTCATAGAATGAGTTTGAAAGTGTTCCCTCCTCTTCTATTTCATGGAATACTTTGAGAAGTATTGATATTAGTTCTTCTTTAAAGGTTTTGTAGAATTTGGCTGAGAATCCATCTGGTCCCAAACTTTTCTTGGTTGGTAGGCTTTTGATGCCTTCTTCAAGTCCATTGTTTGAAATTGACATATTTAAGTTGTATATGTCCTCCAGATTCAGTTTGGGTGAATCATAGGTCTCTAGAAACTTGTTGATGTCTTCAAGATTTTCTATTTTGTTGGAGCATAGATTTTCAAAATAGCATCTAATTATGTTTTGTATTTCAATAGTGTCTGACATGATATTTCCTTTTTCATCATGAATTTTATTAATTTGAGTTTTTTTCTTTCCTTCTCTTTGTTAGGGTGGCTAAGGGCTTATCAATTTTATGTTTTCAAAGAACCAACTTTTTGTTTTGTCAATTTTTTGAATTGTTTATTTTGTTTCAATTTCAATGATTTCAGCTGATTTTAATTATTTCCTATCTTTTACTACTTTTAGTGTCAATCTCTTCTTCTTTTTCTAGGGCTTTGAGCTGCAATGTTAGGTTGTTTATTTGTTGACTTTTTCTTCTTTTATTGAATTTGATCCTTGCAATGAATTTTCCTCTTGGTACTGCTTTCATAGTGTCCCAGCGATTTTGATATGTTGTATCATTGTTCTCCTTTACCTGTAAGAAACTTTTTATCTCCCCCCTGATGTCTTCTGTTATCATTGCATCATTCAATAGCATATTATTCAGTCTCCAGGTGTATGAGTACTTTTTGTTTGTTATTTTATCATTGATTTCCAATTTCATTCCATTATGATCTGACAGAATACAAGGTAGTATGTCTATTTTTTGTATTTGCTAAGTGTAACTTTGTGGCATAACATATGGTCTATTTAACAGAAGGATCCATGTGCTGCTGAGAAAAAATATATTCACTCATTGATGGATGGAATATTCTATATATATATGTGTGTTAAGTCTAAATTATTGATTTTTATTGAGCTCTATGATTTCTTTGTTGAATTTTTGTTTGGAAGATCTGTCCAATGGTGAGAGAGGTGTGTTAAGATCACCTAGTATTATTATTTTGTGGTCTATTTTGTTCCTGTAATTGAGAAGGAGTTGTTTGATGTATATGGATGTGCCACTGTTTGGGGCATAAATATTTATGATTGTTATGTCTTCCTGACTTATGCTTCCCTTAGCAGTATGAAATTTCCTTGTTTATCCCTTCTAATTTTACCATGAAGTCTGCTTTATCTGATATGAGGATGGAAACCCCTGCTTTTTGTTTTTACTGAGTCCATGTACATGATATATATATATTTTTCTGGTTCTTTCTTCTTTAGTCTATGGGTATCTTTTTCTATGAGATGAGTCTCTTAAAGGCAGTATATTATTGGGTCTTTCTTTTTAATCCAATATATCAGTCTTTGTATTTTGATTGATGAGTTTAGGCCATTAACATTCAGAGTTATTATTGAGATATGACTTGTATTCCCAGTTATTCTGGCTTATTTTTGGTTTCTAACTTGACTTGGTTTCTCCTTTAATTGACTATTCCTTTAGGGTAGTTCCTCCCTTTGATGACTTACATTGCTGTTTTTCATTTCTTCCTCATGGAATATTTTGCTGAGAATGTCCTGTAGCACAGTATTTCTATCTGTAAATTCTTTTAGCTTTTGTTTATCATGGAACAATTTTATTTCATTGTCAACTCTGAAGGTAAGTTTTGCTAGGTATAATATTCTTGGTTGGTATACATTTTCTTTCAGAGCTTGAAATAGGTTGTTCCAGGCCCTTCTAGCTTTTGGGGTCTGGGCTGAGAATTCTGCTGATATCCGTATTGGTTTCCCTCTGTATGTAATCTGATACTTTTCTCTCAACAGCCTTTAAAATTCTATCTTCATTTTGTATGTTAGGTATTTTCATTATAATGTGCCTTGGTGTGAATCTGTTGTACATTTGGTGTCCTGTAAGCCTCTCATATTTGATTTTCCATTTCATTCTTCAGATTTGGGAAATTTTCAGATATTTTTTCATTGAATAGATTATTTATTCCTTTGGTTTGTATCTCTGTATCTTCCTCAATCCCAATAATTATAAAATTTGGTCTTTTCATGATATTTCTTATAGGTTCCATTAGTGATTTCTTACTATCTTCTGTTTGCAACTTTGTTTTTGTGATTAAATATTTTGTCTTCATTGTTCTGTCTTCCAAGTGCCCTAGCCTGTTTGTTATGCTTTCTATTGAGTTTTTAATTTGGTTTATTGCTTCCTTCATTTCAAGGATCTATTTGGTTTTTATTCAGAATATGTCTTTATTGAAATGATCTTTTGCTTCCTGCATTTGCTCTTTTAACTATTGATTGGTGTGATCATTCATTGCCTGCCTTTGCTCTCTTATCTCATCATTTGCTTCTCTGATCATTTTAATTTTATACATTCTGAACTCCCTTTCTGACATTTCTTCTGCCATGCTGTCATTGGATTCTATTGATGTAGCATCTAAGTTTGTTTGGGACAATTTCTTCCTTTGTTTTCTCATGTTGTTCATGTATCTTCCCCTTTAGCAGTGCAAATCAAGGTATTACAGTTTCCCCCCTATAGACTTAGAGTGTCCCTGCAGGTTTCCAATACCTCACCTTGAAGTGAGAGATCAATATTAGATTCATACCATACACACAATATTCATCCTTAACTCAAATAGTCCCTGTTAAAATAATAACCAGAGATTATGAGTTCAATTATTATCTATGACTTAACTAATAGGTTTACAATAAGGACCACAATTTCTAATGGTGGACAAAGAAGATTGGGAGGGGTGTAGGATGTAATGTTAGTGAGATTAGAAGTGAGTCTATAGAGGTACTATGATAGGAGTAGTGAAAGAGGAATGAAAAGAAATTGGTTGTTAACATGAGAAAAGGGAGAAAGGGTCTGTCTCCAAGGAAACAGATAGATAGGAGGAAAATAGAGAGGGTGAGAGAAATATTAATAAAAGAAAAGTAAGAATAATAGTAGGTATAATAGGAATAATTGTAATAATACTACTAATAAAATATTCTAAAATAAAACTATACTGTACTGTTCAAACCTCCTACTCTTCAGTAGCCTAATACCTGGGAGAAACTTGATAATGTGGTGACTCAATAAGGGTGCTGCCCCACTAGGGATGATGACCTCCAGGACAGGAATAATCCATGCTAGTGGGCAGAGTGCCCCCACCTGTTGATAGATGCTCAGGTGCAGGGCTGTGGGCGCTAGGCTGCAGTCTGGGGCGTGGGCGCTGGAGACCCGGGCTGGGGCCGGGCCTTAGTGCTGGTGACCACAGGTACTAGCTGGACTGGGCCTCCTCAGCATGGGAGATGCACTTGGGCAGCATTGGGCCTGGTGTTATTAATGTTTTAATGATTGATGTTTTTTTTCTAACTTCTTAAGATAAATGCTTTATTTATTTATTTTACTATTTTATGTAATATTGTGGGATTTTCTGCTATGAACTTTCTTCTGAGCAATGCCTCTATTGTATTGCATGTTTGTTCACAACTTGCCACTCAATCATGAATTTGCATTTCTTTCACAAGTTATTTCCATGTGCCAAATGCAGCTTTCATTCTTGTCTCTAACCAAAAAAGTAAAATAGCCTTAATGTAATGCAGTTACTTTAAAGTGACTCTATATAATTGTTAAGTAAAAAATTTATTTACCTGACATGATGTTATATATACATAGGGAATATGTATACATGGGGAATAGTATTCTTTCATCTAAAAAAAGGACTTGATTTTACTACAAAGAACAACAGTATAGAAATAGTGTAGAAATTAAGAAACTAAAGTTCTAAGTATGATTCATTATTATTATTTTTTTTTGCTGGGTTAGCCTCTTGAATATTTGTAGACCAAGGGTAATAATAGCCTCTGTTTCAATCAACCATTCAGAAATTAGAAAAAAAAAAAAAAAAAAAAAAGGTAATTTGTTGCTGTGATGTCTGCATGTACATACATGCTCCAGGAAGACATATCCTGCTATAATTTAATGAGGAACTTCACACTATTTCATTCACAAAAAGCAATGAAATAGAATGCTATGAAATTCTAAAGAATGTGGGGAACTAAACCCATTTTGTGATTCATGTTTGCTTTTTTCACTTTAGTGATAACCTGAGAATAAGGAAATTGAATAGAATTTCAGGTTTTCCCTCTTCACATATGAAGTGTGTTGCCTTGTATTCTAAGTTGGTTATGTACAGGTTTGTTATTAGAACTGAAAGCTATATAGGGCTAAATGATAACTTGTCTTTTGGTTGAAAGTTAATACTTTCACACTTTCACATACAATTTAATTGAAAACATGGAAGGATTGTGTCGAATCATGCACTCCCCACCATTTCCCCATTCCTTGTTTATTCCTTGTGTTATGGTTTAGATGGTGAGGCATCCCCCAAAAACTCATGTGTGAGACAATGCAAGAAAGTTTAAAGGTGCGATGATTGCATTATGACAGTCTTAACCTAGTCGCTGTATTAATCCCTTAATAGGGATTAACTGGGTGGTAACTGTAGGCAGGTAGGGTATGACTGCAGGAGATGGGTCACTGAAGGCATGACTTTGAGAAACATATGTTGTCCCTGGTGAGTGGAACTCTCTCTGCTTCCTGATGATTGTCATGCCCTGAACCATTTTCTCTGCTATACCCTTCTGCCATGAGGTGCTGACTCACCTAGGGCCCAAAGCAATGGAACTGGTCATTTATGGACTAAGACCTCTGAAACCATGTCTTCATCAGGTATTTTAATTACAACAGCAAAAATCTGACCAGAACACCATGCCTCTGTTCAGTATGAGGCATTAGATGATAATAACAATAACAACTAATGTCCTGAGTACTAATATGCTGGTGTTAGGTTGTGTTTTACATTTAGAATTCACTTCATCCTTTTAAAAAATCCATGAGGTAAGTACTACCACCACTATTCTTGTGGTAAGCAGTACAATGACCTCCCGATGATGTCCAGTTCTTAATATCTAAAACCTATGAAGGAGGAAAGAAAGATTAAAGTTTTGAATGGTATTAAGAATGATAATAAGTTCTTAAATACAGAGATAACTGGAATATCTAGGTGGCCCTAATGTAATCACAAGGTTTTTTTTTTTTAATTGATTTTTATTGTAAACAAATGGGATACATCTTGTTTCTCTGTACATGAAGTAGAAGCATATGATTTGTGTAATCATACATTTACACAGGGTAATGGTATTTGATTCATTTTTTCCTTCCCCCACCCCTCCCATCCCTCTTTTCCCTCTATACAGTCCCTCTTTCCTCCATTCTTGCCTCCCTCCCACCCCCCATTATGTGTCATCATCCGCTTATCAGTGAGATCATTCGTCCTTGGGTTTTTTGAGATTGGCTTATCTCACTTAGCATGATATTCTCCAATTTCATCCATTTGCCTGCAAATGCCATAATTTTATTCTTTATGATGGAGTAATATTCCATTGTATATATATGCCATAATTTCTTTATCCATTCATCAGTTGAAGGGCATCTAGGTTGGTTCCACAATCTGGCTATTGAGCAGCTATGAACATTGATGTGGCTGTATTTCTGTAGTATGCTGATTTTAAGTCCTTTGGGTATAGGCCGAGGAGTGGGATAGCTGGGTCAAATCGTGGTTCTACTCCAAGTTTTCTAAGGAATCTCCACACTGCTTTCCAGAGTGACTGCACTAATTTGCAATCCCACCAGCAATGTATGAGTGTACCTTTTCCCCCACATCCTGGCCAACACCTATTGTTGCTTGTATCCTTGATAATTGCCATTCTAATTGGGGTGAGATGGAATCTTCTGGTAGTTTTGATTTGCATTTCTCTTATTACTAGAGATGTTGAACATTTTTCATATATTTGTTGATTGCTTGTAGATCTTCGTCTGTGAAGAGTCTGTTCATTTCCTTAGCCCATTTTTTGATTGGGTTATTTGTATTCTTGGTGTGGAGATTTTTGAGTTCTTTATATATTCTGGATATTAGTGCTCTATCTGAAGTATGAGTGGCAAAGATTTTCTCCCACTCTGTAGGCTCTCTCTTCACATTGCTGATAGTTTCCTTTGCTGAGAGAAGGTTTTTTAGTTTGAATCTATCCCAGTTATTGATTCCTGTTTTTATTTCTTGTGCTATGGGAGTCCTGTTAAGGAAGTCTGATCCTAAGCCAACAAGTTGAAGATTTGGACCTGCTTTTTATTCTATAAGATAGAAGGTCTCTAGTCTGATTCCAAGGTCCTTATCCCTTCATACTCAAAACACTAGAAAAAATAGGGATAGAGGGATCATTCCCTAACATTGTAAAGGCTATCTATGCTAAGTCCATGGCCAATATCATTCTAAATGGTGAAAAACTGAAAGCATTCCCCATAAGAAGTGGAACAAGGCAGGGATGCCCTCTTTCACCACTTCTATTTAACATTGTTCTTGAAACTCCAGCCCGAGCAATTAGACACACCAAAGAAATTAAAGGGGTATGAATAGGAAAAGAAGAACTCAAACTCTCCCTATTTGCTGATGACATGATTATATACTTAGAAGACCTGGAAAATTCCACCAGAAAACTTTTAGAACTCATAAGTGAATTCAGTAAAGTAACAGGATATAAGATTAATGCTCACAAATCTAATGCATTTTTATACATAAATGATGAATCTTCAGAAAGAGAAGTTAGAAAAATTACCCCATTCACTATAGCCTCGAAAGAAATAAAATACTTGGGAATCAATCTAACAATAGAGGTGAAATACCTCTACAATGATAACTACAGAACACTAAAGAAAGAAATGAAAGAAAACCTTAGAAGATGGAAAGATCTCCCATGTTCTTGAATAGGCAGAATTAATACGGTCAAAATGACCATACTACCAAAAGTGCTATACAGATTCAATTTAATTCCAATTAAAATTCCAATGATGTACCTTACAGAAATAGAGCAAGCAATTATGAAATTCATCTGGAAGAATAAGAAACCCAGAATAGCTAAAGCAATCCTTAGCAGAAAGAGCGAAGCAGGGTGTATTGCAATACCAGATCTTCAACTCTACTGCAAAGCAATAGTAACAAAAACTGCATGGTATTGGTACCAAAATAGACAGGTAGATCAATGGTACAGAATAGAGGATATGGAGACAAACTCAAATAAATACAATTTTCTCATACTAGTCAAAAGTGCCAAAAATATGCAATGGAGAAAAGATAGCCTCTTCAACAAATGGTGCTGGGAAAACTGGAAATCCATATGCAGCAGAATGAAACTAAACCCCTATCTCTCACCCTGCACAAAACTCAATGCAAGGGTTCTTTAAATGTGGAAGAGAGAAGCAGAAAGGCAGAGAGGATGAAAAATACTATATTTCACATTTTGCAGATGGATAAAGAAGGGCAAACCAAAAAATTTAGGTGGCCTGTAGAATCTGAGAAAGGCAATGTGAACCAAAGTCATGTTCTAGTGAGGTAGAGCTTAGAGCATTTTCTGGGGGCCCCCTTCTATAAGGGAACGGTTCTCATTCATGAAGTCTGTTAAGTTATGATCATCATAACCATCATAACCTAATCATCTCTCAAATGCCTCACTTCCCAGTACCATCACATTAGGGGCCAACTTTCCAACATATGAATTTCACACAGGAGAAGAATATTATTAATGGTAGCCAGAAGGCAATGTGGAATGTGGAATGACCTATTAAAAATAAAAAGAGGTCAGAGTTGATCAGTGTATGCTATATGCAGGAAGGGAAATATCATACTGAACCTCACTAGTACGTACAATTTAATATATGTTAATAAAATTCACTTTTAAACATTGAATAAAAATTAAGTCAATTCAGAATTAAAGTATTTCTCTTGGAGAAAGCATAGAAAGCTAGAGTTTCCTTTTCTTCTGTATTTGGCAATTTTTCTCTTTAGCTTGATGTTCAGTCTACTTTTAGAGTAATTATTACTTTATATCCAAAGATATAAATAAGTTTAAAGTAAAAGGATAGAATAGGTTACATCAAACAGTTACTATAAGGAAGCTTCAGGAGCTATATTACTTTATGAAAAGAAATAGTACTAAAGACCCCACTTTTCCTATTGATAAAATGTCCAACATATCAGGAAGATCTAGCAAAGATAAATCTACATGCTAAAACAGAATCCTTAAAATAAGTTAGGCCCAAACTAATAGAAATGTAAGAAAAACAAACTCAACAATTGTGGGTGCCAACTTCAATACTCCTTTCTCAGTAATCAACAAGGCACTAAAATTAAAAGCAATTAGCAAATCCTAACCGTAATTAGAATAAGATAAAATCCATGCTTGTATAATTATCAAAATTAATTCTACTGTCATGTATAACTAAAAATAACAAAAATAGCAATAAGGACAAAAAATAGCTGTAAAACCTTAAAATCCAAACATGAACTGGCATAGACAAAGTTCTTTCACACAACAATAACAGAATCCACATTCTTCCAGTGCACGCAAATCATTCTCTAGGATAAACTATACACTAGGACATAAAACAAGTTTCAATAACTTGAAATGGATAGAAATTGTGCTGAGTATATTCTTCAACCACAAGGGTTTAAGTTGGAAATAAACAACAGAAAGAAGCCTGTGCTTAGAGGCAAATTTACAACGTTAAGTACTTACAGTTGAAAGGAAGAAGGATCAAAAATCAATAATCTCAGCTTCCACTTTAAGAAGCTAGGAAAATAACAGCACAAAATCCAATACCAAAAAGGAAGATGGAAATAACAAAATTAGGGTAGAAATCAAAGAAATACAAACGAGGGAAAACATTAGAGAAAATCAATGAAGTGAAAACTTGGTTCTTCAGAAAAACCAATACAGTTGGTAGACATTTAGCCAGACTGATAAACAAAAGAGGGAGGAATACAGAGTAGAACAGGAAAAGGAGAGTTGACTGGTAGGATGTTGACCTAGACTTCACTTCTGTATACAGAATAGGAGGTGGAACCACCATGATAATATTTGGAAATCCGAGATTGGAGGCCACTGGTATGGCGTGAGATGGTGTTACTCAAACAGATATTCTTTATGTCATCATAACATGGAAGCAGAATAGGGTTGGTTTCATAGGGTATCAGTGAAAGAGAGAGCCCGGAGATATACACAGCCTCTTGAAATAGAGCTTTAGGAGAATATCCAACAAAGAGTTTTATGAGAACATTCAAATGTTCTCCACGCCCTCAAGAAAAGTTTAGAACCTAGCTATGAAACAATGAGCAAGAGGATTGATGTAGTTTGTCTCTGCAGTATCCTTCAAAGACTCATGTGTTGAAGGACTGGTCCTCAGCTTTGAACTATTGTGAGCTTGTGGAAAGTTTAAGAGTTGGATCCTATTAGGAGATCCCTGAGTCACTGGAGGTGTTCACTTGAACACTTGAGGTGTGGGTTGTGTGTCTCTTGTCTCTTCCTCTCTCTCTTTCACTCCCAACCATAAGGCAAGGGATTTTGCTCCCTTAAGGGCTTCTGCCATGATATACTGCCTTGCCTTAGGCCCAAAGAAATGGGGCCAATTAATCATGGACTGGAACCTCCAAAAGAGCAAGCCAAAATGGACCTTTTCTCTTTTAAGTTGATTTATTTCAAGTATTTCTTTTAGTGATGAACATTTGACCAACACATGGATTTTCTGTATTTTGATGAAACATGTAGGAAGATTGCTTTTCCTGTGAGAAAGACATTGCCCATATATTTTAACTGTTGGAATGCAAAGATTAAAATCATATCACAATGGATCAAATTCTACTTGCTTTCCAGGGAGAGCTGAGATATAAATGGAATGTTTAGCATTAGGGAAACAGACTTGGTCCTAGGTCCTGCAGATGGGACTTTGGAAAAGCCACATTTGTTCTTTAAGTTTCCTCATATGCAAAATAATGACTATCAACTTTCCCCTAGTTCTACAAAACAATAGTGTCATTCTGAAGCTTATATGACATGAAATAGGCGCAAGGTGCTTTGCAAATGTTCACGAGCACTGTAAAATATTATTTATCTCTCGTTAACTGTTGTCCACTTCGTGGTATGGGGTCTTTTTGTAATTTTTCTATTTCACTTTTATTATTTCTTCAGTTTGTAAATTTTTGAAATTTTTTAATACTACTACAGATGTTCATTATTTTACAGTTTCCTTGTGAAAAAATAAACGGGGGGATTGCACACATTTCTAGAGTAAAATTTTACTTTCTCGAAAGCCTCCGCTAGACTTCATACAACGTAGTTCATTCTTTTCTGATATTTACACCAGGGTCTCTCCATAGTTATACTGGTGAACTCTAATCCTCTTCCCCTAAAAATATACATTCACATAATTCATACTAAAATATAAATGTTTGAGAAAACAGTATCATTGAGAGCTCTATTAAGCATGTGGGTGGAATGGAGAGAGGGATTGATATTTAATAGGGACAAAGTTTGCACACATACTTTATCCAACCAACAAATATTCAGATTCAATACTTCTGGAGTGGGGCTCGGACATCTGTATTTTTAAGTAGTGTATTTTAAAACAGTGAAGGATATCACTGTTTAAAACAACTGATCTGAGGGATAAAGCATGCTGGAATGTCAGGCAACAGTCACATGTGGAGGGTTTGGAAGGACATACTGGTCATTCTGGTCCCCTTGAATCACATCACAGAGATAAATGCTCACTGTCCTTAAAACCAGCCAGCACATGAGCACTTTTTGACATCTGGTGGTTAAGATAGTCACCTACTCTCTCATGAGAAACAAATACCAAATGTTTTATCATTTGTTCTTTGTTACCCACCTATATGTTTGTCTCAGAATAATTGCCAGCGTTGATAAGCAGTCAATTGTTTACGAAATTCAACTCTAGGAAAGGTATATTTTCATCCCTCACTGAGCTGCACTTTAACTTACTTCATCAGAAGTTACATTTGACAATTAAGTGATAGAATTTCTTAGGTATTTATGCTCATCATCATCTTGGGTTCATACAAGTTCTTTCCAAAAACAAACATTTTGTTCCTGAAGATATTGGTGGAAATAGCAACTTTCAATTTGTTATAGTTGTTATTTGCAACGAAAAGATTATGTACTCGGAAGGAATCTATTTAAAAGTATTTTAATTTCCTACAGGGTTTGAAAACAGTCCTTAGGAAAGCATTATCATGTAAGCCATATATAATGTTACCATAGAGATTGACAGCCAAATATGTCATATTTGCACCATCTTTTGGTGATGCTAGATTCATGTAATATCATTATTAGGCTTTCAACAGCCAGTCCTCCCAACCATGTGAGTGGAAGTGAATCTGCTTTACCTGAAAATGGCACTGAAAGGCATTTGCTTCAAGCAAAAACCAAAATAAGACAAAAGAAAACAAATCATACTGTTTATAACTTTTAAATCTCTGGATAATTTTGTTCTATACTCCGGTTTGGGAAGCACAGTAATTTGTAAAGTATATAAAATCAACTAAATAAAACATTTTGTTTCCACAGATAAATGTAGCAATGGGTTATCCTTCCTAAAATGTACATTGTGAACTGCCAGGCACTCTTCCAGATGTTTGCACATCTGTTATTTTAATAAGTTCTTTTCAGAAATGCAATTTAGTAGATCAAAATAACAAAAATCTTCCCAAAATAATATTAGCCATTCTCCTTTGGAAGGAACGCAACATAGCAGCGTCACTGTGCTTAGCTGGAAGGAAACAGTTTCAACAGCTACTGTTAAAAGAAACAGGCCTTGTCACAGGTCCTTCATGAAACATCACCACAACTGTTCCATTGCTGACTCGTGTGGGAAGTAATGAGGAAGAGAGGACAGAATTATTCCATTTTCTTATTATGGACCTTCTATTCTGAGCCGTATGATGCCATCAGAAATAACTTAAAATATCTGAGGTCCCTTAGTAGGGATTGTGAGCGACAGCATTTGGGAGTTTGCAGTGTGGTGAGAAAATCGGGTCTCATTCCAGCTTTCAGATGCCTGGGGTGCAAAGGTGCTGGGTCACCTTTAAGTTCATCTCCTTTAATGCTCTTAAGGGCTCAAATCATGAGAGTCTTAGGAATGGGTCCTGGATGAGGATTTCTTAAACGTCTGGAATAATCCTTCTAAAATTTTTATTTAAAACCCATGGAAAAGTAGTAATACAATGACAGAGAAAATCAGAACTCTTATGAGTCTGGCTTCCTTTCTCAGTGCCAAAACTTAGTGTCATTGCAAAAGTTCCCCTTTAATCCCATGGCCCATGGGGTTGATTCATCGAACACTCATAATGAGGGCGGAAAGTCTTTCCCAAGAGACCATGTGGGAACCAGAGTTGGGCAAGGATTCAACTTGATGTTTGTTCTCACATCCCTGAGATTTAGAGAAAAAAGGAAAAAAAAAATTAGATACTAAGAAAGAAAGGACTTCCTTTGCTTCCTCATGCATTGTAGAATCAAAAATCTGATATAAAAAGTAAACATAAAATAGATCATTTTGTGAATACACCTAGTTAGAGAATTAAACTATTATACTCCCCCCATCTCAGTTATGGTAACAATATTTCCAAGAGATTAAATTATCTATCCAAAATTATATATCCAGTCAATTGCATTCTAATTGTACAAATGACTTAGAGTTTCAACAGCTATCTGTTGAAGATTTTACAAGTATATTATAGAATTATCCATTTCTCTCTGTCATTCATCTCATGCTAAAAGAGAAAGGTGTTATCTACTATTGATTGATTGATTGATTGATTGATTGATTGATTGCAGTGCTGGGGATGGGACCCAGGGCCTACTGCATACGAGGCAAATGCTCTACTGCTCAGCTACATTTCCAGTTTATCTCCTGATTTGAAGCAGCAAACTACTATCTTGAGCTCTGTGACCTTCAGACAGTGAATACCAAATTTGTTTTTTCATTGTGAGACAGTTTTTAAAAATTAAATATGAATTTCAGACTAACATCTAGAATGCCTTGGTTAAATTGAATTGAATTGAATTGAATTAATGTACAGAAGTAGAGTTATGAGATTTGATAATATCACTATTTTTTCCTCCTTACTCCAGTCTTATTCTTTAATAAATTGGCCTTAGAGGCAGGCAAATTGGAACTGAGAAAGAAAGCTTAAAACACTGAACACAGGAGTAGAACTTGTCTGCACACAAACGAAAGAATTGTTTCACTAACATCATGCATTTTATATAATTCAGCTCATGTATTTTAAAAGGTAAAAATGATAGTAAACATGTAAAAATGATAATAAGTAGCTTAACATTAATATTCTTTAATCTTGGGTTCATTTCTAAGTATATTTGAGGACAAATTATTCTTGACTTGAATAAAAGAAATATTTTATTTAACTATTAACATTTTGTCTGTTAAAAATCTATTATTTTTTTCCAAGTTTGAATCTCAAATATAGGTATACTTACACCTTTGACCAGTTCTATTTATTTGAAAAGAACTTTTTCTTCTGTTTTTCCTCATTTTTTGTCCAATACATAAATTAAAAAGAAAAACTAAACTGAAAAATAAAACAACCGAATTATTTGGCCTATCAATATCTTTGAAAATCTGCAGACTCTTTATTATGAATTCTTATGGATATTTAGAGGTTGTTCTTTTTGTTTTATTAATTTTTAGTCAAGTTATTCTTTTATGCTTACCAGATATATTCAGAAAATAAGTAATTTTTGAAAAAATGGATTGAAAAATATTAGTTTGATCAGGGTTTTTGAATCAAAGAAAATATCATATACAACTTTTTTGTTTTCTTGAATGGGGGAAGAAGTATTTCAACTTGCTTACTTAGCTGATGTAATCAGAGAGAAAAATCTGGATTCTTCCATTTAAAATAAAAAAGGCAAAGCAAAGATAGATAATGATATTACAAATGGAGACCTCTCAGTCACTACATTTCTACCCAATTATCTTTCTTAATGTTAAATTATATAAATAATTGCTTACTTTGCATGTACCCTTAATCTTAAACCTTTTAATCATTATTAGTTTTCATGGAAGCAGTTTATCTGTTTTTTCACACTATAACTCAGATATAATGGACAATTATCCTTTGTTCTTTGAAGCACAACTGTTTCTTTACTTGAAAAGTTTTTATATCTAAGATTATAAAACAAAGAGTTAAACTAAGTTAATTTTCTGACTTCCAGTTAGAGTGTGTCACAAATGTAATTTATGAGTACAGAATACTACTTGAATTGCCATAATAGAATGTGAATTTCAGCTGTTCAAAATTTCAGCTGTTTACAAGGTAAGTATAGGATAGACATTTAAAAATTCGATAAAAGTGATTTTAGGTGTTCTTAACCACATACATAAAAGTTTATACGTGAGATGGTGAATGTGCTAATTTGCTTAAATGTAACAATTTCACTATATATACATAAATGAAAACATACACAATAAGTGTGTCTAAGTTTTAAGGAGAAATTTTAAAATTATCTATAGTACATCATAAAAATAGTATATAAAACTCACCAGTGGGAACTCAGGAGGAAGAGTTATTTTTGTAGAACAAATTAATCTTGATTAAAAAAGAATTTAAGAACCAAATTTTTTTCTAGGAAATTTTCAAACAAATTTTTGGGAAGGACCATATGTGCAATACCAAAAAGGCAAGGAAATATCCCATAATCTTTTAAAATTTACTCTCTGTTATTCTACGTTTTTGTTTTTTAACCAATGTTATATCATGTTGAAATTAAACCCCATTGAATTTGGCTAAAACAAAGATGTATTTATTAGCGAGTTTAATATGAACATGAACTCAGATAGTTTTCTATTTTAAAAATTTAAACTATTTTAAATCAACATATATATATTTGTATGCATTTATGATGTATAACATAATGTTTTGAAGTCTGTACCCACTGTGGAATGGTTAATTCTAGAGAATGCATTACCTCACATAGCTCTCACTGTTTTGGTGACAGTAATTAATATCCAGTCTCCTAACATTTTTCAAAACCTTAAGAGAAAGATTAACTTTTACAGTGTAGGTATATCTGTGACTAGAAATCAGTTGACAAAGGAATCTCAGAGTTTAAGACTTTCTAACTTTAAATTCTAATGCATTTTGATGGAAAAAGTATCAGAATGCCTGAATTGTTTCTGACATCAAACATGTAATCTCTGGACTCTTAGATTTTTGAGTATTTCATGTCAGTTGAGGGAGAGAGTGATATCATATCCCAGGGGGAAAAAACAGCTCAAAGCACATCAGTATCCAGAACTTGAAATCAATACCAGTTTTTTCAATTCCTCTATATATGTCAGAAAGGATAATCTTGTGGATGCTATACAACAAGCGACCACGATATGTCAGTGGCTTAAAATACCAACGGTTTAACTTGTGTTCACTCCACGTGTCCATTGAATATGAACTTTGAGGTCATCCTTACTCAGAGATGCCTGGTGTAGAGTCTCTACCTCTTACAAAAATGATCAAAGAGCTCTGTTTTTTTTAAGGTTTCTACCTGCAAATGATATGTAATCCTTGTAACCCTGCACAATGATATCCATGCATATGATATCATCACAAATCACATGATTACTCCTAATTTCTAGGAGCAGTTAAGCATAATTCTACCCTATAACTGGAAGGGAAGAACAGGAAATGTCGATAAAATTTGTTAATTGACAATATGAATGACTATGATTGTCCATAGTATTAGTCACAAATGTTGAGCTCTTTTCTATCTGGCATAGGAATATACTTTCCCCTTCTTGCAAAGAAGTAAAATTCTCTGGATTTCTTGGTGTTGCTGTAAACTGCTCTAGCTTTCTGAGACATAAAACTAAAAGGATATAAAGATAGGAAGTGTTTGCTTTCATTTTTCTTAAAAGCATTTTAGTCTTGAGAATTTGATCTGTGGCTGCTTGGACTAAGTCCCTAGGTTAAGCCCCAAGGTGCCAGGAAGACTGGAGCTTTCTCTTGGTAGATATTTACATTCCAAAAGCTATGAATTCCAGACTTGGAAAACATCTCTAGGTCACAAAAAGCAAGAGACACCCAGTGCTTATCTGGCCCTTGGAAAGATGTATTTACATGGCGAAACTTTAGGTTGAGAATCCAGGATCTGTGCCATTCCCTCTCAGAAAGTAAAAATTTCTTTTTCTCTTTTTTCATTCTTCTTCTTTCAATAGGAGAAGTAAACAGCTGTCCCTTTCTCTACTATAGATCCATGGAGAAAATACATAGTTTTCCATTTCTTTGGAAATAGAGTCTTGGAAGTGTGTGCAGGTAGGACAATTTACCTGACTTTTCTAGGAATCAAGGTATGGGGGACTACAATGTCATTGTTTTTTAAATAAGTAGTGACCATCTGTCTCTGACCTAGAGCACCTGCACTTCATGAGCACTTTGAAGATAGATTTAGTAAAGAGCAATGTTAAAAACCCAGCAGTTCTCTAAGGGAAACAATTGCAAAGCCCACTTCAGCCACACATCAAGCTCAGGTTCTGTGCTGGTATGCAACCGTATCTGCGTCAGGGGCAAGGCTGGTGATCTCTCCATGAAGTCCAGGTAGAGCACTTGCGGATTCAGAGATCTATAACCTAAGTTATTTGCCCTGCAACTTGGAATGACCTAACAGATTCAGGAAAACCACAAATGGACTTGTCCATACACTTAGGATATTCCATGGGCAACCCTTAGAGAGCCCTCTACCTTTCCACCCCTCACACATTCACATTGTTGTGGTCTTTGTGTTAACTGCTTGCCACTCCTACCACTATACTCTTTGGAAAACATGTTCTATCTGTTAAGAATTCTTCTCCATTCCTCCCTGCACTAGAGCTTAGAGCTTCCCCATGCATGGGTGGAAATATTCAATAGGTAATTGAATACATGTGGTTAAAGCTCAGGAATTAAGTTATTTCTTGAGTTAAGGCATTAGTAATCATGTGTATATATCAGCAAGATTGGAAGCAGAAGACTGATATTTATATGACTAAGATATACACACACGCGCACACACGCACACAACTAGAGAAAGGAAGGGACTGTAAAAATAACAAACAGAAGCTAATCTTGAGCAAAGATTCACAGTTGGGAGGATGTATCCATGAAATTCACCACCTTCTCAAAGTCGTCTATTTTTCATGCTTGAATATTTCACTCAAATTATATATTGTTGGAAGTTCTCTTTTTGAATTGTGTGCATTTTTTTCCTGTATTAGTAATAAAAGTATAACACTCTCCATCTGCTCATACACAATGCCAACCTAAACAATAAAACACATTACTAATATCCTCTTAAGGCATGAAAAATGAGACTGGAATAAATTACAAATAAGTAACCACGTTGAACTGAGCTGGAACTCTTGAAAACTAATTTCTAATATTTAAATCCTGGTGAATCTTGTATAACAGGGTATAGAAACCTTCAGTTTTAAAAAGAATATTTGTGTAAGTATATCATAATTTTATTTATGTAGTCCCCTTTAGATGGATATGGTAGTTATTATTTAGTCTTGTTACAACCCAAAGACTGTACTTGGGTGATTAGAAAGGACTTTCTTCTCCACTCCAACGTTATTGTAGTTCTGTACTGCATAACCACACTTCTATCGAGGACAGTTGCACACGTGATTGTTGTCTCATAAGATTATAATGAACCTGAAAGATTCCTATGGCCTAGTGATATCGTAAGTGTCCTAACGTTGTGGCTCAATGCATTATTCACCTGTTTCGTGGTGATGCTGGGTAAACAAACGTATTGCACTGCCAATTGTGTACAGTGCATGATATCTGATAGTGATTAAGCTACCGATTCATGCTTTTCTATACTGTACATTTTATCATTATTCAAAGTGTACTCCTAACTATGTAAGAAATAGTTTACTGTGAAACAATATGCTGTGTGACACTGGCAGGAACCTCTTACACAGTGTGTCTACTGTGACTCTTGATTGTATGTGGAATGCTTCACTGGAACGTCTGGGTCTGTACGTGCACTCTACAATCTTTGTTCAGGAAGAAAACCACCCAATGATACACCTCGAAGAACATACCCACTATCATTAAGTGATATGTGACTGTAACATCTATGTTTTCTTTGCTTTGAAGATTTTTGTTCCATTTAAAAGTTGTCTTTGTTTATTCAAGTGCATTACCACATTATCTGCAAAGAGGGTAATTCTACTTCATCTTTTCATATTGTGAACTCCTAATATCTTTTTCTGCTATAATCATTTTCTATTATAATTTTGGCTATTCTCTCGAATTCATTGTTCATTAGTCATAGTAATGACATTCTTGCCTTTATTCTCATTTCTCGTTTTGTTTGCCAACTTAATATGCTGGTTTCTGGGATTAATGTGTTCATGTCCACATACTTAGGTGTTGCTGTACTTTTCACCAATTTTCTATATTGATTTATATTGTATTATATTGATAGTAATATTTTTTTACTGATTGAGTTATATTTTTGAGCTATTTTCTCCTTAAAAATAAAAAGTTAATGCTGGTGCAGTGGCTCATGCCTGTAGTACCAGCAGTTTGGAAGGTGGAAGCAGGAGGATCACAAGTTGGAGGCCAGTCTCAGCAATTTGCTGAGACCTTGTCTCAGAAATAAAAATAAAAAGGTTGGGAATTTAGATCAGTAGTAAAATTCGATACCCAGTACCCCCTCCCTACCAAAAAAATAGTTCAGAAATTTTAACACTCTTTCAGTATTCAAAAAAATGATCATGTGGTTTTTTTTGGACATACTTTTAAAAAGAAAAAAAGATACGTAAGATTTCCTAATGTTTATATGCTTGGAATAAATCCCACTGTTCTTGATGTATTGTTATTTTAATATTTTACTTATGATTTTCTTAAATTTTGAAAGTTGCTCAACATTTTGCTTATTTTCAATCTTTTTCTGCTTTAATAACTGACACTTTATTAAAATAACTTGAAAATTTATTTTTAGCATGCTATAGAACAATTTAATTTACATAATTATTTGTTCTAAGTTTACAAAAATTCTGTGTGAAACTGTCAATGCCTAATGTTTATTTGGGGAGATAGGGATTTATATGATTTTGACTAATTTTCTGGCAGCATTTATATATATTTTGTGGTTATAATTGGAAATGTAAAGTATTTGGAAATTTAAAATTTCATTCAGTGTTTAAATTAATTGCTTTCAGAGTTAGGAAGGTAGTTTCTTACAGTTTTAAAATTACTTTGCTTCTATGCTTATTATAATTTCATTTTTTTCATTGTTCACATAGCTTTCTTCTTTCTGTTAAAATTGTGATGTTTTAATCAATTCTATTCAATTGAAATGTTTTTATTTTTATTGCTTTTATTACTCATTTTAAGTAATTAATTATATTATTCCTAATCTAATTCACTAGTACCCATTTTTTGTATTCTAGTTCATTCATTTATACTTTTATTATTGCATTTTTTTCCTTTCCATATTTTATGCCCAAAGTCAAAGCATACTCTTACTTATTATTATTTTTTAGATAGTTTTAACTTTTGTTATATAGTTCTTTGATATGAAAGTTTTCTTATGATAGGATTTTAATTTTTAAAATTTAAATAAAATTATTTAAAGTGGAAGGAAATTTTGTCTCTTATTTGTATTGATTTCTGATTTCATTTTACGTGATTGGAGAATGCTTTCTATAATATTCCTATGTTTTTGAAAATACAATTTTTTTGCTTTTTCTATGACTCCATGTACTCGTGCTTGCTAGGCAAGTGCTCTTCTACTGAGTTACACCCTCACCCCTTGATATATGTTATAGGACCTAACATATGATATTTTTATGAACATATCACAGGCATATGTGCCAATTATCATGTTTGCATATATGCATCATGTATTTTAAAAAGTAGGGTGCTTAGACCTTTCTACACATATTTTTATCCAAGTAATCTATCTTCAATTGGCAAGTGAATTTTCAAAATACTATATTATAAAATTAGTACCTCGTATCACTTAATGAAGCCTAATGATTTGATAAATGATTTTCATAGTTTAGCATCTTTTCCTTCTTTTTTTTTTTTCGTTTTTTTTTTTTTTTTTTTTTGCCATAATTGCAGTACCATGCAGATATTTACTGGAGGATTTCCAGATAATGCTTTAACTTAACCACAATTTGTTAAAAGTTAAAGGTCAAACATTGCCCTTTGTAAAGAAGTCAGTTATGGACATGGAATTTCCCACACAATCTACTGTTTGTAATTTCAACACCAGTTCTTGCTTCATAAGCATTCGTCTTCTAATGAAAGCCTATGAAAAATTTAGCAATTCTTTTGTTATTCTTTTAAAATGAGCATAATGGTTTGAGTTGATGGAAGTTATCACCATAGAGTCCTATTTATACAGAATATGACTTCTGTCTACTTAGGGTCAAATTCCTTACATTCAAAACACATGTGGCACAACTCTTTCCCTGCAAAAGAATGCCTTTTAGAAATTCATCAAATTTCACTGTACTCGTATAAGTGGATACATGTATTGTGCATAGCACAAAAAGATGAAGGGAATGTCAGAGAAAAATGATGACTCCTGATCTCATACAGTGAAAGATGCAAATATGCAGTAAAATCTAGGCTGCATATAAATATTTTACTGCATATTTATATATATATATACACATGCATGCTTAAAGGTTACTGTGAAAGAACAAAGCAAGAAGTTCCTTAAAAACATTTTCTTTCCTATGCCTTTTCTTATGCTCATTTGGAAATATTAGAGAATCACTATTGCTTATTTGAAGCAAACTCATTTTATTTTGTAAACTAAATACATAGAATTTAAAAACACTTAGGAAAGCTTTTAAAACCTTGTGCTTACAAACAAATGGTAATTATTAAAAATGCCTTAATAAGTCAAAGTAACAAAAAACATGAAAAAACGGAGATAAAATCCACAGAAGGGAAATCCATCTGGCTAATAATCATAAAATATTGAATATAATTATGCAATGGTAGGCATATCATGCCTCTGCATAGCATTTTTGGAATTATTTTAAAAAGGCAATATTCAGTGATGGTAAGGGTGTAGTGGGAAGGGCATTGTGATGGGTTGCTGATGGATTATAAATTCTTGCAACCTATTATGAAGAAATTTGGACATGTACATAATGGCACACTTTTGTGACCCACTAAACTACTTGTTCCATTTAAATGCTTAGAAAGGAGTATAGTACTTTATGTATACATGTACTCCTTGAAGTATTATTTATGACAAAGACAATCTTCCTGGACACAAACTAATGTCCAATAATAAAAGACAAAAAGTAAATAAATTATAGTATATTGATAGCATGGAAGATTATATAGCTGTATAAAATTAGCATTTTTGAGGGGAATTTATCAGAATTTTTAAGAAGGCACAATACCATATATGAGGTAAAAGCTAAGCTGCATACTTTTATTTGCATTATGTATATATAGTGTATATATATTTATATATGTAAAGTGATATTTTTAAGCATGCATTCTATCATGTGCTAAACTAAAACATTATTTGAAGTAAAATTTTAAATTTTTAACAAAAGGTATTTCTAGATGATAGTACCATATGATTTTAATATTCTTTTTATATTTTAGGTGTTCTCTGCAGTTTTTTTGTAAATATAAGAAAAATTTTAACTGTGATTTGTTATTAGGGGTGATCATTAAATTTGTTATTCACTTTTAATTTTAGTTCCTCACCAATAATTTTTGCCAAATAATCAGACAAGCCAATAACGATTTTACTGCATTCTAGTTTGCAATATAGAAGGCCATTGAACAGGTACCAATTTACAAACATCTCATCTCTTATTTCCCAGTGATTAGTTTTGAACTCCATTCTAAACACCTGCATTGTGTGTGAAGTTGGAATGAAAAAAAATTCTGCAACTCTCCATGAAATTCAGATAGTCTTATTTCTAAGAATTGGAGAATAAAGAACAATAAAATAGTCCCTGGCATCCTTAATAAAAAATAAGGTATGTAGCATCACAGAAAAAGTATGCGGTGCGTTTACTGTGGTGAAATACACACTGAGAAGGACTTACTCTTCAAATGTATCATTTACTAAAAGTGTGAACTGAAAATTAAGGGAGATTAGTGTTGTTATGGAACTGTCTAAGCAAAGTATTCATGTGGTGAGAATTTTCTTGTATTAAATTGCAAATACTGCTGTCTGCAGATTTGTCAGGACTGGCCCTTGTGGCATCTCACTTTGCAGGGGAAGTAAGTTTATGGTGTGTTGTAATGATGCTTTACCAGCCACACATAACTGGACTGAGTTATTACTTCAAGACAGCACAAGCCTTTAAATGTGGGAATGATGGATCAGCAGTCAGACCCCTCTACCCAAGTAGTTTTTGATCTAACACTCAGATTGGGGAGGTAAGTGATGTCCAGAATTCTTGCAGATACAACGCACAAATGCTGGTTTTAATTCTTCTTTTGGAACTACTGAGAAATACAGAAGACCATCTTATTAACTGGATGTAGGTTCACAGTTTTGTAGTATTATTAATTTTTACACTACTCTTCAAGCCTAGAATTTTGGTCAGCCAGGAATTGACATTTATTTAATTACCCAAAATATTTAAATTTACAATGTTTTGTCAAAACAAAAAAGGGATATGCCCCTACAAGAAAAAACAGTAGTAAAGATTTTTTAATATATAGAAAGTTTATTTCAGACATATTTATGTGATTTTTATTTTCTCAGAAGGAAAAACATTGGGTACTGTCTAGTATGCTTTAAGATAGACCTTTTAAGCCATCACATTATAAGACAAAAGTGCATTTTCTTGTGTAAATGGTATATTACACAAGAGAATGCCAAAATGAGTAATAATTCAATTTTTTAAATCAAATTTGTATTCAAAGTACAACATTCTTTTCCTAGAGATGTCTGAGAACCATCAAACTTAAAGACATCTTCAAATCAAATCTATAAAGTACATTTCCTGAGCCATAAGATTAGTTTTACATGACTAAAACTCAGTTCACATTTACTTTTCTACTAACTTACTGTGGAGTTACTTCATTTAAAGCTGAAATAGTATAAAAATACTCATTTAGTTAGTATTTATCTCTTTAGCACTCATGTTTTATTAGCAGTTGTGCAAAGCAAATTATAATAATCCTCTGAGATTCTTTTGAAACCTTTTTGTTTAAACTAGAAATTGAGATAATTGGATGTTTCTAACTTGCCTTGCTTATATAAGAATATTGTCTTAGATTCTCAAGACATCAGCCCTATATAAATTCTTCAACATAGATTTCTAGTCTTGGAAACTAAGATTTTTTTATGTCAAGTATAGTTCTTGTTATTTCAAACTTCAGCATACTACATTTTACTAAAGAGTCTGAATCTATTATTGATATTGACTGCCATATCTTTCAAGTCCCATTATTTCTTTCTCCTTTTGCACTACATCTGGGCAAGTTTACAAGAAAGTCCAGTTATTTAATTGTTTGTGTGACTCCTAGAAATAAGCCCAGGCTTTGCAAACCTAGGTGCTTGACCTCATCACAGAAATCAGACCCTGAAACCTCCTCCCTTACTCTGAAATCTAGCATTGCTAAACCCTTCTCCCTCTATCTGAAACAGTAATATTTGTGCATTTTATCAGTTAGCATCTTCTAATCCCCATCAGCTCATTGTACCTTTTCTGCAGGATGATCTGTGGGCAAAAGGTACCACAACTTCTAAAAAAGGATCCCTTCTTTGAGGATCCACATTTATGATGCAGTCCAAGCCTTCACGTTACACAGAAACTGGATTCTGTTACTCTTGATCCCACGTCTTCCTATGTTGCAAGGATTTGGGTAAGGAATTCCTAGAATCATAAGATTCTCCTCTTGATGCTCGGAATGTTTGTGTCCCCTTCACCCCTTTCATATACTGAAGCCTAAACCTCTAATATGATGGTATTCTAAGATGGGATGTTTGGGAGGTAATTAGAGTTAGATTAAGTCATGTAAGGGGACCTTCATAATAGGACAGAGAAAAGGATCTCTCTCTGTCTCTCTCTCTCTCTCTCCCCTGTGCATAAAACATACCAAAGAAAGGCCAAGAAGATGTAGTAAGAAGGTGGCCATCTACAAGACAGGAGGAGAGCCCTCAAAAGAACTAAATCTGCTGGCCCCTTGATCTTAGACTTTCCAGTCTCCAGGACTGTGAGGAATTTATTCCTGTAGGTTAAGTCACCCAGTCTGTGGTAATTTGTTATGACAACCCAGACAGACTAAGATAGTTGCCAATCCCAATTGTGAGGACATTCAGGATAAAATAAGTTATTAGAGACTCTCCTACACTTTCTAGCTCTTTGGCAGAACTTGACATGCTGGACTTGAAGAGATAAACATTTAACCATGGGAAACAGCTGGAGATGAATGTAAGTAGAATGTGTACTCTGAAATCCATATAGGCCTGAGAGAGTAATGAAGACATTGGGGGTCCCGAATCCCCCAACTTCCTCTGCACCCCCATCCTTTTTACTGGAGTCATGCAACTGAACATTTTTAATGAGTAACCGATGAAATGTATCAGGCAAAATTTTTCTTCAAGGCAAATGCTGATCCTTGCGGAGTGTTCTGAGGACAACCACTAAAAAGGGATGTGTATGAAACTACCGTATCACCAGTTAGAGAGTTGTACTAAAGAGCGGGGTCATTTGAAGGAACAACTTGAAGGAAATGGGAGGTTGAAACCAGACCAAAAATGAGTCATGAAGTGAGTTGGAGATAATAAAGTGAATACATCCAGTGTAAACTATTTTGATAAGCAGTTTAGACTTGAAAGGAAACAGAGAAAGGAAATAGTTTAAATGAGAGGGGAACAGACTAGAGAAGGATTATTTTTTCTCAGATAAGGAATGTGAATTTGTTTTTAAAAGGAAGGGAGAGAGCCAAAAGAGAAGGGAGGTATAAGGTAAAATATGGGAACATAATTAAAATGGAAAGTTCTCAGAACAGACAGGAAGGGAGGGGATCAAATGTGTAGAGGGAAGAGCTTAGTTTTCAACACAAGTGGGAACCCCGTTGGGAAAAATATAAGAATGGTTCAAGATAAACTTGATGTGGAAGGAAGAGAATTTGCAAGAAACCATACCTGATAGTATCTTTCTTCTTTCAGTTGTAAACTTGGTCAATTGTTAAGAGCGAAAAAGGTGGTATTTAGATTAATTAGTAAAAGTAAAATGAAACAACTGATACAAAATGGAAAAAATTACACAAGTAAAATTGAATAACTTCATTGTGGAACACTATTGATGAACAAACCATAGGTCTGATGTTTGTAGGTCTGGTAAGTCCTTGGTGAAACTCACCTGATTATTATTATTATTATTTTCACATAAGGGAATTTATTAAGCAAACAGAGTGTCTCCCTGCAGGGTAAGAGGGAAAATGAGAGGAAAAGAAAGGGAACGAGAAAGGGCGCGTGCTAGAGAGAGTGGAAAAGTGAGGAGGATAGAGAAAGTGAGTAGGAGAGAGAGAAGCATGAAAAAAGATCTGATTATTTTTTTAAAACCATATTTTGGTAGTTCTCTTGCTGAGCTTCTACTCAAAAGTGTTATTGAAAAGTACACCTTTATAATAAAAAAGAATTCAGTGATGAACTGATTTTAAGTAGGTAATTGTATATCTGAAATCAATTGGAATCTGAAAAAGGTAGCTCTAATGTTTGCTGGCTATACTATTTGCAGCATAATCTTGGGAATGCTAAAACTCCCTGATGCTCAGTTTTTGAAACTATAAAATGGGTTTTGTATTAAATGAAATACCTTGTTATTTTTAATATCATAGTATTTATTGTTGTAGTTTAGTAAAAAATAAACTTGCAACAGACTGTGGCAGATTATGTTTTCTAAAACTGGTCACACAGTTTTCCCATCCCAAGTGATTTTGTTATACTTAGTCTTTCATACTATTTTCACTGAGAGATAAGATTTATATTCCCTACTCTGAAACAGAAAAGGCTTCTGGAACTGTTTTGCAAGATAACCTTCTGCAGAAGTGATATTGGATGACTTTCCAGGCTGGGTCATAGAAGGAGACTCAGCTTCCATTTTGCTCATTGAAACAGACACTCTGGAGTCCTAAGCTGCAGTGTGACTAATGGTGCTGTCTTAAGGCCGCCATGCTGCAAGGAAGCCCAAACCGTGCAGATGTGGTGGGCTCATGTGGGAAAGCTAAGAGCCTGCAAGAAAAGAACAACCTTGTGTTGGCTAGCCTCCAGCTGCTATATCTCACCTGCAATCTGATTGCATCTTCATGACAGATCCAGCCACACCAGGGCTTTCTAATAAACGCAGATCTTAAGAAATTGTAGTATTATTATGGATTTATGATACAAAGTTTTAGGGAGATTTGTCTTACAGCATTAGTAGCTGGTATGATTTTTCTAATCTTTCTCAAACTTCTTTTAAAAGGGTTCCTTAATAAATGGAAATATTAAATTTATTGTCACCTTACATTTATTATCTTGAGAATGGGAGTATTTAATATCAAGAGTTGACTTTTTTTGCTTCTCAATTTTATTTTTGGAAGCACATTTTTTTTTTTTTTTGATCTGTGAAGATTATAACTCTTTTTTTTTTTTTTTTTCTATTCCTCATTTCCAGCTCTTTTGGGAGAAATGAATCTGAATTTCATAAATGAGAGTAATAGCAAGAGAATGATGTATTACTTTCTAGATCAGTACAGTTATTATCATCAACAACATCTTCCTTTAGCATAAGCTTATTTGAAATTACTTTACATGAAATCTATCTTTAAACTATTTCAATGTATCTATCATTTGGAGATAACAATGATTTTCTGTTTTTTTCTACTCCTGTATACCTCATTATTTTACTCTGTTTTTTTTATACGTGGTTAATTATTCATTTATGTTGCAGTATAATTACTCTTATTTAGTGTGTTCAATGGCTTGTATCATTTATGCCAGTGTAGTTCTTATTATAGTTCTTTTTTGCAATTTTGCCTCTGTGTCCAAATTTGTTTAAACACCTAATATCTGTAATTATATATCAAGCCAAATTGATGATGATGATGATGATGATGACAGTGATGACAACGGTGACAAAGGTAATAATGGGAATCTTTCTTTTTCTTCCTTTTTTCTTTTCCTTGTTCATTTTTTAAAGGATTCTAACTTGTTTTCAGATTTTGCTTAGCACTAAAGGTATTATTTATAATGAAAATAATTCATAATTATTTATAATGAAGGGATTATTTATAATTTTCTCTTTAGATATTATAACATTTATAGTCTTAATTTTTAAGTTGTTCTTAAGAAATGTGTATCATCCAGGAAGGGAACAAAGGCAGGTTTTCTAATTCCCCTTGGTCCAGTTTGCTTTGGTGTCCCCGGAGTTTGCTTACACCCCTCCTCTCTACCATGCTAGATATTGGCTCCTCTCCCGCCCTTTCCAGATCTCAGGGGTCACACAGTTTCTTTCCAAAAACCATAGAGAAGCTCACTCTTTAATCTTAGTTCATGCTGCAGAATAAATGACCATTGAAGGTAAATACTTAATCTCTTTAAGAATATATTCTTTTGAAAGGCAATCGAGCTAAAGAAATGTATATCTTGTTGCAATTTGGATAAAAGAAAGTATTTGGTAACTAAATTGTTTCTTTTTTCAATCTATAAGTTTCTCTTAAATAAAGAAAATACTCTCAACATATTAAGATTTCAGTGATCTTCCCATGACTTCTCTGTGAATGAAGGCAGTCAGAATCATCAAGTAGAATGAAGAGGAAAGATTTTTAAAAATAATTTGTTTATGAGGCACATAAATGAGGTCATTCTATCTGTAGCCACGTTTTCCCAGGGGACACACATACAGAACATATGCTTAGCACTCCATTTATAGATGGGAAGAGAGAATGTAAATTGCAAGGTGGAATTTGCTCTCTGTTCTTAAGAATTTTGCTCCTTGAGCATTGTTTGATCTGAGTGCTGAATATTTTTGAATAATAAGATTTGCAGCCTGGGTCAGTGTTGCTGGATTCACAGTGGTCATCGTTCTATTTTGCTGAACTCTTGTAAGCCAGACATAAATCAATGAAAATAGAACTTTGGTCATTTTATATCTATGTTAGTATTACCAAGTTTTCCAGCATACTATTGAAATCAACATTTTTTTTTTTTCACAGTTGATTCCAGCACACATACTTAGGCAGTTGGTGCTAGCTAGGTGTTTATTGTTGAAATGTATTTCCTTGTTTTATGCATTAAGACTTTGGAGGTGCCAACAAGTATTTTGACAGCATTTTAATACTTTACAAATAAATAGTAGATGCATAAGTACCTTTGTATAATCAAATGCCTGGGTTTGAATCCCTCTCCCATTGTTCTTAGTTGTATGACTTCTTCCTTTGTTTCCTCATTTGTACAATGGTGTTAATAATAGTAGTCTCTATCCATTAGGGTGAATTAAATGTGATGTTACTAGCAAAGCACTTACGAATGTGCCAACACATATTAATAGTAACACTGTTGTTAGCCACCATTCACCAACCTGACCAAAGATAGCTCCAACACTCTGGGCCACACCACCAGACTATAATTAGAGAGTGGTTCTTAACCTTGTCTTTATATAGGAAAACTGATGCCTGGGTTCCCACTCCTAGTGTGTTTGATTTAATTGACTTGCAGTCTGACCTGGACATAGAAATTTGCCAAGGCTCCTTAGGTACCTAAAGTGTACCCGAAGCTGCAGAAACACTAGACTAGATGTGATAAATAAAGGCTTCTCTACCAGTAAATCTTATGACTTTTCTTCTGTATGCCTAGACATCACCAATAATACACCAAAATCTCTCTGTTTAGATTCATAACTCCTTTTATGCCAGATGAAATCTAGGTAGGTAGTAATTTCATAAATTTTGACATTATTTTAGGCCTGACTTATTACCTTTCTGTAGTATGAGGGTGGCTAAATTTGTTCCTTTCTTTTGGTGCTATCTTTTTGTGATACTAATATATTGATCAATGATGAATTTCACACATGCACACATTCATACTCTTTAGACACTGTGACTGCATATTTTCAAAACTTCTTTGTTGGAATTGCTGCTTAGGCTGAACATCAGGGGCTAGAAGGGCTACTGCTCTCTGAATAGGCAATTGTTTTACTGTAAAAATTCCTTCAGCATGACGTTGGCAACTGACAAGATGAAAAATGGTTCTGTGATTCATTTCCAGTCTCAGGCTTATAGAACCACTTAAATATTTTGAAATGCCCTCCTCCATCCTGTAATTGTACTAAATCAGGACTGAAAGCTCTACCATCTGAGCTTGACCCAAGGGTTAAAATATACTTCATTTTCTTTTTCACAATACACTAGTGCTATGAAAATAAAGTTTACTAAGAAGCATTAAATATGATTAAGTGGCAGTTTTGAACTGCAAACTCACTATCATACTCCATTGCAAATTGGTTCCACAAGTGAAAATAAAAATGTTATGTGCCCCTGGCATGCCCCTAGACATTAGGTGTGTCCACTGAAACAACATCCATGGGTTCTTGGAAGCTTTTGCAGTTTAAGGCCATATTAGACCAGTCATTAAAAGTCTTTGTTCTCTTAATGCCTTGTAAAATTATTCTCAAGCAGTGTCCCGAATGACTGTGACTCATGGTCAGGGCATCTGGCTAGTGGGACATCCCAGGGTAAAGGGCTTTCTGTGGTAGGAAGAAGCTTTTACTGTATTTCAGTGTGTGGACTTTGAAAGCAACACAGAGAAGTTAGGTGGTAGACACATGCTGATCCCATTCAGAAAACAGGGTCCTCAAGTTCAACATAAGCTTTATGTCAAGAGAGAATGCAAGCTCATTAAAGAAGAACAGGCTCTTACTGAAATAGCATTGAGTCTTACAAAAATAGTTCAGCGGAAATACTTTCTAGTTGTTCTGAGCAAAAAGGGGCAGCTTTGACATTTGCAGATGCCCGACAACCCAAACACCAAATTTCATTTTTAGACAGAGCCTTTTGGCTGTAATATTCATTGTAGGTTTATTCATTGAACTGAATTCTTTTGCCCTCCCAATTTTTAAACTAAAATGTATTCTAAGTAATAGATATAAATAAATAAAAATTATGCATGTCAATGAGGCAACATGATGTTCTGATATATTTTGTACTGCTTAAATCAGATTAAACATTTCTCTTTAAATATTTATCATTTATTTGTTGAAACCTTTAGAATAATTTCTTCCAGCTTTTAAAAAGGTACCCTACGTTGCTGTTACCTATAATCACCCTATATGTGCAACAGCGTACTATAAATTCTTGCTCCTTTCTGACTGTAACTTGGTACCCATTGATCAACACTTGCAATATGCCCTCCCTGCTACTCTGCTCAGCCTCTGGTAGCCCCCATTCTACTCTTGACCCCTATGGGGTGGACATGCCTGGCTTCTTCACTTAACACAATACTCTTTTGTTCCATCTGTGATTACCTATGAGCTGTCAGCTACAACAGCTGAGACTTTGTAGTGAATAAATACAAGTTCTCTGCCTTTGGGAAACCTACTAGGAGTGCTGGAGGACATCAAGAGGAAATGATTATTATTTACATAGTTGTTAAACCAATATCAATTAGTCCACAAAAACCTTGAATAGCACATAGACATTTAGATTTTAATATGTGTGAGATGCTGTTCTAAATATTCACACATAAGAACTCACTTAATCTCACAATAATCTGAGTTAGGTTCTATTAATATCTGTCTTTAATTTGTGTAGCAAATGAAACAGAGAAGTTAAGTAACTTGCTAGAATTACCCAGCTAGCAGGTGTAAGAGTTTGGATTTACTGCTTTTCAGATGGTCTACTCCTGTTTTGTATTTTGAGCTATATTACAGGCTAGTGCTGCATTTAATAGTTAAATTATAATATAGAGCATTTAAGTTCAAATAATTTAAATACAATGTAAGCCTCTGTCATTTATTACCTGAAGCAATAGTATAGGTTAAGGTGAGAAAAGATTGAAAAAAACCTCTGAATGATAAGATGACAGGAAGAAGAAAGTGCTATGGTTTATATCTTTGGTTACATTAATTTTATTTTTCACATGAAAAATAATTATTACTCATTGTAGAAACTTTAGAAATATAGAAAAGTGAAACAAGCATTGTCTTGTTCCTAAATGAGTCTTTAAAGAGGGCTTCTGTAAAACAAGTGATTATAGAGGTCATATAGTTTAAATCCCAAATTCTGCTAGTAATGCAAGGCTCCAGAGCATAACTGGGCACTTTTCTAGGTCAAGGACAGAGTAATCCCATAGTTGGTCTATTCTCAAAAGAGAACATTTGAATTTTTCTATTATTTTTCTATGTCAGGTACATATAATTATTCTATAATGAGTATAAGTCAATTTTGGTTGTTACTTATAATGTAAATGTATCTCATGCTGAAAAAAATGAATTTCTAAACTTTGTATTCAAAAGCAGTTCCCCATCCCACTTTTTGAAGTAAAGAGAATTCTCTTTCATGGTATTTCTGGATGCCAGTGTTATTTGGAACATGATATTTACCTAAGTCAGCAGGGTAGTCTGGGGGTTCTTTAATGTGTTCAAAAGGGTAGGCTGGAAAAACCTAGGTTGATATCCAATAATTCTATAAACTTGATATCAAGGGAATAATCCAACACTCTCCAAATTAGTGATCATTTATTTTAAAGATGATGCCATCTCAATGGAAGCAGGTGAATAGTTAATCCTTTGTAATATTATGATGGTAATTTTCAATTACTGAACCCCATACCAGCTCCTGAGCAAGTGAGATAAATGTGTTAAATCATAAGTACTTTTGATTCTTAGGCCATCTCACCCTAAAGCTTCATGTTCATTTATTTCAGCAGCACTTAATACCACAGTACATGATTTATTTGGTATGGTTCCAGTGCATTGTTGGAGAAAATAAATAATAATTCTTTGTATACAATTGTGAGATTAGACCACTGACAGGGGAATTATCCATTTAAAGATGGATGGCAAATGCTGCTCATCACCAGAGAATGTCTGAAAGCATTGTCTTGTTCCTAAATGAGTCTTTAAAGAGGGCTTTTGTAAAATCAGTGATTATAGAGGTCGTATAGTTTAAATCCCAAATTCAGCTAGCAAAGCAAGGCCAGTGTATGACTAGACACTTTTCTAGGTCAAGGACAGAGTAAACTAAAATGATAACAAGAGAAAAAAAGCAATCCTTGCAACAAAAAACCCTATCACAATTGAAAGCAGGTGATGTTGAAGGGAGAAAGCAAAGGAGAAATAAAGGAAGCAAATGAAAAGTACTTCTGGTGGGGATTATGGAGGAATTCTATTCAGAGACCTTAATTGAATAAATTGTCCAATTTGGTCTAATTCCTGGCTCAGAGAACTGAAGGCTGCATTGCAGGTATTTTCATTAGGGGTGTGCAACTTTGAAATATGTTGCATTTTTTATATTCCTCTCCTGAAACAAAAGAATAGAATAGCAACAAACTCCATTTACCTATTAAGACTTTTATCAGAATAAAATAGTATTTATTTGATAATGTTCTAAAATTATTGTAAATACAGTAATGAAATTCTTATTTTTATTTGTTTTATGATAAATACATCTTTTGTGATGTTCTCTGATTTCTATCCTTTGTATCTCCTCATGATTGGTGCATTTGTTATGAATTTTAAAACAGTTATTAACCAGTATGAAGTGGAAACCCTTATAATAGTAAATAATTACTAACTGATTTACTACCTGTTCGGCACTAAGAGGCCAATGTGCATCTTCTCATTTAACACTTATGAAAGTTCTTTGCATTAAATGCTGTGCCATTTTTCACTTGGGGAAACCCAGTAACGTGGAGGATGAGTAACTTGCTTGGTCGTGGTGCTGTGATGATTTATAACCCAGGCCAGAAGTTGTCCTTTGAGCAACCACATTGAGTAAAAAGAAAAACAAGCCCAGAATTTGTGTTTTTTCAAGTGAACTTTATAATTTTGATTTAATATTTCCAACATCAATTCAACTAATATTTACTAAGTGCCTTCTAAGTTCAAGGTTTAGTGTTGTGCTGGTGCTATGATGGTGAATGATACATGGGTACCTGCCACACAGGATATATAATCTACAGAGAGGATGAAATACAATCCATTTGTTAGTTTCCCATGCATTGTCCAAGTAGATCTGGGCACTCTTGGTCTATTTTAATTTGTACAATTTACTCATTATTATAACTATGTTGTAAAAATCTATAAACATTGGGTGTATAAGGCTTTCATTCTGACCTTGGCTTTGCTAAAAATGTTAACTGTGCTGTTGGGCATGTTGCAACCAACTGCTTTTTACATTAAGTATCCCATCTATCAAATGTTGATAATACCTACCACAGATGTGGGAATACATGATGACATAATGTTTTGGTAGAGTTCTCAGCTCTGTGGTAGGGCAGGGAAGACAGACACAAACTCCCTTTGTCCACCTTGAATAATTATTGGGTAGTAAAGACTAATCCTTGGTCTCAAGTTAATAAGGGGAAGCTACCTGTACACCTAATTTGAAAGCGTACAGGTTTAAGAAGATATAGGGGGATCAGGGAAATAGGCATATTGTGAAATAAAATCCTACTCCAGGAGGACTTGCTTTTCTAAGGATATTGCAATAATATTGAAACCATGGAGACTGGGAGATGCATGGAATGGGCTGTTGGTGTGTTGCTCCAGAAATAGAAAGATGAAGGTGAAGAGTGAAGCCATTGAGCTGAGACAGTTACAACAAAAATAAAAAATAAAAAAAAAAATGCACTCAAAGTTAAGTGTATGAACATGGCTCTGGAAGAAGCATTTCTCAAACCAAAGAGTTTTTCCTAGTGTTCCAATAGAGCATCTTGTTGTTTTTTATATTGAAAGAGAGAGTCCATATTAAAGTAATTTTGTTGTGTTCACATACATAAGGTTTTCTGAAGCTCATAGTTAAGTGTAGCAGGAATAGCTTAATTGTTGTAATTTATACCAGAAAATAATTAATATCCCCATGGTGGTTAGGACAGATCTCCTACTAATCATAAAATATGTGCTTATTGTTTTTTCATTCTATTTGCATGGTTTTTCCCTTTTGACTATACTTTCTTAGGAATAACAGAAGGATAATAAATTATGAGTTAAGTTTATAGTACTTACTCCTCATATCATACCCCTCCTACATCTTTCCCCATAAGACTATCCCTTGGTTGAATAGGATTTTTCCACCTTTGATATATCAATACTAAAAACTGAATGTATAAACATCCACAATTTCTACAACTAAATTTGATGGTGTTGGGAATATATCTGTGTTGTCTAATTAATAGAGAGCAATTGTTGTGTTGTTTGTTCGTGCCATAAGAGTAATAACATTATTAAAATTTTTTTTTTCCTTTAACATGGGCAAAGTAGTAGTGATGTATATGAGGGTGTGAGTCACAGGCAGGTAGCATCAAATCACTGGCTAACTTGTTAAAAATGACAATTCACAGGACTCATTTCAGACCTAGTGAATTAGAAACTCTGTAGGTAGAGCCCAGGGATACGTCATATGCAAACTGAAGTTTGAAAAAGACAAATGCTTCTCTGCTCAGGACATCCCACACCATTGCACATTGCTGCCTGGCATCGCCAAAGTGTATCCTACTGTCTATGGTTAAACCAGGGAAAAGAACAGAATTCAAAATATGGATTCTTTTGAATGCCTATTGCATTTGCATTATGGTAAAGAGAGAGAGAAAAAAAAAGGACAATTTGAACCATTGTAAGTTGAGGACCAACAGTAGTGGCTCACAGCTGGCTAGAGCTAGCACTAGTCTTTCAGAAGAAAAGTTGCATCACAAGAAAATAAATTTTAAAGAACTTTTAAAATGTGTTTGACTAGAAATCAACCTAATTTCACTTATTTAAATATAAAATGTAGTGACAGTTTAATTCGCATTATTGGCTCTTCAGGACAATTTTCATTAAAAGCCTTGATTAGAGAAAAAAGTTTCAATGATAAGGATGTGTCAGAACACAAGCAGTAGACTGGAATTTCTATTTTATTTTTGCAGTTGTTAACTGAGTAACGTAGGAAACGTTGCACCTCATTTAAGAAATCCAAACTGAAACAAAGGCTTGAATGTTGAGATTACTGGTGGCTTGACCCTTATGTTTTCTAAGAGAATATTTTGTGATTATGATTAAATGTAGTCATCAAATTAATTATGTATTAGTTGTGCATTTTATGCTTTGCTAAAGTAAATTCAGGGATTAAAAAATGTACCCTACTGATAAAGAATTAGCTATATGTATAAAGAAGGGTACATATGTGAAATTGTTGTTGTTTCATAAATCACATTAAAATAAAATTTTGATGTGTCAAAATAAATAATTAGCAATTTAGGACTACATCTAATGGTATTATGATGCATACCAATGGCATTTATGAATTATATATTTCCCTTACTACTAGCAATAGAGTAATAGCTGCCTACAGTAATAAATAGTTGTTTATTACTACATGCTCACTACTTACTAGAGTAGTATTCCATATATTTGTCAAAGGAAAAGGCAAAATATTTAAACTGTTAAGGCTCTTGGTTTAGATAAAACTCTAAGAATATGTACCTCATGATTCCCTAGAGTTTTGGTCAACAATTTTTATGCTTCATGTATTTATGTGAAATAATGTGATGAATGGTCTCCACCAATGTCATTGAAGACAAACAAAAAGAGTTTGGAATTATTTCTGAAAAGTGTTATTAGTGTATTAAGCAAACAGTATTATGTGAAATTTAACAGACATGTAGGTATTCTTAATTTATATTTTTACTTCTAAGAGTTTAAAAGTTTATTTTTTTATTTATCTTTTAAGTTTTTACAGACTGCATTTTGATTCATTGTACATAAATGGGGTACATCATTTCATTTCTCTGGTTGTACACGATGTAGATTCATACCATTCTTGTAATCATACATGTACATAGGGTAATGATATCTGTCTCATTCCACCATTTTTATACTCCCCTCCCCTTAATTTCCTTCTACATAATCTAAAGTTCCCCCATTCTTCTCTTCCTCCCACACCCCCACCCTTCCACCCCCATTATATGTCATTCTCCACTTATCAGGGAAAACGTTCAGCCTTTGGTTTTTTTGGGATTGGCTTATTTCACCTAGCATGATATTCTCCAATTCTATCCATTTATTTGCAAATGCCATAATATTATTCTTCTTTACGGCTGAATAATATTCTATTGTGTATATATACCACAGTTTCTTTATTCATTCATCTGTTGAAGGGCACCTAGTCTGGTTCCACAATCTAGCTATTGTGAACTGAGCTGCTGTAAACATTGATGTGGCTGTGTTACTGTAGTTAGCTGTATTTAGGTCCTTTGAGTATAAACTGAGGAGTGGGGTAACTGGGTTAAAAGGTGGGACCATTCCATGTTTTCTGAGGATTCTCCACATTGCTTTCCAGAGTGGCTGCACCAATTTGCAACTCCACCAGTAATGTAAAAGTGTGCCTTTCTCCCCACATCCACGCCAACATCTATTATTGTTTGTGTTCTTGATAATAGCCATTCTAATTGAAATAAGATGAAATCTTAGAGTTGTTTTAATTTGCATTTCTCTAATTACTAGAGATGTTGAACCCTTTTTCATATATTTATTAATTGCCTGTATGTCTTCTGTAAAGTGTCTGTCCAGTTCCTTGGCCCATTTATGATTGGGTTCTTTGTATTTTTGGTGTAAAGTTTTGTAAGTTCTTTATAAATTTTAGAGAAAGTGCTCTATCTGAAGTGCATGTGGAAAAGATTTTCTCTCACTCTGTAGGCTCTGTTTTCACATTATTGATTATATCCTTTGCTGAGAAAAAGCTTTTTAGGTTGAGTCCATCCCATTTATTGATTCTTGCTTTGATTTCTTGTGCTTTGGGAGTCTTATTGAGGAAGTCTGATCCTAAGCCAACATGATGAAGATTTGGGCCTACTTTGTCTTCTATTAGGTGCAGGGTCTCTGGTCTAATTCCTATGTCTTTGATCCATTTTGAGTTGAGTTTTTTGCAAGATGAGAGGTAGAGTTTAATTTCATTTTTCTGCATATGGATTTCCAGGTGTTGAACAGGCTATCTTTTCTCCATTGTATGTTTTTGGCTCCTTTATCTAGTATGAGGTGACTGTATTTATGTGGTTTTGTTTCCGTGTCTTCTATTCTGTACCATTGGTCTGCCTGTCTATTTTGGTGCCAATACCATGCTGTTTTTGTTACTATTGCTCTGTAGTATATTTAATGTCTGGTATTGTGATACCTCCTGTTTCACTTTTTCTACTCAGGATTGTTTTGGCTATTTGAGGTCTCTTGTTCTTCCAGATGAAGTTCATGATTGCTTTCTCTATTTCTATGAGGAATGTCATTGGGATTTTAATTGGAATTGCATTGAATCTGTATAGTGCCTTTGGCAGAATGGCCATTTTGACAATGTTAATTCTGCCTATTCAAGAACATGGGAGATCTTTCCATCTTCGAAGGTTTTCTTCAATTTCTTTAATGTTCTGTGGTTTTCATCGTAGAGATCTTTCACCTCTTTTGTTAGATTCATTCCCAAGTATTTTATATTTTTTGAGGCTACCGTGAATGGACAGGTTTTCCTAATTTCTCTTTCAGAGAATTCATCACTTATGAATAGAAATTCATTAGATTTATGCATATTGATTTTATATCCTGCTACTTTGCTGAATTCATTTATTAGTTCTAGAATTTTCTAGTAGAGTTTTTTTGGATCTTCTAAATATAGTATCATGCCATCAGAAAGTAGTGACAGCTTTAGTTCTTCTTTTCCTATTTGTGTCCCTTTAATTTCTTTGGTCTGTGTAATTGCTCTGGCAAGTGTTTCAAGGATGATGTTGAATAGAAGTAGTAAAAGAGGGCATCTCTGTCTTGTTCCAGTTTTTAGAGGGAATGCTTTCAGTTTTTCTCCATTAAGAATGATGTTGGCCATAGGCTTAGCATAGATAGCCTTTACAATGTTGAGGTATGTTCATACTATTCCTGTTTTTTCTAGTGTTTTAAGCATAAAGGGGTGCTGTATTTTATCAAACGCTTTCTCAGCATCAATTGAAATAATCATGTAATTCTTAACTTTAAATCTATTGATGTGATGAATTACATTTATTGATTTCTGGATGTTGAACCAAACTTGCATTCCTGGGATAAACCCCACTTGATCATGATGCACTATCTTTTTAATATATTTTTGTATGGGATTTGCCAGTATTTTGTTAAGGATTTTTGCATATATGTTCATCAGGGATATTGGTCTAAAGTTTTCCTCCCTTGATGTGTCTTTGTCTGGTTTTGTTATCAGAGTGATACTAGCCTCATAGAATGAATTTGAAGGGTTCCCTTCTCTTCTGTTTCCTGGAATACTTTGAGGTGTACTGGTATCAGTTCTTCTTTAAAGGTATTGTTGAATTTGGCTGAGAATCCATCTTGTCCTGGGCTTTTCTTGGTTGGTA
The DNA here is from genome assembly GCF_902686455.1 of Sciurus vulgaris. NCBI lineage: Eukaryota > Metazoa > Chordata > Mammalia > Rodentia > Sciuridae > Sciurus > Sciurus vulgaris. The sequence continues at coordinate 36,162,163 of NC_136469.1, read as the reverse complement.
GGCTTTTGATGGCTTCTTCTATTTTGGTGCTTGAAATTGACCTGTTTATATTGTGTACGTCTTCCTGATTCAGTTTGGGAGGATCATATATCTCTAAAAATTTGTTAATGTCTTTGACATTTTCTATTTTGTTGGAGTGTAGATTTTCAAAGTAGCTTCTAATTATGTTATGTATTTCAATGGTGTCCGTCATGATCTTTCCTTTTTCATCACAAATTCTAGTAATTTGAGTTTTCTCTCTCTTCTCTTTGTTAGTGTGGCTAGGGGTTTATCAATTTTGTTTACTTTTTCAAAGAACCAACTGTTTTGTCAATTTTTTGAATTGTTTCTGTTTCAATTTCATTGATTTCAGCTCTGATTTTAATTATTTCTTGTCTTCTACTATTTTTGGTGTTGATCTGTTCTTTTCCTAGGGCTTTGAGATGTAATGTTAAGTTATTTAGCTGTTGACTTTTTTTTAAATGTATGAGCTCAATGCAATGAACTTTCCTCTTAGTACTGCTTTCATATTGTCCCAGAGATTTTGATATGTTGTGTCATTGTTCTCATTTACCTCTAAGAATTTTATTTTTATTTCTCCCTGATGTCTTCTGTTATCATTGCATCATTCAATAGCATGTAATTCAGTCTCTAGGTGTATGAGTAGTTTTTGTTTGTTATTTTATCATTTATTTCTCATTGCATTCCATTATGGTCTGATAGGATACAGGGTAGGATCTCTATTTTTTTGTATTTACTAATGGCTTCTTTGTGGCATAGCATATGGTCTATTTTTGAAAAGGACCCATGAGCTGCTGAGAAAAAAGTATATTCACTTAATGGTGGATGAAATACTCTGTAAATATCCATTAATTCTATATCATTGATTGTATTATTTAGTTCTATAGTTTCTTTGTTCAGTTTATCTTTGGAGAATTTATCCAGTGGTGAGAGTGGTGTTTTAAAGTCCCCCACTATTAATGTGTTTTGGTCTATTTGATTCTTAAAATTGAGAAGGGTTTGTTTGATATACACAGATGCTCCATTGTTTGGGGTATAAATATTTAAAATTGTTGTATCTTGCTGTTTTATGGTTTCTTGAAGCAGTATGAAATGTCCTTCTTTATCCCTTCTGACTAACTTATGTTTGAAGTCCACTTTATCTGATATGAGGATGGAAACCCCTGCTTTTTTACTGGGTCCATGTGCATGTTATGTTTTTTCCCATCCTTTCACCTTTAGTCTGTGGATGTCTTTTTCTATGAGATGAGTCTCTTGAAGGCAGCATATTGTGGGTCCTTCTTTTTAATCCAATCTGCCAGTCTTTGTCTTTTTTTTTTTAATTAATTAATTAATTTATTTTATTGTAAACAAATGGGATACATGTTGTTTCTCTGTTTGTACATGGCGTAAAGGCATACCATTTGTGTAATCATAAATTTACATAGAGTAATGTTGTTTGATTCATTCTGTTATTTTTTCTCTTCCCCCCACCCCTCCCACCCCTCTTTACCCTCTATACAGTACTTCCTTCCTCCATACTTGCCCACCTCCCTAACCCTAACTCTAACCCTAACACTAACCCTTCCCTCCCCCCCATTATGTGTCATCCTCCACTTATTAGTGATATCATTCGTCCTTTGGCTTTTTGAGATTGGCTTTATCTCACTTAGCATGATATTCTCCAATTTCATTCATTTGCCTGCAAATGCCATAATTTTATCATTCTTTATGTCTGAGTAATATTCCATTGTATATATATACCACAGTTTCTTTGTCCACTCATCAATTGAAGGGCATCTAGGTTGGTTCCACAGTCTGGCTATTGTGAATTGAGCAGCTATGAACATTGATGTGGCTGTATCTCTGTAGTATGCTGATTTTAAGTCCTTTGGGTATAGGCCAAGGAGTGGGATAGCTGGGTCAAATGGAGGGTCCATTCCAAGTTTTCTAAGGAATCTCCACACTGCTTTCCAGAGTGGCTGCACTAATTTGCAGCCCCACCAGCAATGCATGAGTGTACCTTTCTCCCCACATCCTCGCCAACACCTGTTGTTGCTCGTATTCTTGATAATCGCCATTCTAATTGGGGTGAGATGGAATCTTAGGGTGGTTTTGATTTGCATTTCTCTTATTACTAGAGATGTTGAGCATTTTTCCATATATTTGTTGATTGCTTGTAGATCTTCTTCTGTGAAGTGTCTATTCATTTCCTTAGCCCATTTGTCGACTGGATTATTTGAATTCTTGGAGTAGAGTTTTTTGAGTTCTTTATAGATTCTGGAGATTAGTGCTCTATCTGAAGTATGATTGGCAAAGATATTCTCCCACTCTGTAAGATCAATGCCCATAAATCCAACGCATTTTTATACATAAGTGATGAATCTTCAGAAAGAGAAATTAGGAAAACTACCCCATTCAAAATAGCCTTGAAAAAAATAAAATACTTGGGAATCAATCTCACAAAAGAGGTGAAAGACCTCTACAATGAGAACTATACAACACTAAAGAAAGAAATTAAAGAACACCTTAGAAGATGGAAAGATCTTCCATGTTCTTGGATAGGAAGAATTAATATTGTCAAAATGGCCATACTATCTAAAGTGCTATACAAATTCAATGCAATTCCAATTAAAATCCCAATGACGTACCTTACAGAAATAGAGCAAGCAATTATGAAATTCATCTGGAAGAATAAGAAACCCAGAATAGCTAAAGCAATCCTTAGCAGGAAGAGTGAAACAGGGGGTATTGCAATACCAGATCTTCAACTCTACTACAAAGCAATAGTAACAAAATCGGCATGGTATTGGTATCAAAATAGAAAGGTAGATCAATGGTACAGAATAGAGGACACAGACACAAATCCAAATAAATACAATTTTCTCATACTAGACAAAGGGGCCAAAAATATGCAATGGAGAAAAGATAGCCTCTTCAACAAATGGTGCTGGGAGAATTGGAAATCCATATGCAACAGAATGAAACTAAACCCATATCTCTCACCATGCATGAAACTAAACTCAAAATGGATTAAGGACCTCGGAATCAGACCAGAGACCCTGCAGATTATAGAAGAAAAAGTAGGTCCAAATCTTCACCTTGTTGGTCTAGGATCAGATTTCCTTAAGAGGACTCCCATAGCACAAGAAATAAAAGCTAGAATCAACCACTGGGATAGATTCAAACTAAAAAGCTTTCTCTCAGCAAAGGAAACTATCAGCAATGCGAAGAAACAGTCTTTGTCTTTTGATTATTGAGTTTAGGCCATTGACATTCAGGGTTATTATTATGATATGATTTGTATCCCTGGTCATTTTGGCTTATTTTTGTTTTTTAACTTGACTTGGTTTCTCCTTTGATTGGCTTTTCCTTTAGTGTAGTTCTTCCCTTTGCTGGCTTGTATTGTTGCTTTTTACTTCCTCCTCACAAAATATTTTGCTGAGAATGTTCTGTAGGGCAGGCTTTCTATTTGTAAATTCTTTTAACTTCTGTTTATCATGGAAAGATTTTATTTCATCATCAAAAATCTGAAGGTTAGTTTTGCTGGGCATAGGATTCTTGGTTGGCATCTGTGTTCTTTCAGAGCTTGAAATATATTTTTCAGGCCCTTCTTGCTTTTAGAGTCTGGGCTGAGAAATCTGCTGATCTCCATATTGGTTTCTCCTTATATGTAATCTGATGCTTTTATCTTGCAGCCTTTAAAATCCTATCTTTATTTTGTATGTGAGGTATTTTCATTATAATGTTCTTGGTGTGGATCTGTTGTAGTTTTTGCACCTGGAGTTCTGTAAGCCTCTTGTGTCTGATTTTCCATTTCATTTTTCAGGTTTGGAAAATTTTCTGATATTATTTTATTGAACAGATTGTTCATGCCTTTGGTTTGTATCTCTGTGCCTTTCTCAAACCCCATAATTCTTAAATTTGTTCTTTTCATGATATCCCATAATTCTTGGAAGTTCTGTTCATGACTTTTTAACATCTCAGTTTGTTCAACTTTATTTTCAAGATTAAATATTTTGCCTTCATTGTCTGAGATTCTGTCTTCCATGAGATCTATTCTGTTGGTGATGCTGTCTATTGAGTTTTTAATTTGGTTTATTGTTTCTTTCATTTCAAGTGTATCTTTTTTTTTTTAATTTTAGATTCTCTATCTCTTTATTAAAGTGTTCTTTACTTCCTGCGTTTGCTCTTTTAACTGTTTACCGGAATGGTCATGCATTGCCTGCCTTTGCTCTCTTAGCTCGTCTATTGCTTCGCGGATCCTTTTAAGTATGCAGATTCTAAACACTTTTTCTGTCATTTCTACTGCCATGCTGTCATTGGCTATCACAATAGCATCTTGGTTTGTTAGGGACAGTTTCTTCCCCTGTTTTTTCATATTGTTTCTCTATATTCCCCTCTATTAGTGAAGATCAGAGATATTGAAGTTCCCCCCTTGCAGGCTTATTATGACCCTGCAGTTTTCCACTACCTCTCCTTTTTTTTTTTTTTTTTTTTTTTTTTTTTTTTTTGTGGTGCTGGGGATCGAACCCAGGGCCCTGTGCTTGCAAAGCAAGCACTTTACCAACTGAGCTACCTCCCCAGCCCCTCCACTACCTCTCCTTTGGAGGGGAGATCAATACGAGTAGCACCCAATACAGAGAAAATGCAGCCCTGAACTAGACAGCCCCTACAAAGACTTTAACATTATTGTAATGAACAAGATGAGATCCATTACTATTTACAGTATTTCTAGTTGTGAACAAGAGGATGGTGAAGGGTGTAGGATGTAAGCGAGTAAATAGAGGTACCTGTCAAAGAGACTCCAGTCTCATGTAGGTGCCTCAGGAAGGGAGTCGCCTTTCCAATGCTGATGACCATGCCCTCAGGAATAATTCAAAATACCTGCACCAGCCTCCACAGAAGCTGGGGAGCCCCAGCAAGGGTGTTCTGAGTCAGCATGGAGGCAGGCGCAGTGTCCCTAAGCAGTGGGGGGCAGGTGGGCAGGCTCAGCTACTGGCCTCCATCCTCAGTGTGGGGGCAGGCTGGGGGGCTCAGTGCCAGCCTCTGACCTCGGGCAGGGGGGGAGGCTCAGTGATGGCCTCTGACCTCATTCCAGGTATCAATTTAAAAAGTCTGATTTGTAAAATAAATAAAGGTAAAAGGAGAAGAACTCTGTTCAAGTTTGTGGAAAGGCAGGATTGATTAAAACATACTTGAGTAGAAATAAACAGAGTTCTCAAACCAATAAAACTAAAATATTTTAGAGTGCCTTTTAAAAGAAAGTAATGCTTTGGGTTAGTTCAGTTTTTTTGTCACCTATGCTTAACTTCTTGTCTACCTAACCTCAAGCACACTTCCTAGAGGACTTTGGTTTACTTCTAAGGAATTGGCTCTCTCCTATTTCATGGCACCAGCAGTCTATTTCTTCTTCCAGAATGGTCTTGAATAGAGTTACAAAGTGTGTGGTTAGTTCAGAGGGAAGATCATTTTTTCTATATTAAACAAATCAGGTAACATATGTGAATGGGCCCCTTGGAAGATGGTGTTGTGATGTTGTTGAAATCTAAAGAGACAACAGATGTCCAACAGCTACAGTGTGTGTGTGTGTGTGTGTGTTAACTGAGTGCCATTGTTTCATTTTAAAAGATAGATGAGATCCATGTAAATGAATTGCATGTGAAATTTAAGTGGAAATTTTGTTTATATCCTTACGAAAATCAAATCAAACCACATTTTCTTTTTGATCACATCCTTTAAAAAACGTTTTTTCCTTACACTTTTTTCTTAATTTCACTGTCAAATATCCAGAGTTTGGTTTCCCTATTTTCAGAATAGAGACCATCAATCCTTCATCTTCTCTCTGCTCATCTTTTGTGTGCTCTTCATTCTCATTCTCTTACTCCTCCAAATATGTGTCACAAAATGTGCTATTTTAGGAAACTAAAATGAAGTTTATTAGTGTATTTTTAAGGATACTATATGGAGTCTTAATGTTTGTTCAATTAGGCCCACAGGATTTTTACTTTAATATAATAGAAATCTTAGGACTAATTAAATGTGAAGTACATTCAAGAACATTTACTTCTTTATCCTATGTTAATTCAGAAACTAGACAATGAAAAAATTCATGTTTTGCTTTCCCTCTATGATAAATCTTACAACATTGCCAAACTTAGTAGGACAATCTAACATTTCTGTGACTCTTTGCTTTATGTCAAAACAAACAAAAATCAGAGCATACCCATCCTTCAACTCTTAAAATATCTTCAGATTGATTGAATTAGAGATTTCCGATTGATTGAATAGAGATTTCCAAGTTATTGAATGAGAGATTTTCAGGAATATATTCCACAAAAGAGCAATTTCTGAAGCTGTGATGCTAATTACAAATGACAGGAAGGTGATAGCATTTACACAGAAAAATATCTTTCCTCTTGAAGTATCCTAATGGTCATGTATTAAAGATCACTCTAATGTTTCTCAAGGGTTACACAAGACAATCACCTTAAATTTATGTTAGCATGTATGCACATAAGATACGGAAGCAGAAATACCACCTTGTCTACTAAATTATAACACCTGAAAAAGACAGATCTCCCAATCTTCAACATATTTTAATTAATTTAATATATCCTAACTATGAGGTTCACAGTATGGATGAAAGATTTCCAGGTTTTCAGTTTCTTAAAGCAATTGGGAAGGATCCTCAATCTGTAGACATCCTGTCTAAATAATCAAATTAAGTTTTCTGTAATGACTAATAGTAGTGTTCTTAAAGACTATGGTTCAAACTGAGCCCAAGAATTAATTTTAACAAATAGAAACATTTAAAACTTTGAAAATAAAACTTAAACTACCTGCAAATTCACTTTACATGCAACAATATGTTATATGATGCTAACGGATGCTTCATGTTCTTCCCACTTTGCTTGTAGGGGAAGAAATTTCCAGAATTATAAGGCTGATATTTCTTCTGGTTATGTGTTATCATTAGTGTTTCAAAACTGAATGCACACCTATCTCATATAAAGCATCTTATAAAATCTGATAATTTATCCATTCCACTTGAGATGATCAAAAACAAGCAAAAAATATAAAACAGAAAATTTTAAACCACAGATTGTAGTTAACTGTGTAGGCTGAAGTGACAGTGAGTGAATATTTTCAATTCCACCCTGGTGACCACTATGAACAATGACTATTTTCTAAACTATTATTTCCTTTAAAATAAATAATGGAATTTTATGATTAATTTTTATAAAGATAGAATCCCTTATCATGGAGAAATACTGTTTGGCTTTTATTCTCTAAGACCCTAGCAATGACTGCAGACTCCAGTTCCTTTGGTTATTTGTTCCCATATCCATGGTAACTGCTTGGCTTGCTGCTAAACCATATTCAACTAAAATCGTTGTCATGCTGCAATACAGGGGAAACAAGAACAAACAAAACCCTTCATCCAGAGTTTTTAGGGGATTGTTAAGATACCTTTTATTTTAAAGCATTTTCTAGTGCATTATATGTTTCTTTTATAGATTTCAAATGCTAGATAATTTAGTACCATATTTATGCTTCTCCCTCAAAACAGACATTGACGATTATCTCCCTTAAGACTACTGAGTCTTCCCCGCAAGGAAATGTTAACCCACCATAAATATTCTCCCTGTGTACTATATAGACACTATCAGAGCAGTTATAGTGATTCATTGAATTTATCGATCCACTGATCTATTGTGCTTTATAAACTTTTCTTAATTAAATTTCCCTTGAATAGATTTATGAGCCAGGTGCCACACCCATAATCACAGCAATTCAGAGGCTGAGTCAGGAGGATGGCAAGTTGAAAGCCAGTCTCAGCAATTTAGTGAAGCCCTAAGCCATTTAGTGAGACCCTGTCTTAAACAAAAAACAAAAAAATAAACTAAGACACAAGAGCTCCCAACCTCATGTTTAAGGCCTTATTTCTTACTTTTATCTTTGTATATCCAAAGATCCCAAATATAGCACATTGAATCATTTATTTAACATCTATGTCTTTAGTGCCTACTCAGAGGTAGAGGAGTGTGTTGATCAAAAGCTAATTGGCTTTGTAATCGTTGGTACTTACTTCATTACTCTTTGCTTCCTTTTCTTTACCTGTAAAATCAGCATAATAGAGGATTTAACTTGCAAGGTTGTGAGCATTATATTGTCAATACATATGAAATACAAAAAATAACAGAAGCTTGTTAAATTTTTGTTAGTGTGTGCTTGTGGTGTCCTGGAGGTTGAATGCAGAGGGCCTTTAATACTGAGCCACATCCCTAACCCTTTTTATTTTATTCTGAGACAGGATCTGGCTTAGTTGCCCAGGCTGGTCTCTAACTTGGGATCCTCCTGCCTCAGTTCCTGAGTAGCTAAGCTATTGTTATTACTACTCAGGCACTGTTCAAGGCCCTGACAATAGAGGTACAAACAAAACCAGCAGGAGTTCCCAGTAGAGTGAGGTAGATTGAAGTACATATCAGATAATTGAGATTATTCTGACAATTAAAATTACAAAAAACATGAAATGAGGCAACATTATGGAGAATTTCTTGGGAGCTGCAGTCAAATTTAGAAAGAATAATCACATGAGGCCATTCTGAAAAGGTGAAATCTGAGCTGGCATTTGAATTACAAAAAAAGAGACCAGCTAAGGAAAATCTGAATTGGAAATAAGGTTTGTATATACAAAATCGTAAAGAAATTTGGCATATATGAAGCTTAATTATAAAGTACTAGAAATAGAAATAGTTATGTATTAAATGTTTATTTGATTGACTTTGTAAGGTTGAATGCACTGTCATATTGTAGCATACTGAAATGCAAACCTAAAAGCAATTCTTGCAAGTAACTGAACATTTGGTTTATATTTTCTGTAATCAAATTCTGTTCTCTTTGTATTAAATTATGAAATATCTATTTTTAAAAATTTCTGAATCTGGTTGAAGTAAATGAATATTTCTAGAAGATAACAATTTCCTGGATAAACTTAATATTGGCTAATGGTTATTGAATATTTTCTGAAAGATATCTAAATTCATATAGATAAGGTTATTTCCCAAGCACTCTGAGGTTAACTACACCTATAATATGGATAATGAGACACAATAAGTTAAATAACTTGTTCAAGGTCTCAAGGTGACTAAGTTGTGGTAGCTAGATTGAAGTTAACCAAGTTGTTCTTGGCAACTGTAGGAATCTGTGACCTTGAAAAATTCAGAACAAAAATTGCTGTTTTGACTTTTTAAATTAAATGGAAATTTAATTTGGTGTGTATTTATGTGCATGGAAACGTGTTTTGTAATACATCTGCAGCAAGGTCATTAGCAAATATTTAGGGTCACATAGTGAAACGCATCAGGACTGGTGCCTATGGTACCAAGGACTCTCTGTGAGCCTTCTAAATGCCAGACATGGATGCAGGGATCAGAGCACACGCCTTCTCACTGAGACTGATGAACTCGCCCTCCAGGTTGTCCAGTAGCAGTATTGTTGCCCACAAATGGAGCCACTGTTCTATTTCCCTCCTGTGTCAAGTTCAAAACTGATGAACCAAGAATAGGGCTCATAGGACTCATTCATTTCTAAAGAAAAAGTTTTTATGCTACGTTTTAGTCTCAGAATAAATATTTTTTTGTGGCACCTCTGACATGGCAACATACCCGAGCAGGTCAGCAGGAAATAGATGAGAGTGATGGATGAAAATGACAAGCAGAGTGGACTGACTTCACCCACAGCCCAGAGAAGTATGCCTTGAGGATGCCTGTGAATTTCTGTAATCTTTGGGTAATGGTACATTTGAAGTCTTTTCCACCCAAACCAATGAATGTAAGTCTAGGATAACAGATATTGATTCTTATGTGGGAAGCATATGAAGCAATGGTAGCTGCGTGAGATTTGAAAGAGACAAAAGGAGGCATGGTGTAGACCAAGAGGCAATGTCTAACTTTTAAGGAAATTGGAGGATACAAGGCCAGAAGGAAAAACTATGATAAGCAGCTTGGAAGACTGGAGTTTATCCTTTGAAGGGTGGGGAAGAGATATGTGTGGTCCTCTCAATGTCTTGCTTTGTTTTCTTTCCAGAATATTAGTGACCTTATCTTCTAACCTAATAATTCAACTTAATAGAATACACTATTTGTAAACTTGGGGCAATGATGGCAAAATAACAAAACAGCAACAAGAAGTTGAAGACATCTGCAAATCTTACGTGATAGCTAGAATAGATGGCGTTTGTGAAGATGTCTGGCCCAGAAGAAGGTACTCATTGTTGATAAACTCTGCTGCTACTGCTGATGTGACTTGAGAGCCCGTTATGAGTGTCTGTTATTTATCATCACCAAGCTTTTGCTCATTAATTTTCTCTAATGTATTCATAACAAATTTGTAAGCAAACTGTTTCCCGCTTGAAAAACCAATGGAGTTGAGGTTTAGAGATATGAAATTGAACATATTCCCGCAGACAGGAAGTCAGAAAGCAAACTCAACATGTGTCCAAGGTCACACTCATTTTACTGTATCATACTACAAGTATTTAATGTCCAAGATGTGAGATTACAACCTGTATGGGGGCAGTAAATGGAGGAGCAAATAGATGGCAACTAAAGTATGAAGAGGTTATAGCTCTATTTTCTGTTAACCCAAATGTCTCCTTCTCTGGAGGTTATTTCTATCCTAAACCTGAGTAAGCAGTTCCATTAGGATGCTGACACTCACAGGATTTTCCAGCTTCACCTTCAGGATTTGAATGATTTGAATTATTCCTATAAACTGTAGAAAACAGGGAGAAATTAAAGGATAATCCTTTAAGTCACTATTCACAGCCACAAACCATGATAATATATTAAAGGAAATAGAAACCCTTGAAAAGAGCAAACAACAGCCTTACAAGTTATTAATAGCCCAACTTAGTTTTGAAAGATAATATCTGCTAAGAGAATTTTAAGACTCATGGACATGGTTTGCACAAAACCACCATTTGCAATTTCATTTGGATAGTCTTGAAATTCTATTATAAGACAAAACACTTCCAGCTATTGTCAACATAGGAAAAGGTTTGTGCTGTCTTATTCATAGTATGGGTTTTCCAGAATTAATGAGGAAGTATGAACTTTGTGGTTTGTTGTTCTCCTGCAGCTGAGGAAAAATGCTGAAATACAATGAATAGGCACTTAGCCAAAGGGCCATTTCCTAGCAAAAACAGTTAGCATTGTGCTATAAACATATGAAAACCAGCTTGTGAAACACCAGTGTGGAAATGTAGGATATGATATTTTTTTGGTAACATCCCAACTTAAAAATAAATATTCTGTGTTTTGGCCACCGGTGTAACACCTAAAATAGTCTTGATAATCATCGCCTGTAGTTCTGTTGATTTTTTTCTTAAGCATTAAATTAGGTCTCTTGCCACATAGAGTAAAGCATTAAAACATAAACCTAAAGAATAGTGTGTTGTCAGTCTTAAAAAATAACTTGTTATGGACTTTTGGCAAAGTATTATTTCCAGCCAATTGAAAAAGGTGATTAATAAAAAAGAAATTCTCACAGGACTCAACAAAGAAAAGCAAGCAAAATTTGAACATAATTAGGAGCCAGTATTCTTTATGATTCTACTCTGTGCAAAAGTTTTTTTGACTATACATAGTGTTATTCAAGAATAATAGCTTTCCTGCTCAGAAAAGAAGTGGGATAATTAAAAATATTTTTTCAAAAAGGACTGCACATTTTGGAAAATGACAATATAACTGTTATTGTCCATATCTTGTTATGGAATTATTTTGAAGTCTATTTAGTAACTTTATGTAGAAAGCTAAAACAACTAAGAAGGTGTGAAGAATAAACACCCACCAATTGAGGAAGAAAAACCTCTTTATCCTAGGAAATGCACAACAGACAGATCACATTTTAGTTGTCATCTCAGAAGTAGTAATGACACCAGGCAGAGTGGCGCATGCCTGGACTGAGGTAGGAGGATCAAGAGTTCAACGCCTCAGCAACAGGTAAGCAGCTAGGTGAGACCCTGTCTCTAAATAAAATACAAGAAAGGACTGGGTTGTGACTCAGTGGTTTGAGTGCCCCTGGGTCCAATCCTGTAACAACAACAACAACAACAACAACAACAACAACAACAACAACAAAAAAAAAAAAAAAAAAAAAAAAAAAACCAGAAAAAGAAATAGTAATGACTGGAAATGCATGAATCCATTCAGAAATTTGGAGAGGGCTTTAAGAAAGGAGGGAACAAGTAAATGAGTCCTAATGGTTAACAGGAATTTTCCAGGCAGGAAAAGGAGATGGGTAGTCCAGTTTGAAGCCTAACGAGTGAAAGCCAAGTCATAAAAATGTGAAAATATTAGTTATATTTTATGTGACTATGATATAAAATTATGGAAAGGAGAAAAGAAAATGAATTTAAAAAGTTGCTTGGAAAATTTTCCTGTTAAAAGTGAATCCAAATTCAATCTTAAGTATCATTAACTGAATAGGTAAATTAGCTTATGCTACAGAAAAAATCAGGTTACATAAATAGAAGGGTTAAGTCTCTAAATTCAGGAAATTATTTAATTAGCATGACTCAGTTTCTTTCTCTGCAGTTTCTGATGTCTTTCTACTAGATCAGTATTTAGTCAGGTATTGTCTGCCCTTTGTCCTTCCTAGATCAAATCTGAAGGAAATCTCTCCTTGGTCACTTCCATGCTTGATGTGTAATTCATTATGATAGGATCAATTTGTTCACTTGCTTATTACTGATTCTATATTTCAGTACAGTATTTGGCTGGTTGAGTGATGCTATTACACCTCTGAAGCTGAAGATAGAACCCCACTCGAATAATATAGGCGTTATGGGCCATGGAGGCATTAAAACAACAAGGTCTACTACAGTCCAGCCCTTTGATTACCTGTATTAGTCAGATCCATGTTACTATAATAAGATGCCCAAGATAACTAACTTGTGAGTAAAGGTTTATTTTGTCTCATGGTCATGGAAGGTCCAGTCCAGGTGGCTCCATTGCTTGGGTCTCTGACAAGGGTGACAGATTATGACAGAAGCAAATAAATCATGACAGATCAAATTGTGTGCCTGGTGAGCTAGGAAGCAAAGTGTATGAGTGCTAGGGTTCCAAAAATCTCTTTAGAGGGCAAGCCTCCATTAACCTAAGGCCCTCCCACTAGACTCTACTTCTTCTTCTGCACCATCACTGTGGGGACCAGGTCTTTAACATATGGATTTTTGGAGGAAACTCACCAGATAATAGCACTACCTAACATATAAACAGAAACTTATTTCTAAATTCCATTTTCTCAGTTACTATATTCAGCTCCAAGTCTGTGGTCTGTGGTTAATATGAATTCATGAGGGCTGGTGTAGCTCCTTATGGTCCAGCAAACCGACAAAGACTTTAGCAATGTACAAGGTCCCATTATATGCAAAACACATTGATAGAGAACAGAAATATTTGCAATAAAACTCCCACTGGGTGGGGAAAATGGGAAGTAAAATACAGGGCTAAGAGTTTCCCACCATATATCATATTTGACTTGAAAAGAATAGCAAGGATTCTTTGCCTTGTTTCTTGTCATTGGAATAACTTCTTTTGTCAGTAGATATTCATCAGTTGCCCTGGTTCTGCTCTTCTGCTTGGTTTCTTTTTAGTTTTTTTTGTACTTATTGGTTATACGGAAGATATGAATATGAGATATTCCCATTCCTCTTGAAATAGATTAGGAATTTGAGATGAACTTTATTCATTTTAATTGCAGCCTATTATTTTCCAGTGTTGATAAGACAAGTTCCTTAAAACATAAGTGGACTATCAATCTGTGTCTTCTAGGTAATTCCACAGGCTAGTACCAAAGGACAGAAATATCCTCAAACCAGTTGTTGTTTTAGAATAAATTCCCATAGTTTTCTCAATATCTCTCTTCCACAATGCTCTGTTCATCCCCCTCACCTAAATTATCTGTATTTTAGCTGCCTTGGGCAGTTTAATATTCAAACTGGGATAAGAAACTCCACCCCTCAGATTTTATACCCAGGTACATCCATATGATGGCTTTGTTGTGAGGTAATCATCCTTCTTTCTAAATATTTTTTTAAATAGATGCTACAGCTGGTTGCAGTGACATGCACCTGTAGTCTCAGTATTAAGGAGGCTTAGACAGGAGGATCAATTGGTCTCAGAAACTTGGGTAGTGTGCAGGTTTTAATATAATCTCCTGCTCTTTCGTACATTCCTGCTTTTGTGAGCAGTAGCTTTCCTTGGACGAGAGCTTTTTACACCTTCAAGTTTCTCAGCAGGCTTGAATACAAAATCTCAGGAAAGAAATGAATTTCTTAGTCAAACTATTCTCCCCAGCCCCTGTCTGCACTTGACTAAACCAATTTAATTATGAGCTTGTCCTTTCTTTAAAATATAGGACTTATAGAAGATGATAAGAACTAGAAAGCACACTGCCTAATTCTACGTTTTTCATAAAAGGCCATTTGTACTGCTGCTGCAGGGAAGACAGCAAACGTCCCTGAAAACTAAGGGAAAAGAGGTGCACATTTGCCTATTTGTAATTTCTGTAACCAAATTGCAAGTGTTATCATTTGCTCAGCCCAGGCCTATTAGGGCCCTTCTCCCTTCTTGATTCTGCCAGGGATGGATTTGGAGTTCATCATATGTAATATTCCATTGTTAGTACCAGTTTTTGTATGTTCTGATAGTAAGTGAGAAAGACACAACCCGAAATATCTCATAAAGAGATTTTTGATATATATAACTGAAAACTCCAGGGTTTGTTCTATCCTGGAGGATGCTAACAGAATCACATTGTATTTTGTTTTATGTTTAAGAATGTGAGAGAGATTCAGAAAGTGGAAATAAAATTTCAGAATAAGCTTTGAAAGTCACATTTTACCTCATATATATATATATATAAAATTATTATTCATCAATTAAAATAAAACGTATACACACAAAAAAGATACACCAAAAATAGAGTGCTAAATACTGACTAATGTGCTGGAGAGAGAGTTAAGGAAATGGAATGAAGAGATGCAGAGGTAGCCTCCCTGCATCTGTACAGTATAATTCTTTTTAAAAACAAATATCTGAAACAAATTGAGTAAGCAAGCAAAACCAACTGAGGGGGCCCGTGTGAGATGTGTGCAGCCCTGTTGGAACACCATCAGCTTCTTTAGCAAGGTGCCATGCCGTCAGGGCTGGGGCTGGTGAGACAGCCTGTCGATCCCACTTGTCTTCTTGTGTCCCACTTTATCTTCGTGGGTTCTCATGTCTTCATAGGTCTGATTTTAATCTTGTTCTCTCCTATTTTATGGCGAGCTTTTCTTCCTGAATGCCACATTCAGACCTATCACCAGAGAGGCAAGGTCTGTGGATTTCTTCACCAGTCTTAAAATTATGCTAGGTTTTTGCTTAGTAATAGATCCCTCATTCTGTATCACTTATAGCTGTTCAATTTCCCTGATCAAACCCTAAGTAGTACAGTAAGTTTTCTCTTTTATGTTCACAGGTGACAAGAGTAACTTCTATTGACATTTCCCCAAGTCTAGTGGAAAAATCTTTGTGTCCCATTTAAGTCTCAAGATTCCTTCTAATTCCTTCTAACCAACTTGGACTGTATAATCATTTCCTACTAATCTCTGACCAGATTGGGAAGAAAATGTCTAATTTATATGTTAACACTTAAATTAATCACTGTGGCCCAAGAAATTCAATGCATTGATTGACCAATTTTGACTCACAGACCTCTGTTTTAGCAAAGTGTTTGCACTGAGGGAGAAGTGGTTGATTTCCAGGAGTTCAAGATGGTGAGAGAGAGAGAGAGAGAGAGAGAGAGAGAGAGAGAGAGGAGAGAAGGAGAGAGAGAGAAGGAGAGACACAGAGAGAGAGACAGAGAGAGAGAGAGGAGAGAAGGAGAGAGAGAGAAGGAGAGACAGAGAGAGAAAGTATTCATTATATGGTGCCCAATGCATCTGTGGAGGCCTGAAAAGTCTGGGTGCTTTTTGTGGCAAGGGAGAGTTATTCAGGGCTGCTAAAAAGAAGAGGACCTAGGAGATTTCTAACTCCACAATTGCAGGGACAGTATTTTATATTCTCAGTCCTAACATTGTGTTGCATACATAGTGGTTGCTAAAAAGTAAATCATTAGTTTGTTGCCTAATATGATCTATGTATTTGAAAGGTGATCAGATATAGTGTGGAATATCAGTAGGAACTATTTGAGCCCGAATTATGGGCTTGCTTAGATATAAAATACAGTTGCAAAGAGAAGGACATTAGGCTAGAATTCCAGAGTATAAAATTGTTTATTGGAAAGGAAGAAGTGCCTATAAAAGGGATTGAGAAACAACAACAGTCAAAATGTAGATCTTTTTGCAACTTCAATGAACTAGTATATAGACTGTCACTCTGAGGAAAATTGGATGTTCAACTTTTCAGCAACATTTGAATGCATTCATGGAAGTACGTGCCTTTTAACAAATAAAGAGAACTGGATTTCTTTTTATTTTTTTTTTCCTCCACAATATTTTTTCATACATGTATCACAAACTCTTACTGAACAATGAGTTTTGGTTGCAAAAAAGGGCTTACTTGTTTGCATCAGTAGATAAATCTTTGTCCAACAAGTTAAACAAACACACACAAGTACTACGGAAATTTTTTACAGGTAGGAAATAAATTGTGATTAATAACCAAATATAACAGGATATTATTTTATTTGGAAATAAAGCAACTGTAAAGACAGAACTTAGTAACAGGTATATATGAAGATTTTGACAATTTATCCAAGTTTATGACAGGATGCCCAAAAGAATCAAAATTTCAGTAAGTGCTATAACATTTTCAGTCACTCCAACTTTGTGTTAACCAATAACCCTCTCAAATGTCTCCTAATAAAATGCACAAATATCTTAAGTTTTTTACTCTAACACAGTTACTTCCACTTTAAGAAATACTTTCTTCAAGTCAGTTCCTGGGTATTTATCTGACGGGGATCATCACCTAAATAGAGCCTCAGGACAATTCTGGTTTTGTGGTTTGTATTGCAGGTTCTCAGGGAGATAGCATGAGGTTGTGCAATATCTTTATATCATCCCTCTCTCTTGGATATAGTGAGTTATTTTCTCATGGCTTACTGTAAAATTACAGACACTAAAAAAACAAATCATACCGTGATTGGTCCAAGAATTTCAGTCATAAAATTGGCACTTGTCAAGTATTCATTATAAAATTCAAAGCATTATACAGATTTTAGTAGTATTGACTTATTCTCACAACATCAGCACCTATGCATAATTACTACTTTCATGCCACCTATACTTTAAATCCCTTGAAGACAGTTTTGTCTCAGTGATAATAGTATTTTTTGATCCTTTGTTCTTTCTGCCTGAGATATTACTGTAAGTTATCAACCCTAAGAGTCTGTTGATTTCTCTGAGTAAATAAAAAAAAAAGTCAGCAATTTACAAGAAATTAAAAAAAAATGAAAATGAAATTTCTCTGCTGGAGACAATTACCTATACTGGGGTGAGATTAGTGAGATGTTTCAGGGTTATGTACATAAAAGGACTTACAATGACTCTCAGTCTCTTCCTTACATACCACGTTGTTTTACTTTTTAAAATGACATTTTAATTAACAAAAAAAATTGTGTATTTTTATGATATATAACATGATATTTTGAAATATGCATACCTTACAGAATGACTGAATCAGGCTAATTAACATACGCATTAGCTCACATATACTGTAATTTAGTGTTAATTATTAAGATTGTCCTTAAATTTTGCAACAGGCCAGCATGTGATCTACGTGGTGGAAGTGTCTGAGTTATGCCAGGAGTATTGCTTGCTAGAAGAGTGGCATTGGCAAGTTTGGTAGCTTTTTTAAAAAACTTCTCTTATTATTCCTTAAACGGTAATATTTAGAATCATATAATAGGATTTTATAAAAAGTAAATGAGTTAGTGCCTTTAAAGTGCTAGTCGGATGTGCCAGCACAGAGAGAGTGGTCCAAAAATGTGACTCTGTGTTTACGATATATTCGTTTTTCTGTGTGATAAGTACACTTAAATCTGCTTGCCCAGCAGTTCTCAAGCATATGTTGGCTGTTTTAACTCCAGGCACTGCATTGCACAATAGATCCCTTGAACATATCCTTTTTATCTAACTGAAATTTTGTGCCCCTTGACCAACGTCCCCCCATTCCCTCCCCGGCCGCTGGTAACCACCTCTCCACTTGTATGAGTTTGACTTTTTTAGATTTTACTTTAATTGAAATGCAGTATTTGTCTTTCTGAGCCTGGCTTATTTCATTTAGCCTCAAGTCCTCTGGGTTCATCGAGAGTCTGACAAATGACAGATTGTTTTAATGCACACACAGAAATAAAACCCTGACAAAATTCAAAGGTGTAAAAGGTTTACAAAGCAAAAGCATGACACAAAAAATTCAAACTCCTATCTAAATGACTTTTAAGATTAAAAAAAAGTGATTGAAATTATTATATGTTGCAGGATAAGAATAAGAGCCTTATGTTAAAAAGACAACATAATTGGTTCAAAGCTAAAGCTAAATGTGATTCCATGATTACACACTAGCACGAAAATGTACCAAAACTTCAACACTGAATGGTGCAAACAACAAAAATTAGAGTCACATGCACAAACATGCAAAATAGAAGGGAAGAAGAAAGAAACTGGGAAGAAAAGAGTAAGATAAGTGAAACAGAAAATAAGAAAAAATGCCAGAACTGTAAAAGAACCATAAGAACTGATTCTTTTGGAAAAATAGAAAAGTTAAACTTCTAGAAAGTAATCATGAAATAACTTTTGTTCAAGAAAGTAGGAATATAACAGCATATAAGTAGGAGATTAAAATTATGAGAGTACTATACACTTCTCAGTGTTAATGCATTTGATTATTTTTATGAAATAACTGATTCTGTGGAAAATACCTAAGGTCTAAAATATACCAAGAAATAGGAAATAAAATAAAAAACACATACTGAAAAATTATTTCCACATAAAACTGAACAAAAACAGATGACATTATAAATGTACAAAGCCCAGATTTAACATTTCCATGACAAATCATGTGGTCAACAGCATAGAAAAGGATGGAAATTTATCTGATGAGGCTTTGAAGATAGTATAGCCTAGAAAGTATAATTGCTGTTATGATTCTAAATTTGAAAATTCAAAATTGCATAAAAACAGATTATAAAAAAATCACCATTTTCAAATATTTTTATTCCATGGGATAATGGTTAAATATTAGAAATATCAAACACATAGTTACCTAATGAGAAAGATGTAGCTCATTTCAGAAAGCTGAAATGTGTATGATAAATTGGAACACTCACTACTTATCAAAGCTTTAAAAAAGGGGGAAGAGAAAAATTCCAGTTTGATTCCAATTTGTCCTCCTACTTTTCAATTTCACGTCTGTGGTTCAACCCCGTAATCTTTTTTCACTCAAAACTATCTTAACTAGTCCTACTTTTTACCCTTCTTTTTCAATTTATCCACTAATCTCTAAGTGACTATTTGATGTAATACAGATCACTTCTCTCATTCTTTTATTTTCATTTAGCTTTTAGCCTAGATTAGATACAAAAGTTGATCATAATCAATTGTAAACAGATTTATTACCTATGTAACTAGTCTATTTTCTGTTACTGCAATGAAGTACCTGAGGTATGGTAGCTTTA
The DNA here is from genome assembly GCF_902686455.1 of Sciurus vulgaris. Taxonomy (NCBI): domain Eukaryota; kingdom Metazoa; phylum Chordata; class Mammalia; order Rodentia; family Sciuridae; genus Sciurus; species Sciurus vulgaris. The sequence continues at coordinate 36,142,456 of NC_136469.1, read as the reverse complement.
TTTTAAAAATGTTTATTTAGCTCAGAGTTATGAAGATGCAAGGTCATGGTGAAGCAACTCAACCGCATGGCAAAAGGAATCACAATGAAGGGAGTACATGTGGGAACTTGAGATCACATCACAAGGCAGGATGTGCAGTGGCCAGGTTTGTTCATTTTATTCTTTTATATCAACCCTCTCATAACAACCAACCTAGGGAACCCACAAAAATCATTTCATTCTCCTCCAGGGGCACACCCCCAAGGACTGAGAGACCTTCCATCAGTCTCCAAGTCCCCACAGTTCCATATCCCCTCCCACATTGCTATCCTCTAGACTAAGCTTTCAGCACGAGCCCTTGGGGGACAAACCACATCCAAACCCAAGCACCCTCTTACTCTTTTGCAGACATTGTCAATATCCCAACTTCATAGAACCCGAATACCACCTGTACCATAATTGCAACCTAACAGCTGAACACAGACAGTCTAATTAGTCTCGCTTTCAGTTGTTAACCCCAAACCTCAAACACACCTAACCTTGCCTGGCACTCTTACTCAATTTCCCATTATCTGGATGACTGTGTTACCTTTGATCTTTTTGTTTTAAAGCTCCCCCAACTTCCTGGAAGCCTCACTTCCAGAAGACCATTCGATCTTATAATTCATGGAATAATTAGATGCAGGATATTAAAACCTCTTATTTAAAAATGCAAGAATGTAGCTATGTTAGTGTGCATAGTGTTGTATCCTACCTGTTAAAATGACTCTGCCCCATGAGGCCAATTCCTCCACTAGGGATTTGTCACATTCACGTGAAACAAATCTGATAGTTGTCTTCATTCTGCCTGCTACAATGGAAGTAGCTCTTCAATAGTCACAGGCAAACCACTCTGTTCACCTGAATTTTATCTCAGGCCTTCTTGGGATTTCTCTACCTGCCCCCATATGGAGCCACAGTTTCTCCACCTCCAATTGTTTCATTCTGATGTACAATGGGACTAAATGTATCATAAATCTTAGTTATTAAAGCAACTATAAATACAACAAAACAACAGAATTTTGACAGCATTAATTTAACTTCTCTGTATTTAATTTGGCAGAACTACAAATAATTGCCCTCACTCCTTGCTTTGTTTTAGCACTTTAAAAGTGAATGGAAGGGGCTGGGACTGTAGCTCAGGGGTAGAGTGCTTGCCTAGCACGTGTGAGGCACTGGGTTTGATACTCAGCATCATATATAAACAAATAAATAGACAACAATAAAGGTCCATTGACAACTTAAAAAATATTTTAAAAATGTGAATGGAAAATTCGCATTTTTTGTCCTCAAAAGTTTTTTAAAGATATGATCACACACACACACACACACACACACACACACACACACACACACACACACACTTCTTTTTGAGCTACAATAGATGAGAATTCAAGCAATGTAAAGTATAAGCATCTTTCTATTGCTGATCCCTAATTTTCAGTTTCTTTCTTTTTAAAGTGGTTTCTTTTTGTTTGTTTTCACAAATAATAGTATGTTTCACTTTTCTCCTCTATTTATCAAGGAGATCTTTCATACACAGGCATGTCATATTCATTCTGAGTGTTTCATAGTTTGCTGTCACATAAATATATTTCTATAGACATTTCCCAAAAGTGAAGATTTAGGAGGCTTGCCATCTTTTGCTAACACAGGAAGTACTGCTTTGAAAATATTTGTAATTATATTTTTATGGCATAGGTTGATAGGATCAACTTTTAAAAAGTGGAATTATCACACTCAAGGATATTCTTATTTACAGTGGTGATAGATGCTGTGACATTGCATTCTGAACGGCTGCAACTGATACTGCATGGGAGTGACTGTTTCTCTGGGTCCTCATACATTATAGGAAGGGAAATTTGCTTTTTGACAAATACATTAATTCTGATTTGCATTCATTTTGTAATGATTAGGGCTGGTCATATCTTTAGATTTTAAGAGAGTATTTGTTTTTTTCCTTTGCATTCACATCCTCAACCATTTTTCTCTTAATTTGGTTATTGAAAATTGTTTCATTGATTTGTAGGGGCAATGTACATATTATGAAAATTAGCATATCAGCATGTGTATTACTGAAAATTTCAAGTTACTAAGTTTTTAAACTTTGTATATTTTTTTGCCATGAAAAAACTCAATTTTGATGAGCTCAAATTTATAATTTTTTTTTTTTTTTTTTTTGGTGGTGTTGGGGATTTGAACCCAGGGTCTTGTGCTTGAGAGGCAAGCACTCTACCAACTGAGCTATCTCCCCTATAATTTTTTAAAGAAGATTTCAACCATGTTTAGAAAGGTTTTACCCCATTCTTTCAAAGGCCTTTCCTAACCAAGAATATAAATGAACTTGACAGTTTTTCTTTCACATTATTATGCTTCAGTTTTTTTCACTTTAAGACATCTAATCTATCTTTCCTGAAAGTCTTCTCATGGCTTCTTTGATTTTTTTTTTTTTTTTTTTTTTTTTTGCCTATTTTTACCTAGCAGGGATTTTTCCTCTATTTTTCTGTCCCTTCTGTTTTATCTGATCTTTTTTTAAATTAAATTTATTTTTAAGTGATACAAACAAAAAGTATGTATATGTACATTCAATGCTTTGATACATGTATGCTTGTATAATGTTTCAATCAGATTAAACATATGCATTTCCTCAAAATTTATCTTTATCTTTATGGTGAAAATGTTCAAAATCCTTTTCTTTAGCTTCTTAAAATGTATTTAGTACACTATTGTTATCCGTAGTTACCTACTGTGCAATAGCACTCAGGAGCTTCTTGTTCCTATCTGTAACTTGGTACCCATTGATCAACCTCTCCCCATGCCTCCTTCCCTCACTCTTCCCAGTCTCTGACTTACAAATGCTATAATACCCTTGGGTCGTTTTCTTTAGCTGTGCTTCTCTCTAGGCGACTTCATTGTCACCTAGTAACTTATATATTGTATTTATGATGATTAGAAACATTTAGATTTTAAAAACTACCATCCTCCTAGTTAATCGTGTTGCCCTGGAAAAACACAGGACCACAAACTTTCAACAGGAAGTACGCATGTGCTTCTTTTAAAAACTCTCAGAAGGAATAACTGACTCCTACTTCATACACATTATGTGAGCTACAATTTTCATATTTGGGATAATATTCTGACAAGATGGTACAAAACTTGACTTTGACCCTAGCAAAAGCCAGACATAATATAATTTCTACTCTGGATGACCAACAAATGAGTGTAACTTCATTAGTAAAGTTTATAGACAATTTATATCTTTCTTTTTTTCCTCTTAACTAATTGAAGGAAGATTTACACCATAGCAGTACCTGTATACTACGAAAGAAGCACATAAACACAAGATGAAGCTAAGAAAAAAAAAGTGTGTTTTTCTACAAGCACGGGGGTGGATTTGTTGCCTGGGTTTTATAGTCTGAAGCTAGGCTTCAAACCTTGTGTCAAGGAGTAACCATCATTTTGTTATCTGACCATTGCTTTATATTGTAGTTGGCAGCTGTGTTCTGTCCTGAGTTTCAACTGCTACTATAGAGAATGCTCATATTCTGAGTGTACCATAGATCATTCTGCAACAAAAAGATTAGGTGATGAATCCAAATCCAACTACAGATATGTTCTAAAAAACCTCCTGATCAGCAAAATATCAGTGATGGTGAAAACTTGATCATCATAGACTAATATTTCCTTGCCTCATTCTGTACTTGGCAAAGAGGGGAAACGGAGAAAGAGAAAAGCAGCCCCTGACACGTGGGACTGGCCTGTCCTGGTCAGCTAGACTGGTATGATGAGCTGGCCTGACACTTGGAGTTAAACCTTTTGTTTTCCCTTTGGTCATAAACAATTTCACAGGACATCAACATCAGACAAGGTCACTCTGTGACCAGGATAAATCAAGACAAAAGCAAGCCCACTTGTAGTCATGTCTGAACACAGACAAAACATAAATACTGTCCAAGCCATAAAATACCAAACACACTCCATCCTGGCAAACATGAGATGCCTGCTGTTCCTTTCCCACTTACAGCCTTCCTCCCAGGCGAGTCTTCCCTCCCTCCAGAAAAGATTTATTAGGGGAACAGTCTGTGCTCCTGACAACCTCTAATCCAGAACAAAGCTTTGTTGCCTGAAACCCTTCTCCCAGATCATCTGACACAAACCTTAATATGTTGATGGTGAGTTTTAGGAATAAAAAAATTAAAAATTATTAAAATATGAGAACATAAAGAATTAAAAATTCTTAATATGTCTAGTTAAGTTCCTCCTGAGGAAGAAAAGCAAAAGCAGTCAGCTGATGTCCAATGGGAGAAAGAAAAATGAAATAATTTAAAATGGAAATAGAAATAATCAAGTCTTGAGCACTTTAGCATGTGTTGAGTAAGTAAATTAAATGTAGGAGAAATGCACAACATGGGTATGAACACAAGATTTTAGTAATTATTTTCAAAATGAAGTTAGTCATCTACTGCTTACCTTATATTGATATTTTATAGTAATATTTAATTTTTCCTGTGCTGATTTCTGTTCTACTAGATATACATTATTTTGTGAAAGTCCAGTGACTTATTATAGATTTTCTTTTTCCTGTTTTATAGCAAGTATAGGGGTTGTTACATGGATTCATTTTATGACTCCATATTCATGAATATGTAAAAATTCATATAAATCCATATGTATTCCTTAGAATTATGTTACATAATTTTATACATGTCATAGAGGAAACAGACACATAGAGCAGTAAATGATCAAATAGAGACAAAACTAAGATTGTTCAGGTAAAATATTTGAAATGAATCAAAAACAGAAAGGAAAAGTTCTTTATAGTTGGATCAATGGAAGGTGATTCTACCATTAAAAATAAGACACACGGATACAATGGAAAATCAAGCAAATCTGAAAAAAATTCAGAAGACCAGGATCCACTGAGAGGCAAATAGATGATCTTTTTCTTTTAGCATGTTTAAGATCTAATGAGAGCCTAGTTTATTTGGCCTGGACTCCTTCCTGGCTAGCAGGCCACTTCGTCCTCCAATGCTCAGGCTGTTTTAATTAATCTCCAAGAGTTGCAATGGCTTGATTTTTATGGGAAAAGAAATGAACAGTTTAGCTCTAAAAACCCTTTCTATGGGCACTCAGACACAGGGTGAGATGAATGGACAAATGAAAGATCTTTCCTAATCCTGGTAGTTTACCAAGTGCAAACAGTAGATGAAAGTGCCTTTGTTTTGGTTTCCACTTTTTCTTCAGAGGAAATGCCCAGCCAAGACTGTTCATTGTTTATAAAAGTCTCCTGGATTTTGTCTTTTTCAGAGCTGATTGCTTTTTGAAAGGGGAATGTGAGAGAAAAAGAATGTAACTAAGAGACAAATAGTGTCTTTGGACTATGAGAGTGTCTTTGGGTTTAAATCTACAAATCTCCAATACAATTCCATGCTTCTCCAGGTTGTTTCTGGCAGATATTTGAGCAGTATTTGCCTCATTAGTTTTTGTCAAGACCACCGATTTCTCTGCTTGTTTTGCAGTAGGCTTTCCTCCAAAGTTGAAAAAAATATATTAATCTGACGTATATGTCTATACATAATTTTCTCAGTTTATATACTTTGCTATTACCCCCAAAACAATTCCGATTCTGTGTTAACACCCTGTCTAAACACAGGAATACTGAACATTGCATTCTTTTTTGGCTCAACAAGTAGCCATCAAGAATATGCTTTAAATACAAGGTAATGGCAAGCTTGTATATCATAGGAAAACATTTGGACTTTGTTATGTGGATGAATGGAGACTTATTGCATATATTTAAGCAATGGAATCTGCATTAGCATTCTGATCAGATGCTGTTTTTAGGAGAACTTGGCTGTAACTCAAGTAAGAAGTTTTTATAGGTGACATAAGCAGGTCTCTAAAGGGAGAAAATATTCAAGAAATATTTCTAATTAAAAAGTTACAGGACTTGGTGGCTAGTTGATTTGCGAATATGAGGAAGAAGAAATAGTCAAGGTTGATTTTTGGTTATTTAACTTAGATGAAAGGTGGCATGGGACAACTTGAAAGAGATCAAAGAAGAGGAAGTGCAGGTTTAGATGGCAAAGTGATGAATTCAGCCTGAACACATTGACTTTGAAGTGCTTGGTTGTGGGGGAAATATGGGCTGGAAAATGGATTTGGGAGTCATTAGCATTTTGGTTAAAATGTTAAATTTTCAGTCATATTGAAGTGGGTTTCCATGTATTTTACCCTCTTTTTCTCTGTGTCTACTTTATGGCTCTAAGAAAACTTCAAACTCTTAGACACACAGGTAAATGAGAAACTTGTAATGACACTGAGAAGTCTCTGTTTTAAAATTTTTGTATTTTTCTCACTTCTCCAATGGATCAGTCACTTCTAAGTTCCAAACACATACTTGTTTGATAAATATGTTTTGTTTCTCCTTGAACTTTTAATTAGAAGGAAACAAACTACAGTTTCACTGGGATATTCAATTGGCAACAATGTCAATGTCACATAGTCATGGTCAATATTGGAATGATGACATTAAGAAATGAACTCTATTTTGTACTGTTAAATAACAGTGCTAACATTGTGTTACTTTGTGTGTTTTATTTCCAAGAACCTCTATAAAATTTGATGTTTTCCAGGATCTTGAAACACACTAGAAAAACACTAATATAACGCCAAAGAATTATGACTTCCAGGTTGCCTCAGGTGGCTTACAGGAAGAGGAAACAAAATGTTTAGATATTCTCTTGACCCAGAAAATCTTACAAAATTGTGCAAATCAAGAAGTTCAAATCCTCATGTTCACTTTAAGAATACCTGATAAACTGCCCAGGCCATCAAGGGTGGGAATATCTGAAAAGCCACCAAGTATCTGAAAGATGTCACTTTAAAGAAGCAACATGTGCCATTCTGGTGTTATAATACAGAGTTGGTAGGTATGCCCAGGTCAAACAGTGGGGTTGGATGCAGGAACAGTGGCCCAAAAAGTATATTGAATTTTTGCTGCACATGCTTAAAGATGCAAAGAGTAAGAGTTCAGTAATCAGTTCTCTGATTACGAAACATAATTAGGTGAACAAAGAACCAAAGATGTTCCACCATAGTTGCAGAGCTCATGAGCTCATACCTGAGCTCCCTTACAACACTGAGATAATCCTCACTGAAAAGCAACACATGCTTCCTAAACCAAAAGAGGGGGTTGCAGAAAAGAAAAAGATATCCCAGAAGAACCTGAAGAAACAAAAACTTATGGCATGGAAATAAATTCAGCATAAAATAAATGCAAATGTAAATTTAAATATAAGTTAAAGAGAATCAGGATTTCCAATGCATTTTAACATAAATTTTGAAATACAAAGTAAGAGTAGGGTGTATCACTCATAAGGAAAATATATTATAAATCCAGAATATCCCCTTCCATATTAAAAGAATGTCAAAATGAGGATGCAACTTGTTGAGAATTCAAAAAGAAAACAAAAGTTATTGATGGATTTTCTGATTAATATATTTGAAAATACAAAATAACTTTTACTACTAGTAATGTATACCCAAAGTATAAGTTACATGATATTTTGCCTTCATAGACATGTGTATGTCTCTTACAGACTCAGAAAATAACTACATGCTTAAGAGAAACCTGTTTCATGTTTACTGATGAAAATATTGTTAGGAGATATCTGGTCTCTCTGAACTAACAGAAATTCCACATATATCTCAACCTATTTCATAACTATTTCTTTTAAAAATTTTAACTGCCATAACAGTTGGGAAGTTACAAAGCTTTCATTAAGAATCCCTTAAAATATTCATTGTTCACCAATAACCAAATAAAAGTGGTAGTCAGCTTTCCAAAAGAGGCTTGGATAATACAGCTTTTTATTCCAAGCTGATGCAAGAGCCAAGACTTTAAGATTCACAGAACTATTTGGGGAAAGCATCGGCTCTTTGATATCTTTAGAATATTCATTCATTTTATGAAGTTGTATTAAGAATCAGCATTTGAATTCATGTCTTTTCTCTGAGCTTTGCTGCCCTCTAGTGATATCTTCTCCTGTTCAAATCTACTTAATCATTGTCTGAATTAAATGTTTATGGAAGCCAATATTGAAAGATTTCCAGTGTATATACAAAACAATAACTTTGCCTTAAAGTTAATGCCACTGGTTTCACAGAATAAATTGCCTGGATTAATCTTTATACCAAATGTAAGTTGGAAAGAGAATTAATATTCTAAGTAATTAAAATAGTAAAGGTGAAAGTATGATTTGGCATACTATTTGGGGATGAACACTGACTAGTGGAGTCATATAAAATTAACACTTTAGAACCAAGTAATGTCATATTGGATACATTTCCACATATGAAAGTAACAAAAAATGAACTAAAATAAATATAAATTTTCTTACAAAGTTGTTAATAACTTTAATGCTAAGACAATACAAAATTGTGAATGTACATGGCTTCAAGTTGAGAAATTCTTATGAAACTGTGTGCATATATACATAAAAATGTATACACACAGATACACATATATACTATATATCACATATATATGTGTGTTTGCATGTGTATAAAAATATGTGCCATCATGTTGCCATTAAAATCAGAAAATATACAATTATATAATCACATACTTTCAACCACATAGCATATAAGATTTCTAAGTACAACATACAGTGGTTAGTACGTAGAAATGGAGAACAATAAAATTAGGAAGTTTTACCACTGGTAAATGGAAAATGGATTTGTATTTATGTGTGTTTTTTATTTGTTTTTACTGTATGGATGAATAATTCTATATGAAATAAAAATTAAAGGAAATGGCATGTGCATGCATGATAGGGTTTGGCGAAATACTGTCAAGTATTATTTTCATTTAACCTTGCTTGGATCACAGCTGGGGCTTATAGATTTGTAGTGCTTGACTGAATAGCCACCTGGCTATTATAAAAAATTCATGGTTTCAGGCAAGATTTCAATCACTGCCACTTTTCTAAAGGTGAAAAATAAAAATCCTACCTTTATTCACATGAGTGCCCTGACTGGTAACATCCATAATATGATACCTACAGTGATTTAGTGAAAGGGGGATGGGGGAAGCTTATCTTTGATATGATACCTTAGAGTATCTTTTTTTAAAATAATTTTTTAGTTGTAGATGGGCACCATACCGTTATTTTATTTACTATTTTTATGTGGTGCTGAGGATCAAATCCAGTACCTCACCCGTGCTAGGCTAGCACTCTACCATTGAGCTACAATGCCACCCACTGATCTTTTACTTTAATTTGGTTTACCATCAAAATTTCCCTAATTGTTTAAGTTCAGAGGTCATTCTTAATATTCTTAAATTCACAATATCTCCAAACTTTTTACACTGGATGACTTTAAAAGAGATGAAACTGTCTTTCTTATCTGTTTTTGTTTGTGAAAACTCACATCTCCACTCTTGTAGTTTTCCTTTTAACATGGGCCTTACTAACGATTTGCTCTGTCTTTTGTTGTATCTCAATGTCCTTTGCTTTGGAAATCTAAGGCTCTTGGCCTTAAGAATTTCTCTCAGTGGCTGCCTCTATACCTGACTGCTCTTCTCTTCTTCCATTCAGCAATCTCAGGGGCCTCCTGCTTTCAGCTCTTTGGTTGTTCCCTGTCAAATCTAATACAATTGTAAAAGGAAGTTGCCCTAAATCAAGATTAAAGGATGGTGCAGATTAATGAGTTCAACACCTTTTTTTATTTTTTAATTGTTCTTCTTAGTTATACATGATAATGGAATGTACTTTGACATATCATACATACATGCAGTATAACTTCCCATTCTTGTGGTTGAACATGAAATGGAGTTACATGGGTTGTATACTCATGTAAGAGCATAGGAAAGTTACGGCAGATTCAGTCTACTATTTTTCCCATTCCCATCCCTCTTTCCTTTCCCCCATTCCCCACTGTCCAATCTGATGAACCTCCAATACCCTCAACTCCTTGCCTATTGGAAGTCAGCACCCACATATCAGAGAAAACATTTGGCTTTTTGGATTGGCTAATTTCTCTTAGCATGACAGCCTCCATTTCCATCCATTTACCAGCAAACGCCATCATTTCATTCTTTGTGGCTGAGTAATAGTCCATTGTGTATATACACCACATTTTTTTTATCCATTCATCTGTTGAAGGGCACTTAGGTTGGTTCCATAGCTTAGCTACTGTCAACACCTTTTTTTCAAAAAAATGATAGACTCATAAGTTCTCCTAAGACCGTAGACCTAAGACACCACATTTGGTGGTGGAACAAGGATTAGAAATCATGTTGTCTGACTGCCAGACTGTTTAATATACCTCTTACCACACCAATTCTTCTTATTTTCTGGATAATTTCCAATTTCTCTCCTGTGTGATTGTTTTCAAAATTCTCTCCAGTCATCCAGGCATGATATCATGCTATAATTTCATTTTTTTTCTTCAAAATTTAGTTATTTTGTTCTTTTGCATAGATTCTTCCCTACAAAACTTCTGGACTTTTCCATTTACAGTGTCAAGGATTTCTACAAGGCTTATAACCAAAAATAATGGACAATTTTTACATTTCTTTCCATCCATGAGATCTATTCCAAGAGATAAATATCTTGGTATTTTTTACGTTTCTCCCGAGCTTTACCTTCATGTCTATTAAAAGCAGGTGTAAACCTTAGTTTGTGGTTTCCATTTCTCAGGTAATAGTTCTTTGATCTCTTCCTTAGAGAATAAAGATTTATTTCTCTAAAATATTAATGTTCTTTTTTTTCCCATCTTTTCCCTATCCTGTTAATGTAATTGTTTTAGTTTTTGGTTAAATATATATTCAGTATTTTTGCTATTGTATTTATATAAATGTTATTTGTTCCCAAATTCTATAAATGTGCCATGATTGCATATTATTTCTTATATAATTTTGGATTTTCTCAGAGATAGGTAACTGCTTAATTTTTGTTTAGTAAGTATTTTATGTACCCACCTTTATTCCATGCACAAACACCTGGAGAGAAAAGTAACTCCTTCCTTCACACTTTATACAAATAATATGACTTATCAATTTTGTTTCACTCCGAATGATGCTCTTTGAGGATCCTTTGTACAACTCTGATGTAGATGGAGAGCAGTCTTCCTGGGCTTTTCCTTTTATGTCATGTTGAGTTTCAAATACTTCACTCCTCTTTTAGACCTCCTATCTGAATTTGAAACTTTCTGCCTGCTCCTTGGTTATTCTTTTATTGTAATGAAGTTCATCTGATAGTTCTTGAGAATCGGTGTTATGGAAAGTAATTTTCCTTTTTTATTTTAGAGCTACATATATGAAAAATTGAAAAACTTGATTCTACCTTCTCATTTAATTGATAATTTTTCAGTTCAGAGTTCTTGATTGAGAGTCATTCTTCACAGAACATTTAGAGCATGATTGCATTTTTTTCATATTCCAATATTTCTCTTAGGAAAGTTATACCACAATAATGGCCTGTTTTTCTCTATGTTTCAGTTCCTTGAAATCTGACAGTTCTGTGCTTTGCTGTGAATATCTTTTCAATCATTGTGGCAATTACTCCTCAGACCTTCCATAGATCCAAATATTTCAATCCAAACACTCCATTATTTTCTTCACTCTTTCCTTTATTTCATCTTCTCTTTTGTCTCTTTTTGAGATCTTAACATTTGATAGTTTGACTTGAGTAATAAAAAATCTCTAAAATTTTATCTGTTCTTACCTATTTTCCATTTTGTCTTTTGGCCACACCTTCTGGAAGATTCTCTCTTCTTTATATTCCAATCTTCCTGTATAATTTTTGGGGGCCTCCATATTTTTAATGTCTAAGGGCTTTTCATGCTAGAATACCTCTATCCCATGTAAGTATGATAGTCTTAATATTCAAAGTTTATGGGTATGTTGTATACTTTTATAGCTTTAAAGCTATTGATTACAGGGGTTCTTTGCATGTTTTCTTTTATTTTTCCTGCATTGCCTTAGTTTTTCTACATTGCTTATTTCCCTTGCTTGGCTTATTTATTCCTAGTTAGAAATATCACTTTCCTCATACTTAGTTGTTTTTGATATTTAAAAAACAGAACCCTAGACACAGATTAGAGGCAATGTATTTTATTTCAGGGCTTGTAGACTAGTGGGATTTTCGGTAGGGAAATTAGATAGAGATCCAGTGTTTTTCCACTTATAATTTAGACTTTTTCCTTGAGTCAGTGAGGTACCAAAGAAATGACTTCCCCAGTCTTCCGCCTGTGAGGAAAGAAGCTTAAGTATGATGTGGGTCTCACTGTCCATTGTGTAGGTCATTATGGAATTCCTCTAACTGTGGTGTGGACTCTCATCTTTGTGTTTTGTGCCTCTGTGTTTTGTGTATCTCCAGAGAATAAATCTCATGCTGTTGAGTTGAGTGGAGACAAGGTAAGATGCGACCTAGTCTTGGAGGAAATTTGAGGGAATGGGAAGATCTGATCTAAATGCTTCTTAAGGGAAGTTTCCAGCAGTCTTCCTGTTGAGTGCTTATCATTCCCAGGCTCCACAGGAACCTGATGCCTCTAACTTTCAGGTCTTTCCTGGATTCTAGAACATGACTGAACGTCTTGACATTCTCATTTCCCATTTTTTTCTTTCTTTCTCAGTCTTTTTCTTTTATTCCTATTTCTAATTTTTCTTTTTTAATTTTGTGCATGAAAAAAAAAAAAACTTTATGGAATTTTTATGGGATTGTAAGAAGAAACACAGTTAATCAACATCATTCACCAAAACTTAATTCCTCTCTTTTTATCCCATTTCCATTACCTTAGATCATACGTTAATCATTTAATACTGGGATAATTGAATTAGTTTCTAATAACTAGAACTAGTTTCCTTCCCTCCAGTTCTTTTAAATCTTAACAATATGTCTGGTTAACTGCTTCCAATAGAAAAAGCCTGAAGATTTTGAGTCCAGGGATGATACCCGTGTTCTGAGTCCTGTTCACCTGTGTTGAAGATTGAACACCTGAGAAACACTGAGGTTAGCACAAAAAGTTTTATTTAAAGGTTAGAACAGAGAGTGAGAGAGAGGGACAGAGATTCCTCCTCAGAGTAAGGGGTCTGAGTTGGTGCCAAGAGAGCAGAGCATCTTTCCCCTTTTATCCTTTCTTCTCTGATCTTGCCAATGTGAAACGGTGGGAAAGCAGCCTTCCAGGGATACAGGCAGGAAGGGAGCTGCCCAGGAGGTACTTCATTAACAACTCCTTGTTGGAGGAACAATTCCCTGGAGGCAGGTAACCTTGACAACAGGTTGGAGGAAGGGGAAGTGCTCTGAAGGTATTAGCATTTTATTTCCTCTTGAATCAGCCCCCATCTTCCTGACCCAACCACTCATAACTGACATTGACTGTCCTTTTGTCCCCACCCACAACATCGCTCTAATTAGGTCAGTTAGCTGGTCAACAAACTTTAGATACTTTTAAGTTTCTAAAAAGTGAATTTCCAACCCATCCATCATTTATCCAAGTTTCTAGGCTTTTTTTTTTTTTTTTTAAGCCAAACTTCAATATGAATACTTTCCTTATACAAATGACCTAACTCATTATCTCTGGAAAATGTACATCTGGTTTCTCATCATTCTTGGAATTACCCATTGTTGTCTTCATTGAATCTTATTCCTTCTTCTTAATTCCTCCAAGAAGTCTTTTCTGATTCTTCTAGTAGGAAAAAAAAAAAAAAAAAATACTTGTGCCAGATTTGCCTTATACTTCTATTCATTATAGTATCTGTAATCCTAGATTTTTATATTTTTTATTTTTCTCTGCTAGACTCTAAATTTTATTGAAGGCCAAGATTTTGACATATTTATTGCTGTACCACTCTTCAATAAATATTGAGCGCCTATTGTATGCCAGTTCCCATGATAATAGTTCTCCAGTTTTCCCTAAGGGACAGATAAAGTCACATGGGCAGCAGTTCTCAGAAAGAATGAAAACTGATACTGGGATCCCCGTGTCTCAGTGGAGTTCAGAAAGAGGACTCCAGCTTCTGAGAAGGTGGATGTAAGTGAGCCTCATCGCAAGCCTTACAGGAAATGAAAGTAAGGTCAGACCTCAATTCTATGATAGATCTTTAAAGTGGGTGAAGAATAAACTATCTCTTCATTAGTCAAAGGACAAAGGAACAGAGCAGGACTAAGAACAAGGATGACATGGATGGAATTCATTGGAGTTTTTTTAGTGAAAACTTTGCCAGATCCCTTCATCTCAGGCAGGGGAGATCCCCAGACTTACAGAGCTCTTGATGGGCTGGGGTATAGCTCAGTGGTAGAGCACCTGCCTAACAAGGTGAAACCCTGGTTCCAGCTTCAGAACTTATTTAGTTACCAAATGATGTACGTGGTAAAACTATTTATTCACAAATATAAATGAATAAATAAATAATTAATAACAGGTGTTGATTCTGAATGCAGAGGTGGTCTAGTATTTGCACTAGTGGGCCCTTATAAGCTCATAAAATCCTTAGAGTTCTAGAAGGCCAAACTTCACAGAAAGTTTTTGACTCTAGTATGTGAATGTCACTGTCACATCAGAAAGAGTTTTGTATTTTTCCCTTAATGATTATGAAGGGCAGATTCTACGTATTTCAGAAGATTCTCAATTAGCACATAATTTTTAAGTTAAATATATATGGTAAAGTTCCTTCATATATCTAATCATAATAATCCTACTTCATTTATGCTTATTCAGATCTTATATAGAGTGTTATATTTTTAAAGTTTTATTATTTTATGGATTTAAAAAAATTCACCCACCTCTAAGTTGTTGAAGAGTAGGGATAATGTCCACTCATGTTTATTACATTTATCGTATTGAAAATGTTAAATTGAAGAGTCTTGGGAAAAATAATACTTTCAGTATCAGCATAGATAGGTCCAGTTATCAATGATTCTATGAACTAATTGTGTGACTGTGTTTGGTCCCTTAAACTCTTAAATATCGTCTTAGTTTTCTTAGTTAATAATGCAACATAGTTATTCTTGCAAATTAAATGGTTGTGAGGAATAAATAAGAAGTATGTAAAGATACTCTGTGAAAACACTTTAACCACAGACCTTTCAGGTATTAATTGAAGTGAACAATGAATGAACATCCTCTGATTGACTCCTATCAGTGTTCTTCTCCTGAAGCTAAGCAGAAGAGTCTCCCTGCTTTATTAATGACAATTAATGAGAATGTCAGTGGGGTATTCATTAAAGGATGGTTGAAAGATTATCTTGCCCTCCAAATTTCCAACAATCTCCCTGACCATGTGCATGAAATTATCTTTATTTTTCTAATTTTTATAGTAAGTATTTGAGTCCTTAGGGTGCAATTGTTAACATCTAAAAAACAACATGAATATCCATTTACACACTTATCTAGATTAGTCTGTGAATAGAGAGCAGAACTTATTGAAAATGTCCTAAGAAAGACAGGAGTGTAGAGAGACCTATGGAGATAAGCAAGCAATGGTATTTCAAATGAATGCATTGCTTACTCATTACTTAGTCTCTTTCCAAAATTCAATTTTGAGGTATAACTAGACATTCTCTCCCCTCCCTTTTTATGTAGCTTTATTGAACCAACTGCCATATATAGGCAATGTGTCAAACATTGAAAACATGTAAAAATAATTGCCTGTTTCCATAAATACTTGGAAAGCCCTCCTTTGTAGCAGAAATTCCAAGTCTTGTCCTCCAATGATATATAATAATGAATAAACTATCTCTTATTGAACTCAACCAAAAAGGAGGTTACCAATTAGATGAGATCAGAATATATCAATACATTTCACAATTCTATGTGATATATTATTTCTGCTTTGTAATTTATTTTTGATAGATGTATAAAAAATCTCCAACAACTTCTTAATACTTTTTGAGAAATATAAACCCATGCAATAAAATTGCAGCTATTCCTGGATACAGACCTGCTTCTTGCTCACCTTGTCAGTGTGCATGCAATGAAGTAAGTACATAATGTAAACATAGTCTGAGATGTAATTAATTTTTAAATACAAGTCAACTTTTATTTGTTAGGCATCTGTTAAATATAAAACACTCTTCTAAAAATGTCTGTTTATATCACTGTGTGTCCAGGTGTAGAAAGAAAGGTTCCAGGGAAAGCATAGAATCTTTAAAAAATATTTTTGCATTATTACCATAGGATTATATGGTACTGAGGTACTGAGGTTGTCATTTGACAAAACGCTTGCTCTGACACAGCTTACATAATGGTGGAGAGAAAATTAATAAGTAAAAAAATATAGAAGCATAACATTCTGAGAATGAGTGCTATGGAGAAAAAAGTAATGTAGACAAATAGATAGAGCCGCAATTTCAACTTCCACCATCAAGAAAGGCTTCTCTGAGAAGATGGAATAGAACTAACAGGGGAGACAAGAAGGAACAAGGATAGAGAATGCCCCAGATTTGTGGAACAGCAAAGTGCCAATGGTGCTGGAACAAAGCTAGAAAGAAGGGATAGCATGACTGATTTCAAAAGGAATAGGGGAGAAGAGGTCAAGTACTCCTACGGACTGCTACAAAGTGTCCGACTTCCATTCTGAATACTATGAAAGTCAGTGGAGTTTTTAAGTAAAGGAGTGGCATAATCTGAAAACTGAGATGGGAATTTGTAGGTGTTTTCTTCTTATTGACTCACTCTAGAAGTTTAAAACAGACCAAAAAGACCTTGTAGAAGTAGGAGGTGATGATCTATACTGCTATTAATACATCAAGAATTGACTGGGTTGAACCAAGGTGGTAGAGGTGAGGAAAGATACGGTTACACTTAGCAAAAGATGAAAATTTGTCATATAAAATTTATTAATGAAATGGATGTATAGTGTGTAAGAGAGAAATTAAGAATAACTCCAGGTTTAAGGGCCTGAGCAACTGGAAGAATGTGGTTGATAGTAACAAAAATGAGGGAGGAAATTGATATATCAAGGAGAAAGCTTAGGAGGTTGATTTTGAACATGTCCAGATGTGATTATACTTCCTAGCAGAATGTAGGGTAGGCAGCTGGATATGTGAACCTGGAGTCAGGGAGAGAGTTCTGATCTAGACATAGAGTCAAATTAGAAGAGTTGAGAATTGCATATTAGAAAAGGCAAAACGTCCCTAGATTTGAGGTTTTCTAAGAATTTTAGATGTAGGGAGGTCAAAAAGGAGACAGTGTTGAAAAAGCCAGGAGTGGAGAAGAAAGTCATGAGCATGACTTCCTCCAAGACTGTCTCCAGGGGGAGGAGTCATCAGCTGTGTCAACCACTTTTGATAGGTCATGTAAGTATTATGAGTACTGACCTTGGACTTAGCAATGGGGAGCTCCGTGGTGACATTTTCCAGAGTAATTCTGATGAGAGAGGAGATGAAAGTACAAGTGACATGTGTGCATGAAAGAATTAAAAGAAAAGTTATAGAAGGAGACAGATGTAAAAGTACAGTTTCTATGGTGATGAAAATGAGCCAGCAATAAAGGGAAAAAATGAGGGAGCAGGAGTGAGGAGGAGTTGAAATCATATCCTTAATTCACTTTGAGGTGCCCGGATCTCACACACCAGTGCAGGATTTAGCATGCACAAAGAACAAATGAAATTCTCCCTGGAAATAGGAAAGAGGTAGGGTTAGATAAGTCCAGTGGCACCTAGGTGGGAGCAAGTGGAAATTCTGACTGCTCTGTTTTCTCAGTGATGTAGACAGCAAGGTAGTACTTCAAGCTGTCAAGGAGTTTTATAGTAAAGAAACAAAAGGACATACTAGATAAAGGCAAATATTATCATAGCTGAAGTAGATATATCTTGTTGAGCAAACAGGACTCATGGGATGCTTCCATGAAACAACTTTCTTTTTGTCTTCCTTTAAATTTATTCTATTGGGCCTGTTTTACATTCTAATGAATGAAATTAGGGTAAATTGCCACATTTATCCAGTCATTTTCATTAATAAAAATCCCCCAATGAGCAATTAATATGTGCAGAGTATAATCAAAATTTTGATAGATCAGGAGGATGCAGACTGAGGTATAGACCTTGGATTTAGCAATGAGGAGCTCCCTGGTAACACTTATTAATACTATTATTTTGTTATTACTTTATCCCAGTTAAAACTTAGTTCACCTTACCAGTGCAGGCCTATTACAAGTTGGTTTCCTTTAATGAGAAACACGTCATAATCTAGTTTATTTCCTTTTCTATTTTTAAGGTTCCTAATCCCTCTGTGTTTGACACTGGGTGGGGACAGTGTGGGAGATAGAGGAAAGGACAGAAAAGCTCTTTGTTAGCACTCTCATGAGCTGGTATAGCATGTTGTGGGCCTGCAAGGTGGTTAATTAAAGCTGAATTTCCCTCTGCTGGGGAATTTGTGCTCCTTTCATGTGTGTGATGTGTCCCATCTGGCTGACTTACTGGCATCTCATAAGAAAAGAAGAAATCAATTGTCTTGAAGTTTCAGCTGAAGCTGAGACCACTTAAGTTCCGTTTTAGCATTCTGTTGCCTAATGCTGTTACGCAGTGTAGAGAGGAGAAAGTGGAGGGAGAAGAGGAGGGGTGTAATTTTTATTTAGGAACATAAGGGCAAAATGAAGAGACCTTGGACTTTCAGCTGGGTGTTAGATGTAACTGGGCTAAGGCTCTTAGCAATGGTTTCTCTTCTGTCTTATTTAGCTGAGTAAGAAATAGCTGATGTTTCCCCATCAGTCATCATGTGCTCTGCCATGTAACTTCAATACCTTGGATATATGTGACCAAACCATAGGTCAGATCTTAAAACAAAGGCCACTACCCATGGGATCGTCTGTTCGGGGTTTCTGTACAACATAGGTTCCTTCTACGTATGGGATGCTGACTGAAACCAACCAAAACCATCTTCAAAGAATAAAAATAAGTATCTTCAGAGCGAGTCAGCAATCAACAGGGAGAGAAGAGCAGAAGAGATGAGACAGAAAGAAGTATTAAGTAGAAGTCTGGGGACAAAATGAGCAATCAGCATTGAGTTCCATAAGACAGGAAGTGAATAGAAATAGGTGTTGGAAGCAGCACATCAGAACGACAGCATTAGCAGCAGATTCAGAGTGGCTGAATCATCAAAATCAAAACACTCTAGATTCTAGAACCATATGTGCAAAATGATCATGGGTTTATAGCTGCACAAACACCTTACTGGTGTTAATCACACAGAAGATTAAGGTAATCAATCACAGAGTCAAAGCTGAGTGATTTGTCTTTCATTCTCCACTCAGGCTGGGCTCATTCATCATTCTGCCCATCTCAGGTAAAGGTACCACCCACCAGAAGTTTCCTAACTCTAAATTCATGGACTTGATATTTGTTCTTTTTTCCCCATCCATGCATTAATGCATCCAATTCATCGGTGCAAAATCTACATAAGCCTTAAATAAACCTCTGTTTCTTCATCTCCACTAATACCACTCAGTTTTAAATTGTGATAATTTCTCATCCTTAGCTTTATAATAGCATAGTAATAACCCACTTTTAACCTTAATGAAATACCTGAGGTAAACTGCTTTATGAAGAAAAGAGGTTTATGTGGCCTATGGTGCTGGAGGCATAAGGTCTAGGGGCCTCATCTAGTGATGGCCTTCTTGCTGGCAGACTTCTCAGTCAGCCAGAGCATCACATGACAAGAGATAGGAGACAGGGAGTATGCATGTGTATGTGTGTGTCTGTCTGGCTTCTCTCCCTCTGACTAGAAAACCACTAGGATTTAATCATGTAGCTCTACCCCAAAGACCTTAGCTAAACCTAATCACTTCCAAAAGGTCCTCCTTTAAACACCATAGTTAGATTACATTTCCAACCTATTAATATCTAATAATGGGAATGGAATTTCAGCACATGAAGCCTTTTCAAACCCTCAAACCATATTGAAACCATAGCAAGTACTTCTGCTTCTACCATCACCCGCTCCCAATTCAGTTTCCATTTAGCAAAGTGATTCTTTTGAAAAATGTGAATTAGATTATTTTATTCACTTTTGAAAGCCTTCCAGCAGCTTCCCATTGCACTTAGAATAAAATCCATTTCCTCAGCCATCACCATAAAGCCTCAGCTTGGCTCATTCTGTGACCTCTCTGATCCACCACATTGACTTCCTTTTTATCTCTCTATCTTGCCAGATCATTTCTGTCACCAGCTCTTTGCATACCCATTCCCTTTGTCTGAACTGTTTTTTCTTCAAATCTTGACATGGATTCAGCCTGACTTTTAGTTTTCAACCTAAATATTGGTTCTTTGGGGATGTCTTCACTAACACCCAAACTCAAGTAAGTATCTGTTCATTGTATCATTCATGCATTTTAAATCCCTGGCATGACTCTGATGATTATTTCTGGATTTCTGTTTGTTAAGTGTGTGTGTGTGTTTCATGTTTCATTCATCTATTTTTGGTTGCTTGGTAATAGAAGTAAAGTTTCATGGACATTCAATAATCCCCTTTATATATGGTTTTACTTTCTGAAGTTTTAATTACCTGTGGTCAACTATGGTCCAAAACTATTAAATGGAAAATTTCAGAAACAAATAATATCATAAATTCTTTTATTGTAAACAAATGGGGTACAGCTTTTTTCTCTGTTTGTACATGAAGTAGAGGCATACCATTTGTGTAATCATACATTTACATAGGGTTATGGTGTTTGATTCATTCTGTTGTATTTTCCTTGCTCCCACCCCTCCCACCCCTCTTTTCCCTCTATACAGTCCCTCCTTCCTCTATTCTTACCTCCCTCCCACCCCCCATTATGTATCGTCATCCGCTTATCAGCGAGATCATTTGTCCTTTGGTTTTTTGAGATTGGCTTATCTCACTTATATTATACTGATATTCTCCAATTTCATCCATTTGCCTGCAAATGCCACAATTTTATTATTCTTTATGGTTGAGTAATATTCCATTGTGTGTGTGTATATATATATATATTCATCACAGTTTCTTTATCCATTCATCAATTAAAGGGCATCTAGGTTGGTTCCACAATATGGCTATTGTGAGCGGCTAGGAACATTGATGTGGCTGCATCACTGTAGTATGCTGATTTTAAGTCCTTTGGGTATAGGCCAAGAAGAGGAATAGCTGGGTCAAATGGTGGTTCCATTCTAAGTTTTCTAAGGAATTTCCACATTGCTTTTCAGAGTGGCTGCACTCATTTGCAATCCCACCAGCAATGTATGAGTGTACCTTTTTCCCCACATTCTTACCAACACCTATTGTTGCTTGTATTCTTGATAATTGCCATTCTAATTGGAGTGAGATGGAATCTCGTTAGTTTTGATTTGCATCTCCCTTATTAATAGAGATGTTGAACATTTTTTCATATATCTGTTGATTCCTTGTACATCATCTTCTGTGAAGTGTCTGTTCATTTACTTAGCCCATATGTTGATTGGGTTATTTGTATTCTTGGTGTGGAGATTTTTGTGTTCTTTATATATTCTGGAAATTAGTGCTCTATCTGAATTATGAGTGGCAAAGATATTCTCCCACTCTGTAGGCTCTCTCTTCGCATTGCTGATAGTTTCCTTTACTGAGAGAAAGCTATTTAGTTTGAATCTATCCCAGTTATTGATTCTTGCTTTTATTTCTTGTGCTATGGGAGTCCTGTTAAGGAAGTCTGATCCTAAGCCAACAAGGTGAAGATTTGGACCTACTTTTTCTTCTATAAGATGCAGGGTCTCTGGTCTGATTCCGAGGTCCTTGATCCATTTTGAGTTGAGTTTTGTGCAGGGTGAGAGATAGGGGTTTAGTTTCATTCTGCTGCACATGGACTTCCAGTTTTCCCAGCACCATTTGTTGAAGAGGCTATCTTTTCTCTCCATTGCATGTTTTTGGCACCTTTGTATAGTATGAGAAAACTGTATTTATTAAGATTTGTGTCTGTGTCCTCTGTTCTATACCATTGATCTACCTGTCTATTTTGGTGCCAATACCATGCCATTTTTGTTACTATTGCTTTGTAGTATAGTTGAATTTCTGGTATAGCAATACCCCCTGTTTCATTCTTCCTGCTAAGGATTGCTTTAGCTATTCTGGGTTTCTTATTCTTCCAGATGAATTTCATGATTGCTTGCTCTATTTCTGTAAGGTACATCATTGGGATTTTAATTGGAATTGCATTGAATCTGTGTAGCACTTTTGGTAGTGTGGGCATTTTGACAATATTAATTCTGCCTATCCAAGCACATGGGAGATCTTTCCATCTTTTAAGGTTTTCTTTAATTTCTTTAGTGTTCTGTCGTTCTCATTGTAGAGGTCTTTCACCTCTTTTGTTAGATTGATTCCCAAGTATTTTATTTTTTTTGAGACTATTGTGAATGGGTGGTTTTCCTAACTTCTCAAATCATCTGCTTTCCAGTGTATCCTTGCTATATATGCTACCCACACATTAGTCCTTAGTCATTTAGTACCATAATGCTTGTGTTCAACTCTTACTTAATTTAACAGTGTCCCCCAAAGCACAAGAGTAGTGATGCTGACAACCAGTATATGACAAAGAGAACTGCTTCCTTTAAGTGAAAAAAGTAAAAGTATATGAAGATATTTTGAGACTCAGACCACATTCACATAACTCTTATTGTAGTATATTGCTACAATATACTACAATATTATTATTGTAATAATAATATTATTGTAATATAATATTATTATTAGTTGTTGTTGTTGTTAATCTCTTATTGTTCCTAATTTACAAATTTAACTTTATCATAGGTATATGCATAGAAAAAATATACTATGTAGGGCTTTGGTACTATCTTTGGTTTCAGGCACCCCTGGGGGTCTTATATATGTCCCCTATGGATGGGGGGAACTCCTTTAAAACCTTAGTTTACCTTGATCATCATTGTCATCCTAGTGCCCAGCACAGAAACATCCCACGCTAAAGTCCTAGAGACTCTTTGTAGTACAGATTCATTTCAGCCCTCTCTGAAGTTCGCTTTAAACCACATTATGTATTTTCCAAGAGACCTGGCTTTGTGGTATTTGAGAATATTTGTCAATTTTTAAAATTTCCATCGATACTTATAATACATTTCTGGCATCTGAGGGAAGCTACATGTGCCCCTGTCCCTTCCATCAGCAAGGATCTTCAAGGGTCCCTTGCATGAACACCTGGCTTTCTTGTCCTCAGTACCGTTTGTCACTGACATCTACATGTGTTCTTTCTTGGTTCCCATGTTATTTTTTCCATAAATCTTTACCAAATCCTCAGGCTTGGTCTGGTCCTACAACTGAGGAATCCCAGATAGTCCACTGGGCACTGCCATATTGTAGCACTTGCTGCTCGGTAGTGCCACTACCTGTTGTCATTTTTGCCCAACCAGTTAGATTAGAGTAAGCTGTGTTATGTACTTTGCATCACAAATCACAATTTCAGTTTTATGGTACATCATACCCCTGAAGAAAAAGAAAAAAAAAAAAAAAGAAAAGAAAAGAAAAGAAAAGAAAGAACACGCAGATGCAACACCTCCAATAGTTTCCTCTTGGTTAGTCTACCTGCAATGAGAAAGCAGTAGACTGTCGTTTTCCAAGCTTGGTAAGAACAACTCATGCTCCCCTCACCCACTGTGTAAAAGCAGGAGGACCCTCTGAGAATACTGAGGTGGTATGGACATTATTAGCAAGTGCACTCAGATTTTTCCTGCATTTTCTCCAGCATACTAGGGGTCCATTAAAGCTATTTAGGGCCTGAATGGGCCCAAACCTATCTACTCTAGGTGGATAACATTTAAATGTGTTGTGGAAGGTAGAGTGGGAGACAAGTCTATCAGAAAGTAGCACTGCAAGGGAAGAAGTGGAGATTTAAAGGAACTGAAGAGGGTTTCAAGATGGCGGCCTAGAGGGTGGCTGCATTACGTGTTGCTCCAGAACTCAGGATTCAAGAGAGGAGATATTGAGACGCTTGGGACCAACTCAAAGTAGCCGGGTGACTCTCACCCTCTGGGGGGGCATCCCGGATGGGACGGGGGTCCCGGAACGCAGGAAACTTTGTGAAGTAGAACTGCTGGCGAGACGCCCCTCCCCCCGCTGGAGCGCCGTAGAGGAGGCCGCTCGGCACAGCGCTGGGACTCGGAGCAGCCACTGGGGCTCCGGCGGCTGCCCGGGGGAGGAGTGGCGGGGAGAACTGTGTGGACTCAGGACACCGGGGCCTGCCCTGAGGAGGAGGAGAGGAGCGTGGCCACTTGGATTCGGAGAGACTGCACCAGAGCTGCAGGCGGTTGCCAGAGGAGAAGCCGCGCGGCGAGCTGTTTGGAATCAGAACAACGCTTCTGAACCCCGGGGCCTGCCCTGAGGACGAGGAGGAAGAGGAGCGGCCGCTTGGATTCGGGTGACTACACGGGAGCTACAGGCGGTTGCCAGAGAAGGGGCTGCGTGGCGAGCTGTTTGGACTCTGACCACTTCTGAACCCCGGGGCCTGCCCGGAGGAGTAGGAGAAGGAGGAGAAGGAGCGCGGCGGGTCCTTTGGACTCGCAGTGACTGCATTAGCGCTCCAGGCGGCTGCTCAGAGGAGAAGGCGAGTGGTGAGTTGTTTGGTCTTAAAGTGACAACTCCTGAACACAGGGGGGCTGCCTGGAGGAGAAGCGTGGTGGGACGCTTGGTCTTGAGGGGCCGCACCAGAGCTCCGGGCGGTGCCCAGAGGACCCGTGCAGTGGGTCACGTGGATTCAGAGCCACTCAGAGGGACTGCTCCTGAACACCCGGGGGGTTATCTGGAGAAGGAGGAGGAACGGGGAGGGTCACTTCGACTCGGAGTGATTGATTGCCCCGGGCTACGGCTGGTTGGTGGGAGGAGGAGGCACGAAGTGAGTTTCTTGGACTCCTAGTGACCACACCGGCATACTGGGCGGCTGTCTGGAGGAAGAGGCCTGTGGCGGGTCTCTGGGACTCAGAGCGATTGTTCGGGGCCACAGGTGGCTGCTCAGAGGAGGGGCCACGCAGCCAGGCGATTAGGTGCAGAACAGGGTCCCAGGATCTAGGAGGCTTCTGGGTGGAAGAGCCGCACAGAGACAGGCTTAGGGCGGAGCGAAGGTTCCAGGCCTATGGGCAAATTCTCTGAGGAGGGGCAGCCTAAGGAGATTCATCTGCGAAGGGTGAGGCTCCCAGGCCCAGGAGGTAGGGCCGGGCCCCTGGAAACTTTGCAGAGGAAGGCAGCCCAGCCCAGGCAGTAGCTGTAAATTGAGGGGAACCTCTAGGAGGAAACTGACCAGCGAGACCTCCCCACCGGGTGAGTCTTCCCTGCCTGGTGAGGTTTCCCCACAAGGACGGTAAAACCAGAGACACAGGCCCAAACAGGCCTTGCCTCAGCCCACAGCCTAGGTCCCCTTTGGATGACCATTGGTCAACAAGTGGAGGCACCTCTGCCCACTAGCAGGGAATATACCCCACCTGAAGGCCACCACTCCTAGAGAGGCAGCTTCCTTGTGGAGCACCACATTATCAACTTCCTCCAAGACTTCAGCCTACTGAAGGCTAAGGGGGGATATATATAGAAATCTTCAGGGACATTGTAAATCAACAGAGGAAATCTGCAATATCTCAGCGGTCCACTGATATCTGAACAACATGAGAAAACAAGGAAAGAAAATGCTGCAAACAAATCTAGATGTTACATCAATAAAACCCAATGACAGCATGGCAGAAGAAATGACAGAAAAGGAGTTCAGAATGTACATAATTAAAATGATCAGAGAAGCAAACGAGGAGATGAAAGAGCAAATGCAAGCATTGAATGATGAGATGAAAGAGCAAATGCAAGCATTGATTGATCGCACCAATCGACAGTTAAAAGAGCAAATACAGGAAGCAAAAGATCATTTCAATAAAGAGTTAGAGATATTGAAAAAAAACCAAACAGAAATCCTTGACATGAAGGAAACAATAAACCAAATTAAGAACTCCATAGAAAGCATATCCAATAGGATAGAACACCTGGAAGACAGAACCTCAGACATTGAAGACAAAATATTTAACCTTGAAAACAAAGCTGAACAAACAGAGAAGATGGTAAGAAATCATGAACAGAATCTACAAGAACTATGGGATATCATGAAAAGGCCAAATTTAAGAATTATTGGGATTGAGGAAGGCCTAGAGAAACAAGCCAAAGGAATGAACAACCTATTCAATGAAATAATATCAAAAAATTTCCCAAATCTAAAGGAACTGAAGACCCTTAGAGTACCAGTTGCAATTCTTCCATCCCCTCCCCAAATAATAAAAAAAGGAAACAAAATTTCAAGACAATGACTCTTCCTTAACAGACCACATGGGATTTACTAATAAATAAAACTAATAGACAAGACAGACTATTATCATGGAGATAATTACTAGCTAATTTAAACAAAATTAATGTTGGTTAACAATGACTATAATTTCTAGTTATTTATTTCTCTAATTAGTAAGATTTACATTTTATATTGTTGGTTTTCCCACAATATGTAAAATGGTTCAAAATTTCTAGCTTCCATGGTTTGTACTTCATCCCTTCTCACTTCCTTGGTCAGGAGCTTCTGCCCCAAACACAGGGCTACACAAGAAGCACTCTTTCCCTATTACCTGACTCTGACTTTTGATTCAGATCTGATTATTAAATTATTTAAGCATTTTCTTCTAGAGCCAGGAGTGAAATCTGATCCAGCTCTCAATTCTTTTGCTTTCTGTTTTCTCTTTCCCACAGAGACCATGAATGCTGCTTGATCAACCAGAAGTCTAGCTCTGTGCCTACACATTTCTCTAGTGTCATTTGTTCTCATAACTCAACTTCTGATTATAGTCCATATCTGGATTTCCAGTTCTTATACCAATGGCTGCTACTTGGGAAATTCTGTTTCACCTTGCTGAATTACTGTGAAACTGATTGTTGTTGAGGAATGTGTTTGGCTGCAAGTCACTGAACAGTCTCTCCTTATAGAAGATTAAATGAAAAGCATCTTTACTTTTCCTCACATAACAAGAAATCTGGTGACTGATTTTTCTTCAGAGGCTTAGCATGCCAAAGTCAGTGTTCCTGGGTCCTTCCCTCTGAGTGGCAAGATGGCTGCCTCTGCGCTGAATAACAAGGTAGGAAGAAGAACTAGGTGCTGAAAAAAATTAGCATGTTGCATGGTTGCCATTGTTGCCCACATTATTACTTTACAGTTTGAAAAGCAGTATGTTTATAAGATATTTAAAACAAATGGGTATTTATAAATCTAATGGAAGTATTTTTAGGTAATGATACCGCCATTTACTGGTGATGAATTCTGCTCCTTCTAATGTTGAAGATTGAACACTAGAGAAGCACGCCAAGGCAAGCATATTAAGCAGGTTTTATTTAAAGGTAATAATACAGACTTCTCCCAGCAGGAAGAAGGGGGCCATGGCTGATGGTCTAAAGTCCGAAGAAGTGAGCGCACCCTACATCTTTTATAGGTAGTCTTTTTTGTTCTCCAGTTCTCTCCCCCCACCCCTTATCTCTCCTTCCTGCCTACTGACTAGGCCTGGCTTTGCATTAAGTGAGAAGCCATGGGCAGGGGGAGGGCCAAGGTGATTCAGGCAGGTAAGGGCCCAGGGGGCATTAGTTAGCAGCTCCATGCTTGCAGTCCTTGATAAAGGCACGTAAATTTGGTAATCAATGGGCTCCGGAGAGATCCTTGACATTCCATTCTTCCAGGAACAATCTCCAACTTCCAGAGGCAGATGGCTTCATGGCTTCATTTCCTCGAATTGACCGGACCCCCTATTTCTAACTACCTGTCCTTAATTCTGGCTTCAGTAGCTGCTTGCAAATATGTGTACAGTGTATTTAATATAATGCTATAATATCCCCTCATTCACAACCAGATAGCTGTTATTATTTAGTCTATAAGTCTCAATTTTTGAGCCCAGAAGAAAATTTGTCTTCAAAATTCCTCCTAGGGCTAAAAGCATAATCAGTCTAAAAATAATTTATCCTAATGACAAACTGACACCAGCTAGGATGAAAAACTTGAGAGACATCTTAAACAAATTTATGTTCTTTTTGGTTAAGAAAAATGCATCTTGACACATACTCAATATTGGCACATTCGCCATTCTTTCCATTAATTTACTTATTGGATTTATGAAGAGCTTTCTTCTCCACTAACTCAGGTTAATTTCATTCAGCTTTCTGGCTGTCAGAGTTCATATTTGTCTATTTGAAGGTATCAACCTGGTCAGGTTTGATTTGTTAAGAACATAATTCCCATTTTCCCTACTCCTATATCTATGTCTAAGTTTATATATTAATATCTAGAAGATAATGAGGAATTAATGTATTGCTAAACAATTCTGAACTCATACTCTAAGACCTTTATAGTCTAATTGATTGTTACAAATAGCAATGTTGCAAAGTAGATTTTGGTTATAAACTTTGGGCCTCTGATTTGCATTTTCTTCTTTTTCCTTTCTGTTGAATCTGCTTATCATACCAAATGCCATTGATTCATATACACATTAACAAAAATCTGTGAGGAAAAGCGCAAGATTTGCTAATTGATAATTGACTTATTCTCTGTAAGTTGTAAACACTATATTTTATATTCTTGAAGGGGAATTGATGGTATTTGATTTGGTGGACTAAACAGATAAACCTGAGGCAGCCCATTCCTGGCTTTCTGTAATTTAAGTGAAGAGTGCTGAGACTCTAGAAGTTTCTATTTATCCATGGGGAATGAGAAGCACTGAGAGAACCAATGATAAAGTAGAGACCTGGGTGGGAATGAGGAGACAGAAGGATAAGGGGGCTTTATAAGAGGGAGTTAATGGTTCAGGCTGCAGGTAACAGCAGATCATAACCTGAGGCAAGAAAGCCAGAATCCTCAGAAGTCATCAGTAAAGACGGCAGGCTCCACTCTGCAACAGACTGGAGAGGCTGGACCTAATGAAAACAGTGGGTTTTTGGTTTCCAGTGTAGATGGCTTCTCAGAAAGTTTACGAAAGATGGTCCATCTCATTAATGAAGAGATGCTGGTAGTGCTGAAGGGATATCTCAGCAGGTATATATGTTATCTCTGAGAGGAAAAATTCAGATTTTATTTTTCAAATGTCACTCTGACCTCTCAGCTATTTGGGAACACTCAATTTCTGGGAGCAAGTGCCACCACAGTTCTGAAAGAGAAAAGTAACTGCTGTCATGCAAATGTCAAATTAATTGTAGGCAGGTCAGGATAATTAAAGAAAAACAGAGAACCTATAAAACTCAATTTGCTGTAGCCCTGAGCTACCTTTATTACCCCCATCTTTTTGAGCTCACCTGCTACAAATAAGAGCATGAAGATGACATCTGCATTGCTTATACAATAAAGCAGGAAAGAAGGAAGAAAGGGAGAGAGGAAAGGAGGTGAGAAGAAGGAAGACAGGGAGGTAGGAAGCAAGATGGAAAGTGGTAAAAAATCAAAGATGAAATAAAAGAATCCAAGTACTTTTAAAT
This sequence comes from Sciurus vulgaris, assembly GCF_902686455.1. Classification (NCBI taxonomy): domain Eukaryota; kingdom Metazoa; phylum Chordata; class Mammalia; order Rodentia; family Sciuridae; genus Sciurus; species Sciurus vulgaris. Next base: position 36,112,973 of record NC_136469.1, on the reverse strand, counting down.
GTTTCAGGCAGAAGGCGTAAGAATTTTAGCTGAGGTCATGGTTTTCTCATGGTGAGATAAAAATCACTGTGATAACTCAGCATGAGTATCCCAAGTCTCTCAGTGAAGCGTAAAATGGTGTCTTTTGCTTTCCAGATGGTGGAAGCCTCTAAATATTTACTGCTGAGCCACTAGAGGGCAGTGGAGCACTGAGAAGAAAACTAACAAAGCACCTTCTCTCACTTGCACCCCCCACCCCCAAAGAAGAAAAAAGCTGTTAAAAGAGACAAGATAGAAGGCAAAAAGAAAATTAGGAAAGAAGGAAGTAATATACATTATATTGCAAGGACACTTTTTATTTCAGTAGTAAAGTGAGGGGATAAAAGGAAGAATTGTTTCAACACACCCTGAAAAGAATTGAAGCTGAAATTCTTGTATTTTGTAGGAAGAATTATAGGGACTGAAAAAATAAAATTTTATTTGTTGAGAACTATAAGAATTCTTTCCTTTTTTGCAAATGCCCAGCTACACAAAATGGATTTCTTAAAGTCTAAGAAAATATCTAAGAAAAAATAGTGGATTGTAGTCACCTAGCTTCTACCTTTTGATCTCTTTCCTCTGGTGATTTTTCTTAATAAGAGTCTAGGTATGAGACTCAGATAACTGAAGCATTTCTTTTCCTTTTTACCTTTCCCCCCATGAGTAGTTCAAAGATCTCATTATTTTCCTCATGATGGAGTAGGTCACTAATAACAACTGATTTTTCTATTGTTTTAAGTGATTTTATATAAATTCACCACATAAAACAAGATGAAGTTATGTATCCTAATACAAACATTTTATTCCTTTTTAAATTTTTTCAAGGTGCAATTCATTTTTATGAGTAATATATGTGTTATATCATCCTTAAAACTAAAAAAAAAAATATGTTTCTAAAGGAGTTTTGGAATTAAAGCATGCATTTCTTAGTATGACATATTTTTGAGAAAATTGTAAACATAGCATTTTGTTAGGACTTAGAAAGGAATGTAGTGAAAAGACCTGTACTGTTAGGGAGAAATAGCAATTCCCATATCTAAAACTTATTTGTGTTTGTATGTTTTATTCAACCTTTACTTAAAAATTAAGACACCACTAGCTGGGCACTGTGGCACATGCCTGTAATCCTAGAAGCTCAGGAGGCTGAGATAGGATGATAGTGGGTTCAAAGTCAGTCTCAGCAACAGCAAGGTGCTGAGCAACTTAGAAAAACCCTTTCTAAAAATAAGGCTGGGGATATTGCTCAGTGGTTGAGTGCCCCTGAGTTCAAGCCTCTATACCAAAAAACAAAACAAACAAACAAAACAAAACAAAACAAAAACAAACAAACAAAAAAGAATTAAGACACTACTGGGAATTATTGAAAAAAATATGTTAGGAGATATTTTTTAGAATGTTTAGATTTAAGAAAAAGGAAAATAGAAATTTGACTATATGTGTTTCTTGTTTAAGTAACAGCTATATTCTCCAAAAGGGGTCTGTCAATTGATTTTTTTCTAAGTGGAATCCTATTTTTATTGATGAATATGAGAATTTCAGAGATGCTTTATCTTTAATATTTGTTAGTGATTTCTAGCATTTAGCTTTAAGATTTTTCTGCCTGGCAAGTAAACAATCTAAAAACATCCCCAGGTGCCAGTCACTATTTAATAAAAGAACTCCAGTTTCAAAGAAAATCATATAGCAATATGAAAAACAAAAACAAAAAAAGAAACTGTATATCTTTGTAAAATGCAGGTTTCCATTTTCAGTTTTCTGGAAACAATTTCTACCTCTTCTTTTTACTTGTAAGTCAAGGATCATATTTACAGAGCAAATCTAAAGTATTGCTATATATAGGGTAGGCGTCTTTGTTATAATATCACATACAACATTCTCATTCCCCTTTAAAGAGGACTTAAGAGCTACATTTTCCAAAAGTTCACTTATAATTTTCTGAACAATTTCATAGCTCTCTTCTAGTTTGTAGAGGATATGTCTAAGAGAAAAGTATTTCCTGGGTTATCCATTCAATGACCGTCAACTAGATTCTGTTATTTTTCACCAGTAGGTAGAAAATGTTATTGAAATAATTTTGCCAGAAAAGCAAAAGCTGTTGTACAATACTCCCCTTTTTGGGACCAAAGCTTATGGGGTTTGGAAGAGTAACCCTCGAAGTTAGTGTATTTGTTTTAAATTTCTACAACAGCAACCTGTATATGAAAAAAAGAAAGCTAGGAATATAAAGGTTGTTGGGTAAAACAAGTGTCTAAGGACCAGTTAGTCTGATACTTATCTCCTCAGAGAATACATGAATACTCACTGTAATAAAATATTGAAGTACACAAAAATTTAATCCTTGTCACATTTATCGGCAGATAAAATTGCCTTAACTATATACCTTTTGCAATTTTCAAATGTCAACCTAATTTTTTTGAGAAAAATGAAATAAATTTTATGAATTTAAAATTCTAACATGTAGCTGATTTATAACATATTTAGATTCATAGAATAGAATTATCATAGTATTAAAACTAAGTCAATTATCACACAAAGGTCTTCTTGCTTCCTTAATACCACTGGCCTGAAAGATAGTGAGAGAGTGTGTGTGTGTATGTGTGTATGTGCACATGTGTGCACATGCATGCATGTATACATGCACAAACTAAAGGTTGAAGTCCTTAAGAAATTAGGAATTTCATAATAGGTCACTTATCAGATATTACTTTTACCATTGTTACTGTGAGGAAAAAGATTGAAATTACCATGTTAGTGAATACAATTTCAATAAAATCGTATCGACATAAATCTTTATATTGATACAATTCAAAGATTTTTAAATTAAGCTTCTTTTTTGTGCCCAGGGAATATGACCATTTTAATGTTTTTATATTATACAAGGGTTTCAAATTTAATTGGGGATATGCAATACATAAAGGTAAGTATTACGCTTACTGAAACAGGTAATGGTTTATGGACTTTATAAATTACGATTCTTTTTATATACATTATTTTATTTTGGGTTAACATGTATGACCTATACATATCAATGGGGTTCAATGTGATATCTAAATACATGCATTCATCATGTATGAATTCAGTCTTTCTTCCCCTGCTTCTTCCTCTACACTTCCCACCTCTAGTCATCACTATTCTACATATGGGTTGACCTTTTTAGCTTCCACTTATGAGACAGAACATATGCGACTTGACTTGCTGTTTCTGGCTTATATAACTTAACGAATCGTTCAACAGTTCCATCCATTTTTTTTCTTTTTTTTTGTAAATAACAGAGTTTCAGTCTTCTCATGCCTGAGTAGTAGTCTACTGTGTATAAGTACCACTTACCTATTTATCAATTGATGCCTAAATAGGTTTATTTTATATCTTAACTATTTTGAATAGTTACTGCAATGAACATGCCCTTGCAGGTATCTCTTTGGTATGCCGATTTCATTTCCTTTGGATATGTACTCAGAAGTGATATAGCTGGATCCTATGATACAACCTTTCTTTTACTTTTTTGAGAAATCTCCACACTGTTTTCCATGATGGCTAGTTTATATTACTATTCATTTGACAAAGGATTAATATTCAGAATATATAAGGGACTCAAAAAACTTAAAAAAAAAAAGCCCCAAATAATCCCATTAAAATGGTCAAATGATCTAGACAGAAACTTCTCAAAAGAGAAAATACAAGTGATGACTTCCTTAACAGCTCTGTGAGATACTGATATTATCCTCATTTTACAGAGGAGAAAACGGAGGAACAGAAAGATTAAGTTATCTAAGGTAACTCAAGTAATGAATCAAGTCAGAAGTCAAACCTAGGTACTGTTGTCCCAATTCTAATGAATTCAACCATGGTATCTTCTGTCATTTAATGCCAGAAGGGCAGGTATTAACAGAGTTCATAGGTTTTCATCAAAATAGTGGTAATAATATTCACTTAAATATGGTTAAATGGTTGATTCAGTATTTTGTTGAATAGTTCATGTTGTTGAAAAATTAACTTGTATTTTTAAAAATGTTTTTACTAGTGCATTAAATCATGCAAAATGAGATTTAGTGTGAACTATTCATATAGGTATAAAACATAATTTGTTCTAATTTTTAGTTTACTTCCAGTACTTTCCTTTTTCCTCCTCTCATCCTTCTCCCTGCTCCCTTTCTCTACCTTCCTCTACTCTTTTGGAGATATACATAAATATATGTATATACATATACACACATACATGTGTATATAATACATATATATTTCATTGGTGTGTTACAATTGTACAAAAAGTGGAATTATGTGATATTCATACAAGCATGTATTGTTTGATCAAATGTATTTCCTTATTCTTCCCCTCTCCCTGATTCCTCCCTCCCCCTGAGTTCCCTACCTCTATTCTACAGATCTTCCTTCTCTTTAATAAGATACTCCCTTTTCTTTTTTATATCCTTGTTTCTCTCTAGTTTCTGCATATGAGTGAAAACATTTGACCCTTGACTTTCTATGACTTATTTCACTTAGCATAATGTTTTCCAGTTCCATCCATTTACCAGAAAATGACATAATTTCGTTTTTTATGTTTGATTAGAACTCCATTGAGTATGTGCACCATATTTTCTTTATCCATTCATCTCTTGATGAGTACCTAGGCTAGTAGTACCTAGACTAATTCCATAACTTGGCTGTTGTGAATTGTGCTACACTGGAATGCATTGATCACTACATTCTGCTCTCTCAGTTTTAGATAGATACTGAGGGGTGGGATAGCTGGGTCATTAGATGGTATCATTCCTATATTTTGAGGAATCTCCATACTGCTTTCCACAGTGGTTTACTAATTTGTAGTCCCAATGAGAGAGCTCTGTGTAGTCTGATCTTTTAACTAGGTTTATTATTAACACAGACTCTATTATAGTTTATAAAAAAGAGGGAAAGATTTTTAGCTTTTACTGACTGAAAAACACTGCAGGAAAAGATATTGCTTCTGTCTTCCCATTAATCAAAAAGAAGTGTAACTATCTCTTTTGATTATTTAAGTCATTACCTCTCTTATGATAACATGATAGTGGACCTTTTCATGACTTAATCAGATTTTGTGGATCTCAAAGGTCAACATGGTGAATTCACACATTCTAAAATTTCCATCAGCAACACAGATATTATTTGGTACAGTTATTTGATAGAGCTATATAAAGAAAACATCAATATAGTTATTTATTGTATATTGATTTTAGGTAAGTTAAATTTCTACAGTAATTGTCAATTTATGTTTGTCTTAAATTGAATAATTAGATAAAATAACATTAGTTCAGTAAATAAATCAGTGGGTAAGATTTATTTTTTTCTTACTTCAGTTTATGAATATGCTACATATAATCACTTAGAAAACATTTTTGTTATAAATTATTTTTATTTCTCAAAAATTAGTGTTCTTGACTGCAAGGAAGCACAGAGACATATTTACTTTGAAACCACATAAACTTTACAGGCAATACAATAATGACTTTTGCTCTTTCCTGGACTTCTGTTATTTTATTTAGCAGCTCTCTCTCTCTGTCTTCTTTCTCTCTCTCTCTCTCTCTCTCTCTCTCTCTCTCTCCCCTCAGATAATTCTTTTGTCTTATATTTTTATTATGGTCAACATGTATTAATTGTACATTCAATAGGGTCCAATGTGGTATTTCAACACAAGCCTCCAGTACGCAATAATAAAATCCATCCTTTCTTTATCTGCTCACTCTACTCTTTCCAACTCAGGCTGACATTCTTTAGGTTCCACATGAGAGAGAAAACATATGGTAGTTGTCTTTCTGTTTCTGGCCTATTTCACTTAACATAATGTTCTCCAGTTCCATCCATTTTGCTGCAAATGATAGGAATCATTCTTCTGTATGAATGAATAATATTTCATGTGTGTAGACCCTATTTTCTCTATTTATTTGTTGATAAACTCCCAGACTGATCCCATATCTCATTAAATTGTCTCGATCTGTTTTTTATTCATGCTTCACACAGAGATACAGTAAAGGTGAAAATGATGGTAAGTGCAACACTCAGCCCCACACACTGAGTGATATTTTAAAGCTCTTGCTAGCATGGAGCTTAAAAGTAGGATAAAGCCTGGAAATGGTGGTGCACACCAGTAATTTCGGCAACTCTGGAGGTTGAGACAAGATGATCACAAGTTCAAGGCCAGTCTCAATAGTTTAGTGAGACCCTTAACAACTTGTAGAGACCCTGTCTCAAAATAAAAAAATGAAAAGGACTTGGGGAGTAGCTCAGTGGTAAGGAGCCCCTGAGTTCAATTTTCAGTACACCCTCCAAAAAAAATTAAAAAAAAAATGGAAGTAGGGGAGGCCATTACCCTTGGGACAATTATTCAAAACACAATTTATTTTCTTTAGTCCTCAGAGTCTCTTGATTCTTGATTTCATGGGCCATAGAAGAGTCACTGTTATGCAATCTAACTAAATATTTTAAGCTTCCTGAATATTCTAAATATTTTAAAAAATATTTAATCTTCCTAAATATTTTAATCCTTCTTATGGTTTGGATCTGGAATGTCCCCCAAAGGCTCACTTGTGAAAACTTGGTCCCCAATTCAGCAGTGCTCTGAGATGGGACTAGTGAGAAGTGATTGGATCATTAGGGCTCTAACCTCAGTGGATTAATCCATTGATAGATTCATAGATGATTATATTATTGGGTGGTGGATACTTTAGGAAGTGGGGCCTGTTGGAGAAAGTAGATCACTGGGGGCAAGTTCTGAAAGGGTGTCTCCTCTCTCTCTCTCTCTCTCTCTCTCTCTCTCTCTCTCTCTCTCTCTCTCTCTCCTTCCTGGCTACCATGAGGTGAAGGGCTTTGCTTTGCCGTGTCCTTCCACCATGATGCATGCTTCATCACAGTCCCACAGCAATGTAGGCAGCTGTCAATGGACTGCAAGCTCTGAAACCATGAGCCACAACAAATCCTTCCTCCTTTGTTTTTCTCAAGTCCATTGTCACAGTGATGAAAATCTAACTAACACAATCATCAAGGTTGCAACAGAGAGAGGAAGTAGATGGGCCTCAAAGTCTCTGATTTTTTCCAAGCGATCCATCTTTTTTTTTTTTTTTTTTTTAATCATAAATCCTGTCAGGAACTCTCTTGACTTTTTCCATCAGAGAAATAACTTTAATTTCCATTTTGTAACTCACCTTCTGCTACTAACCTTGGAGAGCTTATATATGATTTTATGAAGGTTTTTTATTGTCATTCAACCAATTTGAATGAATCTAGATGCCAGACAACCCTTGGTACTGATTCCTCGGTGGCACTGTTTTCTGCTTGGGAGATAAGCAATGACATCTCCTGCAATACCTGTCTTATGTCCTGTTCAACTGACTTCTTCCAGTGCTGAGCCTAAGCCTTTACAAAAATTTTTCAATGAAACCCATTCTAATAGAATTAGCAGCACTCAAGCCATCATCTTGGCACTGATGTTTACCCAATCCATAGTCCTCTTCCATTTCCCGATAATTTGAATATTTAATTATATATATATAAATGTATATGTATTATATATAAAGTATATATATAATATATAATAGCGTCTATTAGTTTATGCATAGTGTATATGTGTATATAAACATACATATGGTTACACACACAAACACACACACAGAATCCCTGCCATGCCGCTCATGTTAAAAGGGAAGACACAAAGTGTAGTGAGTAAATAATTAAGGTAACCATCAATTTTGAGATGCACTGGGAAAGAAATATACAAGTGCAGTAATGGAGAATCAGTGGAGGGCTGGGGCTATGTAGTTAATCCAAGGTTTCTATGAGGGTTTAGTGCTTACGTCCAACTTCAGATCCTGCCCAATACACTTATTTCTATTTTATCACTTTTTGTTGGCACAGTCACTCTCAAATCAATTCAAAACTTATGAGAGTAGCAAGATAGACTAATAAGGAGCAGAAATTGCTAGCTAGAAAGCTGGTGCTATAGATATAAATGAGTATGAGTTTTGGGACTATATAAAGAAACATCATTATAAACTAGTTTCTACTGCAGGATAGATAAATTCAATTACCTGATCAGCAGGTGTCTAGTATTAAAATCCTGCAAATCCTATATCTGGAATATTTGCTCATAATATATCTTCTAGGGTTTCACTGATCTATGTGAAGAGAAAAGAACTGAAGTAACCTATGAAATGTTGCAAGGGGGAATTTGTGCAAGCTTATTCCAAATTCTGATAAATATGCCTTGAACAATGCTAAAACTTCAGATGAAGAACATATATTGAATGTGCTTTAGGATCATTAGGCAGAAAAAACACTGGATTGCTGTTGCTATAGAACAGCAATTTACCAGCCTTCTTCATGCTCAATTAGAAGTTTCCAGAGCACAGAAGTTATCAAATCTCCCACAGAGGCTGAAAAGGAGAGCAAAGAACACAGAGTCAAACTCCCACCATGTTTGGCTAAGTCATTAATTTTAACTGCATTGCAATCCAAGATCTGTTATAAAAAGACTGAAGAAGTCAGAGAGAAGCAATAAAATAGTATGAACTAGTCAGAAAGTAGAATTGCTACAACACACAGGGGGCTAAATGGAATGAATATAGGTTCCGAAGTCTTGCTACTTTTAGAAAAATATCACACGAGTAGGAAACATAGCCAATGTTTTCCAGAAGTGTATTATATATGATGAGCAGTATTAGATAATAAAATAACTAACTTTCTATGGATTTGGATTTAACAACATATCTACTTCAAATATGCTGCATTGTACATGAGAAGCAGTTTTCAGTGATGGAGTTGGGACACAAACTTTTTATTAATTGTTAATAAAATACAATTATTTTTAGAGGGCAGTGTCAATCTTCAAAAGACACTGAAAACACTTGGATTTTTATTTTAGTCAAACTGTGGAAGTAGGGGAGATAAACGTGCCATCAATTCAGTCATTATTCATTCACATCTTGTCCTTCATGCTTTCTAGCTGTTTTTACCCAGATATTCAAAGTTCTCACTGATATCCAGCAATAGCTTACCTACAAACATTATTTTAAATATCACAATACACTATAAGAGCATTGAGTGGTAAACCAGCCAACAAAACAAACCAAAAATGGAGTGATCTTACTATTATTTACATAAAGAAATGAATAGAAATATAGCTTATGATGTTTGCTTTATTGGTAGAAAAACAAGAGAGAGTAAATTACTCACTTGACATTTCACTGATCGCATTTCTTGATGGACCAACATAACTACAAAGCCAGATTGGTGATAGAAACAATGATAATATGAGTAAAATGAATGAGTACTTCTTCCTATTATTTATTGGTACATACCAAATTACCAAATTACTACTAATGTGCTAAGAGAACACAAATTCATTATCTCATAGTTTCATAGGATTAGAAAACTAGGAATGTGTATTATTTCTAAAGGGAAGCAACTTCTTTCCCAGTACTTCTTCTAAAATGGTGTGTTTTGTTGTTGTTTGTCATGGGACTTAATATGAAACAAAAAGTAGAGATGGCACCTAAAAATTTTCAACAAATGCAGACATTAGTTCTGGTAGGCTATAATTGGTATTCTTTCTGAATGAAATCCAGAGTCTACATTAACACCCAGTTTAACCTATTAAGTCTAAGGTTTTCAATTCTGTGACTAATTTAATGAAATTAAAACAAGGGCATTAACATAGCTTGGAAATCATAATCAAAGTTTATATATCCTTTAAATATATTTTCATATATATATAAATATATACATATATATTAATTGCTTTTATACTGTACCAATAAAACAATAATTCTATCAAAATTAAAGTGAATGGTACATTTGTTGCTCAATTTAAGTTTTTATAGGTCTTACCTATCTGGGACAATGTGGCAAGATGGGCTAAGGGGTGGAATTTTGTAGAGACCAAAATAATGGAGATCTGTAAAGCAACTATCTTATGGTTTAGTTTGATCCTTGAAATTGATTGAGTACATGCAAAGTCAAAGTCCTCTAAAGAACCCCAATTGGTTAGCTGGGTTTTGAAATTTCAATAGTGGACAGCTATGTTACTGTCCAGCTAAGGTTTAGCTCTTCAATGTGATATTTAAGGGTGAATTTACTTGTTCTAGGTATATCATACGAAGATGGTAGAATTGACATTCTTTAAGAAAATGGACAAAAAAAAATTATGTCTTATTTTTGCCCCCAATAGAAGATGCCTGGAATACATTAAATAAGTACGTCTGCAATAGCGAAACTTTAGGCATGATAACACCTGACTGAGGTGTGTTATTTTATCAGTATATATGGGAGGGAAGGGAAATCAGGTGACTTTCAGGCTTGAAACATCTTCATGAAGGCTTGTCTGTTACCAAAGACTCTTATGTTTGAGAGCTATTTGAATCAACTACTTTCTACTCTATTATATTTGTGGTTCTTAATGCAACAGAGAGAATGGGAAAAAATTAAGATATGTTTATTTCTTAGACACTAAAAATAATGATTGGATTGAACTAGTTGTATTAATTATGTCTGTCTGTTTGTTTTGGTTAGATTAGCAACTTTCTTTGTAAACATATTGTCAACATGGATTTTGCCAACAAACACTGGCTTAGTATCTTATATGTAAAGACCTAAATTACAGTTAGGCATAAAAAACTCTGGTGTGTTATTGCACAGTAGGATAGCTATAGATAACAATAATAAACTGTACATTTCAAAAAAACTGCAAGAAAGGATTTTGAAAGTTTTCACCATAAAGAATAAATGTTTGAGTAGACAGATATGCTTAACTAATTTAATCCTGAGACAATGTATATGTGTATGGAAATGTCACATTACCCCATTAATACAAAGAATTTTATGTTTTTATTTATCAATTAAAATATTTATCAACTATTGATTAAAATAGTTGATACCCTGATATCTAAAAAGAAAACAAAGAGAACTACTATAATTCCTATAACCCCAAACTAATTAAACAGAATACAGTTAGGGAATCAAGTTAATAAAAACAATACACTATATATTTATTTGTGTTGAATATATATGCATAATGTTAGTAAATAATAATTGTTAAATGACTTATGATGCTATAAGACCTTCTGAATGTAGAGATTAGAATTGAATGAAATAAAAGGTTACTGTATGTAGAATGTCCAGGCTCTCATTAACTGTTTGAAAAACTGCCTCCACATAATGCATGTCATAACTGAGCCATTAAAATCAAAAGGAAAACAAAAGAATAATTAGGAAGAAACAGAGTTCATCTTTTTTTTCCCTCCTTGCTTGATTCTCTATAGCCTAAAGTTATGCAATATTATTTGAGTGAGAATTTTAGTCACAAGAATCATGAGTTTATATTGTAATGTTGTTTAAAATTATCCCTCCATTATTAAGAGTCACTTGCAATACTAAACCCCTCCCCCAGTATTGTTGTTTTGTAAGGGAAACACATTACCACTCTAGAAAAAACACAATTCTATTGTGCTTTGAATTGAGACTGCACAAACAGAAAAAATAATATTGCATTAAGAATAAGGGGCTGGTCATTTCTGGTTTAGTGATACTTTTTTGCTACATTGCTTGGGTTTTGGGAATAAAAATATATGATTAAAGAAATCTGTTGTGCAGCAGCTTTTATTGACAGAATGTGAATTGATTCCATGCCTACTGTGCAGTCAAATGGTACAAGGATCAATGTTTCTTTATCTTGAGAAGCTTTTATATGGACAAATACAAGTAGAGGAAACCATATAAAGCATACATAATAGAAAAGTCAAGTAGAAATATTTCTAACTACTGATGATGAATACCACAAGGGCTTGGTTGATCTTCCAAAAGCAAGGAATAAACTGAGAAAAGTATGCAAATTGAATCTTTTGCCACCAAATTATTTAAAAACCCATTGACTGACTGCTTACTATATTCAATGTGTTTTCAAAGCTCTTACTCTCATACTCTTAAAAGCATTAATACAATATGTACATAGTATTTTAACTTTCATAAATAACTCTAACATTTTATCTTACTTGATTCTCACAGCAGTCCTTTGAAGTAGACATTTTTAATCACCATCAATTTAAGAATAAAATAATTAATGAAAGTGAAATTTAATAGGTTATTTGAAAATGCCTTTCTTTTTTAGAAAAGTGATTTTTTTTTTTTTTGCTTTTTATGGGGCAGGAGGAAATTTGATTACATTTGTTATTTCAATGTGGTTGTGCTGATTAGAAATTATTTTTTGTTTAGTTGTTCTCCAAGGTAAAATTTACTTCCCCACCAAACTTTGGGCTCATCAGGGCATGTCAGGTTGATCCTACTTGACTGAAAGGTGTTGATGAGGACACCTTTATTACCTCATTAGTTTCTAGTCAAAAGTGCTTTACTTGGGAGGTAAGTAGCCACTGTTAGTTCCTTGTCAGGATAAGAGAGAATAGAAAGTTACAGCTGTTTGCCTAATGTCATTCTGGACCCAACAGGGAGAATAAAAATAAATGTTCTCATTGTAAATTGCCTCAGGAAAAAGCTCAGAGCATTATTAACCTGGTATTACGTTTTCATGCAATCCCTACTATTAAAAACTCAAGTCCCTGAAAAACATGATTTAGTAGCTCATATTGTTTCTCATGGAAACGGTGTCAAAGTGTACAACTTGGAGATTGGTTCAATACATTTTAATAAATTGAACACTGCTATTAATATCATGACGAGATGAAAAGTATTAACTTATGAGAAAACAGCAAATAATTTCATAGAAAACACCTACTTACGTAGTGATTAAGAGGAAAGTGATATTTTAGTTACCCTTTTATGTACTTTTGAATCTCGTAGATTAAAAGTGAAATGATATATATTTGGGATTATTGGAAAAAAGATATATGGTAGTGGGAAGAAAAGAAATAAACAGGAAAGACTAAGACATATTAGGGTTTATGCTGCCCTGTTAAATATTTTGACAGTTCAACAAGATATAGATAGCATATATGACTTAGGATGAAAATAAATATTTCATCTGAGCTGAGGTAAAATCTGAGCAAGCAGTAGGTTTTTTTATCTTTCTAACAAATCCTACTCTTTTGATGACAATTGTTTTATTAGTGTAGGTGGAACTGTATATTTGATTTCAGTAATTTGGGTACCATTTCCATAGTATTTTCTCAGTGTAAGAGAATTATTTTCTGTATTTCAATTTATGTTTTGGTTTTGAATAAGTAAAATGTTGCCACTTTGCTAATCAATTTTTGAGACACCCATGAACCAGTTCTCAATCATTCAAGACAATTTTCTTATTCATAGTTAGAACCAATCCTGTTTTCTAAATACTGGCCCTTTTGAATTTCATTCCAATCATGAATTGCTAGACAGCTGTTACCTGATCCATGCAGCCTTGCCTCTATTAGTCCTTCATTGGAGATACATAGCAAGTGGAGTTTTCTATTTTTTAATTCAAATTGAAGATTCTGGTGGATGGCTTATGGTCATAATGGGAAATAATGAGGAAATAACCACACTGGCTCTTGGTTTCATAGCAGAAGATGAAGAGAGAGGCAAACTGCTACTTATATACTCTTCCATTTCACCTCTACTCAGATGTCATTAAGTATCAATCTATTTGTTGCTGAACATGGATGCCATATAGAAGTCGTTATTGAGATTTAATTAAATAATGCTATAAACTGAGTAGAAGTGTTAATACAGACTTAAGGCTGAATGGTTTGATATTACATATTACATCAAAGAAGGGAAGTATTTCTTGATGCTTTAAAATAACACTGAATCAACGGTAATACAGGATTGGTACATGTTAGGTAAAGAAAGAAGTTATTGAATTATTTTTAATACTTATCCCCACAGTGATAGAATTTGGTTTTTGGTATATGTAACTCAATTCAAAAATAGCTGTTAATTGCTCAAGTGAAATTGTCTGTTCATTAGACCTTTGCCTCAGCAATGCATGTATGAATGACCTGTAAGGCTCTACCCCTATGAACTTCCACACGAAAATCCGTCTCTCTGCTCACCTTGGTGTAGTTTTCCCACAGGATGGCATTTGCTAGGGGGGAAAGAAGATTTGGCAGATAGATACAGCAGAATGGGGTTTCAAAACTTGTTAAAAGCTGGCAAATCTGTGCCTTCAGTGAAAGCCAAGTTTCCCCTAGATGAAAGGTAATTCAGAATTGGCTCTAATCCAACTTCCCATCAAGCATAAACTGCCAATTGAGCTGTTTTGGTTTAAAATAGGATGTCAAGATAATTTTATCTTTTTCCTTTTTTTTTTTTTTTTTTCTTGTGCTACTTCTTTGTCCAGCTCAGCAATGTGATGTTCTTATTTCCTTTTTTTTTTTTTTTTTTTTTTTTTTTTTTTTTTTTTTTTTTTCAGAGTCAGGAAATGAAGGTCTTATTGAAAATGTAAACCACTCACTGGGAAATATGGAAAAAGGCATTCTAATCTATTTGTCCTTTAATATCTCTTACCTTTTACAAAGAAACATAAATGGTGGCAAGGCATGTGATCTTCAAAACTAAAAGCTATATTTTCCATCTTCCCCTACCACCAGGTAAAGCCTGGTGCTGTTTCCAGCCACTGTGGTAGAAGTAGATGTGACCTGGATCAACTACCAGGAGCATTCTTGAGAAACACCTGGTACACCCCTTTTGCCCTTTCATCCACCCTTTCCCATCTTGTGGTTTGGAACATGGATGTGATGATTGGAGTTGCATGATTATGAGGGCCATACCTGGAAATAACAGAAAGAAAGGTTATAAGGAATTTGAGTGTCTGACTTCAGAGCTCCTTCATTGACTTTGGGTAAGAACTCTGCAGGCTGCCTTGCTTGGACTGAAATTGTGAACAGCCAGAGGGGTATCCAAACTTAGGGAAGTTAAGGTATCTGAACATTTTGTTGTTCTGAGAATAATCTTAATTAATACAACTTGAATTCAGCTTTGTTTTTAATTTTTGTATTCCAATTAATCAGGGATGATTAAATTAAGCATGCTACGGTGGCATATAGACTTTTAAAAATTATAGCTTGAAAATCCTCCATAAAGACATGGGGCTTCAAGGAATTTCCTGGAAACTCTCTGACTTGGATAAGGACATTTAAAATAGTCTTGACTAAATAAAGTTTTAAATAATAAAGTCTTAAAAACTTTACATGAGATGCAAACTAGCTGGTTGGTTTACTAATTTAGTCTTTATCAATAAGCATCACTTTGCACAAACATGTTAGTTGTTTGACAATAACACACATAGAATTTTGTGTTAATGTGAAGAGTGAGTCTATCTTTCAGTGGGACCGCTGTCATTGTTCTGCCATCTCTTGTTGCACACTGTAGTGTATTCTACTTGAAGATTCTCTTTCTGTAGTCAGGGTTTTATAGGCAAAAATTGGGATGTATATAGCACTATTATTGTCCAGTATCCTTGTTTCATAAGAACTTACTAGGCTTTACATTTTCTGCTATATCTGAATAACTATTGGTGTGGCTTGCAGGTCTGCTCCAAAATTCATGTTGAACTGTAATTGCTCTGCAATGTCATTGGGAGGTGGGACCTCTGGGAAATGGCTAGTTCTAGTGTAGTGAGTGGATTCGTGCATTAACATGGGCATAGGTTAATTATTGCAAGAGTGGCTTTTTAACGAGAACAAGCTCTCTTGCATGTGTTTTCTTGTTCCTACCTTCTCCCTGTCTCATCTGTGCTCATTTGCCCTCTTGATGCAGCAAGAAGGAACTTTCCAGATACAACCCCTTGAGCTTGGACTTCCAAGCCTCCAGAACCAAGTCCTAATTCCACAGTCTGTGCCAGAGAATGAACTAAGAAAGCCATGTACCATAATTCTGTTCTCTAAAAAGTTTCTAAGTATTTTTCTCCATAACTTTAGATGTGTTTGTCTCAGTCAGTTAGCTAATCCTTCCTAGCCATGGCAGAATGTCTCTGCTGTTTTTCCTTCTGCCCCACAATTCTTCTACCTTCCCTTTAAACTTTGGAGTAACCTTTAAAAAAATCAATAAGAAAGAATGAATGTAGCTTCCACCTTCTTTAAAATACCTTTCACTTAAAAACTGTAGAAATGTGTGAGAATGCTTTGAGTTTTTAATAAGCTTTTACCACTGTGATGGAAACAAACAAGCAAAAAAAAAGTCAACTTGGACAGAAAGATAAGGGTATGATAAGGGATCATGCTCCTACTATTATTTAATTATGGTGTTTTATTTTTTGGTTATGTTTTCGATAATTTTATGTGAGTATATGTATACATTAATATGTAGTTAATCTTTGATAATAATCTGATTATACCAATATTATTTTTCAAAATAATAGATAGCTGTTACAGATTGTTGACATCTTCCAAATGGTAGTAAGCCACAAGAGGGTCATGTAACATGGGTGGCTGAAGACAGAGAATTCAGCTGCTATCTCAAGAGAATTCTTATTTTTGGTGGCCACAATATCAAGATGTCATTAATGAAATGCACTATTTAAACTTACACAAGCTTCACTGACTGCATTGCTTTAGGCATAAATTCAGTCTTTAAAAGATAGCATAATATGAGAGTTGTGTTATCGTTCTGTGATTCTTGACAACTGTTAAGTCAGCTAAACAAACCAACCAAAAATGATTGTGTTGCATTTTACATGAATTTCAGAGCATATTTAAAGAAAGCAAGTTAAATTGTCAGTTTCCTTATCTAGTTCCCTTTCAATAAAATGCTTTTTTTTTTTTTTTTCTCTTTTTGACCAACAAAATATCACACCATGGACTCCTAAACAGGTCTCACAATTTTATGCAGCTCTTGTACCCTGGTTTTCTGAATATGGCAGTGGCCTGATATGTGTGATTATGAGTCTTAACAGCAGATGAAGGTAGATTAATATCTTCTGAGTATCTAGCACAGGAAACTAAATTCCTTGCAGGTTCAAATTAACCATACTTTCTATTAAAGTATTTTCATGACACTGATTATGTTCTAAATCATGCTTTTGCATTTGGTTTATACCTAACAATCTACATGACACACTTAAACGTGCAACAGGGTAAAAGGAGGTTTTTCCTGAATCAATTTCCAAAAATAGTTTGTTATTAAATAAAAACAGCCTTAGACAGTGGAGATACATTGGTATTAAAGGTCAAAACTGGAACACTAAAAATTTAAAAAATGCACTTGAAGTAAAATTGTGCCATAAAAAATGGGGCCAATCAAGTTAGAATCATATTGCTCTGATTCTTGCAGAAGTTCTCAAGCCCATGTTTTTGTAATCAAGGGAGGCTTGACCCTTTTTTGACTAGCAACTGTCTAATTTAATAAATATCATGTCTTTAATACAATAAAAAGAAGCTCAATGAACACACGCATTGCCATTATTTGGTTGTCATTCTTGTTTAACACCCAACAATGTGCTTTCAATTAATCTAAATGAAGCAAGTTCAAGGAATTCTTGGTGTCTCCTTATGATAGCTAAAATCATATACCATTTTACAATTGTGCTTTTCATGAAATTTCATGATGAATTTTTTAATTATTATTTTTATTTAGATTATAATTTTTTATAGACTGCATTTTGATTAATTGTACACAAATGAGGTACATCATTTCGTTTCTATGGTTGTACACAATGTAGATTCATACCATTCTCATAGTCATACATGTACATAGGATAATGATGTCTGTCTCATTTCACCATTTTTTATACCCCCTCCCTCTCATTTTCTTCTACATATTCTAAAGTTCCCCCATTATTCTCTCATTCCCCACCCCCACCCTCATTATATATCATCCTCCACTTACCAGGGAAAACATTTGGCCTTTGGTTTTTTGGGCTTGGCTTATTTCACTTAGCATGATATTCTTCAATTCCATCCATTTATTTGAAAATGCCATAATATTCTTCTTCTTTATGGCTGAATAGTATTCCATTATGTATATATACCAGAGTTTCTTTATCCATTCATTTGTGAAAGGCATCTAGATTGTTTGCACAATCTAGCTATTGTGAACTGAGCTGCTATAAACATTGATGTGGCTGTATTACTGTACTTTGCTGATTTTAGGTCCTTTGGGTATATACTGAGGAGTGGGATAACTGGGTCAAAAGGTGGGTCCATTCCAAGTGTTCTTAGGATTCTCCATACTGCTTTCCAGAGTGGCTGCACCAATTTGCAACTCCACCAGCAATGTAAACGTGTGCCTTTTTCCCCTCATCCATGCCAACATCTCTTACTATTTGTGTTCTTGATAATAGCCATTCTAATTGGAGTAAGGTGAAATCTTAGAGTTGTTTTAATTTGCATTTCTCTAATTACTAGAGATGTTGAACACCTTTTCATATATTTATTAATCGCCTCTATGTCTTCTTTTGTAAAGTGTCTGTCCAGTTCCTTGGCCCATTTATTGATTGGGTTCTTTGTATTTTTGTTGTAAAGTTTTGTAAGTTCTTTATAAATTTTGGAGACAAGTGCTCTATCTGAAATGCATGTGGAAAAGATTTTCTCCCACTCTGTAGGCTCTCTCTTCACATTCTTTATTGTATCCTTTGCTGATAAAAAGCTTTTAGTTTTTGAAGATCCAAAAAACTCCACTAGAAAACTTCTAGAACTAATAAATGAATTCAGCAGAGTGGCAGGATATAAAATCAATATGTGTAAGTCTAATGCATTTCTATTCATAAGTGATGAATCCTCTGAAAGAGAAATTAGGAAAACCACTCCATTCACAGTAGCCTCAAAAAAAATAAAATAAAATAAAATACTTGGGAATTAATCTAATGAAAGAGGTGAAAGACCTGTACAATGAAAACTACAGAACATTAAAGAAAGAAATTGAAGAAAACCTTCGAAGATGGAAAGATATCCCATGTTCTTGGACAGACAGAATTAACATTGTCAAAATGGCCATTCGACCAAAGGCACTATACAGATTCAATGCAATTCCAATTAAAATCCCAATGACATTCCTCATAGAAATAGAGAAAGCAATCATGAACTTCATCTGGAAGAACAAGAGACCTTGAATAGCCAAAACAATCCTGAGTAGAAAAAGTGAAATAGGAGGTATTACAATACCAGACATTAAATATACTACAGAGCAATAGTAACAAAAACTGCATGGTCTTGGCACCAAAATAGACAGGCAGACCAATGGTACAGACTAGAAGACACAGAGACAAAAACCACATAAATACCGTCACCTCATACTAGACAAAGGAGCCAAAAACATACAATGGAAAAAATATAGCCTCTTCAACAAATGGTGGTGGCAAAACTGGAAATCCATATGCAGTAAAATGAAATTAAACCTCTCTCTCTCTCTCACCCTGCACGAAACTCAACTCAAAATGGATCAAAGATGTAGGAATTAGACCAGAGACCCTGCCCCTAATAGAAGACAAAGTAGGCCCAAATCTTTATTATGTTGGCTTAGGAAAAGACTTCCTCAACAAGACTCCCAAAGCACAAGAAATCAAAGCAAAAATCAATAAATGGGATGGACTCAAACTAGAAAGCTTTTTCTCATGATGAATTTTTGTTATTAATTGTTTGACGATAACTTTTCACTACTTATCAGTCACAGTAAATTTTCACTTGGACTCAGAGTAAATTATTAGGATACACATATTATTGTCAAGGAGAGGATTAGATATGATATTTAATGGGTTAACGTGTGATTTCAAAATAAACAGTATACATTTCCTTATATGTAGATGTTTTCACTAACAATAGTTCAAAAATTATACAACTACACTTTGGATCTTTTAAATAGTTGACTGAAATAAACCTCAATTAATTCTCCCATCTCTTTATTTCCTTAAATTAAAATAAAAGGAAACTAAATTACTGTAACAGAAGTGAGCATCTAGTGTTTAATGAACATCTGTTCAGTCACAGTTATTTATTTAACAAATAGTTATTGAATACTGACTATGTGCCAGGAGCTGCAGAAGTCAATTTTTACTTAGTAAACTTTTAAGCATAGATATTTAGAATATCTAGTATAGTTTCCTAGCTTAGTACAGGGACATGAAGACTAAGAGGAAAAGGTCCTCCTCAGACAGAATCCCACTTAGTAGCCCAAGTATCACATAGTATATGAACTAACCAATTTAAAAAGTAAGTCTGTCTAAGGGCATCTCACTGAATATCCAGTTGTTTATGTGAAATAGGTTTCTATAAATATTTGAGTTTGGTATCATTTGTGAATTTTTTCTTTTTTGATTCCACGTGAACACACCTTTTGATAATATTTTTTCAAAATTTACCTTTTTGGTGTTATAGAAGATATATGGAATGGTTTTGTGATTAGTTACCTAGTGGTTTGTTATAGAAAAATTAATAGAAGGAAGCAGAAAAAATGGTGATTTGTCCTCTGAAGATTTTCTTGACCTTGAAAATTAAAACAAACTCACCTGGATTTTAAAACTCTTCAAAATTATAGAAAAAAACTGTATGATTAAGATGCAAAAAAGTTGAAATTGTCAAATCATTAGGACCAAATTTATCATGAAATTTCACAAACAAATTACATAAAGGATTATGATTTAGAAATTGACAGTGAGTTTCAGCTGTATTAGGAGACACCCAGACTTCCCTTCATTCCATTTAGATTAATAATTGAAAGCACATTGTTGGGGGGCCAAATAAGAACAAATGAACCACTTGCGATCTATATTCCTCATAAGGTAAGATATCAATCATGTGACTTGGGAAAAATTTGAAACAATAATAATAAATTTCCAGAGACTATATCATCATCAAAAGACATGAATAAAGTTCCATCAGGAGTCAGCAAATATGACACAGCTGCCAAATCCACCATTGTTTTTATATGACCTATGATCTAAAAATGGCATTTTTATAAGGCTGGGGAAAAATAGTTGTGATATGTGAAAATTTTATGAAATTCAAATTTCAGTGTTTAAAAATAAAGTTTTAGGGGAACACAGTCATCCCAACTCATTTACATAATATCCATGGCTGCTTTTGATCTATAAGGAATACTTTGACAAAAACTATATGGCTCATGATGTTAAAATATTTACTATCCATCGCTTACAAAAAGATTTTATGATCTTTTTGATCTGAGTTAGGTAATTTTATACTTAGAAATATATTTGGTGTTACATTTAGAAAACACACATTTATTTCAATATGAACAAGAATCATGTTTTAAAATATTTTATGAACATGTTTCTGTTTAGTCTAGCTAACCATGATTACTTACCTGGATACCTGCCAAATTTTCAATTAACTTTATTGTCAGTGAATCCAACAAAATTAGCTATGACAAAATGTATTTAGGACCTGTATTGTGGATGATGTCACAATATATTGAATAATTAATTTAATTTCTCAAATTGGCTATTTAAACAACTAGTAATCAGCCACAACAAAATCAGTGTTTCTTTGAAGTTTTTTTGTATAGAGATTTATTTGAGGAAAATGTAAAATAAATATAATCCTATATCTGGATGGTCAATTTGTTTGATTTTTTTCAAAGCATAAAAATAATCACTGGAGCACACCATCTTCTGCCTTTCTCTGAATTTTGCCTATTAAATTTATAGTAAATTATATTTTAAGATGTCAGGGCAGTCTAATTTATAATATTTGTTTGGAAAATGAAAGGACTCTATATTATATGATAGTAGAATTTAACTATTGAAAGGATTTGTTAGTGGTATTTTTAAGGACTAGAAACAATTTCGGCCTGTACTCCTTTATCATATGCTGTAGAAACTACAGTCACATATGCAAAGATTCAAAATGAATAGAAATGCCACCATTAACAAGAAAATGGTGGCATACAGGGAGAATAATCTTAGATCTTCCTTTACTCTTTCTTTTTGCATAATTCACTTTATGTGACAGGAAAAAAATTTATATAGAAATAACCAGGAAAGGACTTTGGTGTAACTACTTGAGTGGATATCTATGTGAATTCTGATGCTCACTGAGTCCTGATCTAATGTAAGTTTTTTGCATGAGTCAATAGGACTGAGCATCACTTAACATGTGGGACTGAAAAATGAAGTGGCCAATCCAATAGGTACATGAACAAAAATAAAAATAATAAAAGTTAAAAAACATGGAGTCAAACAGAATACAAACTTTTCAGATGTCTGGGCATCCTTCCCCTTGAGCTAGATGCCAGAAAGTAAGACAGTGTTTAGATTCCTCCTGAGCAAATACACTCCTGCCCAAGATTTCATTTGTCTTCCTCCGAGTTGAGAGAGGCAGTGTTGGTCGCCAAGAATCATTCTGACAGGATGTGTGTGACCTGCCAACAAAACCAGCCCCATTGTGACCTGGACACAGATCTTTAATACCACTCAGTTCCCTGCAGACCAAAGCCAGCTTCCCCTTGGTCCTTCTTCCTTTGCTGGATCTTTGTCTTTTGTTTACTTATAGCCTCTTAGGTGTCAAGCAGAGGAGGTGTATGTGGGGTGTATGTGTATAAGGGATGTGTAGGAAGGGAAGTAGCTAATAATTTTTGGTTCAGTGTTTCTTTTCCTCAGGAAAACAAGCTTCATGACCTGACTGGGTCATGCTAATAAGTACAGAGTTATCATTTGACTCATGATATGTTCATGGTTAAAATTAAAAATCAACTAAGAATCAGGGCTGGAGTTGTGGCTCAGTGGTAGAGTGCTTGCTTACCATGTGTGAGGCATGGGGTTTGATCCTCAGCACCCCATATAAATAAATAAAATAAAGGTCCATTGACAACTAAAACAAAAATATTTTAAAAATCAACTAAGTATCTGTATGTACGGTGAGAGTTTTAAAAAATGTCATACCAGATTTCTCAGTATAAAACAATTATTGCTTTTTGGTCTTTTTCATAGCATTATTTTTGGGATCAGCTGACATCTCGATTTATTTGGCATTTTTAAAATATGGAAGTTTTACTTTTAAATAGAAATAAGACACACAAACCTGATCCAGACGGGAAGAGATAAGCATTATACTAAAATTTAAGGAAAAAGAAGTTCCTTTTCCCTGGTATAGAAGGCAACATAAATTATAATTCAAGTACTTAAAAAATTACTACACTTTGTAACTCATTTTCTACATTTTGTAACTATTTCTACGAAGTGCATAATACCAGTAGTTTCTGAGAGTGAAAATTATTTATCAATACGTGGTGAAATGTAAGGAGGAAATATATCTGTTTATTGAAATTGAAATTAAAGTTTTCAAGGGTTTACTGCTCAAAGTAGTTTATAGGTAATATTGGGAAATATTAATATTACTGATAGAAGTTTCTGTGTGTAGAATACTACTGTTTACTTAGCTTTCTTTCTTTCCTTCTTTCTGTCTATTTCTTTCTTTCTTTCTTTTCACCCACACATCTCAGTGTGGGAGGAGAGAGCTCCAAGCAAAATAAATATAATTCAGATCGAATCTAATCTTGGAAAGGTTACAAACCTGGGGCTTCCAGCAGTTTCTACAGATTTTCACATGGTGAAAAATCTATTCAGGCATTTGTTCCTGCACAGAACTTTAAATTGTAAACAATTTACTGTGTACACCATTTTAGAGTATTTTAGTATGATTCCAGAAATTGAAATCTAATCATTATTAGTGATAAATTACTAAAACAGATATAATATTTATTTGGATGGTTGAGAATAGAAAGCAATATTCGCTTCCAGTTTGTGAACCAATTGATCCAGATTGTTCTATGCCATTAAAGTGTCTTTGGACACAGACACATATTTACTTGTCCACACTGGTCCAGCTTGATATGCTATGGTCTAAATTGTCCTCTTCCCACTCCCAAAATTTATATGTTGAAGCCTAATGACAATTTCATAGTATTGAGAGATAGGGATTTTGTGAGGTAATTAGTTTAGAGGAGGTCTTAAGGTTAGGACTCCATGATGGGATTACTACCCTCAAAGAAAAGATACCAGAATATTATTTCTCTCTCTACCATTTGAAGAAAGTTTGAAGTCAGCAGACTATAAGCCATAATTTAACCATGTTTACACCTTGATCTTGGATGTTCCAGTCTCCAGAATTTGTTAAAAATACATTTCAGTTGTTTAAGCCATCCATTCTATTGCATTTTGTCATGGCAGTGCAAATTGACTAATGCGTCATGTCTGCCTTGGTCTGTTTTCTGTAACTATAACAAAATATCAGTGTCTGGTAATTTACAAAGAACAGAAGTTTATTTGGCTCATGGTTCTGATGACTGGAAAGTCCAAAGGCATGGCACTGGCATCCATTGAGCACATGGTGAGGGCCTTCTTGCTGTATCATACCATGATGGGGGCATCACATGGCAAGAGAGAACAGATGTGCCAGCTCAGGTCTCTCTTCCTGTTCTTATAAAGCCAGCAATGGAATCACAGTGTCCCATACTTCTAATCTCATTCAATCTTGATTATATACCAAACACCATTAACATATGACTTTTACGTTTAATTTTCTAACACTTGAACTTTAGGAGGACACAGCCAAACCACAACAATTTCTTTCAGATTTTACAGTGAAAAACAACTATAAGCATGATTCAAGGAAAGAAACTGTAGGGCTCTGAGAGTTGCTGTTTATTTCCATTCCATTGCTTGTCTGCAGTGTAGACCAATAGAAATGACAAACTCAAAACAGGAATTTCTCCCAAGTTCAATTTGTTCATCAAGATACAGGGTACAGTGAGACAGCTAAACATTAATACTTCAAAACTTCTTTCACTGCAATTTAGTGTACATATAAACAGTGATTTTTTTTTTGTTGTTCTCAAATGATATTGATACCTACTTTGTCTCCTTTACTTTCAATATGATATGCACTACAAAAAACAGTGAAATGAATAATTGATGCTACTCTGTTTATATCACTGAAAATGAAATGTATTTCTATGGATTACAGGAAATAAGATGATGCTAGTAGAGGGGAACTTAAAGAAAAATTGGAAATTACTACTTTTGTCATAACTAATAAACTGGGAATTTTACTAAGTACCTAGCTGTATAAAAAAATTATTTCTTTTAAAATGTCTTTTAAAAGGCAAGAGATCAGTTACATTCAGCAAGAACTTATTGGATATGTACTATTCATACATTTCATAAAATTGTACATTTCATAAAATTGTACATTTCATAAAATTGCATTATTGCCTATGTATTCTGCTTAAATTCCACATAGGAGTTGATTTAAAAAAGAAACATTAATAAGCTATATATAGGGTTTTTTTTGTTTTTAAGATAAGAAGATTTGGAAGGAAACAAATGATTGAAGCTGGTTTTGTTTTCTCAGAGTGAAAATATTGTGAAGCTATTTTTATGAATTATTTTAGATAATATAAATTAATTGATAGTATAGTATTTTAAAAGTTGTAACTAATATTTAATGGCATGATAAAATAGTCTTAATAGTATTAGTGACAAGATGGAATAAAAGGACAGTTTTTCAAAAATATTATGTGGGTTTCTAGATAAGTATTTTGTTGTTATATTCAAAAATCACACCTACAAATGTTATTAAAATAAAGATTCTAGGTAATCCTCATGTCATGGAAATTGTGAGGGAGTCAGGAACATGTTTTCATGAAAACATCATTATTCATGGTGTTTGGTTTACAAGGCTTTCAAAAAAATTCATATAGTTAATGATTTCTGTATTATTTATACTCTAGAACAGACTACCGAAAATCACTTTCTGAAATATGGAAATGTCTTTTTGCCCACATTGTTCATTGTGGTAGCCACTAGACACATGGTCATTGAACACCTGAGATGTAGCTAGTATGACAGAGGAATTTGATATTTTACGTCATTAATTTTAATTCATTAAAATATAAAAATTGCAGTGGCATAAAATATTTTGGCATAAATTATTTAGTCATTAAACAAAATTCTTTTAGTTTTTGGTAAGATTGCATCTTAGTCAGCTATTTTGCTGCTGTGACTAAAGGATCTGTTCAGCACAACTGTAGCAGAGGAAAAGTTTATTTGAGGGTTCAAGGTTTCAGAGGTCTTAGTCCATAGAAAGCTGGCTCCATTCCTCTGGGTTTGAGGTGAGGCTGAACATCATGGTGGAAGAGTGTGGCAGACAGAAACAGCTCACATTGCCATTAGGAAGCAGAGAGAAAGAGCGAGAGTCTCCACTCTCCAGATACAAAAATATATCCCAAAGCCACCCACCAATTTCCATCTCCTCCAGCCACACCCTACCACTTCAGTTACCATTCAGTTAGTTCCTATAAGAGGATTAAATCACTGATTGAATTAAGATTCTTACAACCCAGTCCATTCTCCTCTGAACCTTGCATTGTCTCACATGTGAGCTTTTGAGGGACACCTCACATCCCAACCATAACAGATTGTGTTTCACTTTTTCTTTTGCAGTATGTGAGCTACTGTGTACTTCTGTGTACATTGCTAGATCTGTGAGATGTTTACATTATTATACATAAACACATATCTCTAAAGTAGTTACAGGTGATAGGATTGAATAGGTTCAAAAGATTGTTTTCTATAAAAGATTTAGTACTGTCATGTGCTTATCTGATTATTTGATACAGACAACATGAGTTTAAGGAATATGTAAATCAGAATTGGAAATTAAGTTGAAATATTATTATTTTGATTATAACATAGTTAAATCCCTCTTCTAGTTAAAAACTAGTATGGGCAATATTTTAAATTAGAAACAAAGTCTTACTATTGGTACATAATCCAGGAGAGACATAGAAAGTAGTACTATTGCTATAGAACTGTAGATAAAAAAAAATCTGGAAAAGCTACATCACATATTTCATAATGAGTACCATTTGCAATTTTTTGAGGCATAGCAAAATTGAAGGGGTGTCTTGTTGGTAAAAAACAATTCGATAGAATAAAGTGGACAAAGTATTTCAGTAAGTACATAGTGATGTTGATAGTGTTTTCTTTAAACAGTCAAAAAGAACCAATAAAATTCATCACTTGATATCAAAATCAAGGTTTTTTCCTTAGTTTTTTCTTTTTTTATTACTTTTTTATTTAACTTTTAATTTTTTAGAAACTGCATTTTGATTCATTGTACACAAATGGGGTACATAATTTTGTTTCTATGGTTGTACACAATGTAGATTGATACCATTCATGAAATCATACATGTACATAGGGTAATGATGTCTGTCTCGTTCCACCATTTTTCATATCCCCTCCCTTTCATTTCCTTCTACATATACAAAATCAAGTTTTAACAGAACATTTAGAAATCATTTTTAACAGAAGTGGAACTTATAACTCTGTTTTGTTATGAAATGGCATAAATGCTTGTATAAGAAATAAAACCTCTTTTACCCAGATAGTTAAAGAAATAATATTTTAAAATAATAATTTAGTTGTGGTAAACCTGTTAGAAAATGATATGAAAAAGTTTAAAAGCATTTTTATAAAAATATTAAAAATTTTTCAGTCATCAACAAATTGGATCTAGAATGCAAAAACTTTCTCTTAATACCAAATATCATTTTTTGTAACCATTAGGAATTTTTTTTTTGTATTTTTCAGTGAATCAAATAATTTAAGATACTATCCAATTAATACTTTGGACATGTGTTGTCTTTAAAACCTTTCATAAGTACAAAGAACTGTTACCAATTTATGACTTAAAATACTATACTTTTGGCATATTTTAAATCTTATACATCTGTCAAAGAAGAACTTTCAACCAAAATGAAAAAAAATTTGTTAAAGAAATGGCAATTCCAGTTATGTTAGAAAACAAAATCAAATTTTAAAACAAGAGACTGTTATTTGCCTTCTTGCTTTGTTCAGTCATATGATGTACACTAAAAATATTTGTGAAAAAATGTTTGGCAGATCCCCAAAATGTCTCATGAATAGTTTAATTAGAATCAATCAATATATGTAAGTGTTGAAAGAAATAGAAGACAAATGAATCTATATTGTTTTTAATGCTGATTGAGTCATAGACGAATTTTTCCTGTCATGTATAACTAAAAAGAAACAATTAAAAAAAGAAAAAAGATTAACTATCTTGTTACTCCAGTTTGTGATTTTCCTAAACCAAAAGAATGGTTAGTGAATGTTCAGTGATCAAAGACAAAAATGAGAATATGATATAAAATTTTTCACCAACATATACACTGCATGCAAATAAGTTTGAAACATCAAAGGAAAAAACCCTCTTATTTGTAACTTTTGTTTGACAACTGTGAACTTCAGTTGAAATTGAAACTTTCCATAATACAAATAAATACTATGTTATATATTTTTCTAACATGAATCAATATATAGAGAATTTTAATTGTCATTGATAGTGTTTGGTATATTGATAAACATAAGAAATATTTGAAGTAAACTTTAATATCAATATGTTTGCAGTTGGTTTTAAATTTATACAATTCTCCTTTGAATCCTATGTTAATAATACTGAGTTGACACAAAATTATTTAATTCTCTTGGACAGGCTTTGTTTTGAAAATGATGTGTTTCTTGCTTTAGGCAAACCAATTTTTCTAAAAGAGACTAACAATTTTATCAATGTGAAGGATATTATTAAAGGAAAAATGATTTTTGCAGTTAATTCAATTATTGGAGAAACTAAGCAAGTAGGATAATCCAAACTATTAGAAAAAATATTAAAATCAATTAGGTTACTTTTTCACGTGTTTGGAATGTGTTGGATATGTGAATTCATTTTTCAACTGTGAAATTAAGGAAATCTAACTACAGATCAAGTAGTTTCAATTAAAATTTAACACCTGAATTGAGATGTGCTTTAAGTGTGAAATGCATATCACTCTGAAGACTTAGATGAATTATAAGATGTAAATTATCTAAGACTTTTTCTATTGAAATCATAATATTCTAAAAATATTGTGTTAAATAAAATGTATTACTAAAATTATTTTCTCCTATTTGCTTTTCCTTATTTATTGTGGCTACTAGATAATATTTAATCATATGTGTTTTATATAGATTTCTATTTAGCAGAACAGTTTTTGACCTAACCATCACACAGGAAATATATTATGAGAAAAATGTACTTAGAATTCCAGAGTCCTATGGTGAGATTTTTTAAAAAAAAATTATATCTAGTCTGAAAATTCATCAAGGTAAAGAACAGTTTTCACTTCTGTATTATCACTTTTTAGAAAAGTATCTAATAAAATTTTTTTGAGGGAATAGTAAATTATTAAATGAAAGAATGTATATATGAATGAACAGTTGCCAGGTAGTTTTTTTTTTTTTTTTTTTCTTTTTGTAGTTGTAGTCTAAATAAAGTAATATGACTTTTTTTCTTTAGTTCTACAGATTAGGAATTTATTTTCCAACTTTTCCTCTTCCATCCACTGATAGAAATTCCCAGGGACAAATATTCTGACTAGGTTGAGCATATGTACCAGCTGGCTTAGCCATTCCTACCGTATCCCTATTTTCCTGTTATTTCAATAGTTCTTATTTGCTCCATTGGTGAAAAAAGGGTTCCTATCCTAGGGTTATGGTGATGAGTATGGAAATCAGGACATGTGATACTGGATAGGTGAGACTGGTGAACTCTCAATGATATATATACTCATAGCCTGGAGAAGTAGGACATTGCACACTATGCACACTCTGGGAGATAGGCTTCATAGTATTGGGTTGCCGTGGAAGAGTAAAATTGGGCTGGTAGGAGACTGACACCCACTACTCAGGCATAAGCAGAAACAATGCCTGCTGCTCTTATAAGGAGGGTTGATCCATGACAGCAGAATAGGAGGGGAATTTGCAGTTTGGTCACTTACCCTCACATTTCACTGAATGTCAAGGTAGTGTATAACTTTTAGCCTTAATTTTAAGCCTATACACTTTTCTCATCATGAGTGTCTAGTTGTGGATTAAAAATTCTATGATTCTCCTAGTTAGGACTTTAAAAACTGCTGATAATTTTTGGCCCAAGGGACCCAACGGAATCTCCACATGTCCTCACTTCTGTGATTCCTAAAACAAGCACATATATAGGATTTGGAATAGTAATATTATTACAATTAATATCAATAGATAAATAGTGGATTAAGCAATCCCCTTCTCTCTCATATACAATTTTCTTTCCCCTTTGACACTGAGCAAAAAGGCAAAGATGCCCTGGGTGGGGTAATAATATTGTTTATGGATATAAACACTGCTAATAAGACTCATTTGTATTTCAAAGCACATTGTGATTTAAAAAATCCATTGGGCATTCTGTGCTCAGACTTTAAAAAGAGGTCATGGATTATCCTCTGGAAGGAGATGAGTGACAGACGAAGCAGGTCTGTTTTTGGAGGGTGGGGTGTGTGTAAAGATGCAGAGTTCCAGAGCGGATCACAGTGTAAGCTATCAGTTAGGAAAATATGACAGCGTCAAGCCAGACTGAGGCAAATTAGACACAAATGGAAAAAAATTGAAAAACATGTTACTTCGGGAGAGTCTCACAAGCTACTCTGTGTGAAAGAGAGCAGGAGTTTCAGGCTGGGGATGCAGGCAGAGTTATGTGCATAGCGTATGTAAGGTGCTGGCACTGCAGAAGCTAAAAACAACAACAACAAAAAGTTTTCCCTGTGGTGTCACTAGACCAGAAGAGACATTTAAAATTATCTACACATTAACTGACAACTCTGAAGGGTACCTTGAGTTCTTTGACTATCATAGTTATAAGGCTTCTTCTTTTCATTTTTACAGACTGCATTTTGATTCATTGTACACAAATGGGGTACAATATTTCTATGGTTGTGTACAATGTGGATTCATACTATTCGTGTAATCACACATGTACATAGGGTAATAATGTCTGTCTCATTCTTTCAGAAATTTATTTGCTTCCACATTAGGAATAAGTAATAGTATGTGTCGTTTTAGAATATTTGGATGTGAGGTTACTCTACAGAACTTGATGTCATAATGTCTTTTAAAATAGCATTTTCTATGGTGTCTATTTTCTGTAACATTGTATCAATATTTTTGTGTACTGGGAAAAAGAAACACCTAGACACAGTCCTGTGCTAAGTATTTTAATTAGCATTTTCAACAACATGAACAACAACTAAGACCTCCTACTCTGCAACAGCTATGCCTGCATACACCAGCTACACACACAAGGGAGCAAGCGTTCTGTGGAGTAACTGCAAGGTCTAGTAGCTTAATGGGGTTATAATAAAGTAGGGAGATTCAAGGTACCTTTTAATTTAATAATAACAAATATTTTCAGAGTAGATGGTTTAGGAGGAGAAAGCATATGTTAGGAAAAGCAAATAAAAGGAGCAGTAGAAGAAACAAACTTGGGGAAGAAAATGAAGATTTATTTGTAACCAATTAATTAAGTCATACTGAGTATCAAACACCATTACACACATTATGTTTATTCACTCATTCAATCCTTTTATTGTACAATTGAAGAATTATAGTTAAGATTAAGGCATGAATAGAGCTCTATCAGCATGGGTGTTTGTGTGAGGGGAAAAGATGGGTACTCCATACATGCTAGGGAAGATGAATTTTACTTTGAAGTTTTCATCGAAAGCATTCCTAAAAGTAACCTGTCCTTCAGAAAATATACTGCTTATTATTTAGGTTTTTCAAAAATATATGGATCAGCTGTCATTATGAAATATTAACCAGGGTGCAGAAAATTTTAAGAAAGTGACAGAAATACAGCACACTCGAAGTGCTATTTTCAACTAACCCTGAGATATTTACTGAAGTCTCTTCATCCAAATCATGAATCTTGCCGAATGCAGCTCAAAACCATCAAAGCAATATCATTTTAGTATAGTAAGCTGGGGATTTATTAATTTTGTTAGTTATAAATTTGTGTCATTAGGGAATACTGTATTTTCTAGACTTAAGTGCATACCCATTTATTAGAGTTTGTCATGAGATATTTTAGTAAATTATTTCTTCATTGTATTTTTATTCTCCTCACTTCTAAAATAACTGAGGAGATAATAATACACTACATTATCTCATTTTTCTTAGAGTTTGAATTCAACACAAAACTTTCTTTAGAAAGTACATTTGGCTGTTTCAGTTAGAGGTATGTTGCATGACTTTGGTTATATCACTTTATTAATGTTAGTGAAAATATGTAGAAGTATTTCTTTCATGTTATGCTAATCATATGCTCCAGTGGCCATTGTTTAAGTTGTTTAAGTTGCCATCTATGCCATTATATTTAATGAACATTAATTAATTCATTCTACAATTTAAAGTAAGTTAGTATGGAGACAGTTTTATTAACATAGCTGAGGATTTATAGTATTCGAAGTAACCAAATTAGAGGAAGGAATGAAAGACAAGCTATTTAAGAAGTGAGAAAGAACAGATAGCAGGAAAGAAGGGAAGGGAACTATCTGCCTTCTTGTGACTTGAGCAGAGAAGAGGTGAATTTGTGTGTGCTGGAGGCATTTACATTAATTCAATCTGGTCCCAAACAATTTATCTTCAGGAAGTGTGGAGGTAAATGAGATGAGTGATAAGGAAAGGTTGAGTCAGGGTTTCTTTTTTTTCCCAACCCATTTAAAATCTGTAGAAATTCCCTCTAAATCTGATTGTGTGTCATCAAGAGCAGAAATTAGAGAAGACTTGATTTATTATCTAATATCTGAATACACAGTGCCTTCCAAATGACAAAGAAAGAACTGTTAATAAGATTCAGGAGATTAAATCAACATTTTCATAATAGAACTTAGTGTGGATTTTTAAGTTATCAGATATGTGCAATCACATGAATACCTTTGAGATGCCCTATCAAATATTATTTTTTCTGAGTTATTGAATGAAAATCTCTTAAGATGATTTTTCTAAATCTGTTACACTCTACAAGTGACAATCAACTGATATTTCTGAGAAGAGCTCAATAAATCAACTTGATCTTTAATTTCATTCAGGAAATATGAATGAAATTAAATTCATTTGGTATACTTTGATCTTCTTGAAATGATTTATCATTCTTTCATATTTTTAATGTAGGAATATAGAGAAAACATGGAAGAGAATTGAGATGTTTAAAAATCTTATTTTTAAATCTGTACATATATATGTATACACAATATATAATGTAATGCAATTTGCACTGTTTAGCAACTTTTATAGATATGATTTTTTTTTCTTAATGATTGACCGCTAAATTATCCCCCATCATACTCTCAGTAAACCCCACATGGGATAAGAGAACATTTTTAAATATCTTACTAACCAACTCATCCATACTTATGAAAAGAACAAAACCAAATCTTAAGCATTTTAAATTAGGTCATTTCATTATCAAATTGCATTCTCTGTCCTTGAATAAATCCTTCACATCTTTTTACATCCTTTCTTTTATCGTTTTCTCAGAACCAGATTATTCTTTTTTTCAGGTACTTTAAATAGAAATTTTGAAATGTCAACCTTAAAGCTTGAAAGACATTGGGATAAAATCCACCAACTATTTGTTATTTAGTCTGCATTTTTTCTCATGAAGCAAATAAATTAACTGACTCTAGAAAATATCATAAAAGGAAAAAACCATTAGTATGCTCAGTGAACACCACTTTCAAGTCAAAAGATACTGGGCTGGTCTCACACTGAGATACCATTAACTGGCAAAATTTGCCTCCCCTTTACAGACCTCTTTAAAGGGATTGTTCATCTTGTATTTTCCTGACTAGACTTGAGTACCAGAAGTTATTTATTTCCTGTGTTCTCCCTCAGTCTACAGAGTCACTCTGACTCTGCCTCTCTTATTTCCACTGTGTGCTTTGATTCCTTTGACTCTGGTCTATAAACTTGTCTTTTGAACACAGAGCTGTACAGTTATTTGTGATGTAATTATTCCTTTCCACAGGATTTTCTTAGCTACTTCTCCGTAGATCCAGAGATAAGTACATTTATTTTCCCTAAGCATAGAACACCAAATGATCATTCTATCTTCATGTATATATTACCTATAAATATAACAAGTCTAAAATTTTTCCTTTAACATATCCATTTAGTATGTATAGTATTTATTTCATTCTCATTTCCCAATAGAATCCCTAGCCACTTTAAGTGAGAAAGCACTTCTAAGCTGTAAATCTAAAGTGAAGTTTCAGCAATGAGAAGAATGAAACTCATTATTTCAGAAAAAGTGAAAACAAAGGACAATAGCCAAGTTAATTAAAACCCAAGCAAAATAAAGAAACGATAGCAAGATCCTCAGGGAATTAGGAGCAGTCTCTACCTATTGGAGTGTGATGATGGGACCCTGATAGAAGGGAAAGGATAGCAAAGGGAACTTTTGACCTTGGATTTGATTATAGTTTCTGGATTTGGAACCCTACGAAAGTATTATTTATTCAAAAAAAAAAATTAAAAATGAATCATGTGAAGCCTAGACTGCCTGATGAGGCGTGACTTCTCCTTCCTTACCCTTGGTTCTTTCTGTTTGCAACTTCAATCTTATGAAAACAAGGGGATAGTAGTTACTGCACTGCTTTGTGCTTAAAATGAGGCTGCTCTAAGTCTTAGCCTTAGCCCAGTTAGGTGGTGACTTTCACTACATTCAGGAGGAGGTATTGACAGGTTGTGTGCAGCAGCTTTAAGTCAAAGGAGCTTCAGTAGAAAGTAAAGGAAATGGGTAAATAATCTCTGTTTAACCCATTTTGTCTCATTCTCCTAGGTATGGAACACTTACAAAAAACTAAAAGTGAGCAACAAATATACTGCTTATGGTAACTTTGAAATAAATATTTTGCTTTTAGAATTCTTTTGAGAAAAGGAATAGGTGAGAGGGATTGGAGTCTTTGAAAATATTTTTAAATTCATTGTAAAAATGGCATAAACTTCACTGCAAAAGTTACTTCTACTAACTGTTCAACTGAACCAAATATTACCAACACAAATGATATGAAATGTAAAAAATGCAATTTTCAAGGTATTTTCTAGAACTAGGTTGCCCTTCTATTCAAAGGAATGCATTGTATTTCTGGTATCAATGTTCAAAAGCAGCAGTTCCTATAAATAGAACACTAGAAGAATGCATACTGGATGGTATTGTGTAGTGGAATGCACTGCTGCCTGACAGATGCTAACGTGTTGCTACATGCAGCTATTTTTTTGACAAGTTATGACCTGTCTTTTCATACTTTGAAGAATATATATTAAATTCGTGAGAAAAAGTAAAATTTTTGGTAAAATCTTGGTATCTTCAAAGAATGTTTGACAGTGAAATAATAATCAGATATTATAGAAAGAATTTGCTGAAACAATTTATAAGAGTTAAGTTAATAAGATTTGATTATAAATTCAGGACACTGTGGAGTATCAGATATTGCTATAACTTTGACTTATATAATGGAAAAAGTGCTCAAGAAGGACCCAACAATGATCTTTCGCTTGGCAGTAAGGTAGCTCTACCAATACTTGAAGTGGTAGAGAATTCACAATCACAATGTGGTTGTTGTTTTTGACAATCTACTCACTGATTATGACTTGTTGGTATACCTTCAAATATTGGATTCTGAGTGATAGGCATTGCGAGGGTGAACAAACTAAGCAAGTGTCCTCTGAAATGAATGGCATTGATGTAAAAGCAAACAAAAAGGTCCTATGACTATAGATTCAATACGAATAATGAACTTCTCATTGTAAAATGGTTAGATAATAAATGTATCATTGTTGGAGTGAACTACAATACAGTGGAAACACTTGTCAAGTTTCAATGACATAAAAAAGAATAGAGTTAGTGTGTCTCAACCAACGATAGAGGACTCACAACAATTTTACCTATTTGAGGTAAAAATGGTGTGTGCTTTTTTGATCCAACTACTTGATATATGTATTGTAAATGCATGGATTATTCACAAATTTGTGAACAAAGATAAGGAAGATCTCATAAATTTGTTGAATTTCTAAAGCAACATCTGAGTAGCATACCTAAAATGATGTAATGAGAAAACATGAGGAGGAAAAGATTGTGATACTCCTGAACCTAGTACTGTCCAAAATGGTATGAGATTTGATATGAGAAGCCATAGTATTCTTAAAAGACAAGAATGATGAGCTCATCATTCCATGCAAAATGGACTACATATTTTACAAATATAATTCAACCCTTTGAAGGATTTTGCTCCTTTCCACCAAAGTTAGTTATTCAACAGGTCATAAAAGTCACTTTTTTGTATATTTTGTGTTATATGAAAGAATATCACATTTGCCTAATCTATTTATAGGACAACTTATATATATGTAAAGGAAATTGTACTGTGCTAGTGTCCTATTTGTAGGACTATGAGCAATTTTATTCTTGATGATAATAAAGGATATATAAATTCTAGATTATGATTTCCAATGAATTTTAATGCACCTGTGTCAACTCTGTTTTCCCATTCTTGACTTAAAAGAATAAAAGTTTTTCTCCTTAGTATGGCATCACTGGGCAGTTGGTATCATTAATTTACTGAACACAGTCATTTCTCAGTAGTCTTCTACTCCTCTAGTCTGGAGATGTCACACACTTAGGAAAAATGAGTAAAATTAGAAAAGAAAGAAAAGGAGGAGAAAGGGAAAAAAGAAGGAAGGGAGAAGAGAATAGTGTTGGTTTGGATCAAGAGAGCCTCTGAGATTGAAATTTGCTTTCAGAGAACTCTCAGCAACCCTAGAGAGGACAGGGAGCAGGATTAGTGAAAAGCAGAAATCATATTGCAATGCATCGTCTTCATGGTCTCCAGGACCACCACCATGGTTACTGCATTGTTACGAATTGGATCTGAAATGTTTCCCCAATCTCAAGTGTTAGAATCTTAGTCTCCAATACAGCAAGGTTTAGAGGTGGGCCTTTTAGGTAATGATTAGGGCTCTGACCATGTCAGTGAATTTTGATAGATGAATGGACTACTGGGAGGGAGGACCTAGTTGGATGAATAGGTCACTGGGAGCATACTTTGGATTTATTTAGTCCCCATCCTCTTCCTCTCTCTCTCCTTTCCAGCTGCCATTTGCTAAGCAGCTTGCCTCTGTCATTCCCTTCCACCATAATGTTCTTCCTCTCCTCAGGCTCAGAGCAATGGAGTCAGCCACCATGGACTAAATCTTCTGAAACTGTGAGCCCCACATAAAACTTTTCCTTCTCTTAGTAGTTCTTTTCAGGCATTTTGCTCACAAAGATGAGTAGCTGACTAAACCATGTGTGATATCCCCATTTTTGGCAGCATTGGAGTTGCTGTGATATTGACAGGGTGACGTCAATTGGCCCAGTCACTCTTTCTGCTGGGTTGCTTAGTTCCTCCTGGATACAAACGTCTGTCATATGAGACCTTTCAATTTCATGTCTACTTGTTTAGGGTCATCCTTCTGCACCATCCACCTATTTCCTTACCTTGATATTATAATCTTTCTCCTATCAGGCCCCTGTCCAATTATCCAGGCTATTCAGCACAATCTTTAAGAAAACATATATATTTCCTGCACTGTACTTTTTCTTTAGTTAGAGATTAGATGACATGATCAAAACACTACCTTTGGGAGGGTTTCTTATCACTGTTGTCTTTCGGAGTCACCTTGTGAGAAGGAGGCCACCGTGAAACCACAGTTCATTTTTTTATTTGTATTCAGATGCCAGGCCAACCTATTCTTTAAGCAAGCTCAGACTTTAAGTTTCTCCTTCAATTGCTCATAAAGATGATTCCCCTCCCTGATCCCTGCCCAGCCCAACAAGGCCATAGTGTTAGCTGAGGGAAGTGCGTTGGTACAGTGCATGGTGGTAGATAAAAGGAGTTTGGGTCACTTGCTCATGCAGCTTTCTTGTGCCATATGTTTTGTGCCTGATCAGATGTGTACAACTCCTATCTTAATGAATTGCTTGTTGAGCCTGACCTTACACTAAAGCTATAGGTTTGGAAGAACTAAGCTCTTAGGGAAAGAATTCTGGCCGATTTCTCCTGGTGAGGTATTGCATTTCCATCAAGACCTAGAAACAGGCCAAGAGCTATTGTTTTAGAATAGTAAATAATTATCTGTTATGGACAGCCACGCCTTGCTGGAGAATCCTCGGGTATTTACATGTGATTCTCTCCTATGGAATTTACTGTAACCTCTATAAGGCATCTTTTTCTACCACAGATAGCTGAAACCATATTTTCTGCCAGATTGTCTGACCAAGCAGCAGGACAGCATGTTCCAGTCTGGTCCTGCTAAAGAGCCCTTTTCTCTTCTGAGCTTGCTCAAAAAATAACAGAACAGCCTTCCATGTAACTTAGGAAATAGGCCAGGGTGATATTCATAAATGTGAAATAATCTGCCTCTAGAATTTGACAAGAGGTATTAAAGCATTGTGCTTTCTTTTCAAAGGTGAAGCTGAGATATTCAGTAATTTGTTCTTTGCAATAGGTGCCTGGGTTTATCCCAGACCACTGAACCCCTAAAACTTCACTGACCTGATGGGTCTTTGCACTATCAGATAATTTTGTCTTTCAGTCTCTGGACTACACATGTCTTATTGAGGCATTTAATGTTTAGCTGCTTCTTGGTCATCCAATCTTATTGGCATTATTATTATTATTGATATGTATAGGACTAGTGACATTGATCTATACTGGACTAATGTAATTTTCTGAAGAATGCGCAAATATATTGTGAAATATGTCCCATATGTATTTTTTCACTCAAATAATCCTTTTTGAAATACATTTTGCAAAATGTAAGAAATTATAAAAATGATGTGTTGTGTGCTTTAAATTGTTTTGAATTTTAGTTGAATTTCATTAAAAGAAAAAATATGTTTTGGTTAAAGTCTATTGAATCCACTATAATCTATAGTTAGCAAAACCATCCTTAGGCCCTGGAAGAAAGACCTTTTCCATGAGTCTCACATTTTAGAGGTCACTAGCCACAACATACTCTGTATAGGGCGAGGAGACTGCATAGTCAAGGGGATGTGCTCACACAGATATCACTGTCCCCTCAGACCAAGCTGTGGGTTCTTTCCACAGCTCTGAGCATACTTCCTGTGTCTTTGGGGTTCCTCCTCTGCATTTGCTTTCCCAGGCCTCACTTTTTGTCTCTTGAGAGGATTAAAGATTTGATATACATATTTTTTCAAATAGACTTGTCCATCACATAGGGAAAAAAAAAAAAATCTTAAGAAGGTATTTTATTTGCTTTCCGGTTGGAAAGAAAATGTTTATCGGAAACTGTAGTGCAGAAATGTATTCTAGATTTGGGAAATTGGTCTTCTCCTTGCTTAGGAGCAGAATGACATTCAGTACTTACCACAATTTCAGGCACAGATGGTCCTGTATCCTCCTCTATATCTTTTTCCAGAGAAAGCAAACTCCTATTCTGACCCTGTCCCCATGAAATAGTGATGGACTAATGTTAGAGTCAGTGTGTATTGATTGATACAGATAATTTACATATAAATTATATGTAATACATAGGATGTATAAACTACTTTCATTCCCATTGCTTGGAGCTTTAAATATCTCACTTTATAATTATATGGGAATTTTTAAACATGGAGAACTCCTATTTGTGTTGCTTTGAATAGTCCTTCTCACAGAAGCATGCACAAGAGCATTAATAAATACACTTCAATGTTTATGATGATAATGCTGATTGAGGAAGATATGCTTCAGTGTTTTTTGCAACACTCTCTAGAAGGTGTAATTATAGCAGACAAAAAGCTCTATTTGAAAGAATGTGATGTATTCCTTGTAACTTGCAACAAAACTATGTAATTATTCTCACAGTTATTTAAATTTAAGGATTTGTTCCCTTGAAGCCTGAAAGCCCATCTGTGCCTGAGTCTCATTTCCCTGATGTTAAATGCCATTGCACTCAATATTGGCATCTTTTAAACTGCAGAAGCTATATTCAAATTATTCCAGTTTGCATTAGCTGTAAACTTACCACAGTTTATACTCCTTGAGCTCTCCTAGTCTTTTTACCTCCCAAATCTCACAGGTACTTACATCCAGCAAACTCCATTT
This sequence comes from Sciurus vulgaris, assembly GCF_902686455.1. Taxonomy (NCBI): domain Eukaryota; kingdom Metazoa; phylum Chordata; class Mammalia; order Rodentia; family Sciuridae; genus Sciurus; species Sciurus vulgaris. The sequence goes on along the minus strand of NC_136469.1, from coordinate 36,073,037 downwards.
GCTGTTTTTGAGACTGTCTCATCTCTAATTAGTCTCACTTCCTGGTATCTCACTCCTAAAGTGACCTGGGGAGCAATTGGGGTGAATTGTGAACAGCAGATAAACAGTGTCAAAACATGATGTGACAGCCATACTTTATTCATTTTCTCCATGTCAGAATAATTTTTAATATTTGGGACAAAGAACCAAACCAAACCAAACCAAACAACACTCCCCACACAGAAAACTCTAGTCTCACTATAAAGCATTTCGGGACAATTTTTTTTTTTTTCCCCCATAAACAGAAATCAAGCACCAGTCAAGACTCTTTCAGTCTATGTTCTGAAGATGATTTACCAGTAAGTTAAAGCCAAGGCTATTGGTAACGATTTGACCATGTGGTGGTCTGTGTGGAAATGAGGATGCTAATAAGTTAGAAAGTTCACCAATCTGTGCTACTTTGTCTTTTTTTCTCATTATCCAGAATATATTTTCTACTATTATTTGGTAAGAAAACTGCAACTACTCTGTCATGATGATTCTGCTTTCTGAAACAACATATTTAATTTCTCTTCTATTCACTTCCAGCTCTATTCAAAGAGATTTTTAAATATGTTAATTTCTTAAGTCTTTGACCCTTCTCGTCCTTTCTCCTGAGGAGAAATTTGGACAAGTACTACATCTGTACTAATGCTTTATTTTCTTAAATAGTTCCAATCTGTTAGTTCTATACTAATATTGGAGTTTTGTCTGTTCTACATTTCATCTGCTTTAAGGCTTTTACTTAAATTTGTGTTGTGCATTCCTAGAGAGTTCATCTTTGTCCTTTTGAGATTCAATTATTTGTATTTATGTATTGTGAAGAAAAACTGTGAGAGACTTGGAAATATAGTGGGTGTCCTGACCAGCTCTTCCATCTGGGTTATTTCTGCTTTTGTCTTTCACTAGGCTGTTTTATAACTCCACCGGGATAGATGTTAATTTGTACAAAACTGAAAGCAATGCAAATGATTTCTGTCCATAGAAATGCAAATTGTGTCTGATTTTGAAATGCAATTAGTGATTGCCCTGAGAACATTGCCCAGTGTTGCCAGTTGTGTATCCCTGTGTAAATACATTTCCCATTCCTTTTCTGACCATAAATGTGTGCAACTTGAGTTCTGTTTTTAACCATTGTGATATCTTTTCTGTTTTTTCCCTTAATGAATTAAATAATAATAATTAATTTTTAAAAACCTTTGGCATATGTTTATTTTACATTCATAGGAGAGTTATGATTTTGCTTTTTTTGGAAAATGATCCTTTGTGTTCTTTTCTTCAAGATTTCAACTTGTTTCTGTAGGAACGTTACCAGCAAAGATCTCTACCCCAGTCCTCTACCAGAGCCAGCACAAGCCACCTTGCTCCTTTGCTAACTGCTCACAGGGCCCAAACGCAGCTTCCACCAGGAGAGAGAGGGAGAGGGAGAGGGAGAGGGAGAGGGAGAGGGAGAGGGAGAGGAGAGAGGAGAGAGGAGAGAGAGGAGAGAGGAGAGAGGAGAGAGGAGAGAGGAGAGAGGAGACAGGAGACAGGAGACAGGAGACAGGAGGGAGGAGGGAGGAGAGAGGAGAGAGGAGAGAGGAGTGAGGAGAGAGGAAGGAGGAGTGAGGAGAGAGGAGAGAGGAGAGAGGAGAGAGGAGAGAGGAGAGCTGGGGGTGGGAGGTTCAGAGAGAGGATCTCTCTTCAGGTCACTTGTTCTCCAGACTCCTTAGTTTTCAATAGGTTTTCCTGGGTCCCTGATTACTTGTGTTTCAAAGGCAGATAATTAATATCCCCAAAGGATTGTTTATCTGATGAATATTTTTAATAATTATTGACCAATCCTTATTTACAAAGAATTGTGAATCAATTATGGAACTGGAAAGTTCAATCATAGAACACAGAACTGAAAGGAATTAATAAGACATTTTTATTGTGCTAAAATATATATTGCATTAAGTTTGTCATCTTAACTATCTTGGGGGGAGGTATCTACCCAGAAGTAAAAGTGCTGGATCCTATATTAATTTTATTTTTCTTGAAGGACAGTCAGACTTACTTTTTTCCACATCAGCTATACCATTTTACACTCTTACCAAAAGTGCACAATGGATCCAATTCTCTGTATCATGTCCATCACTTGGTGTCTTGTTCTTATTTATCTATTGTAATCATTTAAACATGTATGAGGTGATATCTTATTGTAGTTTTGATTTGTATTTTCCTAATCATTAGCGATGTTGAGCATCTTTTCATGTGCTTACTGGTCATTTGTATAACTTCTTCCAAGAAATATCTATCAAGTTCTTAGCCAGTATTTAATCAGTTTTTGTTGTTGTTGAGTTTTAAAAGTTCTCAGTATGCACTGGATATTAATCTCCTATAAGATATATAATTTGGAAGTATTTCTCTCATCCTGGGGTTGCTATTAACTCAGTGTACAGTGTGTTTTTATACACAGAAGACTAACTTTTGTGTAGTTCAATTGATCTGTTTTTTCTTTTCTTTTTCATTATTTGATGTTATATTCAGGAAATCATTACCAAATATTAGGTGTTTTAAACTGGTGGACTTGCAGATTTCATCATTGAGGAAAATCATCCATGAGATTACATATTTACAGGAACAATGTGCTTTCAAACAACATATGTTTAGAAATAATATTAATTATATAAAAATTGTTTTCAAAAAACATCTATATATCTACTAAAAGTTTAATTTTTATTTTTTATTCAACTGTGGTTTTGAAATTTTCTAAATATTAAATTTCTAACAAATCGAACTCTATTGTAAAGGACTATAATTTCAGGGACTAAATTTATAAGTGCTTTTAAAGCAAAGGTCTTTGCCATGTGCCCCTTGTCTTTGCCTATGTCTTATTATCTCTCCCAGCTTTCAAGTTCAGTAAAGATAGATTGTATCGTATTTATAACCCCTTAGAATCAGAGAGAGGGGGTGGGCAGAGCACCCAGGATTTGATTTCAGTTTTAGTCACATAAAAGCCATGCTCTCTGTTCTACGTGCCAGAGCAAAGCAATGCAATCTTTCTGAATATGACATGGATAAGAATAAGCAAGATTATAAATTACATTGAAGATAATGTAGACTGTTGGCAATAATGTTGGCTGTTATTACCATGTTAACTCACGTGGTAGGTGATAATTAAATGGAGGAACAAATAAATCCTGGACTGGCATCTAAAATGCTGTCTATTAATATTTGTAGATGTATTATTCTTTGTCTTTGATTCTTGTTTGTGTGATTAGAAGACAAGCCAACCTAAAATCATGTAAAGAACACAGATCTCATAGTTTGAATAAGTAACCAATTGGACTATGTAAATTAAATACACTGTTTCTTAGGAATACTTTAGATTTTTCACATTAACACCTTAATTCAATTCTACAACATTACAGCCATATTTATCATTTATCATGTATTTATAAACTACCCATATAAGAGTTCTCTAAAAATCCAAGATTTTATTTGGTTTGCATGGTCTTCACATGCTTCATCAATATTCCTTTGACATCTCTTGGTCATATATACTTTATTTTGTTCAGTATAATAATATGAAGAATTAGAAGCATAGTCATTTCACACTAAATATCAGTAATTGGTTGTTAAAATAAAATCCATTAAATTGAGCAAATTCAAATATATTACATTTTATAATCTGACCAGTATCTTAAATGTAATTAAGTTATGGTAAACACCGAGATCTACCTATGTGAATATGTGTGTATGATTATATGTAATAAAGTATCATGATCTGATGTGAAATGTTTGAAACATCAGGTTGTATTCAAAACTTAATAATGTTGCTAAAAATCAGCTATTTTTTTAAAAAAATATAGTAATGTGGAACATTGTAGGACCAGTAATAGATAGGGTACATTTTTTAGATTCTGGTGTCCATTCATCAATTTTCAGAATGCTTATTAAATAATAATATCTACATATGATTCCTGTAGTCCCCAAGTTACATTTGTATTCTAACTCAAAATTATTCCCACATATTTTTGGTCCGCAAATAGATATGTTTACTTAAATATATTTTAAGAGAGACATTAGAATGCATCTAATGAAATTTACATGTTACAATTCCACTTCCTAAAACTTTTAGAAGAGAATTGACACATATGAAAATGTGAAATGTTAACTGGGGTGAGAACACCCTGGAAGATGTGCCTGTAGTCACCTCTTCAGTCTCTCTTGTAGTTAAGAGAAGCTGTGCAACCCAGTCTAGTTAATATTCTAGAAGCCGAATTTTACCAGGTAAATTTCTGAAAAAGTTATTGTTCTCATCACTTTAAAGGACTAGGCTCAACAGGTGGGTCTTCGCCTTTTTCAAATCCTTTTGTTTGGGATACCTTGACATCTGTATGTGAAACAATTCTGTGAGGATCACAAAGATGGCAGAGCAAGGGGAGAAAATTTGCTTTGGCCTTGGATGACTTCCCTGAGCAGTTGTGTTATTTTGGACATCTTATTATGAGTGTCTTCATATACAATAACTACATTTGTATATGCCTCTGTATTTTGACTTTATTTCAATAGTCAAGTGGAATTCTAGTTAATAAGGATTGCTTTCTCCTATTCTATGTTGTTATCTCATGTGCCTTGTAGCCTTATAGGTTCTGATAGGGGGACTTTACTGATAATTCCTATTCCCCTGGGAACATCTTCCACATCGGTGATTTGTGAAGGGGAAATTTGGAGTAGTGAGGATGCAGGAGAGGTGCTGACCTACATAGAGGGCAGTTAAATCACATACAGCAATTAGTAATTGGCACATGTTAGAGTCAGGGTCATCTCTCATTCTATAGTTAGTCTTACTCCAGATGTTCTTTCTTATAAGATAGCAAATTAACATTAGGCTTCAATGTTTCTAACTACTCTAATAAGACTGTTTTTTAGGGTAACTCTGGCTACTATAACAAATAGCTTGAACTTAATAAGAGTATACAGTGGAGCTTAATATCCTGAACATAAAAAGAATTTATTTCTTATTTGCCAATCCTAAGTAGGTGTCCCTGGTTGGCAGCTGACTCTTCCGTTTATTGATTTTGAGAGAGCAGTTCTTTTCATCTCTTGGATTCACTTTTCCCCAAACATTTTTTGTCATTTGCCTCCAGCAGAAAAAGAAAGCGAGCAAGGAGAAAGGACACTTGTTTATTCTGAAGTTTGGAAAAGAAGTCATACACATCACTTTCACTTACAGGCATTAGCTTTTGACAATTTTCATGTGAATGATTCCCCTTGTTAGTGGTTCTGATTTTGTTTCTTAGTTCACATATTTCTTGTTTATTAATAGCTCCTCCAGGTCCACAAAGACTAGGTCCTCTAAACATGTAAATTCTTGTGTTTTTGATATAATATTCAAGTGCTGGCAAAATTAAAGTTATATTTCAAACATGTACATACATTTTAAAACTCTAAGACACAAATAAGAAGAACATACTTCCTCTTCTCTATCCTTAATCTCCCCATAATCCTTCTACTTTGAGTGCTTTAAATCTGTTTTTTAATTCTACTTTTCATGCTCGTAAATTTTATCATACTTTGCCTTTTGATGCTCAGCTCCTTCTCTTATTGTTGTGTCAATCAATTGATTACAAGAGAACAAGAGAGAGATGCATTAGTTGTGTATGAGAAATGAAAGCAATTTTGATTTTTTTAGCAGAGTCTTAAATCTCCCTTATTTATATGCTAGTCTTCCTATCTGTCTCTAATAATAGAGGAATTTTCTTTGGCCAACAGAGATATTTTGTTGTTCTAGTAAAGGACATACTTATCTTGTGATTATTGAACTTTTGTCAAACAATGAAATGAAAAATATATGCAATTGAGATTTGAAAGCAGTGGGGGATTTGCAAGAGACTACCCAGAGAGCATTGGTGAATTTAAGGAGCTGAGGTTTAAACATAAAAAGGGATGACAAGAGAATAATCCTCCAAATTTTTCATTTTCAGTAAAATCTGTATGTGGGGAAATAAAAACAACAACGTGAAGGTTATAAGAATGCTTTTGATGCCCTTGACATTTGGCCAAATACCAAGAGGATAAAAAACATCAGAGCAAATGCTGTTTTTGTTTTCAGTTTTACCAATATGATTGAAGCAGTAGTTTTAACTCAGAAGTTGTGACTAATGACAAATGTTTTATTCAAATGGTCTCTTCCTTAACAGGATCTATCAGATGGGGCCATAAGTTTAAGGAGCATGTCCCTTCCTTCTTAAGTCATCTAACATTGCTTAAGACTTCTTTGACCCCCCAAAAGTATATGCCCTTGAATTAAAACACCATTTGGGGGCAGATACAATAAAGGTGATACATAGGCAAGGTATCATTTTCATTACACCATCTGTTAAGATGCAGCAGGCTTTCCCAAAATTATAGTTCATTTTAAATTTGTATGGAATATCAACTCAGGTTTTTCTCTCCACATGAGGCTACCTAGCCTTCTATAATTCTCCTTCGTATGAACTTAAAAAGACATTTAAAATATGGGGAAGATTTTTAAATTGTATATTATCCTCAAAAAGAGTTTTGCTAATCTCTGTTTTTCCAGTGAAAGAATTAAGGCCCATGTGGTTTTGATAAACTGCAAAAGGACTCAGAACTAGAAGTGATGGAATTTTAGCTAGATCTTTACCCAAATTCTAGGTCCTTACCACTCTTACCTACTATTATGATGTGCGGCTAAATGCTGCCCTACTGGAAGGTAAGTTCAAGGATCACAGGACTTGATCGACTTTCTCTTTCTCCCATGCTGCCAATTGAAAATCCATTTGCTTTTTTTAAATTTATATTTTAAATATTCATGTTTTGAGATTAAATGACTTGACTCTTTAATCATAGGTTGTTAGAGACTAGTAGTCATATTGCCTGTCCAGTATAATCATACCCTCTATAACTCATCTGATTATTCTGTCCTTTTAGCTATTTTAGAAGATGTTGTCCATGAAAAACAGCCCTTTATGGTCTTATTCTACAAAATATTTCTTCTATCTTGGGCTGATTCTTCTTTTTCATATTTTACGTATGTCTTCTTGTGACATCAATGAAGTAGGTAATCTAAAGAATGCAACCTTAGGGTTAGATAGACATAGATTCCTCTCCTAGCTTGCAAACCATTTGAAAAATTTGTCAGAACCAGTTGACAGAGCTCTCCCACATTGAATTCTGACTAAGGTGAAACAGTTATCTTACCCACATGGATCCAAAACCACTCAGAATCATCCTCTTTCCAATCAGCCAGAGTTGTAAAGATCATGATCATAAAGTGTGACCATGCCTTGAAGTGGAGCCTGTAATGTTCAGTAAAGTTCCTTGCCTGGAAGTTTGTTCTATGACTACAACTAAATAAGGAAGAGGTTGGTAATTAGAATCTAGATGTAGGAACAGAAAAGAAAATGAGAACATAGAACTTGAAAATTAGCAAGCAGTGTCTACTGTAGAAGAAATAGTGTTGCTTTTTCTTCCTTTTCAAAGGCTGTTTAGTTACAAAATTAACACAAAAATAAATTCTTTCCGTAAAAATTCAAAACATTTTAGATGAATGTTCATTTCCTTTGATCACTACTACAATATCTGCTAGCCCTCCCCAGGCATAACTGTAATAAGTTTATTTTCAATTTTTACAAACGCCTTTCCCTTCAATATGAGAGAAGCACTCATTCTGGAAAACTAGGTCAAGGGATGTAGGAGGGAGCCTGTGTAACAATAGCAGTCATGTGGCGCTTACTACACACTGTCCATGCTTCTAAGAGCTCCGCACACGCTAACTTATCATAACAACACATCTCTGCATAATTATTATAAGAACCCTGCTTACATGCAGATGAATGAACTGAGGCACAGGAAGTTTAATAAGTTGTTATTTCCCACAATTAACACCTTGTGGGTTAGGTATTGAAATGTATGTCAGTTTCCTCCATAGTGTATGATTTACCTAAATATTCCACTGTCTCTGACTAAAATGATGCAGGATGAGTTCTATTCACAAGGGAGTAATAAGGACGGAAATTGCCATCTTATTGTGAAGAATTAGAAAACGGAAAAAATGTGGAATAATTGTTTTCAGACATGAAACAAAAGACAGTGCAGTCTTGTGATCCTGGAGAGAAGGGAATAAATGAGGTAAGTCTTACACCTGCTCCAGCTTACTGACTGGAGGCAAGTTTTGTACTGTGACTCTGAGAAAGTAAGCCAAATAGAGCTCAGGCTTCTGGTGCATTTTATGAGACTTAGATCAGAATTCTGGAAGGTTGAAACAACCAGAATTTGTGGGGTAAAGGACAGGGCTACCAACAGAAACAATTCTAGAAACCTGCATATGAAGTTCTGTTGAATCTTTGACTGAATACCAATTTGCGTATGTATGAGGTCAAACAATGATTTCAGCCAAAGAACAATTAGTAGAGATCTCTAAAAGGAAAGTTGTCCATAATGTTTATGGGAACAAGAATCTTTTCTGTTTCGACCAGATTTGAGAGATATTGTAGGATATAAGGAACTTTCAGTACAGACTCCCAAAGGGTCAAGCTTGTTGGGGCTCAATAAGCCAAAAAGAATACTACAGACCCACCCTTTAAAAAACTAGAAATGTCACTTTACTGCTTGTCAAAGAAAACTCTAAAACTTTTCCTAAAAATAAACAAAGCATAAAATAAGTAGCATAAAATATCAAGATCAAGAATAAAGTTCACAGTTTTTTTTTTCAAAAAAGAAAAACGTGATCAATAATAACAACAAAATATGCAATCTACTTGTAGAAATAAGACACAGAAATGATAAAAATAACATAGTGAATAATATTAAAACTGATGTTATAAATATATTCAATATACTCAAAGACTTTCAGGGAAAAAAACAGAGAAGAGAGGAATAAAATGTATAAAAAAGAAACAACTTTAAGTTAAAGATGAGCATCTGAAAGAAAAATGCCACTGAATGAAATGAAAATCTATAAAATACTGAAGGAGAAAAGATCTTTAAATTTGAAGACAGCAATAGAAACCTTCGAAAATGAAAACAGGACTAGGGGGTGTAGCTCAGTGCTAGAACACAAGCTTTCTGTGAATGAGGCCCTGAGTTTAAACCCCAACTCCATCCACTTCCAGAATGAAGAGGACAGAGGAAAATAAAGACTGAAAATAGATCATCAGAGCTCCTACATCTTCTGGGAAAAATGTCAGTCTAATATACATGTAGTTCAAGTTCCAGGAAGCATTATTTAATTATTGAAAAATAATAAACATCTCCAAATTTGATGAAAAGTATAAACCCACCAATACAAAAATCTCAATGAGTTTCAAGCTTGCTTAACACAAAACTATTATTTCCAAGGCATATCAAAATCAATTTTCTGAATGCAAATGATATAGAAAAATCTTAAAAGCAGCCAGAGAAAAAAATGAATAATTATTATAGGAGTGCATATAATAGTACATATTCCATAAGAAACTACACAAGCTTGTTTTCTAACAAGCAGAATGACTCTTTAAAATACTGGGAAAAATTCTGTAAATTTAGATATAAGGAGTAAAATTACCTTTCAAAAAAAAAAAAAAGAAGAAGAAATAAAGATCTGTTTCAAAGAAATTTTTCAGAGGGGAGTGCTAAGAGAATTCATTACTAGGACATCTTTGTTATAAGAAATCTGAAAGCAAATTCTTGTGTCATAAGAACTTGATACACTATTGAAAGTTGGATTTGCAAATAAGATATAGAGAACTCTAAAAATAACTAAAATAAAATGAATATAAAAGATTCTTAAAGATAGATATCTGTTAAAAACAGTATTCATGCATTTTGGGGTTACAGGATACACATAAGTAAAATTTGTAACCACAATTACACAAAAGGCAAATTAAAACCACATTGTGACACTATTTCACACCTGCTGGAATAGCCAAAAATGAAAAAAAACATTGATTTAAAATGATAGCAATTATAGATTAAGAGAGGTACATGGTTTACCTGTACAGGATTATGTGATTGTGTTATATAAGATTGTATGAGCACCCAAAAGGTGTGACAGCTTTGTTTTTGTCACTTACATTAGAATAGTCTTTGTGGGGAAAAGAGGGGAGGACAAGGGAGGGTAGAAGGCAGGGTGGATGTGATCAATGTGTGCCTGGAAATGTTGCAATGAAACCCATTAATTTGTACAAATAATATGTGTTGTCAGTAATAATAAAGAAGTTAAAAAATAGCCTTGGGAAATATGAGTACTAAGTTTTAAATTCCTTGTCAACAGAATGAGCCTTTCCAGCCTAACACATGATATTTCCTTTTCTTAAATATTTTTTTTTAGTTGTAGATAACAGAGTACCTTTATTTTATTTATTTTTATGTGTTGCTGAGGATCAAATCCAGTGCCTCACATGTGCTAGGCAAGTGCTCTAACACTAGCCCCAACACATGATATTTCTTAATATGCATTATTAGATCAGGTAAATTATAAATTCCTATAAACACATTTTTTCTATTATTTCTTCCTTTATATTTCTACCTACTAAATCACTCTTACAACTTCTGAACTGAGTGAAGAATGTATTCTATTAGGGAAAAAGCAAATTTGATTTTATGATATTGGCATCTTTCAAATGGCATCTTTCAAATTGCATTTATACAAAAATTTTGTCATATTTGAGGTTCTTAATGTATGTTTTGAGAATCAGAAGCATGAATTTTAAAGTCAGCTGATTTACTCAACTTTTGAACTCAAGTATTTTATGACAGAGTATTATAATGTGGTGTGTACATGTAACATTATACTTTACTGTTTATTTTTTTGTTATACAAGTTAAGAACGGATAATCATTCCAAAAATATAAAAAGATATAAGCACATATTCTGTGTTGCTAAAAAACAAAAAGTGAAAATTAGGGCATAGCTGGTAAAATATAAAATGCAAACAGAGGCAAATGTGAAAGTATATCTTTTCTTATTATAATTTTTACTTTCATTGAGGCATAATCGACATGTAAGAATTACCCTTATTTAATGGATGCATTTTGATGGGCATGAGCATGAATTTTTACTTTATTTTGTTTTTCAATTGGTTAAACAGTGGATTGAGAAAGGATGCAGCAGGCAGATACTATAGAGTGGTATCTGATACTATAAAAAGAAACTATGTTCCTTCTCAACCAATCCTAACTTTTTATTGGCAAATGTCAGTCCAATATATCATTTAGAAAGAGTCATGATAGTCTTTCATAGTTGAAAAGGGTCACATCTGGTCAAAGGCCTTTGGAACTTCTATTAAGTTTCCAAATGACTTGGCAATACCTTTCAAATAACCACAAATTTTGCTAACTCTAACCTAATTTTACTAGTCTAGACACTGATATGAAATAAGATCCGTAGACTCCTGCTCTGTTAAGTATGTGAGCACTGTCCCTTTCTTTGCCAGGTCTTGTATTTTATGGTTTCCAGGAATTGCTAAGAGTGAGCTCATCCCCAAAGCAGTGACTGCCAGAGGAAGGTGAGAGACATATGGTGGCCTTGCAGCTATTCTTTCCAAACCTATATTAGGAGATTACATAGGAAATGACTGTATTTCTAAATATATGTCTAGTGAAATGAAGTTCATGGACCTTTTCGTATTTCTTCCTATGAACCATGATTAGGATTTTGTCGGAATACCTACACAGCCAAAAATGAATACAGAACTATTAAGATCTTATTGCATTTTCCATTATTACAAGAAAATTATTATAGTGAAGGAATTATGAGCACAGAGACAAAGAAGGCATAATTTACAGGATTGAAAACATTGAATATATTTTCTGAGTCCAAGAGAAAAAAAACCCAAATAGCTCATTCAATGAAACCGTGTTCTCTTGCACAATTAAGACTTTTTGATGAAATCAATCATCCTACAGCACAATTGGAAGTTCTGTACAGAAAGCAAATATGAAAGTGTGTATATTAAGAATGTGAGATTAGAAGTGGGCAGAAGGTAAAATATATATATATGTATACATTTTTATATGTATACATATATATATAAAACTGTCTTCTAACTTTAAGTTTATACTTATGGTTTGTTGAAATTTATTTGAGGTTGACTCCCTCCACCCGAGAGAGAGAAACATGTAACATCTTTGAAGCCTGCATCATGGAGTTTTGTAAATGACAAATCACATGTTTGCAAATCTTTCTTGCCAAGATGGAATATATATTTTATAGCAAAATCTCAAGGATTCTAAGTAGAAAGTATTTCAAATATTTTTTAAAAACATCCAAAGTCTGTGATACATTACTTCTTGATGAAGTATGCAGACATTTATCTAGACGTTTAAGAAAAACAAAATAAAACAAAGCATACAGAAAACCAGGGAATCCGTTACCCACACTCCAGATCTAATTTAGGAACATTTGACAAGACCCTAGAAATGGATAGGCCACTGTGTGGAGTTAGAAGACCTGCTTGCCTTAGTGATTCTCAAACTACTGTGAACCAATCAAAATTGTTTTAGCTTTTTCTAGTTTATCCACTGACATGGAAAGTAAAGGACAGGTGAGCCCATTCATTAGTTTGGTTGGTACTTAGAGTCTGTTGAGAAAGTAGGAACATGGTATATTTTGAATTTCAGAACTGCTTTGATAGATAGGGTGTCAAGCTGAAGTTAAATTAAAAAAAGAAATGAGGGGATCTTTACAAGATACTTGATCCTATAATTAGAAGACCCAAAAAACTCCACCAGGAAATTTCTAGAGCTTCTAAATGATGTCAGCAAAGTAGCAGGAAACAAAATTAATACTCATAATAAATTGCATTCTTATACTCAATGATAAATCAGCTGAAAGAGAAATTAAGAAAATCAGCTCATTCATTAGCCTCCAAATAATTTGGAATCAATCTAACAAAACAGGTAAAAGGCCTCACAATGAAAATTACAGAACACTGAAGAAAGAAAAATTGAGGAAGAACTTAGAATATGGAAGACCTCTCGTGTTCTTGGATAGGCAGAATTAATATTGTCAAAATGGCCATACTACCGAAAGCGCTACACAGATTCAATGCAATTCCCATCAAATTTCCAATGGCATTCTTTATGGAAATAGAAAAAGCATCCCTGAAATTCTCCTGGAAAAACAAGAGGCCCAGAATAGGCAAAGCGATCCTTAATGAGAAAAGCAAAGCAGGAGACTTGTTAATACCAGATCTAAAATTATACTACAAAGTTGTAGTAACAAAAACAGCATGTTATTGGCACCCAAACAGGAACACAGACCAATGGAACTGAAGACACAGAGACAAACCCACATAAATCCACTTACCTCAGAATAGACAAAGGTGCTTACAGTATACATTGGAGAAAATACAACCTCTTCAACATATGGTGCTAGGAAGACTGGAAATTCATATATATCAGAATGAATTTTACCCTTACCTGTGACCCTGCACAAAATTCAACTCAAAGTGGATCAAGGACTTAGGCCTTAGATCAGATCCTGAGCCTACTAGAAGAAAGTATAGGCCAAACTCTTCATCATGTCAGCTTAGGAACTGACTTCCTCAGTAAGCCTCTTAAAGCATAAGAAGTAAAATCAAGAATCAATAAATGGGACAGTATCAAACTAAAAAGCATCTTCACTGCAAAGGAAATAATCAAGACTATGAAGAAGAGAGAATCTAGAGAATGGGAGAAAATGTTTGACACTTACACCTCAGATAATTTCCAGAATGTACGAAGAACTAAAAAAAAAAAACAAAAAATCCAAAAACCAAAACAACAACAACAAACAAACAAACAAACAAAAACAAAAAAAACCCCTCAATAACCCAATCAGTAAATGTGCAAAGGGACTGAATAGACACTTTGTAGAAGAAATATGAATGGTCAACAAATACATGAAAAAATGTTCAACATCTCTAGCAATTAGAGAAATGCAAATTAAAACTACACTGAGATTCCATCTCACTCCAGTCAGAAAGGCAATTATCAAGAATATAAGTAACAATAAATGTTGGCAAGGATGTGGGGGGAAAGAATACACTCATACATTGCTGGTGGGACTGAAAATTGTTACAATCACTCTGGAAAGCAGTATGGAGGTTCCTCAGAAATCTTGGAATGGAACCACCATTTGACCCAGTTATCCCACTCCTCAGTATATATCCAAAAGAGTTAAAATCAGCATACTATAGTGATGCAGCCCCATTGATGTTTTATAGCAGTTCAGTTCACAAGAGGTAAGCTATGGAGCCAGCCTAGGTGCCTTTCAACAGATGAATGGATAAAGAAAAATGTGGCATATATATACATTCACACACAATGAAGTATTACTGAGCCATAAAGAAAAATGATTTTATGACATTTTCTGGTAAACAGATGGAACTGGGGACTATCATGCTAAATGAAGTAAGCCAGTCCCTAAAAACCAAAGGTGGAATGTTTTCTCTGATAGGTGGAAGCTAACCCACAATATGGTGTCAGGTGTGGAGAAGAATAGAAGTTCAGTAGATTAGACAATGGGGAATAGAAGGAGGGGTGGGGGAATAAGCAAAGGAAAGACAGTAGAATGAATCTGACATAGTTTTCCCATGTACATCTATGAAAACAACACAGTGAATCCCACCACCATGTATATCCATAAGAATGGGACTCTAATTAGATTACAATATAGTCCATTCTTATATATCAAAATTCATTCTGCTATTACATATAACTAAAAAGAATGAATAAAAAAATTTTGAAAAGGCAATTTATGTTGTAGTAGATGCAGGACTAGAATGGTGCAAGGATTGTGGTGTCAGATATAACGTGAAATGTGCTCAATGTGTTCCTTGTTCAATCTGCCTTCCTACTGTTTCCAAGAGGCAGAATCTAGAGGGAGCAGAACAACAGTGCTCATCAAAACTGAAGGCAATGACAGCAGCAAAAGACAGAGTCTTGAGTTAAATTGAGATGTCCTTTTTAAGACATCTTTGAGTCTTCAAAAGGAAAGTGTCCCATTTTTAAGACTAAAATTACCAGGTCACATTCAATTTACACATTTAATTGCTATATACACTCTTATTGAACCTCAGGATTTGAGTAGGGTATATTTGGGGATACTACTTTCTTTGAGTCAACATATGGGTTCCAAAAGCAGTAAAGGTTGTATATTATAATAAGTGATATATATTTGTACTTACTGGCAAGTAAAGACTAGGATACAGCAATTCCATTTAAGTATCTCTTATACTTGCTCTTATTTTTATTTCTACTGCATTGCTATAGTTTAGACAATTATCTCAAAATGGATTTTTTCCAAAAGGCTCCTAACTGATATAATCCTTCAATCTTGTCCATTTCAAACTATCCTCTACTTTTCTGCCAGAGTTATCTTTATAACTTGAAAAAAGGATCAGGCTATTTCAGTGCTTTAATCTTCAACAGCCCCCAGGACTAAAAGTATAAAACAAGATCTATTCTCAAAAGTCACAAAAACTTGTCTAGCCATGATCCTTACTACTTTCTTTTGTGACTCAAGGTGGATGATGGATATATATTATACATGTGTATGTTTATGGATAGATGCAGCTATATACATATATATTTGTATAAACTTATGAATACACACAGAGTTCATTGTACACAAATTTTCTGAACACCTGTTGTATTTTTATTGAAAGAATTTGGGTTGGTCGTAGTAGCTTGGACCTGTAATCCCAGTGGCTTGGAAGGATGAGGCAGGAGAATCACAAGTTCAAAGTCATTTCGGCAATTTAGCACGGCCCTAAGCGACTCAGCAAGACCCTGTCTCTTTTTTGTAAAATACAAAAAAGGGCTGAAGATGTAGCTCAGTGATTAAGTGCCCCTAGGTTTAATACCTGGTACCAAAACAAAAGCAAAAAAGAATTTATATTTTTGTGGTTATAAATCGATAAACAACAACAACAATAAAAATCTCAAATCAATAAAATAAAGATAGGACTGGGTTTGTGACTCGGTGGTAGAGAACTCTCCTAGCATATGTGAGGCACTGGGTTCCATCCTCAGTGCCACATAAAAATAAATAAAATAAAGGTATTGTGTCCATCTACTATTAAGAAAAATATTTTTTAAAATAAGTAAATAAAATAAAATAAAGATAGTGATACGTCCTGAAGGAAATGAAACAGATATGGAATAGAGAGACTAACGTGTAGTGACAGAGTAAGCCTTACCTGTAAAGATCCTGACAGAGTAAGCCTTACCTGTAAAGATCCTCTAAGCACAAAGAGAACCAGAGTGGCTGGAACATAGTGGAAACGGGTAGAAAAGAATGGTTTAAGGTAAAATTGAAAAGTGAACAGGGTCAGATAATTTGTCGTAGTAACTCTTCTATTAATAAGAAGAATAACAATAATGGTAATGTACAACATACATAGTATGCAAAATGCTAGTCCATGTTCACTCAATTCCAATATTACATTTATGATAAAAGTACGATTATTAGTCATTATTTTGCAAATGAGGACATGGAGCAAAGAACAAACAATCAAGCATCTTAATAGTAAGATTTGTAGTTAGTAAGGTATGGAGTCTGTTACTAACACATGCAGTGCAGCTTTAGAACCTATGTCTGGACTTACCAGTCTGTACTCTATGTAGGAATTTGCAAGATTAAGTATTTTAATTTTTTCTAAGTGCAATGAAAAGCTAATGCTTATGTAAAGTTTTCAGAAAGAAGATACAGTTTACCTTCTAAAAGGTCCCTCTGACCACTATGATTTCTGTGTTTGGAAGAGGTGCTTGCATAAATGTAATTCAAAGGGATCAGTGAAAGGATAAATGTAATCATTCAGGTAAGAGTAATCATGATTTGGTTTAAGTGGTAGCTTGTGAGTTTGTGAAAGTTTTTCAAATTCAAATGTATCTTGAAGACAGAGACAAAAGATTTGTAGACTAATGAGAAGCACAGATTATGAAATAAGACTATCAAGGAATACTCTTAATTTTGGCTCATTGAATATATGAATGATAATCCCATTAGCTAAAATGAGAAGCATCACATGAAGAAAAGTAAACTGGAGAAAGTAGAATATGAAAAATTCTTGCTTGGAAAATGTTATTAGCATACCCATTGGATAACCAAGTGGAGAGTATAAGTAGACAGTTGAAAATAAATATTTGGTGTTCAGAATAAGGTTGGAAATAAATATATAAATTTGGCATCACCAGTATATGGATAATGTGTAAAGCTGAGAAGCCATATGAATTCATCTCCTTGGAAAGTACATGGAAGCCATTTTCAGGTATTCATTATATTTCAGACTTTCTTGTGACTTTCTTATGCCTCTCTTATCAGGGAGTTAGACAATAATTTTCCCTGGGAAAAAAAAGAAATGAATTTTTGATATCTTAGCTCAAAACTTCTTCTTCAGTAAATCTTTGCCTGGTTGCCTGTGAAGTTAGGGGCTAATTAAAACATCCTTTTACCTACCATCTATCTCTCCATACAACCATCCAATTATACATCCATTCAGCAGACTTACATGGGTAGCTAACCTACACTGGACAGATGTTATGCATTTTAGGAAGCCACCGTAAGATACTACATCTCTTTTATTTAGGATTACTTATTTTGTCTATATTCATCTTTATAGCCATGTTTCTTGACCTTTGAGTTGTACTATAGTAGATCATTAGAAACAAATTGATCTTGTTCAGCAGGAAAAAAGGAAATAGAAAAATAATATATAAAATATTAGAGTTCATCATGCTTAACAATAAGTATTGCCTTGTGAGTCATTTTCCCCATTATGATACCTAATAGATTGAAAAATCATATAATGCTTTTTATTATGAAGAGTGTCCAAAAACTTTGAAAGACGTTGTATTAGACCATGTTCCACTTTGTATCATTTGGCTTAACTCTATTTGGGAAGGAATCCTATATTTTTATAGCCTTTTCATTTTTGAATCCTCTGCACATAGATACAGATGTAGATCAGGTAAGCAAGAAATATTTGTGCAAAAGATAGTAGGAGGGAGAAAAGTCACAAGAATGAAAAATAGGAAGAGGCAGGACAATATATCAGGAACTTTGGCCTCTGGAGAGTCATGGACGGTTGATCCAGCATTAGATTTCCTGCACTGAGATGGGAAGTTAAACATAGTATGACTCCAGAAATAGGCACATCATTGCCATAAACCGTACCACAGAATGGAATAACACCTCCACATTGAATTAAATGAAACTCTTCTCTAATGTGGCCTATGTTAGCTGTTATACAAGACTGACTTTTTGCTTTTTAACATAGATTCCAGGTTGCTTTGAAAAATAAGTAAATATTAAATCATCCTTACTTGCATGGTCCTTAATTTATTGATGTGAAAATTTATCCTATGTGGCATTGTGCATCTCTGACAACTGTAGATAATTTCTACATCTTCAATAATAATAAATATTCTCAGGAGGAAAAAAAAAAGGAATGTTCGATCTCATCAAAGGTTTTAAAGACTGGGGTTACTTTATGACAACGAGGTATCATTGCCAGAAAAAGGCAAAAGCTTTTACCTTGATTTAATCATTGTTTCCAATTCTTTCATTAAATCCAAATTTTAAATAATAGGCTATAAATATGCATTTTTAAAATTTAATCTTTTTCTACATAAAATATTCATTTCCTATGTCTTTTGAACTAGAACACAAGTTATGCATGTATGTCATAATTAAATGCACCATTGTGACCATATTCTGAAGGTGCAAAAAAAATTTCTAGATGTTTCTATTTTGCCTAGTGATGATTCAAAAAATATTTTTAAACAAAAGGCATTTACTTTCATCATATCATCCAAAAAGAAAGCTAGAGAACAAAACAGTTCTGAATATTGGAAAGCTTTCATATATGATAATCTTTTGATTGCGAAAGAAAGACAGGATGAAAGAAAGGGAAGGAAGAAAGAAGGTAAGAATAAAAGGAAACTGAAAATAAGAGAAAGTAAGGTGAAAGCAACAAAAGGAAATGTAATTTAATATCTCCCTCTAAGATTATCTTTCTGCTTCTTCCAAAACAATAGCAATAGGAAGAGCAAAATTTAAGCCAGAAATCAATAGAAAATATTATAGAAAAGCATGGTTCTGCACCAACACAGTTCATTCCTAAAGAGGTATTTACATTAAATTCTAGAATACTGAAACCTTTTTATCTAAATATAAAACAACTACCCTTTTTAAAATACTGGATTAGAAGTAGCAGCAAACATAAATGCTATGGGGCATGGGTATGCTGGACAAAGAAATTTGTACACCCATAGATTCTTTTCAAGAACAGTATTTTCTTTTAGTCCCAAATCCTTAAGGAGGGAGATTAAATGAACAGCAGACGAGATGAAGTGGTGGCTAGAAGTTCTGAAATACAAAAATTAAACTGAATATTCCCTTCCCCTCTTTTCTTCCCTGTACACATTTTGTATATGGATACTAAAGTCATTATTAGGTTATCACACTGATTAGCATAGGGTAGCATTCAATGTTATGCTAGGTGTTTTGTTGAACAAATTAAATCAGTGGACTTGAAAGAAACATGGAAGGGAAGTGTGGTAGTGGTAGTCTGGAATGAACTGTGGGAGTGTCTGAGCCATCTCTGCAGAGAACTCTCCGTGTAATCTCACCATCTGAGACTGCTTCCTTGTCTTGGCAGACTTCCTGATCCAAGAGAATTCTGTGGTACCATGGAATTTATTGGCTCAGACAGTCCCAGATTCAAATGCAACTTCCTGAGGTGGAGAGAGATACCTCTGCTCCAACAAGTCTGGTGGCGCCAGATGCCTGGAGGAGGAAGAATTATTGTACAAGTGGTAAGTCCCCAGTGAGGCCAGTTTGCCACAGCTTCTCACTTTTACCTTGAAGAACCCCTCCTCACAATTAAAATTTCTTTGGTGTGTTTCACTGTAAATAGAGCATTTGGATATTGAACTAACCTTGCTTCCCTGGGATGAATCCCCCTTGTTGTAGTGCACTATCTTTTTAATATGTTTTCCTATGCGATTTGCCAGAATTTTATTGAGAATTTTTGCATCTATGTTCATCAGGGCTACTGGTCTGAAGTTTTCTTTCCTTGTCTTTGTCTGGTTTTGGTATCAGGGTGATACTAGCCTCATAGAATGAATTTGGAAGCATTCAGGGCTTTTGCTCTTTGTTAGGATCAGACCATCAGGAATCTTCCACCTGTCCAGGCATTGGCTAAAAAAATATCTTCTGTGTCTTTTGCTTTCTATCTTTGCTTTCTCTCCTTCCTTTCTTCCTCCCTCCCCCCCCTCCCTCCCTCCCTCCCTCCCTCCCTCCCTCCCTCCCTCCCTTCCATCCATCCTTCCTTCCATCCTTCCATCCTTCCATCTTTCCTTCCATCGTTCCTTCCTTCCTTCCATCCTTCCATCCTTCCTTTCTTCCTTCCTTCTTTCCTTTCTTCCTTTCTTTCTTTTCCTTTCTGACCAGGGATTGAACCCAGGGGCACTTAACTACTGAGCCCCATCCCCAGCCCTGCTTTATTTCTTAATATTACTTTTCCAGTCTTTTATTTCCAGCAGGCCCACATCTCTAAGGATTACTTACTCCCTCCTCATGCAGGCTTTCCCTCCCCGCACAGGCTGTGGGTGAGATGGTAGGCAGAACAATGGTCCTCATAAGATGTCCACATTCCAATGCCTGGAATTCAGAATGTGTTTTATTACCTGGTAAAGGAAAATCAAAGTTGCTCGTGGAATTATATTTGCTAATTATTTAAATAAATATTTTTATTCTGGATAATCAAGTGGGCCCAATGAATCCCCAAGTGTCCTTAAAAGTGAAGAGGGAGGCAGATAAGGAAATCAGTATGTTATGATGTAAGAAAATCCACTGCACCTTTATTACTTTGAAGACAAAAGAAGGGGTCAAGAAAGGTGGCTAGCTCTAGATCCCATAGAGACCCCAGGAAGCAACACAACCTTGCTGATATCTTGATTTTAGCCTAGCATAACCTGTGCCAGAATTTTGAACTACAGATCTGTAAGATAACACACTCTGTGTGGGTTTAAGTCACAGAGACTGTGGTCAACTGTTAGCACAATAATAAAGAACTAATAAAATGTGTAAGTAAGCTCATTTTTTGCACATAGGGATGCACAAAAATAATTTTGCTAGTGATATTCAGGCAAAGTACAAACATTTGTGAACATTTTATTTAATGTTTTACATTTTTTAAGGTGTGTTAAAACCTGAATCAATTAATCAAAAATCAATTAATATGTAGTCAATCTATTTTAGGTTTTAAACAACTTTTACTTGTTAGCTGCAACCTGTTACCCACTTCTGTTTTTCCCTCCTTTCACTATGTATACCATTACTGCTGCCATCACCATCACATATTCAGTAACACCACACACACACGCACACACACACATTTGCTTAAGGCTTTCAAGTTGCATGAACATTAGACACCTTATAATTTTTTTTATGTTTGCACTGTGACGTGGCACATTAAAATGTCCTTATTTCTTGATATTCTCTTTTTCTTTTTCATCCAAAATACTTTGCATCCCAACTCTTCTTCTCTTATCACCTCTTCTAGTTTCTTTCTTACTTTTTAAAATATTTTATTGTTGCAAGGAGCTGAGACTGTGTGCAGGCTATACTTCCTGTATATAGAGAGCCATGAGGGAGGCAGGGAATCATGGGAATCCTAGGCAGCAATGTGAGAGCTACCCATCTGTTAGACACTACCACTGAAAGATATAGAACCTGGGAAAGAGCAGCTCTTGGATCTGCATTTTAAGGTTCTTTCATTCACAAGCCCATGCTCTCAATCTCAGACATTTTACCTTCTTTTGCAACTACATTTTTTTTTTTTCTAGAGCTTGAACCTGGGACCACTCAACCACTGAGCCACATTCCCAGCCCTTTTAATTTTCTGTTTTGAAACAGAGTCATGCCAAGGTGCTAAGGCTGTCTTTGAACTTGTGATCTCCTGCTTCAACCTCCGGAGCCACTAGGATTACAGGCATGTGCCACCACACCTGGCTGCAACTACTTTTTCTACTGTACATTCTTTATTGCTCAGCTTTAGAGTATCAGATCACAAGGTCAATCATGATTCCTTATTAACAGGAGGCCTATTTTTATTTATCATCTACTTTGTATCGGGTTTTAGGAATGGGGGATAAAATGGTTTACACAATAGAAAATGTCTTAAACTTCTTTTTTTTTTAATCTTATTATTTTTTTGGGGGGTGGGGTTCTTTTTTTTGTCTTTTTTGGAACTGGGGGTCGAACCCAGGGCTTTGGGAATGCAAGGCAAACGCTTTGCCACTGAGCTACATCCCAGCCCTGTCTTAAACTTCTTGCGAGCTGTTTTTCAAGTGGCGATTCCAAAATAAAAAACTATGTGGTCACATTTAATGGTGGTGCTTTTTGAACAGGTGCATGGTTATTAGTGATATTTCCTGGATTGAGATAAGAAAGGTTATTGGAGCAAGAGGTTTGAGGGTAAAAATGAAGAGTTTAAAGTATTTCTTTCTAAAAAATTTTTTTTCTTTTAAATTTTATTTTATGATACTGGTGATTGAACCTAGTGGTGCTACACTACTGAGCTACATCTCCATCACTTTTTTATTTTTTGAAACAGGGTCTTGCTGAGTTCCTGAGGCTGGCCTCAAACTTGTAATCCTCCTGCCTAGCCTCTCAAGTCACTGGGATTATAGGCATGCACTGCTGCACCCAACTACAAGTTTCATTTTTGACATTAATTTTCAAGTGTTATTTGGCAGGCAAAGAGTGAGGTTAAATAGGCTTTTGGATACAGGTATACCTCCTGCCTAATGTTCTCCATATTTCTCAACTGAAATTTTCAAGCAAGAGTTTTCTTAAGAAAAAGTCAATTTAACAATCCCTCTTTCAGTTTATAGTTGAATTTTCTTTGGATTAGATTGGAAACCATGATTAACATTGTACCTATAGTTCTTGATTTCATTCTATAGGGAATGATATTTCCTTCGGAGGCAGACAGGTCCATGTTCAAACACTGTTACCCTCTGGAACATAAATGTCTTTTAGATCTAACTCTAAGCTTCAGTTTTCTTACCTTCAAAGTATCTAGTAATCTCACAAATATTTTGTGAGGTGAATTCAATTGAGGCGACTACATGGAACTGCCTAACCTGAATAATAGAATTTCCTTCTCATTAAAGGAATAATTCAGTCATACATATTAACATTTAATCTTGTCACTTTTACCTCTCTGACAATCTCTTCTGACTGTAGGATATTTGGACTTTGATTAGCTAGGATGTGTATGAACTTGGGATTTAAAGGGGTTTCTGGAATTATAACAGAACTGTATATCTGACACAGAAAATGTAATTCAAGATGATTTTAAGACATGTACAGATGCTTAAAACAGTTTGCAGTTTGTGTTCTCTTGGAAATTCTAGGAGATTATTATTATTGTATTATTGACTCATATGTCCTTCCCACCATTTTTAAGGAGTATCTGTTTCTTTTTGGGTTTACTTTTTTTTCCCTTTGGAAATACTTTGGTGACTCTAATCTACAAACTATATGAGTAAAACTAGGCAAAGAGATTTACCCAAAGAAATATTAATCTTAAACTGAGGAATCAATCAAGTGGATATTCACCCATAGAAGCAGTCACATGCTAATTAGACTTTTCTCACCATAAACCTGTGTGTGTGTGTGTGTGTGTGTGTGTGTGTGTGTGTGTGTGTGTGTTCATGCCTGTGTGTGCGTGTTTGCTGGTCCTGGTGTGTGTGGGTCTTGGTTTATATGCATTTCCAAAACTGATACTTTATTGTATCTTCTTGATTGGTGAGCTCCTAAAATGCTTTCCAGTAAAGTATTTCAGTAAGAGTATCTTTCTTACAAAGAATGAATCTAATACAAAATTCTATTGTAAACAGCATTGTTTTAGTCAGCTTTTTTACTGCTGTGACCAGAAGACCTGACAAGAAAAATAAGAGGAGAAAAAGTTTATTTGGGGCTCACAGTTTCAGAGGTCTTAGTTCATAGATGGCCGACTACCCTCTTTGGGACCTGAGGTGAGGCAGAATACCATATGGAAAGGTGTGGTGGAGGAAAACAGCTGAGAACATGGCCAGCAGGAAGCAGAGAATTTCACTCAACAAGGTCAAAACATACCTCAAAGCCATGCCCCCATGGACCACCTGCTTCAGCCTATCTGCCTACAGTTACCACCCAGTTCCTCCCTATCTGGGGCTTTATGCATTGATTAGGTTAAGACTCTCATAACCCAATCACTTCACCTCTAAACTTTCTTTCATTGTCTCACACATTAACTTTTGGGAGATACCTCATTTCTAAACCACAACAGGTATTAAGGGTGTGAATCCCTTTGAGTCCTGTGGCTTCACGGGGATGGTGGTAGAAACTGTGTGCAAAAGCTCCTGTGATTCCAGACCAACAGAGCAGGTTTGGATGGGAAGAAGAGGTGAAACAGAGGTCCAGGAATTTAGATTACAGGTTTTGTTGCATTTATGTTCTGAGTGTGAAAAAGGGTCATGTTAGCTTTCTTATCTTAAAGTGCTTCAGCACTCTGTGGAGAAAAGTAAGAATTAGACCTTTTCTTCATCTAGGTTAATTCATATAGATCTTCCCACCTACTTTACCACACAGGTTCCTTGAGTAAACACAGGAAAGTTTATTTCTCTTTCTTATTTCAAACATTTCTTCCCTCGGTCTCAAGGTATATATTTTGAGTTTTTGTGCACATTTGACTTTAATTGGTGTTTATAATGCATTTTCACACCATAACCCCAGTTGTCAATGTAGCTTTATATGCCTTTTGAATTACCTCTATCTCTATCTTTTTTGGTTTTGACCAAAAAGTTATTTTTCTTTTTAATGCCAGAAAATATCCTTCATTAGTTTTGTGAGGTCCACAGGGTGTAATTGAGTACCACACAGTAATATGTGTTTTGTTTCCTAGACATTTTCAATTAAATTTAGAAATTTCTATTTATCCCCAACCCCAGATTATGTGTTTTATTCCTTTATAGGACTGGACACTGGTAGATCCTCTCAATTATGTAGGTGATATAAACATTTAGGCACTGGGGGTGTAACTCAGTGGTAGAGTGCTTGCCCAGCATACATGATGCTTTGATTCAACCCCCAGGACTGAAAAAATTTTGCAGCAAAGTTTAAGGTTATTTCAAAATAAATACAGGTGTTTCTGAAAACTTCTAGATATGTTATTATAAAATAGCTCTTTATAATATTTTGTGCTATTCAATACATGACTTTAAATCCTAACAGTGGTCCTCATACCTCTTCCCCCATACTTAGCATGGGGACTTTTCCAAGTTCCTGCTCACATTCCCTGGCAGAAAATAGAGCAGCATGTTAGCTACAATTTTGCACTTCCAAACACAATGAGCACACGTGTGACTTAACTATAAATGCATATTTTTTGCATCAATCACTCCCTCTGAGTATAAAAGAATGTGGCAATGTCTCACATTTACTATAAGTATATGCATGAATTTTTGAATTCTGTTCTTACAAATAAGAAGTATATTAATGAAAGCTGATGCAAAGGTATTTAAAAATCCATGTTAGTTTCTGCAATTCCATGTAGAGCTTTCTACATTCTGCACACTACTGATTTTGGGTAATACCACAAGCAAATTTAAGCTATTCGGAGCCTATACAGATTATATCAGATGACATCTGCAGAGTGTCAGCATTTTTTGAAAGAGGCAGAATAGGAATGATATTTATTAAGGAGAGCTTGATAGAGATCTTTTACCTGCTGTATAGAACTGTTTCAGAGAAATATTATCCTTTGTTTGCTATTAAGCTTTGTCAGACCAGAATCTAAAAACATATTGATTTGTTGCCAGTAAGTTGCATATGCTGGATGGATCTGTTTATAGCACTATT
Organism: Sciurus vulgaris; assembly: GCF_902686455.1. Taxonomy (NCBI): domain Eukaryota; kingdom Metazoa; phylum Chordata; class Mammalia; order Rodentia; family Sciuridae; genus Sciurus; species Sciurus vulgaris. The sequence continues at coordinate 36,047,147 of NC_136469.1, read as the reverse complement.
GTATGAGACTTATTTCATTCTGCTTGCTTGGGACACATAGTACCAGAAAAGAGTCTCAGATTTACCTCTGCACTATCCTCAACAAGTAATTCTTTCATCCATTTTGAATGTGATTCATAAATAAGGGACAGAGGAAGCCATCTCATAAATCTGGACTTGCACAGCTTCTTGTGAAATACTTTGAAGATTATTTTCTTCCTTTACTTCCATGATTAATGCTAAATGGTTAGGGTATATTCTTTGTTGGGTCTTTTCACTGGTGTGTCTTAGGAGAGACTACTCATGTTTAATTTATTATCTGCTAATTTTACTTCCTTTTCTCCATATTTGATTATCTAAAGAATCCAGAATGGAAGCTGATATATGGCATCTCTGCTGTCCTGGTTGAACATCTGCAAGCCGTGCAATATTTCAATTTTAATCAAGTGAATTGCTTACATAAGTCAGATAATGTTTTGTCTTCATTTCATTAGGTCAAGTTCAATCTTTATGCTTTATATTCTAAGAAACAGTGTGTTCTGTTGTTCTCAGAACTAGAATGAGTGGGCAAGGGAAAATGGGTGTTTGAATTTTGATCTCAGATACAAACACTTCGAGGGAATCCATGATACTACAGAAGGAAAGAACTGTTGCATTGGAGAATGAATGAAGAGGGAGAAATTTAGAGCTGTATACCTGGGTTCATAGAAATGTGGACCTACCTGGAGAGCTGAACTGCCCAAGTCTTCCCCTCTTCTCTTTTTCCTCCTCCAGAGAAGAATGAATATTTCCTTGAGCATTTTATGGGGCGATTAATCATATGTGCATAAATATGTCTATTCAATTCAAGAATTGCATTTTGTATGAATAGCAAGAGCAATTTGCCTGCAATTGTATGACTTTCCCTTATTTCACTCATTGTGAGTTTCTCCAGGGATCCTGGGTCTTCACTGAGAGTTAGATTTTAAAAATTCTCCTTTGTAAAGAAATATCCAACACTGATTCTACTCATTAATAATGTAAAATTCTTCATGTCGCATACATTTCTCATTGAAATTTTCCTATGATTACCTTTTACAGATAACATGAATTCTTATAGGTAATATGCTCAAATAAAATTTGAAACTACTGTGCTCATGTTTAAGAACCTTTGGGTTTCAAAATGTCCATTTAAAAATGATAATGCCACTATCCTAGCTCTTCTGAGATATATGTGATGGAGTTTTTTTTTTTTTATTCTACCTACTTGCTTACGCCCTTGTAGGTAAAAAGCACGGATTTTTTTTTTTTTTTTTTTTTTTTGGTCAAATAGTTATAAAATTTGTTAGTTTTTTTTTTTTTTTTTTTTTTTTTTTTTTCAAAAACTAATTTCAGATGTACTTCTTATCAACAGAGTGTCTACTTAGATACCAGGCACTGTTCTAGATATGAACATGCACAAAGTTTACACTCTTTGAGCTCATATGTATGTGCTTGTGGTGGTAGTGGGGAAGGCAGATGATACTGTCAATAGATAAAAGAACAGGAGAGTTCCTGATAGTGAAAAGCACCAACTAAAAACCCTGGGCAATTTTCCAGGGGCATAGGATTGGATAGTTAAGGAGGGCTTTTTTGTGTAGTTATTCTCTGAGCTAAGAACTGGCTGATACACAGAAGCTGAGAATACAAAAATTCTTGGAAGAGCAGACATCCACAATGAAGGATGAGTGAAGAACATTCTGGAAGGAGTAAGTTCTTTGTGTCTGAGGAATAAAAAATAAAGGTCAATCTGGACAACAGTCTGGGCACAGTGGCAGAATTAGATTATTGGGGACATATAGGCCAGAGCATATTGGATCTTATGGGCCCTACATTTCATCTAAGGAGTTTTCCCTTATTTGAGGTGTGCTAAGATTCCAGTGGTTGGCTTAAAACAAGGAATGACAAGATCACATTTAACATTTTTATTCAGGCTTCCCTGGAAGGAATGGACACAAACTGGGGACATTTATTTGGAAGCCCCTGGGAACTAATAGAAAAAACAACTTTGGCTGGTTTAAGAAGAAAGTGTGTTTTTTTTTTTTTTTTTTTTTTTTGCCAACCTTATTGATTAACCAAGAGAATAACCAATAACCAGGAAGGTTGGAGGAACGTGCAGAAATACAACCAAAATTCTGTCATCCAACTGATTGGTTGGACTCCTGCTAAAGCCTTACTCATCTCTGAATACCCTGGAGCATGCCAAATCTGGGTGATGACTTCTCCCAACAGATGTTCTGGCCTTTAAACTTCTGGGGGTCACTGTATTTGGATTCAAGATTCTGGGCAATTGTGTTTAGTTTCCCAATGTTCTGCAAGAAGAAAAGCAGTGGAAATATGTGTCTTGTAATTTCAACTTCTGTGATGGGAAGCAGGATTTGCTATCACATGCTTGAAATGTAACAAAGGCTTCCAATGCTATACATAATATAATAAAGGGGAAAATATTCACTATAGATGCTTGTGAAATGTTCTAGTTGTAATTTTGACTACCATCCTACTAGCAGTAGAGAGGGGAATCTTGAGATTCTCAACTGGAAGCAGAATTGGCAGAATTTTTAAAATTTGCTTTTATTTATTTATTTACTTTTTGGTATGAAGGATGGGAAAAGAAAGGAAGAATAAAGTATAATTAATTCCTAGGTTTGGATATTATGAGCCTGGGTGGATGGTGAGAATATTAACTGAGAATGAGAAGACAGGGTGGAAAGTGCATATACAAGTTTAGCCTGAAAAATCAGTAATCTAGATTATTTTATATTTGAGGTAACCATTAGAAATTTAAACAGGGATACCCAATTCAATTAATTCTGAAACTCAGGGGCAAAATGAAGGATAGAAATTGAAATACAGTCTCAGAGGTTTCTGGTTCCTTTTCTATGTTTATTACAACCGTTGTAGACTTTAAACATTTGCTTTAATAGGGCCAATTATCATCTTACTTAATAACTTAAAATAGCAATGAAAGATAGGATGCAACATGAAGCAAAAACCCACCCGCTCAGCTTTCACAGCACCCTATAGAATGACTAAGGTTGGCATATTAATATTCGTCTTTATTTTCCATTTCTTCCCGGTACACAGATAACCACTCTTATGATTAGGACAGCTATCTCACGGGCTATGCCATAAGCCTTGTGGATTCATCGTGCTGATATCTTTTCTTGCCATTTCCTATTTTTCCATCTTGGAAATAATATAGCATAAAGTTTAAAAGAACATTGGAGGATGACAGCCCACAACTGCCTCCCAGGCTGCACTAGTTATTGGCTGTGTGACCTAGGGATTCATTAAAGCTCTCCAGTCATCATCTGTAAAATGAAGATAATAATATCAATTCCATGGGGATGTGGCCAGAATTAAACTAGGCAATGCTTGTAAACATTTGACACACACTGCAGGTACTAAATAGACAATAACTTTAATTATTATTGCTACACCTCTACTTACCTCTCCAAATGCAGAAAAGTCCATTCTTCAAGTCCAAGCTTATGAAACTCCTTGCAGGGTTTCTTAGTCTAGTTGGAACAATAATTGAAAGCCACAGTAACCCCTTTGAAGACTTGTGGAAATGCTGAGGGAAAAAAAAATAAAAGGAAATATCAGGGACAAAACAGAAACCAGAATCAGCCCTCTGAGACTGAGGCTGGAGGTCAAGTCTAAAGTGTATTCTCTTGCCTTGCCAGACCATGAAGTCTTGAAATTATGCTGTGCATTTATACCACCTATCTTCCCTATGCTCACCCAATTTATCTGCTTATGAAGGACTTCTCTGCCCTCATAATTTGCAATTGTATATGTGTCTGGTTGGTTTTAATTTATTCCCTCTGTAACTTCAGGTGAGTTTATAGGTCACAAGAACTATGCCTTTCAACTAATCAACTATTCAATGACCTTTGTTTAAATATTACACAGACAGAATGTTCTGCCTAACCAGTTCATGATTTCTCCTGGGTTCAACATCCAGCTGTAGCCTGGGTGCAAAATGAAGTCATGTGGTATTAAGTTTATACCTTCCTAGATATTGTAGGCAGGACAATATAAGCTAGGGGGAATTCTACGTAGAGAAAACAAAGCAATATTTTTTGGTCAGGGATAACTTGTTTGAGTAGAAGGCCACTCAAAAGAACTGAGATAATAACTAAAAGAATACATAAGGAGCATAAAAATGTAGGACATAAAATAGAGCTGGGTTACATAGGAATTGAAATTTTTTTTTAGAAAATTGCCTTTCTCTGTCCCAGTATCTTTTTGCTCAGCTGTACTTTTCTCTCTACAGACTGGTTGTATTTATTCATTCAATAAAATCAATTGCTCATTCAATGCAAGGAAATCATTTGTCCAGGCACTGTTGTAGGTATCCTCTGCCTATTCATGGGACCAAATGCTCACAGCTTTTTCTTATCTTGATTCTATCTCCATTGATTTAGTTTATTGTGGCACTGGGTTCATCTCCTCTTTCTTCCCTCTGTACTCATTGTCTTGGTGATCTCATCCAGTCTCATGGCTATAAATTCCATGTATATGCTGACAATTCCAAATTTACATCTTTAGTCTGGTCTTCTCCCCTGAACTCCAGTCTCATATATTCAGCTGTCTACTTCCTATCTCTGCTTAGATTTCTGAATTAATATGTCGAAAATATCACTCCTGATTTTGCCTCTTTTCCAAATCTGTTCCAACCACAAGCTGTCTCATCTCAGTTGATACTTTATTTTTCCATCTGGTATTATCTTCAACTTCTTTCTTTGTCTTGGACCTCATCTGATGTCAGCAAGTCCTCTTTGATGTACCTTTCAAATGTCCATGGTCCATCATCTCTAGTACTACAAGATGACTAGCACTTCTAACTTAAATTATTGCACCAAATTTCTAACTAATGTACCTGATTCACGTCTGAATTACAATACTCCCTATTTTCAATAGATTTTCAGAGTGACCCTTGTAACAAATAACAGCCTGTGTGACTTCTCGAAATTCTCCTTTGGCATTCTTTCTCATGAGGAATCAAAGTCAATGTTCTTGAAATTCTCTATAAGTCCTATGAGATTTATCCCTCACCCTTTTTCTTGGGACTTTATTATTTTACTATAATTTATCATAATATTAGATTTAAATTTATTTTATATTTAATTTATGATAATTTTAATTTATTATATGTATTTTATTATTTTACTTGGGACTTTTTCATTCACCAGGGTTCCTTCTTCTCTTGCTTCATTGACTTCTTTTCCTGTCCATTTACAGGCTACAACAGGACCATATCTCAAGGCAATTGCACTACTTTTCCTTCTGTCTGAAAATTTCTTTTCTAAGATATTTATATGCTTTCTCCTTGATCTTCAGATTTTCACCCACATCTCACATTCTCCGGGAGGTTTTTCCTTGTCGTCCTGTGTAACACTGTCTCCTCTCCACCCTGTACTCTCTATCCCTGCCCACCCTACTTCATTTTATCCTAACCAATTAGTTACCTGGGGCTGACATTCTTTATATCTTGCTTATTGATGGATTGCCTGATTGCTTCTCTTTCTCTCCAGAAAAAAAGGAAACTTCACATTTCTGATTGCTCTATTCACTGCTGTGTCCTCAGGATCTAGAAAACTGCCTGGCATTTGGTGGCGCTCGATCCTAAGTGATATATACTGAATTAATGAGTGCTTTGATGAATGGACAAGGAAATAGCAATTTGCTACATTTCTCTTTGGTTGCCATGTGGGGTATTAATGGAGGATAGATAGTCTTTTTGCATATCTAGTGTATGAGAGGTGTTTTATTTTATCTTTTTTATTTTGTATAACCTATTCTGTGTAGTACATGATATTCTCCAAATTTTGACAATAAGGACACAAAGTCAGAGCATGAAAGCACATGACCCAAGTAGAGCTGTGATAGGAACCCATCACCCATAGTCTGTGTTCCCTCTACCAAGACATGCAGTTAGAATTAGGATTCCTATCCTCATCCTCATAAATAGCACTTCCATTTCTCTGTTAATAATCAGTAACTTTCCTTCTTTTTTTCTTGCAAGAATAGCTTTAATATTAATATGTATAGAGTTTTGTTTCTTTTTTGTTAGCAAATAATATGAAAAAAATATATTTTGACACAAGATGGTAGACCTTGGAGTAGAGATACCCAGCATGGTGCGGTAGCTCTCTTCCTCTGACTGTCAGTCATTAGCAGCATTTTATCTTTTTCTCCAGGTATTTCTCACCAGGCCTTCACTTGTTTCTTTTTCTACAACCTTCCTTTCCTCTCAACTGACTCATTTCTTGCTAAAAACCCATCTGAGTGTGGGTTCTTGTGTTGTGAAAACAATAGATTACCCTAGTATTTCTGAGAATAGTAGTTTCAAGATTTTGGAAAATTTCTTCTGTTCCCTCCATTCTCTCACTTTCCTCAGAAATAATTTATTATTTTTTCCTTTTTGGTTTATAATGTAATTTTATGAGGCTTTCTCTGTTCTCCACTTTGTGTTTATTAGTTTTTTCTTCAGAGACAGGGTCTAGTATGTGGCCTAGGCTTGTCTCATCACCTGGGCTCAAGTGAGCCACATCTCCCAGCCTCCAGGGTAGTTAGAATTATAGAATGTGCCACTAGGCCTTGCTATTAGTTGCTAATTCATATTAAAGAGTAAGTGGAAGCTTTGAGTTTATGAGTAAGATTTAGCCAATTAAGCATATGCGTAGGTAACCCGCTTCCAAGTGTGAATATCTACAAGTCTTTTCCCAAAGTTTTTCTCTTTCCTTCTTCTAAGTCCACTGCCTGTCTGTTTCATTCTGCATGCTGAATATCAAGGAGACTGGAAATCTCATCGTTTAGTTTATAGACTTCCCTTAATTCCCAGTTTCAGTGTATCACATCAGTTCTCCCTGAGTCGTGCCTCCAAGTCAACAGGGTTAATTACTTAATGTACAAAAGAGGGCTGTGGGAGGGACAAAGATGGTGAAGGAGAAGTCTGCACTTTCCAGTTTCTGCACAGCTCAAAATTATAGCACTAGTACTTTTTCTCACCAAAGTAAATGACTGCAGGAACTCACTGAAATTCAGTATTAGATAGAGACTCAGAAAGACTCAGAAATTCTGGTGTTTTGAACAGAGGACAAGAAAGAATACATTCAGCAGCAGTGCTGGGTCATTGCAGAGGGGAGGGGTAACAGCAAGTGAAAGAGAGAGAAACACAGTGGACAAATGTAACACAGGAACACCTGTAGAATAGAAATTCAGGCTGAATTTAGTTGATTCAGAGCCTGCACAGCTAGATGGTATTTGAAAAATGCTCCAAAGTTATCAATGTGTGAGAGGTCAAGTTTGAACTTGCTCTTGCAAGAACTCAGGACATCATAGCAAATATTGCCACACTGCCCTGGCTATCATCTATCATGTGGTTAGGGTACACCTGAAGGAATGCGACTGAAACTGGCACAAAGAAGATTATACCCAGGAGGACTCTGGTCAAGACTTATGGTGGGGAATACAACTCACTTTGCCTTTGAGTCTGGTGATTCCCAGGACCAGATGAAATGGTTCAGAAACCAATCTGGAAGGCATGATTATATTCAGGAAGATTTGGAAAGCCATAGTCCATATTCATGGGTGGAAAAGTGAATGGTACCTGGAATACCCCAACCATCCAGGGTGGTTGTTTTCCTCACCCTATGAGTAGAGTTCTTGGGAGGTGCTTGAGATCTAGACACCCAGAAGAGATCTGTAGGTCCTGCAGATGTGTTGATTTCCTATGCCCAGAGTACATATCACTGAAAAGGTTCCACATTCTGATCAGAGCTGGACTATAACTGTGTTAACTTATGCTGTAAAACTGCGTCAGCCCCCTCCTGGGAGTGCATTGATCTAGTCTGTCTGGACAAACTCCAATACTTGGTACTTCCCATTCCATACTCCCTTTGTACTGGTAAGCAGGGTAACTTAGAGTCATTTCATCCAGCTTTGGTCCCTGGTTTTTATAGCTGGCAGCTTGAGCAACACAGGAGGGGAGGGGTTTAATAGCCCCAGCCTCTGCTCTTTCTCAGGTGTGCATAGCCAAAGAAGAAAGCAAAGAAGTGTAGTCTGACTTAGGAAGTGAATATCACCCTTATCTAGTTTTGACCACCTCAGTGGGGACAATTCTTTCATTTTTCTTTAAAATTGTTTTTCTTGTTTAATTTGTTGGTTGGTCCATATATATATATATATATATATATATATATATATATGTATATATATATTTATATGCATTTTTTCTTATCGTTTTGTTTTCTTATCTCTTATTTATTTTGTTTTGTTTTCATTTCTGAGGATTAGTGTTTGTTTTGTTACTCTTTTTTCTTTTCCCTTATTCAAATTATCTTGTTCTCTTTCTGTCTTTCTCTGCCTCTATATTTTTCTCTCTCTAATTACATGAAACAAATGCTATTTGACATAAAGTCCCAGAAAGATGCCAATACAATAATATTGGGTGATTTCAACACTCCTTATTCACCAATAAATAGGTCACACTGACATAAAATCGACAGTGTTAGGTCATATTGTGAATCAAGTGGACTTACCAGACATCTACAAACTATTTCATCCACTAAAGCTGAACATACTTTCTTTGCTTTTGTTCATGAAACTTTTTCCAAAATAAATCATATTTTGGACCATAAAACTTGTCTTAACAAATACAAAAAACTTAAAAATAATTCTGTGCATCCTATTTAATCACAATGAAATGAACTTAGTATTCTGATTTTAAGTCCTTTGAGTATAAACTGAGGAGTGGGATAGCTGGGTCAAAAGGAGGGTCCATTCCAAGTTTTCTGAGGATTCTCCACACTGCTTTCCAGAGTGGCTATACCAATTTGCAACTCCACCAGCAATGTAAAACTGTGGAACCAACCTAGATGCCCTTCAACAGATGAATGAATAAAGAAACTGTAGTATATATACACAATGGAATATTATTCAGCCATAAAGAAGAATAATATTATGGATTCAGAGAATATCAGGCTAAGTGAAATAGGCCAATCCCAAAAAACCAAAAGGAAACCTGGTAAGTGGAGCATGATATACAATGGGGGTAGGGGGTGTGGGGAGTGAGAAAAGAATGGAGGAACTTTGTATTATGTAAAAGGAATTGAAAGGGAGCGGGTGTATGAATAATGGTGGAATGAGACAGACATCATTACCCTATGTACATGTATGATTACACAAATGGTGTGAATCTACATTGTGTACAACCATAGAAATGAAATGATGGACCCCATTTGTGTACAATGAATCAAAATGCAGTCTGTAAAAAATTTAAAAATAAATAATTAAATTTATAAAAAAGAAATGAACTTAGAAATCAACAGCAAGAAAGTTTACAGAAATTATACAAACACATGGAGATCTAATAATACACTTCTGAATGATGAGTAAGTCATTGAAGAAATCAGAGAACCTTAAAAATTCTTAGAATTAAATAGTAATAAAAATACAACATCTCCAAATCCGTGGGACAGAGTGAATACAGTTCTAAGAAGAAAGTATATAGCTATGCATGCCTACATTTAAAAAAATCAGAAAGATTCCAAATCAATAACTAAAGGATGTGTCTCTAGGTTGTAGAAAAACAAGAACAAATCATTGTCCACAGCAGTAGAAGAAAAGAAATAATTAAAACCAGAGCCCAAATTAATGAAATAGAGAAAAAAATACAGACGTTCAATGACCAGTGGAACAGAAGACAGAGTCAGACCCACACAGACACAGTCATCTGATCAATTGACAAAGGCACATGAAGTGAATAAGAGCCTTAACAAAATTGATTTTAAGAAAATTAGTTATTCATATGTAAAAGAATGAGTCTGGATTCTGATCTCATGTTGTGCACAAAAATCAACTCAAAATGAATCAAAGGCTTGCCAGGTACAGGGTTGCATTCCTATAATCCCAGTAGCCTGAGAGGCTGATGACGGAGGATCTCAAGTTCAAAACCAGCCTCACCAAAATGAGGTGTCCTGTGTCTAAATAAAATACAATATAGGGCTAGAGATGTTGCTCAGTGGTTGAGTGCCCCCGAGTTCAATCCTCAATTACTGTCCCCACCAAAAAAAAAAAAAAAAAGAATGAAAGGCCTAGGAATTAATCAGATACTTTGCAATTGTTAGAAAAGAACACAGAATCACATTCCAACATATAGTCACAGGCATTGTCTTCCTCAGTAGGACTCCTGAAGCTCAGCAAATAATACCAAGAGGCAGTAAATGAGATGGAATCAAACTAAAAAATCTGCACATCAAAGGAAACAACAGTGTGAAGACAGAACCTACAAAATGGGACAAAACCTTTGCTATCTACTCTTCCAACAGAGGATTTATATCTGGCATGTATAAAGAACTCAAAACACTTACCATCAAAAATCATATAACCCTATCAATAAATGGGCAAATGAGCTTAAAGTCATTTATTATAAGAAGAAGTACAAATGGCCAACAAATTAAAAAAGTCACATCTGTAGCAACTGGGGGGAAATGTCAATCAAGGTGCTATGAGATTTCATCTCAATCCAGTCAGAAGGAGAGCTTTCAAGAACACAAACTAATAAATTCTGGAGAAGTGTGGAGAAAAAAGGAACACTTTTACAGTGGGATTGGAAATAAGTACAACTACTATGGAGTTTCCTCAAAAGACTAGAAATGGAACCACCATATGACCTAGTTATTCTCCTCCTTGGTATCTATTTTAAAGTATTAAATTCAACATACTATAACAACATGTGCACACCCATGTTTGCAGCAGGGCAATTCACAGTAGCCAAATCATGGAACCAGTCTAGGGGTACATCAACAGATGAATGGATAAGAAAATGTGGCATATATATTAGAATATATTTATATTAGAATAAATCCATCATAAAGAAAAATAAATTTATGTTTTTCAGGAAAATTAAAGAAACATGAGAGCATTGTCAAAAGAAAAAAATCAGAATGTCAAGGTTGTATGTTTTATCTCATATGTGGAAGGTAGGAAGAAAAAGGAAAATAAAAGCTGGAAGGGATCTCATGAAAATAGAAGGGAAACAAGGAGAGTAGAAGAAGGAGGTCGGTGGAAAGAGGAGAGGAGGGAAAGGGGAGATTCTTGGGAATGATATTGACAAAATTATATTGTTATATTTTGCACATTTGTGAACATGTAGCACTGAATCACACTATTAGGTATAATTATAATTCACGGATAAAAAGAATCTTAACATTTATGCCATAAAAATATAAGTGAAACAAAGAGTTGGCTATTTAAGAAGATAAATAATATTGATAAATTCTCAGCCATTTCAACCAAAAGAAACAGAAAGAATACTCAAATCAATAAAAATAGAGATGGAGTTATTAAATGAACACAAATAAAATCCAGTAGATCATTAAGACTATTTTGAAAACCCATCTTCCAATAAATTAGAAAATCTAGAAAAGAAAGAATGAATTTTTATACAAATATTGCAGTTTTATACATAAAATTGAAGCAAGAAGATATAGAAAACCTACACAGTCCAATAACAAGCAATGATATTGAATCAGTAATAAAAAATCTTCTAAGAAAGAAAGGCCCATCACTGGATGGATTCACAGCTGAAGTTTGCTAGACCTTTAAAGAAGTAATAATTCCAATGCTCCTCAAATTATTCCATGAACTGGAATGGGAGGTAGCACTTTCAAAATAATTTTATAAAGCCAGTATAATCCTGGTATCAAAAGTAGATAAAGATACATCAAGGTAAGAAAAGTACTTACCAGTATTCTTGATGAGTATTGATCCGAAAATCCTTAGTAAAATATTAGCAAATCAAATTAAATAGCATATTAAGAGGATTATAGAGCATGATCAAATTGGTTTCATTCTGGGGATACAAGGAGAGTTCAACATACAAATCAATAAGTATAATACATCACATAAATGGAATTAAGGACTAAAATCACATAATCATCTGAATAGATACAAAAAATCCTCAATAAAATTAGTTACCCATTAAAGATAAAAATCCTGAAAAAACTGTGGATGGAAGAAAAATACCTCAACATCAGGAAGGCTGTATATGAAAAACCTAAAGCCAACATCATACTAAATGGGGAAAGGGTTTTCAGTAAAATAAAGAAAATGTCAAGGTTATCTACTCCAACCACTTCTGTTCACTCCTACAGTCCTGAAACTTGAGCCAGAGCAAAGAAAATAAAATAAAAGTTTTTCAAATAGAAAAGGAAGAAGTCAAATTTTCCTTCTTTTCAGATGATATGACTATATCCTTAGATGATCATAAAATTTCCACCAGTATACCTGTATAGCTGATAACCAAATTCAGCAAAGTAACAGGATACAGGATACAAAATCTGTATCCTTACAGGAAAAGTCTTAGATTTTTTTATGCACCAATAATGAAGTGACTGAGAAAGAAATCAGAGAACAATTTTATTCACAATGTCCTCAAAAAATACTTGGGAATAATTCTAACCAAAAAGATGAAAGACCTCTACAAGGAAAATTAGAGAATGCTGCAAGAAGGAATCAAAGAAGACATCAGAAAATGAGAAGATCTCCCATGTTCATGGATTGGCAGAATTAATATTGTTAAAATGGTTATGCTACAAGAGCAATAAACAGATTCAGTGCAATCCCTATCAAAATACCAATGATATTCTTCTCAGAACAAGAATAGACAATCCTAAAATTCATATGGAAGAACAAAAGAACCAGAACAGCAAAAACAATTATGAATGAAAGGAATAAAGCTGGAAGCGTCCAATACCCAACTTCAAATAATACTACAGAGCCATAATACCCAAAACAGTTTGGTTCTGAAATAAAAATACACATGTGGACCATTTGAACAGAATAAAAGACACAGAGACAAATCAATACAAGTATGGTTATCCAATTCTCCACAAAGGGGCCAAAAACTTACATTGAAGAAAAGAAGTTTCTTCTGGGGAGACTGGATATCCTAAACGTAAAAGATTGAAATTATATCCCTATCTCTCATCCTGCACAAAAATGAATTCAAAATGAATCAAAGACTAGAAATTAGGCTATATACTTCACAACTGCCAGAAGAAAACATAGGGTCAACATTCCAACATATAAGCACAGGCAGTGACTTCCTCAATGAGACTCCTAAAACTCAGGAAATAATACGAAGAGTCAATAAATAGGATAGAATCAAACTAAAACTTCTGCAGAGCAAAGAAACAACAGTGTGAAGAGAGAACCTACCGAATGGGAGAAAAACCTTTGATAGTTACTCTTTCAATAGAAGATTAAAATCCAGAATACAAAACTCAAAAAAAACACTAAACCCCAAAACACAAAACACAAAAGCAATCCCAAATAATCCATTTAATAATGGGCAAAGAAACTAAACAGACACTTCTCAAAAGAAGTAGTACAAATGGTCAACAATTACAAAAAAAAAGTTCAGCATCTCTCACTATTACAGAAATGCAAATCAAAACTACTGTGAGCATTCATTTCACTATACTCAAAATAGATATCATCAAGAATACAAATAAGAGTAAATCCTGGTAAGGATGCAGGGAAAAAAATAAGTTTTTATACAGTATTGAGGGGAATGTAAATTAGTACAGCTGCCTTAGGAATCAATATGGTAATAGTAACTCAGGGTCAGAAGCATTTGAGGCCAGCATGGGAAATTTAATGAGACATGAGACCCTGTCTCAAAATAATAAATAATGTACAATGAATCAAAATGCAGTTTGTAAAAATAAAAAAGATGTTAATGATAATAAAGGTCTAAGAATATAGCTTAGGGATAGAGCACTCCTGAGTTCAGTCCCCAATACTACACATACATACATACATACATAAACAAAACAGTATGGCATATGGCAGTTCCTCAAAAGATTAAGAATGGAACCACCATGTGGTACAGCTATACCCATTCCTTGGTTTTTATCCTAAAGAATTAAGGTAATCATATAATGACAGTATGTGTACACTCATGTTTATAGTTTATAGCAGCACAATTCGCAACAGATAATTATGGAACCAGCCTGTGTCCATCAACAGATGACTAGATAAAGAAGATTATATATATAATGGAGTTTTATTCAATGACAAAGAAGAACAAAATTATATCATTTATTGAAAACAATGGAATTGGAGAACATTTTGAGGAAAAGTGAAATAAGTTAGAGTCAGAAGGTCAGGAGTCATGAGTTTTCCCTCATATGTGGAAACTGCAGAAGGAAAAGACTTAAAAAAGGATCTCATGAAAGTAGAAGAGAGACAAAGTAAAGTAGATGAAGGGGATTGAGGGAAGAGGGAAGGGCAAGAAGAGGTATTGAAATTAATCATTTTATGTTATGCCCATGTACAAATATACCACAATGAAACCCACTGTTATGTGTAACTGTATGTACCAATAAAAGAAAAGGAAACAAGCATACTTAACCAGGATCTGTTTATCAGGTTGCCTGCTCCTGTCCTACCAGCTTCAAAAGTAAACATCTCTAATTTTGAAATCTTTCTAGAATTCTCTGACTCAAATATGATTGATTAATTCTCACAGTTTTCTTCTGAGACAGCCACATAGGTGAGAACTTTCTATATTCTTCTAAGCCCCTCAGAGCCACGTAGTATCTGGTGTCTGGGGTGTGGGAATGAAATGTCTAGGTGAAATTCCTTGACACTGGCATGTATTACATGTGTGATCTTGGGTAAACTTCCAGAGCCCTCCCCTGTCAAATGTGGGTCATAACATTACATACCCTCGTAGGTCTGTTACAGCCATTAAAGCACAAATAAAAGTGTCTAGCATGTAATTGATGCTAAATAAATGTTTGGATTTTTTGTGCATTTTTTGGCTTCCCCAAATCTGCTGCTATCAACTAACTGTCACTTCTAGTTCTCTTTTGTTCTTTTCTTTTGTCTTTATTGACTTAAGTATTCATCCCTATTCCTTTATTATCAGTTTAGCAATGCTTTGGGAGGATGTTGAGCTAAGTGGACATGTTTTATACCTTATAACTAACTCTTGCTCAATAATGGAACCCCTCAAATTTATTTCTCCCCTTATGCCTGAGTGTAGCAACTGAGTACCCATTTTGGTTGTCTGCCTGTTCTTGGGTGTCTTTAGAGGATGGCTTGCCTTCTAGCCTCTTTTTAGAGACTACTGTCTTACTACTGAACCCCAGCCAGCCGGCTAATGGACAAGCTTGGAATTCCTCTACCTTTTGTGTGCCTGGAGTTGCCTTCATCATTTCTAACCTAAGGAGGCAGGTTTACTTTTATGTGCTGGAATTTTCAGTCTGTGGCTTGGCCTCAGATAGTCTAGTCACTTAGTTATTGTTGTGCAGAGTCAAAGTCTGGTTTTGTTTGTTTGTTTGCACCTTTGCTTCTACCCAGCCTGTAACTGGTCTATGCATAGGTGGATACAACTTCCTTTCTGTCTTTTCCTTACTTTTTTCTTCCCCCAAAATCTCACTTCCCACTTTCATTTTAATTTTTTTTCTCTTATCCCTTTCATTTATTAAATTACAAATTTCATTTTTAATAACTCTTTATACTACTGTGCAAGAAGATGCCAGTTACATTCTCATTCATTAGGAAGTGAGCTCAAGTGACAGTATACACATGAAACTATCAGCAATGCATTGTCGTTCAGGGAGGTATGACTGTCGTTTCCCATTAGTAGAATATGGGGCACTTTTATTTTTTATTGTACATTAACAAAACATCCTAATTTCACTCTAGTTGTACATTAGGTTTCATCTTCCAAAATGAGAATCTATAATAGGTTTTTATTCATAGTTTACTAGTGAAGATTTTGTGGAAGTGTCATTTTTATAATCACTCCTCTCTAGAACTATTGCCTTTACTATGAAATTAAGAAATATACAAATATTTACTTACAAACCTCTGTGAATATAAATGACTTAAGACTGAAACTATATTTACTCTTCTTCTCATGGGCTTTCAGGAGAAATAGTTATTTTAAAGTGGACAAAAATAACTTCAAGATTACAGAATTCTTCCAAAATGTTTAATAATGTAAGCTGCCAAGAATAAGGAGTGAGAGAAATTAAAGTGTACTGGTTCTAATATGAGTCAGAAACACCAGTGGAAGCAAGTCTGCTGAACTGAAATGGAGAGCATCCCTTGATAAATGTTCAAATTCTAATTAGGAGATAACTGCATTTTTATTATTGATATTCACTCTTGGTTACAGTGTTTATGCTATTGTGCCAAGTCTGCTCAGTCTGCAAGGAAGCAGGTGTCTTAATCACTGTACAGAGATCAGCAGGATTTCCTTTATAAAGTTCTAAGAATGCAGAGTTCAACCTCTAGGAACATGTCTTATGAAAGGAGGGGAAGAAATAAGGAGGGAAGAGGATGAAGAAATGAAGGAATGAAGAAAAGAGGGAAGGAGAGAGAGAGAGGAGGAGGGAAAGAATGAAGAAGGAGGAAGGAGGAAGAAAAGGAGGGAGGGAGGGAAGTAAAAGGGAAGGACAATCAGTTGGCTGAAGTTATGCACTCCCCCTTTAGATGCCAGTATTCAGAATAGACCTTCTAAATATGAACTCATGGAGGAAGTTTAATAGGTATATATTACTTCTGATTTGAGTTTATGCCCATTACTGGTTTTGTAAATGCTCAATCAAGATTACAGAGTACAGCTTTGTGGATATTTAGGGTGTTATAATACTTTTTACATAAAAATAAATATATTAAAATGGAGGTGGGAATTCATGATTTAAATTTGTTTATTTGACTGAGGTCAGAGAGACTTAGATTCTCTTTCATCATGTCTACATCAGTTATCTTTGTGAATTTACATATTACCTCCATTGGACTGGCAACACAACAGTGCTATAATTTTGATGTTATACTAATAATTGTTTTTAAGAAAATTACGAGGTCAGAAGTTGAGAATATAAATATTCTCATTATTCCTCCTAAATATTTTTGTTTACTTGTTCAGAAATTCTTCTATTTCAGCTCTAGAGAAATAATAACTTCTTTGATAAATAATTCTTGGCAAGCCATTTGATAGGAAACCATTTTGACATTCAGTGAACCCTGTAAAATTATGGGCTTATAGATTTTCCATTTTCTCATAAAACTTCAAGGCTTATTGAAAAATGACACTTTTCAAGACTTAAAAAAAGTCTTACATCAAAATATTATATCAGTGTCTCTCTTTCAAACACATCAGGCTTGGGAGTTCCATAACGCTAAGGTAAAGATGTGCCTCTGAGCCTCGTTGGTCTATGAGCCAGCTACAGATTATACTACAGTGAGTGAGTTCTGGCATTTTGTCAAAATGACTGCAGTCTTCCTGTAAATTTGTAAAATGCAGTAGAGAAGGAGACATCTTCAATTTGTTTTTTACCCCTAAGACTCTGGAGAGACAAGCCAGAGTTATAAATGGCCTTTTTTTGTTTTACTTTCTATTTTGGTGAAGATTGGTCTGAATGCATATGTAGAGCTCAGTTATAGCGCACCTTGAACTTGCAGGTTAGCAAGGCTGTGAGATCCATCCCTGTATAAGTTCTGTGGTCACTTTCAGAAACAATGTGTCCAATTGTGTCTCTAAATCTAGTTTGGAGTCTGTAAATCAGTAGTTCACTGATAAGAGTTAACCTTCAGTGTTTCTTCTGAACCACATTTAAAAATGTTTAGTGTTGCTAACATGCAACAGAAACATCTCTATTTCTAAGTTTACTTAAGAAATCAGAGTTGTCTGAGCTCACATGCAGATGCCCCATATGAACCATTAGACTCCATATGGTGCCTACTGATGGTACTGTTCCCTACTGTGGCTCTCTAGATACCAGTCTCCTTACTTAACCCACATGTCTTATTTACGTTAACCTGTCTAAGACCCATAGCATTTAAATTGAAGACTTAGCTTTAAATGTAGGGCAGCTGGTAATCTATGTATCGCCATTTTATGATTTATAAGAAAAACAACTCTTGCTACCTCATGCAACTCACAAACTGGATTTCAATGTCTTTTCACTATCTCAGCTTAGTGACCTCATATAGCACAGAAGCAACCCATGCTAATGCAGCTTATACAAGCAGAAACAACCATATCTAGATAAAGTGAGGGTTCTTCATCAATTTGGAAGTTGAATGAGCCAGTATGGATGAATCAGCATGACTTGATCATCATTGCTCAGAAGAAAAGACAAAACTTCCAAATTGAAAATCTTGGTTTTAAAAGGATGCCACACAAAACATATTTGTTTATGTTGTATAAGTCAAGTTTCATAAAGATTTTCTCAGTGCTATCTTTCAAAAATTCACATCCATTTCCTTATTGTAAATGTGAGCTTTTTCACAAAGGACTAAACATCGGTCTTATGGAATGACTAATGCTGATGGATCATATTTCATTTTAAACAAGCACTCTGTAGAAACATTTGAAAACCAAATTCATAAAACAAAGTTCATTTTGTCATGTGTAGGCATTTATAAATATCATGGCTAGGAAAGAAGAGGAAAGGAATTTCCTTTTTCAATTGCTAAGCATTGCTTAGTAGTCTACATGCAGTGGCACCCTGATGAAGCTGTGCAAAACCTTCCCAGCTCTGCCACAGTGGGATAGCTGCTTTCTAAAAAGGACATGCGAGACAGGGTTGAAGGAGAAAGCTTCGCCTGTGCATTGCTTACTGATGGTTCTACACAAAAGCTAATATTGATCTAGCATCTGAAAGGACTCCTGTAATGCTGAGATAATGTTCTGGAAGGATAAATTGGTAGAGTTATTTAGGAAGAAAAGGATTGAGTTCAGTTTTCTGTGGTGACTAAGCCAGAAATGCTTTTGGAGAAAAAGGTTAGCTTCAGGTGTCTATAGAGGCATTGGGCAATGCTCTGCATGTATTAGAGGCAGGGGATCAGGGCCAGATATTAACAAGATCCTTAGCTTGTCAGCTGCACAGCATGAAGGAAAATTTGCAAGCCAGGCTTATTCCTGCAGCAAACATTCAAGACTGCTGAGAAGGAACAGTCTGTGTTCTGTGGAGTGTGTGTTATTTTGGGCAACCCTGGGTTAGGTTTGTCCAGATCATATGATAGAAGATGGAAGAAATTGTAGGCAGAAACAAATCCTTAGTCCTATGGTGATTCTGTACTGAACCCTGAGTCAGACAAGCAGCTATATGAACGTGCTTCAAATTCTATTTGTGTATTTACTTATTGCTAGTTTTATTAGCCCCTGCTTACTCAGAAGTAAACTGAATAGTTAGGCAGTCGGTTTTCTGGGTCAGCCTCCCAAGGGGCCACACCAGTGACTCTCTGAGTTCTAAAACTCAGCAGCAGTGGATGATGAAGGTTGGGAACGTATACTGAGTAGTTTTCCATTTTAACACACCTCCACATTCCCAACTCAATATTCATAGCTTGGGGTGACAAGCAAAGTTGTCTGAAGAATTCAGCCTGATAGTCACATATTATCTGTCAAGATAATAACTCCCTTAGGGTTTGGGGTAAAAGAATCTTTCCAATCTGCATTTAAGAGCACTGTGAGTTTCAGTCTACTACTCTTGTTACAGAGACCAGTATCCAAATGGTGTCCATATGCTAACATCTCACAAATACACTAGAGAATAGAGATGCATCTGATGATATCTGATCCCCCTGCCTTCAAGCAGTCCTGAATGCCACAGGCAAAAAAGAAAAAGCTAATTTTCTGGTACATCAAATACCTTCACTGACACAGCTTGATTCAGATTGTGTCAACTTGCCTGTATGATGGAACTTCTTGCTATAGTTGGAAACCATCTAACTACCCAGGGACCAATCGTGGCTTATTGTTTGTCTACCATTCTAAGTATTTCCAGGGTTAAGCTAGCAATGTTTGGATGCTCTCTAATAATGGAATTATCAGAATTATTTACCCCAGTTGAAAATAGTAATTATCCCTAGAAAAGAAATGATTATAAAATCCTCATAAAGGATGGGAATATAAATTAAATTTATTTATTTGTTCCCATGAATCCTTGATGAATCTCGTTTTCAAAGTAACCATGATCTTTCTCTGTACCCATGTCATCTCCAAATGAAATCTCAGAAATTCGGCCTCATGCAAGTAGATGTCTGAGGGTTTTTGCCTAGTTCCTCTCCTTTTGCTTGATTTTTATTGTTATGACACCATCAGGGCTGGGATTTCCCAAAGCCATTTCTGCATCTTGCACATCAAAGCCTCCATCTCCAGTATTAAGTTCTGTAACTTTTCCTGTGTGCTTTGTTTCCATATCACT
The DNA here is from genome assembly GCF_902686455.1 of Sciurus vulgaris. Taxonomy (NCBI): domain Eukaryota; kingdom Metazoa; phylum Chordata; class Mammalia; order Rodentia; family Sciuridae; genus Sciurus; species Sciurus vulgaris. The sequence continues at coordinate 36,026,907 of NC_136469.1, read as the reverse complement.
TAGTTTAAGTGCCTGATAATTCATGCTGAGATTACTAAACTCTTTCAAACTTATTCCTCACTTTCAGGATTTTTGCTGGAGCCTGAGATGTACAATCATAGGATTGATTCCAGATATTAAAACACTCAATTATCGAACACTTGTCATGATCAGATTAAATATAATTTCTGTCTTCAGATTTCAGGTCATTTTAGTTTAATGCTTTCCTTTCTAGCTACATTTTATTTTCTTTGTTGTTGGTTGTTACTGACTTCCCTCCAGGTAAGCTCCTGCTTGCATTCCATTTCTGTTGCATTCCGCTGGAAGTATACTTGTGTACTATGCCGCAGAAAGCCTGTTTCTCCCCGTTTTCTTCTCTCTCATTCCCCGCTCCCCCTCAGCTTCTCAATGAATATGTTAATGGTGATGCTTTATAAAAAGAACATTGAGAACAGTTGCAAAGGATGAAGAGAGAAAGGTAACAAGAAGCTTATAAACCACAATATTTTTTGACTTCCTCCTGCTTGCAAATAGTCCTGGACCCTGCCCTCTATTCTCCCCATGCCATCTGCCACAGTTATAGTGTCAGCTTGCTAATTTAAGATTTAGTTCTTTTTGTAGTTTTCTCCCATAAACTGATAACAAAACAATGTTTTCCACTTCAAATCATGCCTTTACTAGATTGAATAACATATTTTATGAAGATGGTACTGTGTTCCTAATAAATTAAATTTTAGTTTTCAAGGTGATGAAGAAAGATTAGTTTTTAGAGTAGAAGATGGAAGATTGATATTTCCTATCATTTACCCGGGGCTATGAACAGACAATAGGCCAGGTTGTTGCCTGAATGGGATTAACTTCTAGTCAAGGCATGTTTGAGTGTTTGGGGATGGGGTTAGAGATTCAGTGAATCTTAGTGAGGTTATTTCACCACAAATGTGAACTGGAGGCGTTTATAAGCAGGAACACCATAGGAGGGAACACTTAACTCCAAGGGATCAGGAGGGATTAACAGGAAGGCCCTGTGCTGGGGCTAAAGAATCAGAAAAGACTGTAATCACAGAGAATGATGAGCACTTTCAGGAAGAAAATGACCTGTACAAATTTAGCCAAAGCAACAGGAACATATTAAGGAGGTTCTATAGTTTGGGTTGGACTTGGCCTTCAGAGGACCATGTATTGAAGGCTTGGTCCCAGGTATTAGGTGATTTTGGAATCTTTATGAGGTGGAACCTAGTAGGAAGAATATCATTACTAGTAGTATGACTTAAAGGGGACTGTGGAACCCAGTCTCTTCCTCTCCCTCATTTTCCATTATGGGCTGTGAGATGAATGGGCTTCTATGCCATGTACTGCCTTGCCACAGACCCAAATAGAGAGAGCAACCAAATCATGGACTGAAACCTCCAAAACTGTGAGCCAAAATAAACCTTTTTTTAGTTTGTCTTCCTGTCTGTCAGTCTCTCTTTATTGTGGTGCTGGGAAGAGAACTCATAGCCTCATGCAGCTAGGCAAGCACTCTAACACTAAGCTACATCCTGAACCCCTTGTTATGGTTTGGGCATGTGGTGTCTTCCAAAAGCTTCTCCTAATGCAGGAATATTCAGAGATGAAGTGATCAGATTATGAGAGCTGAAATCTAATTAGTTCATCCTAGTTTGAATGACTAGATGGTAATTGTAGACATGTGGCTTGTGGTTGGAGGAGATAGGTCACTGCGGGGGTGGGATGTGCCCTGGAAAGGTATATCTTCCCTGTGGTGCCTTCCCCCCTCATCATCTCCCTGATTCCTGATTCTGCCATGAGTTTCTCTCCACCATGCTACACCTTTCCCCTTGATGTGCTGCCTCACCTTGGGTCCACAGCAATGAAGTCCATCTTCTGTGAATTGAGACCTCTGTAACTCTGAGCCCCAAATAAACTTTTCTCCATGTTGTTCTTATTGGGTGTTTGGTTCACAGCAACAAGGAAGCTAACTAAAACACCCTAAAATTTTTTTTTTCTTTTTCACTGATTATCTCAGGTATTTGTAAGCTGACTAACCCAGGATGTCTAAGGAATTTCAAGTCAAGGGAGGTAAGGAGTGATGGTTTTAAAGAGAAAAGTCACTTGATTATAGATTTTCAAAAATCAATGTGCCAGCAAAGTAGATACAGGGTTAGTGAGTCTCAGACACTATGCCTGAAGAAACCTGTTACATTCAGTGTTACACAAATGAGTAGCAATGGTTTAATTAGTAGGACAAAACCAAAATTGGAAGTTTTTCTGAACTTCATGATTTTATTCCATATTTTCAATTTTTTAAATTTCTTTTTTCTTGGAGCTGGGCGTGGTGGTGCATGTCTGTAATGCAATGGCTAGGGAGACTGAGGCAAGAGAATTGGGAGTTCAAAGCCAGTCTCAGCAACTTAGTGAGGCCCTAAGCAAACTCAGCGAGTCTCTAAATAAAATATAAAAAAGGGCTGGGGATGTGGCTCAGTGGTTAAGTGCCCCTGGGTTCAATTCCTGGTACCAAAAAAAAAAAATAAAAAAATAAAAAAAAATAATTTTTCCTCAGCAAATCAAAACTTTATATTATTTATTTTTAATGTTTTTATTAGTGATGTTATAGCTATACATAAATACATAACATTGGAATTTCTTTTTTATGTCTTTATTTATTTTTTTAATTTATTTTTTTATGTGGTGTTGAGGATTGAACCCAGTGCCTCATGCATGCAAGGCAAGTGCTCTACCACTGAACCACAACCCCAGACCTGGAGTTTCTTTTGGCATAATCTCACATGCATGGAATATAATTTGCTCCATTTCAGCTCCTAGTACCTCCTCCATCTCTTCCCTTTTCCCTCTCCCCCTCCTCTACTCCCTCAGTCCTTTCCCCTTTGCCCCAAGTACCACAGATATCATAAATAAATAAAACACATGCTATTGACTTGACAAAAATAGAAAAACTCTATTCACAGCTACAGTCGTTTATGTTTAGTTTATAACTTCAGTTTTTGCAAACATACTTGTCTGTGCTTTCGTTTTTATATTTTATAATAAAAAATTTTATGTTTTCCCTTATAAAAATCCCTCAGTTTATATGTTGAAATAAATCTCTAAATGTTTCATGCTATCCATAGAATAAAAATGACAGTCAAAGTCATTCTTCTGCTCTTCTGTCTCACATTCTTTCATCTTCACCTGATTTTCATTCTGGTTAGAATGGGTAGTTCTATAAGGGTTTTGGCTCACTTCATACTGCTCACTGATGGTGTCTTCACCACATCTTTTGTTCTAGTCATGTGGAAGAGTGAACATAACTGAGGACAATTCTCAAGAAGAGGAGGACATGGATCAACATGTCTCCCCATGGATCATGAGGTGTAGGCTCTGTAGTGGGTTCCAGATGGATCTGGCTCCTGTGCCTTCAGTGGTCCCCATGATAATGCACCCTGGCTTTGGTCTTCCCTCTTTCTCTCTTTCTTGTTCTGTGTATTTCCTTTTGAATAAATACGTGCACTCAAATCTTCATCTCAGCCTTTGCTTTTGAGGACAAATCTTTCTCCCTTCATGATAAATCTCTTCCTCTAATTGAATTTGAAGACCACTCTTATGGAGGACCAAAGTCATCACTGAAGTGTCAAGAAGATCATTTTGGAAGCTATTCCAGCTTTCACCAGGGTATTTCTCTGCCTTCAGCTAAGTTTAGCTGTGATGCAGCCCCCACACTAGTTATTGCAACAAATCCTTATCATATTTGCATAATATTTTATAGCCAAAATTATTTACAAACGTTTTAGTTTTTGGAAAGCAAATTTCTCTTTTATTCTATGATTAATTAACATAAAATTCAAAAACAGTCCCAACTAAATTCTGATGTTGGTAATAATGACTTTTAGGAAGTAAGGGATAGCATTGTATTTGGGGGTAGGCACAAGTCAAATTCCATTTTAATACCTCTATATTCATATGAATTGTCTAAGGCAGGAACTATTTTTACATTGTAGATAAGGAAAATGAGTTATATAAATGGTGATACTTGGAATGAACCCAGGACCTCACACGTTAGGTAAGTGCTGTACTGAGCCACACCCCTAGTCCCAACAGAGTGTACATGATTTTTAAAATCAGAGATAAAGTAAGGGAAAGACCTGATGAAAACTTTTTACAGACCTAACAAAGAAATGCATGTTTTCCATGAACCCACCAAAATCAAGCTTCTTTCTAATTGCTTTGCTGAATTATATGCATCACAGATTTTGAAAAAGATCAATAAATAATACCAACTTTCCCTGTCAAATTCTGTACTACAGGAATTAGCAGATAGAGACTATAATAGTTATTCTAATGAAACTGAAATTCAAGAATGGAGGCATATGTATTTAACACAAGAAGGAGAAAGAACTTATTCACCCTAAATGTGCCCCTATCTGGGCACTATGGGAAGCACAGAAGACAGGGAATAAATTATTCACCTGGACAATGCAAACACTCAATTCACTCACTAAGAAAATGTACAGTTATCACAATGTATCAGTTCACAATAATGTTGTGTTGAACAAGGCAGAATGTCCCCTGCCTCTTCCTCCTGCTTAGAATCTGAAATACTAAAGCATTTCCTGTATAAAGTATTTACTAGTTTTTGATAAGTCATAATAGAAGATGGTGAAGTGTGCATCATCTAATGTGAATGAATTTCAAACTCCCAGCTACAAGCTGCATAAAGATGTATAGGTACACTTTTTTACTGCATTATGCTATTAGAAGAGAGAGTCTAATATCTGACTCTGAATGTGACTTTCTTCTTTTGCCTACAGAAAAATATTTACTACCTGATTCAAACTTCTGCATCTCTGTTCTTACTTCAACGTATAACAGTCTTTCTTACAAAATATGAATTGCATTCTTTTCCAGGAGCAGAAATACTGTTCAGTAATCTAACTCTCTCTCTCTTTTCCTCTCTTTGCCTCCCCCTTCCACATGCACGAAAACAAACACACACTATTGACTGCCCAACCTGCCTTATCTATCCTTCTTTTCTCTAGGGATTGTAGCTCAGTGGGAGAGTGCTTGCCCAGCACAGGTAAGGCACTGGGTTCCATCCTCAGAACCACATAAAATAACAAATAAATTAAAAAATAGACTAAATTCTTAAAAAAATTTAAAAAAAATGCCAGTCAAAAAATCACATTCTTGACATCAATTCTGGCTGTTTCACTGCCCTTCAGGTACAGGATTTGCTTCCTAATCTAGTTCCTGCCTCTTTCCTTTATTGTCTTTTACTGTTACCCATAACATTGTTGTTGGATTTGGATATGAGGTGTCTCCAAAAAGCTCTTGTGTGAGACCATGCAGGACTGCTCAGAGGTGAAAGGATTAGATCATGAGAGGTGGCACCTAATCAATGCATTACTGATTGGACTAACTGCATGGTAGCTGTATGTGGGTACTGTATGACTGGAGGAAGTCAATCTCTAGGGTCTTGACTTTGGGGTTTATATTTGTCCCTGGTGAGTGGAGCTCTCTCTCTGCTTCCTGGTTGCCATGCACGGTGCTGCTTTCCTCTGCCACACCCTTCCACCATGATGTTCTGCTTCACCTCAGGCCCAGAGCTATAGAATTGGCTGACCATCGACTGAACCTCTGAAACTGTGAGCCAAAATAAACTCTTCCTCCTCTATAAGGTGTTCTTGTCCAGTATTTTGGTCACAGCAATGCAAAGCTGAATAAAACAACCATGAATAGCTTCCTAAAGGTTCCATCTGTGTCGCACTTCTGAAATATTGCTCCTGCAGTTGCTGCTTCAAGATAAAACCTTACGCTCTTCTTTACTTGTGAAGTCCTTATTTTTAAAAAGACTCAGCCTAAAGTTCACATACAGGCTTGCTCTCTTTTCTCAGCTAACAAACTGTATGTTCATGTATGTTCTCTCTGAAACTGTGTGTCTCTCCATGACACACTCCATTTAAATACTAATTGTTTGTCTCTCTACATCCCCAGAATATGAGCTCCTTAAGAGCACAGGCTTTTGTCATGCCTTCCTATCCCAAAGCCCAGCTGGGCACCTTTCTCATAATGGGCTCAAACAAGTGCAGTCAGAATGATATAAGGAATGATTGCCAAAGTTCCCTTCCAAGGTAGTTTCATATGATTTTTAAAATTATATTTAGAATACCGAAGTAAGTTGTTGTAGGATAAATGTATTTTATTTAAAAAGTTGCTCAATCTGTTTACCCAGACAAGAGTGACCATTTTAATAAATTAAAAAGAGGAGGGAAGAGGATTCTTTATGAGGGTTCAGAAACTGGATGTAATACATGTGTTCTGTGTATTTTAATTGAGAGACAGAGAGAGAAGGAGAAAGGAGGAAAAGGAAGAGGAAGAGGAGAAGAAAGAGGAGGAGGAGGAGACCAAAAAAACAGAGCAAATGAGCGCACACACACAGAAAGGGTAGAAACAAAGATGCAGATGGAATGAAGTTTTCAAGATGAGAATAAAAAAGATAGGAGATTTGATGTACACACAAGAGTATAATTTAAGAGGTAAATATAATAAGTCCTAAAATTTATTGAAAATGATGAAACTGCTGTGGAATGTGGTAATGGTCTTATGGAAAATATAGAAAAATAAGCGCAGAGTTACTGAAATAACAATGAATTTGGTTAGGCAAGTCATTATTTCTATAGTAGAAGCATTTTCTTCTAAAATTGTCCTTATGCTTTTTGAGAAGTGTTTTACTCCAGGAAAAGGAACAGGGGTTTTTGATGGGACTTATATCCATATCTCAGCTCCTTTAGTTACTAATTAACAAACTGTCTTACTCTGAGTAGGTTAGTTTTCTCCTTAGACTGTAGTCATCTGTTTAATGGGGTAAATATTATCTTTTAAACTGGTTTCTATATGTAGAAATACAGGCACTCATGGATAATTAATAAATGGCAGTCTATTGGTAAGTATACCATTAGGACATTATACCTACTTTCTATACTGTGGACGGACACACACACACACACACACACACACACACACACGTCAGTGATGTCTGTTTGTGACTCCAGCTTTTCCCTCTGCCTGAGGTCCAGGTCCATATTACCAATTCATTACTAGTTATACAGTCTCTATGAAAAAGAGACACCCCAGCCTGCAATAAGTATAATCAGAAAAATGAGATTACACTCCATTTATGTATGATCTATCAAAATGTATAAATGCATTCTACTGTCATGTACAACTAATTAGAACAAATAAAAAAAAATTTTTTTAAAGTAAACACATTTCCTTCTTGCAATTTGAAGCACAAAAGTTAAGCTGGATCTATTTTATCAGTAAATCATATCCAAAAATATGCTAACATGGGGCTGAAAATTAGACTGAAAATAGAGGAAGAGTTTTGTGAACCAATAGTAATTAAGATGCAAGTTGGCTTGCTGGGTGAGGGTGTAGAATTTTGGCCTGGAATAAGGCAGGAGTGTCTGAAGCTACTAGTGACATGTGTGTTGGCAAGTTAACCAAAGGAACTGGCATCGGTAAAGCCAGTAGCTAAAGTACTAATTCACACTGTTGTTTAAGCAAATTACTATTTGCAGTGCCTTTTATTTAAGAACATTTTAATATCAACTATTAAGTACTTTTAATGCTAATGTAAAAGGAAACAATTGCTAGCACTCTCCTAAGGCACACTTGTTTGCTTTAATTCACTGTTGAGGTCTCCAGGGCAACATTGATAGCATGGTGATAGTGGTATTCTTGGCCTACTTCTAATTCTAAAGGGAATGCTTTTAGTATCACTGAATCTAGAATATTAACTGCAGTGATATTTAATGTGTCTATAATCTCTATAAGGTCAACCACTATCTTTTTAGAAACTATTTGTCAAAAATTCACCTGCCTATATGGAAATGAAGTAGCAAAAAAAAAAAAAAAAAAAAAAAACCAACTTTTTCTTGAAAACACAAATTTCTACAATAAACAAGTAGAATGAACATTTTGTGTTATTGAAATACTTATGTAACCATTGCCTAAGAGACCCAACTGAGATGAATTCATGATTCATCTGCAACATATAAACCAGTAAGAAGAATGACTTTGCTTTAAAAGGCTGAAAATTTCTGTTGAGAAAAGGCATAAGTCCTTGAAATGAAATATTTTGCAATTCTAATTAGAGTCCAATCACTGTAAATCCTTTAGTTGCAATTTTTATATTTGCATACATATTTCAGACTTACAAATATATTCAGAATAATCCCTTCAGGAATCCTACCCTCTTCATTCCAGACATGGTCTTTATATTTACAGAAATGACCCAAATTGTTTAAACATTAATTAAAAATCTAATATACCACCATGATAGCATCATTATTAAGAAAAAAATCACTGTATTTTTATTTGATTCAGTTAAATTTAAGTTTATGTCATCAATTTCTGTCTGAAATTTATACTCATTTTTAGAAAAATTTTAGATACTGAGTATAATGTAGTATTTTAAATTATGGTTGAAATTTAATATTAATACATAATTAAAGCTAATATGCTACATATTAAGGAAATTTAACCATAACGAAATAGAAACACAGACTTCCCAGGCTTTGTTCCTGGATCTAGACACTACTTTGCTCTGACTTCTGATAAATTAGCCTCTTTGTGCTTTAGGTTTCTTCTCTATAAAATGGAGGTGTTAATAACAGTCCCTTCACAGAATTATTCTGAAAAATTTTATGTGTTAATATAACAAAAAGTTTTCCTGGTATAGCAAGCACTCTATAAATTTTGGCTGTCATCATCATCATCATCTCATGAAATACGTGACAAATTGTGAGTCTTCCAGTATCTTAAATATATTTTGCATTAAAATCTTAACAGTATTGTATATGGTTGCTATAGAAACTATTTGAATTCATTGCCTTCAGTGAATAAAATTTCAAGCATAATTCTACATTATTATTATCCATTTTACAGTAGTTAAAAATAAAACCAGGAAGGAACAGAGGGCATGAGCTTTTTCTAATGAGACTAGAATGGTGCCTATTGTCTTTTCCAGCTATGGTTTCTACAAGCTATCACAGGTAAACACACTCATATTTACATATGCCTCATCACTGGCAACCCTTTTATCTCTCCTATGTTAGTCTTCTTTCGGGAAAATTGCTCAAGTTCCCATTGCCATAACAACAGGCTGCTCTCCTTAAAACAAGATATGCTCCCAGTCAAAGTAGAATTGTTTCCATGGTAACTGGTACATATTTAAGTGCAGCAGCCTGTTTTTTAATCAGTCAAATTGTCTTTTGTCAAAAAGCAACCACATATTGTTACTAATACAATTATTTATTTTTTAGGGCATGGTAAATAAAATAGAATAGATTCTCACAAAAAATAAAAACAAAATTGATTAATCCTTTGTCATGGTTACAATTTCTTGTCACAAAATGAAAACCCCCATAATATGTACATGTGCCATTTATAGCATATTTCTGTGTTGAATATAAAAGGTTTCTATTTTATACATATTTAACCACATTTAAGCAAAATCCTGCTAATTGAAAATGAAAGTGTCTATGATCCAAATCTGGCTCATGCTTTAATTCTTTCATAAAAATATGATGTTACCTGTGCCTTAATTCTTACCCTACTCCCTTGATCCCCTTGTTTCGGAAAAATCTCATAACCAAATACATTAAAAAATCTGCCTCCCCAATAAGCTAAAGCAGATTCCCAGTTGATTTCTTAATCCTAGCATTCCCATTTACTTGCTTCCTGATAGTTTGTTTTCCTTAAGGTGGGAGTGAAAAAGACTGAAGCTGGCTAACATTCAGGAATTTAAATTAGGAGTGGTTACTGCACATTATTAGCTAAATAGAAAAAGCTAGAGAATGGTTTTATTCTAAGAGGTATCCCAGTGAACTTAATTTCTTACTTCCCATTTTGGAAAATGTCATATCTTTATGGTTAGGTAGAAAAGGTAAAAATTTTAGCTATGTGACTTTATGATTAAATTTTCTCACTTGCAAAGTTGAATTAAAATTTTACACATGATCGATTTCAAGAGACTCAGTGAAGAGGATACATGTTGAAGACCTAATAAATACTGTTGTTATCTCACCTAAGGATGCATGGCATAGAGAAGCACTTGATTGCTAATAGCAGTTACCATTATTATTATTATTGTCATTATCATGAATCTGACTTGAATACTAATAGCATATGAAAAAGTTACTGGTATTAGAATACAAATACCTCTTCAACAATATGCTTTTTACTTTTTTAAAAGTGTCATTTTATAGATAAAAATCTATATGAATATAATTATACCAAATATGTTAATATAAAAGTTTGAGGTCAGAGTTAAAATACTAGATGCATTCGTAGTTCTTTTAAAAGTCCATTGGTTTTATTTTAAGACAAATGGACCCAGATTTTGTTTTTCTGTTATAATTTCTGTGACATCCAGTAGATCCAAGAGCTTTAGGCTGAAATGTATGTCAGATTTTCTAGGAGAATTCTGAATTTAAATGCTTGTTTCATTGCTCCCATATGTATTGCTGTGCCTGTCAGACATTGTGTCCTGATTTTTGTGTATAAGATATTATCACTATAAATGTGAGACTTGTAGTGTCCCTGACTTTGGCATTGGCTGGTAATTCCAGTCAAGATTCCAAGACTCAGAGTGCAGATGGCACCTCAGCTGGGTCCTTGTGCTGCCACAAAACATGCTGGCAAAGTCTCATGATGCTAGTCTACCTGACAAGATGCTTCAGAGAACAGCAGGTGACTCTTGTTCATTCTTCTCTTTGTCTATTTCCATGAAAAGGGCAAAAAGGGCAAGTTGTCCACAACTCAAATAACTGACTGTTAAATTTTTGTCATGTGGTTCAATTTTAAACTCCACTGTTTAATGGAATTTTGCAAAATTTTACAGTGACTGTGGTATAAAATAAGGTAAAAGATGTCCTCCCTCTCTCTGCTATCTACTGTCTTTTCAGAGAGAAGAATAAGAATCATAACAATTAGTTCTGAGAGATCATCTAGTTCAAATACGTTGTAAGAGTTTCGCCCGACAGAGTTGAACCTGATTTCCCTATTCTACTGGAACACTTTCAAAAGAATCTTTAGCTCCTTACCTGTTTGTCAGTTTTCTATCACTGTGACAAAATATCTAAGGACATCAACTTAAAAGGAAGAAAGGCTTATTCTGCCTCATGGTTTCAAAGGTTTCAGTTTATGGTCACTTGGCCCTGTAGTTTTGGGCCTATAGGGGCACAGTACATTATAGTGGGCCACATGATGGAGAAGACTGTTCACCTCATGGTGGCAAGGAAGTGAAAGACAGAGAAAGGAAGGTGCTCTAGGGTCTTAATATTCCACCCAAGGGCACAATCCCAAAGGACCTACCTTCCTCCCCACAGGCCCCACCTCCTAATGTTTCCACCGTCTTCTGGTAGCACCAGAGGCTGCGGAGCAAGTCCTTACTTACCAGAAGGGCCTTTGGAGGACATTTAAGATTCAAATCATAACCTTGCCTCCCTTGTAACTCTTCTGATTGTGGAAAAGTATTTGATTTCATTTCAAAAGTACCTTTGTCTTTAAAAGCTTTGGGGGAAAACAAGGTCAAGAGCAGATGAGAATAAAGGTGCTTGAAATTCAAGCATCAAGGAAAAAGGCATTGGCCTTGAAAAAGAATGGAGAGGACCGTCTTAGTCCACTTTGGCTATTGTAACACAATACTACAGAATGGGAAGTTTACAAACAACAGTGATTTATTTATCACTGTTCTGGAGGCTGAAAGTTCAAGATCAAGGAATTGGCAGGTTCAGTGTCTGGGTGAGGGCCTGTTCTTCACAGATGGTGCGATTAATCATATGTGCATAAATATGTCTATTCAATTCAAGAATTGCATTTTGTATGAATAGCAAGAGCAATTTGCCTGCAATTGTATGACTTTCCCTTATTTCACTCATTGTGAGTTTCTCCAGGGATCCTGGGTCTTCACTGAGAGTTAGATTTTAAAAATTCTCCTTTGTAAAGAAATATCCAACACTGATTCTACTCATTAATAATGTAAAATTCTTCATGTCGCATACATTTCTCATTGAAATTTTCCTATGATTACCTTTTACAGATAACATGAATTCTTATAGGTAATATGCTCAAATAAAATTTGAAACTACTGTGCTCATGTTTAAGAACCTTTGGGTTTCAAAATGTCCATTTAAAAATGATAATGCCACTATCCTAGCTCTTCTGAGATATATGTGATGGAGTTTTTTTTTTTTATTCTACCTACTTGCTTACGCCCTTGTAGGTAAAAAGCACGGATTTTTTTTTTTTTTTTTTTTTTTGGTCAAATAGTTATAAAATTTGTTAGTTTTTTTTTTTTTTTTTTTTTTTTTCAAAAACTAATTTCAGATGTACTTCTTATCAACAGAGTGTCTACTTAGATACCAGGCACTGTTCTAGATATGAACATGCACAAAGTTTACACTCTTTGAGCTCATATGTATGTGCTTGTGGTGGTAGTGGGGAAGGCAGATGATACTGTCAATAGATAAAAGAACAGGAGAGTTCCTGATAGTGAAAAGCACCAACTAAAAACCCTGGGCAATTTTCCAGGGGCATAGGATTGGATAGTTAAGGAGGGCTTTTTGGTAGTTATTCTCTGAGCTAAGAACTGGCTGATACACAGAAGCTGAGAATACAAAAATCTTGGAAGAGCAGACATCCACAATGAAGGATGAGTGAAGAACATTCTGGAAGGAGTAAGTTCTTTGTGTCTGAGGAATAAAAATAAAGGTCAATCTGGACAACAGTCTGGGCACAGTGGCAGAATTAGATTATTGGGGACATATAGGCCAGAGCATATTGGATCTTATGGGCCCTACATTTCATCTAAGGAGTTTTCCCTTATTTGAGGTGTGCTAAGATTCCAGTGGTTGGCTTAAAACAAGGAATGACAAGATCACATTTAACATTTTTATTCAGGCTTCCCTGGAAGGAATGGACACAAACTGGGGACATTTATTTGGAAGCCCCTGGGAACTAATAGAAAAAACAACTTTGGCTGGTTTAAGAAGAAAGTGTTTTTTTTTTTTTTTTTTTTTTTGCCAACCTTATTGATTAACCAAGAGAATAACCAATAACCAGGAAGGTTGGAGGAACGTGCAGAAATACAACCAAAATTCTGTCATCCAACTGATTGGTTGGACTCCTGAAAGCCTTACTCATCTCTGAATACCCTGGAGCATGCCAAATCTGGGTGATGACTTCTCCCAACAGATGTTCTGGCCTTTAAACTTCTGGGGGTCACTGTATTTGGATTCAAGATTCTGGGCAATTGTGTTTAGTTTCCCAATGTTCTGCAAGAAGAAAAGCAGTGGAAATATGTGTCTTGTAATTTCAACTTCTGTGATGGGAAGCAGGATTTGCTATCACATGCTTGAAATGTAACAAAGGCTTCCAATGCTATACATAATATAATAAAGGGGAAAATATTCACTATAGATGCTTGTGAAATGTTCTAGTTGTAATTTTGACTACCATCCTACTAGCAGTAGAGAGGGGAATCTTGAGATTCTCAACTGGAAGCAGAATTGGCAGAATTTTTAAAATTTGCTTTTATTTATTTATTTACTTTTTGGTATGAAGGATGGGAAAAGAAAGGAAGAATAAAGTATAATTAATTCCTAGGTTTGGATATTATGAGCCTGGGTGGATGGTGAGAATATTAACTGAGAATGAGAAGACAGGGTGGAAAGTGCATATACAAGTTTAGCCTGAAAAATCAGTAATCTAGATTATTTTATATTTGAGGTAACCATTAGAAATTTAAACAGGGATACCCAATTCAATTAATTCTGAAACTCAGGGGCAAAATGAAGGATAGAAATTGAAATACAGTCTCAGAGGTTTCTGGTTCCTTTTCTATGTTTATTACAACCGTTGTAGACTTTAAACATTTGCTTTAATAGGGCCAATTATCATCTTACTTAATAACTTAAAATAGCAATGAAAGATAGGATGCAACATGAAGCAAAAACCCACCCGCTCAGCTTTCACAGCACCCTATAGAATGACTAAGGTTGGCATATTAATATTCGTCTTTATTTTCCATTTCTTCCCGGTACACAGATAACCACTTATGATTAGGACAGCTATCTCACGGGCTATGCCATAAGCCTTGTGGATTCATCGTGCTGATATCTTTTCTTGCCATTTCCTATTTTTCCATCTTGGAAATAATATAGCATAAAGTTTAAAAGAACATTGGAGGATGACAGCCCACAACTGCCTCCCAGGCTGCACTAGTTATTGGCTGTGTGACCTAGGGATTCATTAAAGCTCTCCAGTCATCATCTGTAAAATGAAGATAATAATATCAATTCCATGGGGATGTGGCCAGAATTAAACTAGGCAATGCTTGTAAACATTTGACACACACTGCAGGTACTAAATAGACAATAACTTTAATTATTATTGCTACACCTCTACTTACCTCTCCAAATGCAGAAAAGTCCATTCTTCAAGTCCAAGCTTATGAAACTCCTTGCAGGGTTTCTTAGTCTAGTTGGAACAATAATTGAAAGCCACAGTAACCCCTTTGAAGACTTGTGGAAATGCTGAGGGAAAAAAAAATAAAAGGAAATATCAGGGACAAAACAGAAACCAGAATCAGCCCTCTGAGACTGAGGCTGGAGGTCAAGTCTAAAGTGTATTCTCTTGCCTTGCCAGACCATGAAGTCTTGAAATTATGCTGTGCATTTATACCACCTATCTTCCCTATGCTCACCCAATTTATCTGCTTATGAAGGACTTCTCTGCCCTCATAATTTGCAATTGTATATGTGTCTGGTTGGTTTTAATTTATTCCCTCTGTAACTTCAGGTGAGTTTATAGGTCACAAGAACTATGCCTTTCAACTAATCAACTATTCAATGACCTTTGTTTAAATATTACACAGACAGAATGTTCTGCCTAACCAGTTCATGATTTCTCCTGGGTTCAACATCCAGCTGTAGCCTGGGTGCAAAATGAAGTCATGTGGTATTAAGTTTATACCTTCCTAGATATTGTAGGCAGGACAATATAAGCTAGGGGGAATTCTACGTAGAGAAAACAAAGCAATATTTTTTGGTCAGGGATAACTTGTTTGAGTAGAAGGCCACTCAAAAGAACTGAGATAATAACTAAAAGATACATAAGGAGCATAAAAATGTAGGACATAAAATAGAGCTGGGTTACATAGGAATTGAAATTTTTTTTTAGAAAATTGCCTTTCTCTGTCCCAGTATCTTTTTGCTCAGCTGTACTTTTCTCTCTACAGACTGGTTGTATTTATTCATTCAATAAAATCAATTGCTCATTCAATGCAAGGAAATCATTTGTCCAGGCACTGTTGTAGGTATCCTCTGCCTATTCATGGGACCAAATGCTCACAGCTTTTTCTTATCTTGATTCTATCTCCATTGATTTAGTTTATTGTGGCACTGGGTTCATCTCCTCTTTCTTCCCTCTGTACTCATTGTCTTGGTGATCTCATCCAGTCTCATGGCTATAAATTCCATGTATATGCTGACAATTCCAAATTTACATCTTTAGTCTGGTCTTCTCCCCTGAACTCCAGTCTCATATATTCAGCTGTCTACTTCCTATCTCTGCTTAGATTTCTGAATTAATATGTCGAAAATATCACTCCTGATTTTGCCTCTTTTCCAAATCTGTTCCAACCACAAGCTGTCTCATCTCAGTTGATACTTTATTTTTCCATCTGGTATTATCTTCAACTTCTTTCTTTGTCTTGGACCTCATCTGATGTCAGCAAGTCCTCTTTGATGTACCTTTCAAATGTCCATGGTCCATCATCTCTAGTACTACAAGATGACTAGCACTTCTAACTTAAATTATTGCACCAAATTTCTAACTAATGTACCTGATTCATCTGAATTACAATACTCCCTATTTTCAATAGATTTTCAGAGTGACCCTTGTAACAAATAACAGCCTGTGTGACTTCTCGAAATTCTCCTTTGGCATTCTTTCTCATGAGGAATCAAAGTCAATGTTCTTGAAATTCTCTATAAGTCCTATGAGATTTATCCCTCACCCTTTTTCTTGGGACTTTATTATTTTACTATAATTTATCATAATATTAGATTTAAATTTATTTTATATTTAATTTATGATAATTTTAATTTATTATATGTATTTATTATTTTACTTGGGACTTTTTCATTCACCAGGGTTCCTTCTTCTCTTGCTTCATTGACTCTTTTCCTGTCCATTTACAGGCTACAACAGGACCATATCTCAAGGCAATTGCACTACTTTTCCTTCTGTCTGAAAATTTCTTTTCTAAGATATTTATATGCTTTCTCCTTGATCTTCAGATTTTCACCCACATCTCACATTCTCCGGGAGGTTTTTCCTTGTCGTCCTGTGTAACACTGTCTCCTCTCCACCCTGTACTCTCTATCCCTGCCCACCCTACTTCATTTTATCCTAACCAATTAGTTACCTGGGGCTGACATTCTTTATATCTTGCTTATTGATGGATTGCCTGATTGCTTCTCTTTCTCTCCAGAAAAAAAGGAAACTTCACATTTCTGATTGCTCTATTCACTGCTGTGTCCTCAGGATCTAGAAAACTGCCTGGCATTTGGTGGCGCTCGATCCTAAGTGATATATACTGAATTAATGAGTGCTTTGATGAATGGACAAGGAAATAGCAATTTGCTACATTTCTCTTTGGTTGCCATGTGGGGTATTAATGGAGGATAGATAGTCTTTTTGCATATCTAGTGTATGAGAGGGTTTTATTTTATCTTTTTTATTTTGTATAACCTATTCTGTGTAGTACATGATATTCTCCAAATTTTGACAATAAGGACACAAAGTCAGAGCATGAAAGCACATGACCCAAGTAGAGCTGTGATAGGAACCCATCACCCATAGTCTGTGTTCCCTCTACCAAGACATGCAGTTAGAATTAGGATTCCTATCCTCATCCTCATAAATAGCACTTCCATTTCTCTGTTAATAATCAGTAACTTTCCTTCTTTTTTTCTTGCAAGAATAGCTTTAATATTAATATGTATAGAGTTTTGTTTCTTTTTTGTTAGCAAATAATATGAAAAAAATATATTTTGACACAAGATGGTAGACCTTGGAGTAGAGATACCCAGCATGGTGCGGTAGCTCTCTTCCTCTGACTGTCAGTCATTAGCAGCATTTTATCTTTTCTCCAGGTATTTCTCACCAGGCCTTCACTTGTTTCTTTTTCTACAACCTTCCTTTCCTCTCAACTGACTCATTTCTTGCTAAAAACCCATCTGAGTGTGGGTTCTTGTGTTGTGAAAACAATAGATTACCCTAGTATTTCTGAGAATAGTAGTTTCAAGATTTGGAAAATTTCTTCTGTTCCCTCCATTCTCTCACTTTCCTCAGAAATAATTTATTATTTTTTCCTTTTTGGTTTATAATGTAATTTTATGAGGCTTTCTCTGTTCTCCACTTTGTGTTTATTAGTTTTTTCTTCAGAGACAGGGTCTAGTATGTGGCCTAGGCTTGTCTCATCACCTGGGCTCAAGTGAGCCACATCTCCCAGCCTCCAGGGTAGTTAGAATTATAGAATGTGCCACTAGGCCTTGCTATTAGTTGCTAATTCATATTAAAGAGTAAGTGGAAGCTTTGAGTTTATGAGTAAGATTTAGCCAATTAAGCATATGCGTAGGTAACCCGCTTCCAAGTGTGAATATCTACAAGTCTTTTCCCAAGTTTTTCTCTTTCCTTCTTCTAAGTCCACTGCCTGTCTGTTTCATTCTGCATGCTGAATATCAAGGAGACTGGAAATCTCATCGTTTAGTTTATAGACTTCCCTTAATTCCAGTTTCAGTGTATCACATCAGTTCTCCCTGAGTCGTGCCTCCAAGTCAACAGGGTTAATTACTTAATGTACAAAAGAGGGCTGTGGGAGGGACAAAGATGGTGAAGGAGAAGTCTGCACTTTCCAGTTTCTGCACAGCTCAAAATTATAGCACTAGTACTTTTCTCACCAAAGTAAATGACTGCAGGAACTCACTGAAATTCAGTATTAGATAGAGACTCAGAAAGACTCAGAAATTCGGTGTTTTGAACAGAGGACAAGAAAGAATACATTCAGCAGCAGTGCTGGGTCATTGCAGAGGGAGGGGTAACAGCAAGTGAAAGAGAAGAGAAACACAGTGGACAAAGTAACACAGGAACACCTGTAGAATAGAAATTCAGGCTGAATTTAGTTGATCAGAGCCTGCACAGCTAGATGGTATTTGAAAAATGCTCCAAAGTTATCAATGTGTGAGAGGTCAACGTTTGAACTTGCTCTTGCAAGAACTCAGGACATCATAGCAAATATGCCACACTGCCCCTGGCTATCATCTATCATGTGGTTAGGGTACACCTGAAGGAATGCGACTGAAACTGGCACAAAGAAGATTATACCAGGAGGACTCTGGTCAAGACTTATGGTGGGGAATACAACTCACTTTGCTTTGAGTCTGGTGATTCCCAGGACCAGATGAAATGGTTCAGAAACCAATCTGGAAGGCATGATTATATTCAGGAAGATTTGGAAAGCCATAGTCATATTCATGGGTGGAAAAGTGAATGGTACCTGGAATACCCCAACCATCCAGGGTGGTTGTTTTCCTCACCCTATGAGTAGAGTTCTTGGGAGGTGCTTGAGATCTAGACACCCAGAAGAGATCTGTAGGTCCTGCAGATGTGTTGATTTCCTATGCCCAGAGTACATATCACTGAAAAGGTTCCACATTCTGATCAGAGCTGGACTATAACTGTGTTAACTTATGCTGTAAAACTGCGTCAGCCCCCTCCTGGGAGTGCATTGATCTAGTCTGTCTGGACAAACTCCAATACTGGTACTTCCCATTCCATACTCCCCTTTGTACTGGTAAGCAGGGTAACTTAGAGTCATTTCATCCAGCTTTGGTCCCTGGTTTTTATAGCTGGCAGCTTGAGCAACACAGGAGGGGAGGGGTTTAATAGCCCCAGCCTCTGCTCTTTCTCAGGTGTGCATTAGCCAAAGAAGAAAGCAAAGAAGTGTAGTCTGACTTAGGAAGTGAATATCACCCTTATCTAGTTTTGACCACCTCAGTGGGGACAATTCTTCATTTTCTTTAAAATTGTTTTTCTTGTTAATTTGTTGGTTGGTCCATATATAATATATATATATATATATATATATATATGTATATATATATTTATATGCATTTTTTCTTATCGTTTGTTTTCTTATCTCTTATTATTTTGTTTTGTTTTCATTTCTGAGGATTAGTGTTTGTTTTGTTACTCTTTTTTCTTTTCCTTATTCAAATTATCTTGTTCTCTTTCTGTCTTTCTCGCCTCTATATTTTTCTCTCTCTAATTACATGAAACAAATGCTATTGACATAAAGTCCCAGAAGAAAGATGCCAATACAATAATATTGGGTGATTTCAACACTCCTTATTCACCAATAAATAGGTCACACTGACATAAATCGACAGTGTTAGGTCATATTGTGAATCAAGTGGACTTACCAGACATCTACAAACTATTTCATCCACTAAAGCTGAACATACTTTCTTTGCTTTTGTTCATGAAACTTTTTCCAAAATAAATCATATTTTGGACCATAAAACTTGTCTTAACAAATACAAAAAACTTAAAATAATTCTGTGCATCCTATTTAATCACAATGAAATGAACTTAGTATTCTGATTTTAAGTCCTTTGAGTATAAACTGAGGAGTGGGATAGCTGGGTCAAAAGGAGGGTCCATTCCAAGTTTTCTGAGGATTTCTCCACACTGCTTTCCAGAGTGGCTATACCAATTGCAACTCCACCAGCAATGTAAAACTGTGGAACCAACCTAGATGCCCTTCAACAGATGAATGAATAAAGAAACTGTAGTATATATACACAATGGAATATTATTCAGCCATAAAGAAGAATAATATATGGATTCAGAGAATATCAGGCTAAGTGAAATAGGCCAATCCCAAAAACCAAAAGGAAACCTGGTAAGTGGAGCATGATATACAATGGGGTAGGGGGTGTGGGGAGTGAGAAAAGAATGGAGGAACTTTGTATTATGTAAAAGGAATTGAAAGGGAAGCGGGTGTATGAATAATGGTGGAATGAGACAGACATCATTACCCTATGTACATGTATGATTACACAAATGGTGTGAATCTACATTGTGTACAACCATAGAAATGAAATGATGGACCCCATTTGTGTACAATGAATCAAAATGCAGTCTGTAAAAAATTTAAAAATAAATAATTAAATTTATAAAAAAGAAATGAACTTAGAAATCAACAGCAAGAAAGTTTACAGAAATTATACAAACACATGGAGATCTAATAATACACTTCTGAATGATGAGTAAGTCATTGAAGAAATCAGAGAACCTTAAAATTCTTAGAATTAAATAGTAATAAAAATAACAACATCTCCAAATCCGTGGGACAGAGTTGAATACAGTTCTAAGAAGAAAGTATATAGCTATGCATGCCTACATTTAAAAAAATCAGAAAGATTCCAAATCAATAACTAAAGGATGTGTCTCTAGGTTGTAGAAAACAAGAACAATCATTGTCCACAGCAGTAGAAGAAAAGAAATAATTAAAACCAGAGCCCAAATTAATGAAATAGAGAAAAAAATACAGACGTTCAATGACCAGTGGAACAGAAGACAGAGTCAGACCACACAGACACAGTCATCTGATCAATTGACAAAGGCACATTGAAGTGAATAAGAGCCTTAACAAATTGATTTTAAGAAAAATTAGTTATTCATATGTAAAAGAATGAGTCTGGATTCTGATCTCATGTTGTGCACAAAATCAACTCAAAATGAATCAAAGGCTTGCCAGGTACAGGGTTGCATTCCTATAATCCCAGTAGCCTGAGAGGCTGATGACGGAGGATCTCAAGTTCAAAACCAGCCTCACCAAAATGAGGTGTCCTGTGTCTAAATAAAATACAATATAGGGCTAGAGATGTTGCTCAGTGGTTGAGTGCCCCCGAGTTCAATCCTCAATTACTGTCCCCACCAAAAAAAAAAAAAAAAGAATGAAAGGCCTAGGAATTAATCAGATACTTTGCAATTGTTAGAAAAGAACACAGAATCACATTCCAACATATAGTCACAGGCATTGTCTTCCTCAGTAGGACTCCTGAAGCTCAGCAAATAATACCAAGAGGCAGTAAATGAGATGGAATCAAACTAAAAAATCTGCACATCAAAGGAAACAACAGTGTGAAGACAGAACCTACAAAATGGGACAAAACCTTTGCTATCTACTCTTCCAACAGAGGATTTATATCTGGCATGTATAAAGAACTCAAAACACTTACCATCAAAAATCATATAACCCTATCAATAAATGGGCAAATGAGCTTAAAGTCATTTATTATAAGAAGAAGTACAAATGGCCAACAAATTAAAAAGTCACATCTGTAGCAACTGGGGGGAAATGTCAATCAAGGTGCTATGAGATTTCATCTCAATCCAGTCAGAAGGAGAGCTTTCAAGAACACAAACTAATAAATTCTGGAGAAGTGTGGAGGAAAAAAGGAACACTTTACAGTGGGATTGGAAATAAGTACAACTACTATGAGTTTCCTCAAAAGACTAGAAATGGAACCACCATATGACCTAGTTATTCTCCTCCTTGGTATCTATTTTAAAGTATTAAATTCAACATACTATAACAACATGTGCACACCCATGTTTGCAGCAGGGCAATTCACAGTAGCCAAATCATGGAACCAGTCTAGGGGTACATCAACAGATGAATGGATAAGAAATGTGGCATATATATTAGAATATATTTATATTAGAATAAATCCATCATAAAGAAAAATAAATTTATGTTTTTTCAGGAAAATTAAGAAACATGAGAGCATTGTCAAAAGAAAAAAATCAGAATGTCAAGGTTGTATGTTTTATCTCATATGTGGAAGGTAGGAAGAAAAAGGAAATAAAGCTGGAAGGGATCTCATGAAAATAGAAGGGAAACAAGGAGAGTAGAAGAAGGAGGTCGGTGGAAAGAGGAGAGGAGGGAAAGGGGAGATTCTTGGGAATGATATTGACAAAATTATATTGTTATATTTTGCACATTTGTGAACATGTAGCACTGAATCACACTATTAGGTATAATTATAATTCACGGATAAAAGAATCTTAACATTTATGCCATAAAAATATAAGTGAAACAAAGAGTTGGCTATTTAAGAAGATAAATAATATTGATAAATTCTCAGCCATTTCAACCAAAAGAAACAGAAAGAATACTCAAATCAATAAAAATAGAGATGGAGTTATTAAATGAACACAAATAAATCCAGTAGATCATTAAGACTATTTTGAAAACCCATCTTCCAATAAATTAGAAAATCTAGAAAAGAAAGAATGAATTTTTATACAAATATTGCAGTTTTATACATAAAATTGAAGCAAGAAGATATAGAAAACCTACACAGTCCAATAACAAGCAATGATATTGAATCAGTAATAAAAAAATCTTCTAAGAAAGAAAGGCCCATCACTGGATGGATTCACAGCTGAAGTTTGCTAGACCTTTAAAGAAGTAATAATTCCAATGCTCCTCAAATTATTCCATGAACTGGAAGGGAGGTAGCACTTTCAAATAATTTTATAAAGCCAGTATAATCCTGGTATCAAAAGTAGATAAAGATACATCAAGGTAAGAAAAGTACTTACCAGTATTCTTGATGAGTATTGATCCGAAAATCCTTAGTAAAATATTAGCAAATCAAATTAAATAGCATATTAAGAGGATTATAGAGCATGATCAAATTGGTTTCATTCTGGGGATACAAGGAGAGTTCAACATACAAATCAATAAGTATAATACATCACATAAATGGAATTAAGGACTAAAATCACATAATCATCTGAATAGATACAAAAAATCCTCAATAAAATTAGTTACCCATTAAAGATAAAAATCCTGAAAAAACTGTGGATGGAAGAAAAATACCTCAACATCAGGAAGGCTGTATATGAAAAACCTAAAGCCAACATCATACTAAATGGGGAAAGGGTTTTCAGTAAAATAAAGAAAATGTCAAGGTTATCTACTCCAACCACTTCTGTTCACTCCTACAGTCCTGAAACTTGAGCCAGAGCAAAGAAAATAAAATAAAAGTTTTTCAAATAGAAAAGGAAGAAGTCAAATTTTCCTTCTTTTCAGATGATATGACTATATCCTTAGATGATCATAAAATTTCCACCAGTATACCTGTATAGCTGATAACCAAATTCAGCAAAGTAACAGGATACAGGATACAAAATCTGTATCCTTACAGGAAAAGTCTTAGATTTTTTTATGCACCAATAATGAAGTGACTGAGAAAGAAATCAGAGAACAATTTTATTCACAATGTCCTCAAAAAATACTTGGGAATAATTCTAACCAAAAAGATGAAAGACCTCTACAAGGAAATTAGAGAATGCTGCAAGAAGGAATCAAAGAAGACATCAGAAAATGAGAAGATCTCCCATGTTCATGGATTGGCAGAATTAATATTGTTAAAATGGTTATGCTACAAGAGCAATAAACAGATTCAGTGCAATCCCTATCAAATACCAATGATATTCTTCTCAGAACAAGAATAGACAATCCTAAAATTCATATGGAAGAACAAAAGAACCAGAACAGCAAAAACAATTATGAATGAAAGGAATAAAGCTGGAAGCGTCCAATACCCAACTTCAAATAATACTACAGAGCCATAATACCCAAAACAGTTTGGTTCTGAAATAAAAATACACATGTGGACCATTTGAACAGAATAAAAGACACAGAGACAAATCAATACAAGTATGGTTATCCAATTCTCCACAAAGGGGCCAAAAACTTACATTGAAGAAAAGAAGTTTCTTCTGGGGAGACTGGATATCCTAAACGTAAAAGATTGAAATTATATCCCTATCTCTCATCCTGCACAAAAATGAATTCAAAATGAATCAAAGACTAGAAATTAGGCTATATACTTCACAACTGCCAGAAGAAACATAGGGTCAACATTCCAACATATAAGCACAGGCAGTGACTTCCTCAATGAGACTCCTAAAACTCAGGAAATAATACGAAGAGTCAATAAATAGGATAGAATCAAACTAAAACTTCTGCAGAGCAAAGAAACAACAGTGTGAAGAGAGAACCTACCGAATGGGAGGAAAAACCTTTGATAGTTACTCTTTCAATAGAAGATTAAAATCCAGAATACAAAACTCAAAAAAAACACTAAACCCCAAAACACAAAACACAAAAGCAATCCCAAATAATCCATTTAATAATGGGCAAAGAAACTAAACAGACACTTCTCAAAAGAAGTAGTACAAATGGTCAACAATTACAAAAAAAAGTTCAGCATCTCTCACTATTACAGAAATGCAAATCAAAACTACTGTGAGCATTCATTTCACTATACTCAAAATAGATATCATCAAGAATACAAATAAGAGTAAATCCTGGTAAGGATGCAGGGAAAAAAATAAGTTTTTATACAGTATTGAGGGGAATGTAAATTAGTACAGCTGCCTTAGGAATCAATATGGTAATAGTAACTCAGGGTCAGAAGCATTTGAGGCCAGCATGGGCAATTTAATGAGACATGAGACCCTGTCTCAAAATAATAAATAATGTACAATGAATCAAAATGCAGTTTGTAAAAATAAAAAAGATGTTAATGATAATAAAAGGTCTAAGAATATAGCTTAGGGATAGAGCACTCCTGAGTTCAGTCCCCAATACTACACATACATACATACATACATAAACAAAACAGTATGGCATATGGCAGTTCCTCAAAAGATTAAGAATGGAACCACCATGTGGTACAGCTATACCCATTCCTTGGTTTTTATCCTAAAGAATTAAGGTAATCATATAATGACAGTATGTGTACACTCATGTTTATAGTTTATAGCAGCACAATTCGCAACAGATAATTATGGAACCAGCCTGTGTCCATCAACAGATGACTAGATAAAGAAGATTATATATATAATGGAGTTTTATTCAATGACAAAGAAGAACAAAATTATATCATTTATTGAAAAACAATGGAATTGGAGAACATTTTGAGGAAAAGTGAAATAAGTTAGAGTCAGAAGGTCAGGAGTCATGAGTTTTCCCTCATATGTGGAAACTGCAGAAGGAAAAGACTTAAAAAAGGATCTCATGAAAGTAGAAGAGAGACAAAGTAAAGTAGATGAAGGGGATTGAGGGAAGAGGGAAGGGCAAGAAGAGTATTGAAATTAATCATTTTATGTTATGCCCATGTACAAATATACCACAATGAAACCCACTGTTATGTGTAACTGTATGTACCAATAAAGAAAAGGAAACAAGCATACTTAACCAGGATCTGTTTATCAGGTTGCCTGCTCCTGTCCTACCAGCTTCAAAAGTAAACATCTCTAATTTTGAAATCTTTCTAGAATTCTCTGACTCAAATATGATTGATTAATTCTCACAGTTTTCTTCTGAGACAGCCACATAGGTGAGAACTTTCTATATTCTTCTAAGCCCCTCAGAGCCACGTAGTATCTGGTGTCTGGGGTGTGGGAATGAATGTCTAGGTGAAATTCCTTGACACTGGCATGTATTACATGTGTGATCTTGGGTAAACTTCCAGAGCCCTCCCCTGTCAAATGTGGGTCATAACATTACATACCCTCGTAGGTCTGTTACAGCCATTAAAGCACAAATAAAAGTGTCTAGCATGTAATTGATGCTAAATAAATGTTTGGATTTTTTGTGCATTTTTTGGCTTCCCCAAATCTGCTGCTATCAACTAACTGTCACTTCTAGTTCTCTTTTGTTCTTTCTTTTGTCTTTATTGACTTAAGTATTCATCCCTATTCCTTTATTATCAGTTTAGCAATGCTTTGGGAGGATGTTGAGCTAAGTGGACATGTTTTATACCTTATAACTAACTCTTGCTCAATAATGGAACCCCTCAAATTTATTTCTTCCCCTTATGCCTGAGTGTAGCAACTGAGTACCCATTTGGTTGTCTGCCTGTTCTTGGGTGTCTTTAGAGGATGGCTTGCCTTCTAGCCTCTTTTTAGAGACTACTGTCTTACTACTGAACCCCAGCCAGCCGGCTAATGGACAAGCTTGGAATTCCTCTACCTTTTGTGTGCCTGGAGTTGCCTTCATCATTTCTAACCTAAGGAGGCAGGTTTACTTTTATGTGCTGGAATTTTCAGTCTGTGGCTTGGCCTCAGATAGTCTAGTCACTTAGTTATTGTTGTGCAGAGTCAAAGTCTGGTTTTGTTTGTTTGTTTGCACCTTTGCTTCTACCCAGCCTGTAACTGGTCTATGCATAGGTGGATACAACTTCCTTTCTGTCTTTTCCTTACTTTTTTCTTCCCCCAAAATCTCACTTCCCACTTTCATTTTAATTTTTTTTCTCTTATCCCTTTCATTTTATTAAATTACAAATTTCATTTTTAATAACTCTTTATACTACTGTGCAAGAAGATGCCAGTTACATTCTCATTCATTAGGAAGTGAGCTCAAGTGACAGTATACACATGAAACTATCAGCAATGCATTGTCGTTCAGGGAGGTATGACTGTCGTTCCCATTAGTAGAATATGGGGCACTTTTATTTTTTATTGTACATTAACAAAACATCCTAATTTCACTCTAGTTGTACATTAGGTTTCATCTTCCAAAATGAGAATCTATAATAGGTTTTTATTCATAGTTTACTAGTGAAGATTTTGTGGAAGTGTCATTTTTATAATCACTCCTCTCTAGAACTATTGCCTTTACTATGAAATTAAGAAATATACAAATATTTACTTACAAACCTCTGTGAATATAAATGACTTAAGACTGAAACTATATTTACTCTTCTTCTCATGGGCTTTCAGGAGAAATAGTTATTTAAAGTGGACAAAAATAACTTCAAGATTACAGAATTCTTCCAAAATGTTTAATAATGTAAGCTGCCAAGAATAAGGAGTGAGAGAAATTAAAGTGTACTGGTTCTAATATGAGTCAGAAACACCAGTGGAAGCAAGTCTGCTGAACCTGAAATGGAGAGCATCCCTTGATAAATGTTCAAATTCTAATTAGGAGATAACTGCATTTTTATTATTGATATTCACTCTTGGTTACAGTGTTTATGCTATTGTGCCAAGTCTGCTCAGTCTGCAAGGAAGCAGGTGTCTTAATCACTGTACAGAGATCAGCAGGATTTCCTTTATAAAGTTCTAAGAATGCAGAGTTCAACCTCTAGGAACATGTCTTATGAAAGGAGGGGAAGAAATAAGGAGGGAAGAGGATGAAGAAATGAAGGAATGAAGAAAAGAGGGAAGGAGAGAGAGAGAGGAGGAGGGAAAGAATGAAAGAAGGAGGAAGGAGGAAGAAAAGGAGGGAGGGAGGGAAGTAAAAGGGAAGGACAATCAGTTGGCTGAAGTTATGCACTCCCCTTTAGATGCCAGTATTCAGAATAGACCTTCTAAATATGAAATCATGGAGGAAGTTTAATAGGTATATATTACTTCTGATTTGAGTTTATGCCCATTACTGGTTTTGTAAATGCTCAATCAAGATTACAGAGTACAGCTTTGTGGATATTTAGGGTGTTATAATACTTTTTACATAAAAATAAATATATTAAAATGGAGGTGGGAATTCATGATTTAAATTTGTTATTTGACTGAGGTCAGAGAGACTTAGATTCTCTTTCATCATGTCTACATCAGTTATCTTTGTGAATTTACATATTACCTCCATTGGACTGGCAACACAACAGTGCTATAATTTTGATGTTATACTAATAATTGTTTTTAAGAAAATTACGAGGTCAGAAGTTGAGAATATAAATATTCTCATTATTCCTCCTAAATATTTTTGTTTACTTGTTCAGAATTCTTCTATTTCAGCTCTAGAGAAATAATAACTTCTTGATAAATAATTCTTGGCAAGCCATTTGATAGGAAACCATTTTGACATTCAGTGAACCCTGTAAAATTATGGGCTTATAGATTTTCCATTTTCTCATAAAACTTCAAGGCTTATTGAAAAATGACACTTTTCAAGACTTAAAAAAAGTCTTACATCAAAATATTATATCAGTGTCTCTCTTTCAAACACATCAGGCTTGGGAGTTCCATAACGCTAAGGTAAAGATGTGCCTCTGAGCCTCGTTGGTCTATGAGCCAGCTACAGATTATACTACAGTGAGTGAGTTCTGGCATTTTGTCAAAATGACTGCAGTCTTCCTGTAAATTTGTAAAATGCAGTAGAGAAGGAGACATCTTCAATTTGTTTTTTACCCCTAAGACTCTGGAGAGACAAGCCAGAGTTATAAATGGCCTTTTTTTTGTTTTACTTTCTATTTTGGTGAAGATTGGTCTGAATGCATATGTAGAGCTCAGTTATAGCGCACCTTGAACTTGCAGGTTAGCAAGGCTGTGAGATCCATCCCTGTATAAGTTCTGTGGTCACTTTCAGAAACAATGTGTCCAATTGTGTCTCTAAATCTAGTTTGGAGTCTGTAAATCAGTAGTTCACTGATAAGAGTTAACCTTCAGTGTTTCTTCTGAACCACATTTAAAAATGTTTAGTGTTGCTAACATGCAACAGAAACATCTCTATTTCTAAGTTTACTTAAGAAATCAGAGTTGTCTGAGCTCACATGCAGATGCCCCATATGAACCATTAGACTCCATATGGTGCCTACTGATGGTACTGTTCCCTACTGTGGCTCTCTAGATACCAGTCTCCTTACTTAACCCACATGTCTTATTTACGTTAACCTGTCTAAGACCCATAGCATTTAAATTGAAGACTTAGCTTTAAATGTAGGGCAGCTGGTAATCTATGTATCGCCATTTTATGATTTATAAGAAAAACAACTCTTGCTACCTCATGCAACTCACAAACTGGATTTCAATGTCTTTTCACTATCTCAGCTTAGTGACCTCATATAGCACAGAAGCAACCCATGCTAATGCAGCTTATACAAGCAGAAACAACCATATCTAGATAAAGTGAGGGTTCTTCATCAATTTGGAAGTTGAATGAGCCAGTATGGATGAATCAGCATGACTTGATCATCATTGCTCAGAAGAAAAGACAAAACTTCCAAATTGAAAATCTTGGTTTTAAAAGGATGCCACACAAAACATATTTTGTTTATGTTGTATAAGTCAAGTTTTCATAAAGATTTTCTCAGTGCTATCTTTCAAAAATTCACATCCATTTCCTTATTGTAAATGTGAGCTTTTTCACAAAGGACTAAACATCGGTCTTATGGAATGACTAATGCTGATGGATCATATTTCATTTTTAAAACAAGCACTCTGTAGAAACATTTGAAAACCAAATTCATAAAACAAAGTTCATTTTGTCATGTGTAGGCATTTATAAATATCATGGCTAGGAAAGAAGAGGAAAGGAATTTCCTTTTTCAATTGCTAAGCATTGCTTAGTAGTCTACATGCAGTGGCACCCTGATGAAGCTGTGCAAAACCTTCCCAGCTCTGCCACAGTGGGATAGCTGCTTTCTAAAAAGGACATGCGAGACAGGGTTGAAGGAGAAAGCTTCGCCTGTGCATTGCTTACTGATGGTTCTACACAAAAGCCTAATATTGATCTAGCATCTGAAAGGACTCCTGTAAATGCTTGAGATAATGTTCTGGGAAGGATAAATTGGTAGAGTTATTTAGGAAGAAAAGGATTGAGTTCAGTTTTCTGTGGTGACTAAGCCAGAAATGCTTTTGGAGAAAAAGGTTAGCTTCAGGTGTCTATAGAGGCATTGGGCAATGCTCTGCATGTATTAGAGGCAGGGGATCAGGGCCAGATATTAACAAGATCCTTTAGCTTGTCAGCTGCACAGCATGAAGAAAATTTGCAAGCCAGGCTTATTCCTGCAGCAAACATTCAAGACTGCTGAGAAGGAACAGTCTGTGTTCTGTGGAGTGTGTGTTATTTTGGGCAACCCTGGGTTAGGTTGTCCAGATCATATGATAGAAGATGGAAGAAATTGTAGGCAGAAACAAATCCTTTAGTCCTATGGTGATTCTGTACTGAACCCTGAGTCAGACAAGCAGCTATATGAACGTGCTTCAAATTCTAATTTGTGTATTTACTTATTGCTAGTTTTATTAGCCCCTGCTTACTCAGAAGTAAACTGAATAGTTAGGCAGTCGGTTTTCTGGGTCAGCCTCCCAAGGGGCCACACCAGTGACTCTCTGAGTTCTAAAACTCAGCAGCAGTGGATGATGAAGGTTGGGAACGTATACTGAGTAGTTTTCCATTTTAACACACCTCCCACATTCCCAACTCAATATTTCATAGATTGGGGTGACAAGCAAAGTTGTCTGAAGAATTCAGCCTGATAGTCACATATTATCTGTCAAGATAATAACTCCCTTAGGGTTTTGGGGTAAAAGAATCTTTCCAATCTGACATTTAAGAGCACTGTGAGTTTCAGTCTACTACCTCTTGTTACAGAGACCAGTATCCAAATGGTGTCCATATGCTAACATCTCACAAATACACTAGAGAATAGAGATGCATCTGATGATATCTGATCCCCCTGCCTTCAAGCAGTCCTGAATGCCACAGGCAAAAAAAGAAAAAGCTAATTTTCTGGTACATCAAATACCTTCACTGACACAGCTTGATTCAGATTGTGTCAACTTGCCTGTATGATGGAACTTCTTGCTATAGTTGGAAACCATCTAACTACCCAGGGACCAATCGTGGCTTATTGTTTGTCTACCATTCTAAGTATTTCCAGGGTTAAGCTAGCAATGTTTGGATGCTCTCTAATAATGGAATTATCAGAATTATTTACCCCAGTGAAAATAGTAATTATCCCTAGAAAAAGAAATGATTATAAAATCCTCATAAAGGATGGGAATATAAATTAAATTTATTTATTTGTTCCCATGAATCCTTGATGAATCTCGTTTTCAAAGTAAACCATGATCTTTCTCTGTACCCATGTCATCTCCAAATGAAATCTCAGAAATTCGGCCTCATGCAAGTAGATGTCTGAGGGTTTTTGCCTAGTTCCTCTCCTTTTGCTTGATTTTTATTGTTATGACACCATCAGGGCTGGGATTTCCCAAAGCCATTTCTGCATCTTGCACATCAAAGCCTCCATCCTCCAGTATTAAGTTCTGTAACTTTTCCTGTGTGCTTTGTTTCCATATCACTTAGTTTAAGTGCCTGATAATTCATGCTGAGATTACTAAACTCTTTCAAACTTATTCCTCACTTTCAGGATTTTTGCTGGAGCCTGAGATGTACAATCATAGGATTGATTCCAGATATTAAAACACTCAATTATCGAACACTTGTCATGATCAGATTAAATATAAATTTCTGTCTTCAGATTTCAGGTCATTTTAGTTTAATGCTTTCCTTTCTAGCTACATTTATTTTCTTTGTTGTTGGTTGTTACGACTTCCCTCCAGGTAAGCTCCTGCTTGCATTCCATTTCTGTTGCATTCCTGCTGGAAGTATACTTGTGTACTATGCCGCAGAAAGCCTGTTCTCCCGTTTTCTTCTCTCTCATTCCCCGCTCCCCCTCAGCTTCTCAATGAATATTTAATGGTGATGCTTTATAAAAAGAACATTGAGAACAAGTTGCAAAGGATGAAGAGAGAAAGGTAACAAGAAGCTTATAAACCACAATATTTTTTGACTTCCTCCTGCTTGCAAATAGTCTGTGACCCTGCCCTCTATTCTCCCCATGCCATCTGCCACAGTTATAGTGTCAGCTTTGCTAATTTAAGATTTAGTTCTTTTTGTAGTTTCTCCCAATAACTGATAACAAAAACAATGTTTTCACTTCAAAATCATGCCTTTACTAGATTGAATAACATATTTTATGAAGATGGTACTGTGTTCCTAATAAATTAAATTTTAGTTTCAAGGTGATTGAAGAAAGATTAGTTTTTAGAGTAGAAGATGGAAGATTGATATTTCCTATCATTTACCCGGGGCTATGAACAGAAATAGGCCAGGTTGTTGCCTGAATGGGATTAACTTCTAGTCAAGGCATGTTTGAGTGTTTGGGGATGGGGTTAGAGATTCAGTGAATCTTAGTGAGGTTATTTCACCACAAATGTGAACTGGAGGCGTTTATAAAGCAGGAACACCATAGGAGGGAACACTTAACTCCAAGGGATCAGGAGGGATTAACAGGAAGGCCTGTGCTGGGGCTAAAGAATCAGAAAAGACTGTAATCACAGAGAATGATGAGCACTTTCAGGAAGAAAATGACCTGTACAAATTTAGCAAAGCAACAGGAACATATTAAGGAGGTTCTATAGTTTGGGTTGGAATTGGCCTTCAGAGGACCATGTATTGAAGGCTTGGTCCCCAGGTATTAGGTGATTTTGGAATCTTTATGAGGTGGAACCTAGTAGGAAGAATTATCATTACTAGTAGTATGACTTAAAGGGGACTGTGGAACCCCAGTCTCTTCCTCTCCCTCTTTTCCATTATGGGCTGTGAGATGAATGGGCTTCTATGCCATGTACTGCCTTGCCACAGACCCAAATAGAGAAGAGCCAACCAATCATGGACTGAAACCTCCAAAACTGTGAGCCAAAATAAACCTTTTTTTAGTTTGTCTTCCTGTCTGTCAGTCTCTCTTTATTGTGGTGCTGGGAAGAGAACTCATAGCCTCATGCAGCTAGGCAAGCACTCTAACACTAAGCTACATCCTGAACCCCTTGTTATGGTTTGGGCATGTGGTGTCTTCCAAAAGCTTCTCCTAATGCAGGAATATTCAGAGATGAAGTGATCAGATTATGAGAGCTGAAATCTAATTAGTTCATCCTAGTTTGAATGACTAGATGGTAATTGTAGACATGTGGCTTGTGGTTGGAGGAGATAGGTCACTGCGGGGGTGGGATGTGCCCTGGAAAGGTATATCTTCCCTGTGGTGCCTTCCCCCCTCATCATCTCCCTGATTCCTGATTCTGCCATGAGTTTCTCTCCACCATGCTACACCTTTCCCCTTGATGTGCTGCCTCACCTTGGGTCCACAGCAATGAAGTCCATCTTCTGTGAATTGAGACCTCTGTAACTCTGAGCCCCAAATAAACTTTTCTCCATGTTGTTCTTATTGGGTGTTTGGTTCACAGCAACAAGGAAGCTAACTAAAACACCCTAAAATTTTTTTTTTCTTTTCACTGATTATCTCAGGTATTTGTAAGCTGACTAACCCAGGATGTCTAAGGAATTTCAAGTCAAGGGAGGTAAGGAGTGATGGTTTTAAAGAGAAAAGTCACTTGATTATAGATTTTCAAAAATCAATGTGCCAGCAAAGTAGATACAGGGTTAGTGAGTCTCAGACACTATGCCTGAAGAAACCTGTTACATTCAGTGTTACACAAATGAGTAGCAATGGTTTAATTAGTAGGACAAAACCAAAATTGGAAGTTTTTCTGAACTTCATGATTTTATTCCATATTTTCAATTTTTTAAATTTCTTTTTTCTTGGAGCTGGGCGTGGTGGTGCATGTCTGTAATGCAATGGCTAGGGAGACTGAGGCAAGAGAATTGGGAGTTCAAAGCCAGTCTCAGCAACTTAGTGAGGCCCTAAGCAACTCAGCGAGTCTCTAAATAAAATATAAAAAAGGGCTGGGGATGTGGCTCAGTGGTTAAGTGCCCCTGGGTTCAATTCCTGGTACCAAAAAAAAAAAATAAAAAAATAAAAAAAAATAATTTTTCCTCAGCAAATCAAAACTTTATATTATTTATTTTTAATGTTTTTATTAGTGATGTTATAGCTATACATAAATACATAACATTGGAATTTCTTTTTTATGTCTTTATTTATTTTTTAATTTATTTTTTTATGTGGTGTTGAGGATTGAACCCAGTGCCTCATGCATGCAAGGCAAGTGCTCTACCACTGAACCACAACCCCAGACCTGGAGTTTCTTTTGGCATAATCTCACATGCATGGAATATAATTTGCTCCATTTCAGCTCCTAGTACCTCCTCCATCTCTTCCCTTTTCCCTCTCCCCCTCCTCTACTCCCTCAGTCCTTTCCCCTTTGCCCCAAGTACCACAGATATCATAAATAAATAAAACACATGCTATTGACTTGACAAAAATAGAAAAACTCTATTCACAGCTACAGTCGTTTATGTTTAGTTTATAACTTCAGTTTTTGCAAACATACTTGTCTGTGCTTTCGTTTTTATATTTTATAATAAAAAATTTTATGTTTTCCCTTATAAAATCCCTCAGTTTATATGTTGAAATAAATCTCTAAATGTTTCATGCTATCCATAGAATAAAAATGACAGTCAAAGTCATTCTTCTGCTCTTCTGTCTCACATTCTTTCATCTTCACCTGATTTTCATTCTGGTTAGAATGGGTAGTTCTATAAGGGTTTTGGCTCACTTCATACTGCTCACTGATGGTGTCTTCACCACATCTTTTGTTCTAGTCATGTGGAAGAGTGAACATAACTGAGGACAATTCTCAAGAAGAGGAGGACATGGATCAACATGTCTCCCCATGGATCATGAGGTGTAGGCTCTGTAGTGGGTTCCAGATGGATCTGGCTCCTGTGCCTTCAGTGGTCCCCATGATAATGCACCCTGGCTTTGGTCTTCCCTCTTTCTCTCTTTCTTGTTCTGTGTATTTCCTTTTGAATAAATACGTGCACTCAAATCTTCATCTCAGCCTTTGCTTTTGAGGACAAATCTTTCTCCCTTCATGATAAATCTCTTCCTCTAATTGAATTTGAAGACCACTCTTATGGAGGACCAAAGTCATCACTGAAGTGTCAAGAAGATCATTTTGGAAGCTATTCCAGCTTTCACCAGGGTATTTCTCTGCCTTCAGCTAAGTTTAGCTGTGATGCAGCCCCCACACTAGTTATTGCAACAAATCCTTATCATATTTGCATAATATTTTTATAGCCAAAAATTATTTACAAACGTTTTAGTTTTTGGAAAGCAAATTTCTCTTTTATTCTATGATTTAATTAACATAAAATTCAAAAACAGTCCCAACTAAATTCTGATGTTGGTAATAATGACTTTTAGGAAGTAAGGGATAGCATTGTATTTGGGGGTAGGCACAAGTCAAATTCCATTTTAATACCTCTATATTCATATGAATTGTCTAAGGCAGGAACTATTTTTACATTGTAGATAAGGAAATGAGTTATATAAATGGTGATACTTGGAATGAACCCAGGACCTCACACGTTAGGTAAGTGCTGTACTGAGCCACACCCCTAGTCCCAACAGAGTGTACATGATTTTTAAAATCAGAGATAAAGTAAGGGAAAGACCTGATGAAAACTTTTTACAGACCTTAACAAAGAAATGCATGTTTTCCATGAACCCACCAAAATCAAGCTTCTTTCTAATTGCTTTGCTGAATTATATGCATCACAGATTTTGAAAAAGATCAATAAATAATACCAACTTTCCCTGTCAAATTCTGTACTACAGGAATTAGCAGATAGAGACTATAATAGTTATTCTAATGAAACTGAAATTCAAGAATGGAGGCATATGTATTTAACACAAGAAGGAGAAAGAACTTATTCACCCTAAATGTGCCCCTATCTGGGCACTATGGGAAGCACAGAAGACAGGGAATAAATTATTCACCTGGACAATGCAAACACTCAATTCACTCACTAAGAAAATGTACAGTTATCACAATGTATCAGTTCACAATAATGTTGTGTTGAACAAGGCAGAATGTCCCCTGCCTCTTCCTCCTGCTTAGAATCTGAAATACTAAAGCATTTCCTGTATAAAGTATTTACTAGTTTTTGATAAGTCATAATAGAAGATGGTGAAGTGTGCATCATCTAATGTGAATGAATTTCAAACTCCCAGCTACAAGCTGCATAAAGATGTATAGGTACACTTTTTTACTGCATTATGCTATTAGAAGAGAGAGTCTAATATCTGACTCTGAATGTGACTTTCTTCTTTTGCCTACAGAAAAATATTTACTACCTGATTCAAACTTCTGCATCTCTGTTCTTACTTCAACGTATAACAGTCTTTCTTACAAAATATGAATTGCATTCTTTTCCAGGAGCAGAAATACTGTTCAGTAATCTAACTCTCTCTCTCTTTTCCTCTCTTTGCCTCCCCCTTCCACATGCACGAAAACAAACACACACTATTGACTGCCCAACCTGCTTATCTATCCTTCTTTTCTCTAGGGATTGTAGCTCAGTGGGAGAGTGCTTGCCCAGCACAGGTAAGGCACTGGGTTCCATCCTCAGAACCACATAAAATAACAAATAAATTAAAAAATAGACTAAATTCTTAAAAAAATTTAAAAAAAATGCCAGTCAAAAAATCACATTCTTGACATCAATTCTGGCTGTTTCACTGCCCTTCAGGTACAGGATTTGCTTCCTAATCTAGTTCCTGCCTCTTTCCTTTATTGTCTTTTACTGTTACCCATAACATTGTTGTTGGATTTGGATATGAGGTGTCTCCAAAAAGCTCTTGTGTGAGACCATGCAGGACTGCTCAGAGGTGAAAGGATTAGATCATGAGAGGTGGCACCTAATCAATGCATTACTGATTGGACTAACTGCATGGTAGCTGTATGTGGGTACTGTATGACTGGAGGAAGTCAATCTCTAGGGTCTTGACTTTGGGGTTTATATTTTGTCCCTGGTGAGTGGAGCTCTCTCTCTGCTTCCTGGTTGCCATGCACGGTGCTGCTTTCCTCTGCCACACCCTTCCACCATGATGTTCTGCTTCACCTCAGGCCCAGAGCTATAGAATTGGCTGACCATCGACTGAACCTCTGAAACTGTGAGCCAAAATAAACTCTTCCTCCTCTATAAGGTGTTCTTGTCCAGTATTTTGGTCACAGCAATGCAAAGCTGAATAAACAACCATGAATAGCTTCCTAAAGGTTCCATCTGTGTCGCACTTCTGAAATATTGCTCCTGCAGTTGCTGCTTCAAGATAAAACCTTACGCTCTTCTTTACTTGTGAAGTCCTTATTTTTTAAAAAAGACTCAGCCTAAAGTTCACATACAGGCTTGCTCTCTTTTCTCAGCTAACAAACTGTATGTTCATGTATGTTCTCTCTGAAAACTGTGTGTCTCTCCATGACACACTCCATTTAAATACTAATTGTTTGTCTCTCTACATCCCCAGAATATGAGCTCCTTAAGAGCACAGGCTTTTGTCATGCCTTCCTATCCCAAAGCCCAGCTGGGCACCTTTCTCATAATGGGCTCAAACAAGTGCAGTCAGAATGATATAAGGAATGATTGCCAAAGTTCCCTTCCAAGGTAGTTTCATATGATTTTTAAAATTATATTTAGAATACAGAAGTAAGTTGTTGTAGGATAAATGTATTTTATTTAAAAAGTTGCTCAATCTGTTTACCCAGAAAAGAGTGACCATTTTTAATAAATTAAAAAGAGGAGGGAAGAGGATTCTTTATGAGGGTTCAGAAACTGGATGTAATACATGTGTTCTGTGTATTTTAATTGAGAGACAGAGAGAGAAGGAGAAGGAGGAAAAGGAAGAGGAAGAGGAGAAGAAAGAGGAGGAGGAGGAGACCAAAAAACAGAGCAAATGAGCGCACACACACAGAAAGGGTAGAAACAAAGATGCAGATGGAATGAAGTTTTCAAGATGAGAATAAAAAAGATAGGAAGATTTGATGTACACACAAGAGTATAATTTAAGAGGTAAATATAATAAGTCCTAAAATTTATTGAAAATGATGAAACTGCTGTGGAATGTGGTAATGGTCTTATGGAAAAATATAGAAAAATAAGCGCAGAGTTACTGAAATAACAATGAATTTGGTTAGGCAAGTCATTATTTCTATAGTAGAAGCATTTTCTTCTAAAATTGTCCTTATGCTTTTTGAGAAGTGTTTTACTCCAGGAAAAGGAACAGGGTTTTTGATGGGACTTATATCCATATCTCAGCTCCTTTAGTTACTAATTAACAAACTGTCTTACTCTGAGTAGGTTAGTTTTTCTCCTTAGACTGTAGTCATCTGTTTAATGGGGTAAATATTATCTTTTAAACTGGTTTCTATATGTAGAAATACAGGCACTCATGGATAATTAATAAATGGCAGTCTATTGGTAAGTATACCATTAGGACATTATACCTACTTTCTATACTGTGGACGGACACACACACACACACACACACACACACACACACACGTCAGTGATGTCTGTTTGTGACTCCAGCTTTTCCCTCTGCCTGAGGTCCAGGTCCATATTACCAATTCATTACTAGTTATACAGTCTCTATGAAAAAGAGACACCCCAGCCTGCAATAAGTATAATCAGAAAAATGAGATTACACTCCATTTATGTATGATCTATCAAAATGTATAAATGCATTCTACTGTCATGTACAACTAATTAGAACAAATAAAAAAAAATTTTTTTAAAGTAAACACATTTCCTTCTTGCAATTTGAAGCACAAAAGTTAAGCTGGATCTATTTTATCAGTAAATCATATCCAAAAATATGCTAACATGGGGCTGAAAATTAGACTGAAAATAGAGAAGAGTTTTGTGAACAAATAGTAATTAAGATGCAAGTTGGCTTGCTGGGTGAGGGTGTAGAATTTTGGCCTGGAATAAGGCAGGAGTGTCTGAAGCTACTAGTGACATGTGTGTTGGCAAGTTAACCAAAGGAACTGGCATCGGTAAAGCCAGTAGCTAAAGTACTAATTCACACTGTTGTTTAAGCAAATTACTATTTGCAGTGCCTTTTATTTAAGAACATTTTAATATCAACTATTAAGTACTTTTAATGCTAATGTAAAAGGAACAATTGCTAGCACTCTCCTAAGCACACTTGTTTGCTTTAATTCACTGTTGAGGTCTCCAGGGCAACATTGATAGCATGGTGATAGTGGTATTCTTGGCCTACTTCTAATTCTAAAGGGAATGCTTTTAGTATCACTGAATCTAGAATATTAACTGCAGTGATATTTAATGTGTCTATAATCTCTATAAGGTCAACCACTATCTTTTTAGAAACTATTTGTCAAAAATTCACCTGCCTATATGGAAATGAAGTAGCAAAAAAAAAAAAAAAAAAAAAAAACCAACTTTTTCTTGAAAACACAAATTTCTACAATAACAAAGTAGAATGAACATTTTGTGTTATTGAAATACTTATGTAACCATTGCCTAAGAGACCCAACTGAGATGAATTCATGATTCATCTGCAACATATAAACCAGTAAGAAGAATGACTTTGCTTTAAAAGGCTGAAAATTTCTGTTGAGAAAAGGCATAAGTCCTTGAAATGAAATATTTTGCAATTCTAATTAGAGTCCAATCACTGTAAATCCTTTAGTTGCAATTTTTATATTTGCATACATATTTCAGACTTACAAATATATTCAGAATAATCCCTTCAGGAATCCTACCCTCTTCATTCCAGACATGGTCTTTATATTTACAGAAATGACCCAAATTGTTTAAACATTAATTAAAATCTAATATACCACCATGATAGCATCATTATTAAGAAAAAAATCACTGTATTTTTATTTGATTCAGTTAAATTTAAGTTTATGTCATCAATTTCTGTCTGAAATTTATACTCATTTTTAGAAAAATTTTAGATACTGAGTATAATGTAGTATTTTAAATTATGGTTGAAATTTAATATTAATACATAATTAAAGCTAATATGCTACATATTAAGGAAATTTAACCATAACGAAATAGAAACACAGACTTCCCAGGCTTTGTTCCTGGATCTAGACACTACTTTGCTCTGACTTCTGATAAATTAGCCTCTTTGTGCTTTAGGTTTCTTCTCTATAAAATGGAGGTGTTAATAACAGTCCCTTCACAGAATTATTCTGAAAAATTTTATGTGTTAATATAACAAAAAGTTTTCCTGGTATAGCAAGCACTCTATAAATTTTGGCTGTCATCATCATCATCATCTCATGAAATACGTGACAAATTGTGAGTCTTCCAGTATCTTAAATATATTTGCATTAAAATCTTAACAGTATTGTATATGGTTGCTATAGAAACTATTTGAATTCATTGCCTTCAGTGAATAAAATTTCAAGCATAATTCTACATTATTATTATCCATTTTACAGTAGTTAAAAATAAAACCAGGAAGGAACAGAGGGCATGAGCTTTTTCTAATGAGACTAGAATGGTGCCTATTGTCTTTTCCAGCTATGGTTTCTACAAGCTATCACAGGTAAACACACTCATATTTACATATGCCTCATCACTGGCAACCCTTTTATCTCTCCTATGTTAGTCTTCTTTCGGGAAAATTGCTCAAGTTCCCATTGCCATAACAACAGGCTGCTCTCCTTAAAACAAGATATGCTCCCAGTCAAAGTAGAATTGTTTCCATGGTAACTGGTACATATTTAAGTGCAGCAGCCTGTTTTTTAATCAGTCAAATTGTCTTTTGTCAAAAAGCAACCACATATTGTTACTAATACAATTATTTATTTTTTAGGGCATGGTAAATAAAATAGAATAGATTCTCACAAAAAATAAAAACAAAATTGATTAATCCTTTGTCATGGTTACAATTTCTTGTCACAAAATGAAAACCCCCATAATATGTACATGTGCCATTTATAGCATATTTCTGTGTTGAATATAAAAGGTTTCTATTTTATACATATTTAACCACATTTAAGCAAAATCCTGCTAATTGAAAATGAAAGTGTCTATGATCCAAATCTGGCTCATGCTTTAATTCTTTCATAAAAATATGATGTTACCTGTGCCTTAATTCTTACCCTACTCCCTTCGATCCCCTTGTTTCGGAAAAATCTCATAACCAAATACATTAAAAAATCTGCCTCCCCAATAAGCTAAAGCAGATTCCCAGTTGATTTCTTAATCCTAGCATTCCCATTTACTTGCTTCCTGATAGTTTGTTTTCCTTAAGGTGGGAGTGAAAAAGACTGAAGCTGGCTAACATTCAGGAATTTAAATTAGGAGTGGTTACTGCACATTATTAGCTAAATAGAAAAAGCTAGAGAATGGTTTTATTCTAAGAGGTATCCCAGTGAACTTAATTTCTTACTTCCCATTTTGGAAAATGTCATATCTTTATGGTTAGGTAGAAAAGGTAAAAATTTTAGCTATGTGACTTTATGATTAAATTTTCTCACTTGCAAAGTTGAATTAAAATTTTACACATGATCGATTTCAAGAGACTCAGTGAAGAGGATACATGTTGAAGACCTAATAAATACTGTTGTTATCTCACCTAAGGATGCATGGCATAGAGAAGCACTTGATTGCTAATAGCAGTTACCATTATTATTATTATTGTCATTATCATGAATCTGACTTGAATACTAATAGCATATGAAAAAGTTACTGGTATTAGAATACAAATACCTCTTCAACAATATGCTTTTTACTTTTTTAAAAGTGTCATTTTATAGATAAAAATCTATATGAATATAATTATACCAAATATGTTAATATAAAAGTTTGAGGTCAGAGTTAAAATACTAGATGCATTCGTAGTTCTTTTAAAAGTCCATTGGTTTTATTTTAAGACAAATGGACCCAGATTTTGTTTTTCTGTTATAATTTCTGTGACATCCAGTAGATCCAAGAGCTTTAGGCTGAAATGTATGTCAGATTTTCTAGGAGAATTCTGAATTTAAATGCTTGTTTCATTGCTCCCATATGTATTGCTGTGCCTGTCAGACATTGTGTCCTGATTTTTGTGTATAAGATATTATCACTATAAATGTGAGACTTGTAGTGTCCCTGACTTTGGCATTGGCTGGTAATTCCAGTCAAGATTCCAAGACTCAGAGTGCAGATGGCACCTCAGCTGGGTCCTTGTGCTGCCACAAAACATGCTGGCAAAGTCTCATGATGCTAGTCTACCTGACAAGATGCTTCAGAGAACAGCAGGTGACTCTTGTTCATTCTTCTCTTTGTCTATTTCCATGAAAAGGGCAAAAAGGGCAAGTTGTCCACAACTCAAATAACTGACTGTTAAATTTTTGTCATGTGGTTCAATTTTAAACTCCACTGTTTAATGGAATTTTGCAAAATTTTACAGTGACTGTGGTATAAAATAAGGTAAAAGATGTCCTCCCTCTCTCTGCTATCTACTGTCTTTTCAGAGAGAAGAATAAGAATCATAACAATTAGTTCTGAGAGATCATCTAGTTCAAATACGTTGTAAGAGTTTCGCCCGACAGAGTTGAACCTGATTTCCCTATTCTACTGGAACACTTTCAAAAGAATCTTTAGCTCCTTACCTGTTTGTCAGTTTTCTATCACTGTGACAAAATATCTAAGGACATCAACTTAAAAGGAAGAAAGGCTTATTCTGCCTCATGGTTTCAAAGGTTTCAGTTTATGGTCACTTGGCCCTGTAGTTTTGGGCCTATAGGGGCACAGTACATTATAGTGGGCCACATGATGGAGAAGACTGTTCACCTCATGGTGGCAAGGAAGTGAAAGACAGAGAAAGGAAGGTGCTCTAGGGTCTTAATATTCCACCCAAGGGCACAATCCCAAAGGACCTACCTTCCTCCCCACAGGCCCCACCTCCTAATGTTTCCACCGTCTTCTGGTAGCACCAGAGGCTGCGGAGCAAGTCCTTACTTACCAGAAGGGCCTTTGGAGGACATTTAAGATTCAAATCATAACCTTGCCTCCCTTGTAACTCTTCTGATTGTGGAAAAGTATTTGATTTCATTTCAAAAGTACCTTTGTCTTTAAAAGCTTTGGGGGAAAACAAGGTCAAGAGCAGATGAGAATAAAGGTGCTTGAAATTCAAGCATCAAGGAAAAAGGCATTGGCCTTGAAAAAGAATGGAGAGGACCGTCTTAGTCCACTTTGGCTATTGTAACACAATACTACAGAATGGGAAGTTTACAAACAACAGTGATTTATTTATCACTGTTCTGGAGGCTGAAAGTTCAAGATCAAGGAATTGGCAGGTTCAGTGTCTGGT
This sequence comes from Sciurus vulgaris, assembly GCF_902686455.1. Taxonomy (NCBI): domain Eukaryota; kingdom Metazoa; phylum Chordata; class Mammalia; order Rodentia; family Sciuridae; genus Sciurus; species Sciurus vulgaris. Next base: position 35,983,915 of record NC_136469.1, on the reverse strand, counting down.
GAGGGCCTGTTCTTCACAGATGGTACCGTCAAGTGGCCTCACATTGTCAGGACAGCGTAAGAGCAGAAGGTCCTGAACCAGTTCCCTTTAGCCCCTTTGTAAGGTCCTGGTCTAGGACTTCATAAAACATAGTCCTAGTGGTTAAATCACTTCCCAACAGGCCCTACCTCTTAATACCACCAAAATGGTGATTATGTTTCATCAAGAATTTTGTAGGGAACACTTTCAAACCATAGTAAGAATTTCTATACCTGGGAAATTGTGGTCCTTGGGTAAGTATAAAGAAAGAACAGCGAAGATTAAGGGAGGATATTTGGAGTAATCACCCCAGTCAGTAAAATCGGTTACTTTGTGTATTTGTTTCTCAGGTGTTGCCATAACAAATCACCACAAATAGCTAAAAGCTTAAAACAACAGAAATTCATTGTTTCAAGTTCTGGAAGCTGGAAGTTTGAAATCAAGATGTAGCTGGGACTATGCTCTTAATGCTCTAGACTCTTCCCTGCCTGTTGCTATATTTCAGTGGTTGATGGTAATCTTCAGTGTTCCCTGACTTACAGACTCTACCCTACTCTGTCTCTCTTCACATGGCCTTCACCCTGTAACCCTGACCCTGAGTCTCTTTTTTCTTATTAAGATACCAGTATGACCTTGTTTTAACTAGTTATGTATGCAACAACTGTTTCCAAATGAGGTCATATTCTGTGGTTCAAAAAGGGTTAATGAACTCTGGAAGGTGGTGTGTATCCAATCCGATATATCTGATTTTCTTTTCCTTAACCCCACACCTTATCCTAATATGGTATGATACTAAGAAGAGCTGGGGATATTTGCAGAGCACAAATCAAAGATCAAGAATTATGTCAGAGAATGTCCTGGAGAGGATTATGTTTTATCCTGTGAATCTAAAACTCAGTTTGATTGTATAATTGTGAATTGACTGGTAGACATGGGGGGTAAATAATAATAAAAAGAATTACCTTCCATAAAATTAATTGTTTTTATAAGACATCAACAAGGGCTTGGGTAGAGACAGAATTTAGGATTCTGGTGGCAAATTGCTTCTTTAAGAATTTTGCATAGATGAAAAGGGATAAAATTTACCTTCTTTAGTTACCCTGAATACCAAATGAGCTAACATTCAGTCCGTACAAGGGATCTAGCCAACCACTTCCCATTATAGTTCTTTTCTATTTGTCCATGTGGGTATATTGATTCACTGGTGTGGTTCAGTGTCAGTAGTTTCTCTCCTGTAACTAGAGGTTTCTATTCATTTAAACCAGTTCAGAAATAGGACCTCCTTTTCCCTGCCATGTAGTAACACAGAGGGGAAGAGGGCCCTTTGTCATAATTTTTCATTCTTTTTCTTCCTTCTAGAAAAAAACACCCTCATTAGAAAAGAAAAAGTTAGAAACCATTGCTTTAAGATGTATTTGACTAAAAAATGTTTAATAAAACCAGTATAGACTTATGGTATTATTCACAAAATAGTTCCTAGACTTGCAGGAATCTAAACAACTGATATGCTGGTTTAAGCACAGACTTCTTTGTATCTGTATATGAGTAGGTGCTTATAGTTGAGGGTCTGCCCTAAGCCTCAGAATTTTGCTGCATTAGAATGCAGCTTCTTCATATATTTTTTTGTATTCTATTACTCATTGAATTCTAGAAGGCAGAGACCTGTTTTGCATGGAACTGCTCTGCTATCATCAAACTACTGAGTGGGAGGCTAGAGCAGTACATGTAAATAAATCTGGTAAATAGTGTTTAAAATTAGTATGTGACAACTATGTTTCTTTTTTTTTCTTTTTCATGGCCTCCTTTGGGCATTAATTAAATACAGCATTTTCAAGCATTTTCTATTGCAGAATTATTTCCTTCTATCTATTAAAATATTCAGACTATGAATGCAACAGACAGCAATATTACATTCTAATGACTATTTCTGAAATAGCAGGGAGTTGGGTCATACCCAATCTATAATAGACACTGGTAAAATTGAAATCTTTTTCCATTAACATGCAGATGAGTCAAGTTTGAAAATTACTTTGTTTGTGGGAGAGTTTCTTTTTTCCCTTATAGAGAATTAAAATTAGGGCATGTTGCTACTACCCCTGGAAATTGTCTCTCTTCTCTGTCTCTATCTACCTACATATGTATTATCTGTCTTCTATTATCTATACTCTCTCCTTCTCTCCCTTCTTCCTCCCTTTCTTTCTTTCTTTCTTTCTTCCTTTCTTCCTCTCTCATTCTCTCTCTTGTTTGAATGCAGAACTTTGAATTCTGCTGTATCAAAGTTTTGTAATTTCTGTTCTATATGAGGAGGGCAGTAAAATCTAAAAATAATCTAAAATAGGTGTATATTAGAAAAATTATCTCTTGTAAAAGATATTATTACTAATATTAACATTTAATTATTTATATATGTTGACTTTAAACCTGCCTATAAATATGTTACTTAATGTATATTTTACAAATAAGATTTTTATGCAAGCATATTTTATGGCAAGTTTTATAATCTAAATCCTGGTTTTTTTCCCCAAAAAATAATGTTTTGAAGTTTTCATGCTTAAAAGCATAAACAATGAAAAAGGACTCATTTTGATAAGTGCCTAAAACCTCTTCAGAAACATTCTTATATAATTAGAATAGATACTGAATGACTGGGTTTAGTCATTCATCCTCTTATTCTTTTAAAAAACACTTATTGACCATATGCTATGTGCAAAATTTCTGACATGCTGCCCAGTGTAGAAGTTGCAAAGATATATTGTCTTTTTATGGATTTTAAGTCTGCTAGTGAATATAATGTGCTAGCATATAGTGTCTAAAGTACAAATATTAAAGTGTTCATACTCAAGAAGTAAATGAAACATCAGAGGAGTTTTCTATAATATAGCTATTTGGCATAGGTATTAATACATTTTTTTGAAGAAAAAAGAAACAAAAGGCAAATTTATATTAATGAGTAAGAATCATGAACCTGGATTATCTAAATGTACAGAAAAAAATTAGAATATTCAGGTATTACTGGCTGAGCATGTTTTGGTAAGGGCTTACTATGCTATCTGCATTGTGATGGAGAGTGAAACAGGTACTAGGGTACTGAATTATCTTATTTCATACTGATTTTGAATCTATTCACAGGTTAATGTATCTTCTTAAGAATCCATCAAAACAGGTCAATAATTTTTTTTCCTTCTTCTTTTTCTGGTTTCATTTCTACATCTGGGAGGTTGGCTCTGAACAAATAGGTATCTAATATAGAAACCCAGGAGGGTAAATTTTTTGCATTGGGATTTGCACTAAAGTGCCAGTCTGAGATCTCTGGGTGATTCTTCAACTGATGAATAAAGAAAACATGCACATATTATTCAGTGGAATATCATTTGGCCATAAAAAGATTGAAACCCTGAGATAACACAGGGGGAACCTAGAGTCATTATATATATATATATATATATATATATATATATTTTTTTTTTTATTGTAAACAAATGGGACATATGTTGTTTCTCTGTTTGTACATGGAGTCAAGGCATACCATTTGTGTAATCATAAATTTACATAGGGTAATGTTGTTTGATTTATTCTGCTATTTTTTCCTTCTCCCCCACCCCTCCCACCCCTCTTTTCCCTCTATACAGTCCTTCCTTCCTCCATTCTTGCCACCCTCCTTAACCCTAACCCTAAACCTAACCCTAACCCTAATGCTAACACCTCCCACCCCCCATTATATGTCCTCATCGCTTATCAGTGAGATCATTCGTCCTTTAGTTTTTTGAGATTGGCTTTTCTCACTTAGCATGATATTCTCCAATTTCATCCATTTGCCTGCAAATGCCATAATTTTATCATTCTTTATGGCGGAGTAATATTCCATTGTATATATATATATACACCACAGTTTCTTTATCCATTCATCAACTGAAGGGCATCTAGGTTGGTTCCACAATCTGGCTATTGTGAATTGAGGAGCAATGAACATTGATGTGGCTTAGAGTCATTATATTAAGTGAAATAAACCAGGCACAGGGAGACAGTACTACATGATCTCACTCATACATGGAATAAAACGAAAAGCTTTTTTCATAGAAATCGAAAGTGGAACGGTGATTTTGGGATGCTAGGGTGAATTGTGGGGAGGGAGGAATGGGGAAAGATTGATCAATGGGTACTAAGTTACAGTTAAGAGCAAAAATTCTGGTGTGCTATATCACACAATGGAATGGGGAACTGTAGTATATCCAAACCAGAACAGCCATTTATAGATATTTTCTCACTGGATTCTCTCAGTCATAGGACATACATGAGGAAGATTATTTTGTATATCACCTGTGAAGACATGAAAAAATCTTTTAACAAGCTGCCCATGGACAATAATTATTGAGTTAATAGTGCTGAATTTGAAATGAAATCTTCTCTCTTTCAACACTTGACTTTATCCATTACATCACACTTTTTTGTAGACCTTTCCTGAAACTCATGGCATATTGTAATTGGCATAGGTTTTCTTCTAATATTTTAAAACTCTTGAGGTCAACACAAATTTGGTCAATGTAATAATAACCTAGAAATAGAATGATCTCAATGGAAAACTTTCCGTTGTTCTTTTGGTGACAAAATTATGATTTTCTATTAATAATGAAAATATTATGGTTGATTTATTGTTCATAATTTCAGAGTTCGTTTTCAACAGTAATGGCCAGATTTCACATCTAATTTTTTTAAACAATATGTAGTTAAACAAGCTTTCCAGCTTTCTAATATGGTACAATAGTAAAATTTGGGGAATTAACTGATTTCAGGTTACTTTTCTTAAGTCATTCTGCAGGTAAGATGGGATTAAAAACAAAACTAAAAAAATCCCCATATCTTCTACTCCATTGGTAAAATCCCTGAACCATAATGTCTTCCTGGTGTTTCATTATGTAACTGAGTACAGAGCTTTGCATTTTTAGCATTTAAATCAAATTTATTTTAACTGTACATAAAAGCATAAAATTATATATTATTAATAGAGTACCTTGGTACATTTGGATATAGGTATACATTGTGCAATCTATCTCTTCAAATATATATTACTTTTTCATAGTAAAAAGATACAAAATTATTTTTCTTATAAATTATTTTTTATATATTTAAAAATATATAGTACATATAAAAATAATGATATAATATTACTTCACTCCAGTACAAATGGCTGTTGTCAAAAACACGATATAACAAGTGCTGGTGAGGATGTAGAAACAAAGGCAACACTTACACACCATTGGTGCTAATGTAAATTAGTATAGCCATTATCAAAAACATTATTGAAGTTTCTCAAAAGAAATTAAAACTAAAACTACCATACTATTCAGAATTTCCACTCCTGGATATACATAAAAAGGAAATAAAATCTTTATGTTAAAAAGATTCTACACTCCCATGCAATAAGCATCACTAATCACAATAGCTAAGAAGTGCCCATCAATCAATGAATGGATAAAGAAAATGTGCTACATGTACACACTGGATTACTATTCAGTCATAAAAAGAATGAAATTCCATTGCTTATAATATCATGGATGGAACTGGAGATCGTATTAAATGATATAAGCCAGGCACAGAAAGACAATTGCTGAATGATCTCACTCATGTACAATATCTAAGAAAGTTGATCTATAAGTTAAAAGTAAAATGGGGGTTGAGTAGACTACCAGAGGTTGAGTAGACTATAGAGGAGGGAAAGATGGGGAAAGATTGATAAGTGGGTATTAAACTATAGTTAGATTGGAGTAAAAAGTTCTGGTGGATTATTGCACAATATGATGAATATAGAAAACTATTATGTACTGTTTATTTTAAAGTGCTGTGGTTCTTTAATGAAATATTATGCTATTTTGAGATGCTTAACATATGTCACTAATACATCTACCATTATATCTTTGGATGAGAATCACTTTATTTGGACCAACATAATTATTCTTCAATTTTACTAATTTTGCCATTTGAAAGACGGCACAAAAAGAGTCACCAGTTTTTGAGTTTTTAGTTTGTCAAATGCATAGCTACAACATTTTGAATTAAAATACTAGGTAAAATATTTTATTGGAAATATTTCTTCTCATAGAAGACACCAAGGCAAATAATATTTTTAATAAGAAAGAGTGTGAAGTGTTGGGATTGCATTCATTAATTAGATCATTTAGATAATCTTACCTTATTTGACTTACTTAAACATTAGAAAAAAATTATAGCTATAAGACTCAACATAATAAAAAGGTTGAAGACAGATGATCCTAGCAGTATAACATGACTGGGTTAAAATAATTAAATATAAATATTTAAGGGGTATAAGAATATTTTAATTTATTTTATTTTAATTAAAAAAACTACTTTAATTCTTTGTTTGGTACAAGAGAAAAATTTCATATGAGTAAGCTCATTTCAACCATATAATTATTATTTAATATGTTTTGTTCCAAAGAAATATATGTAGTTCCTGTCATCCACCATGTGAAAAAAATATAATGCTTGACTGAGTCAGTTTTTCCTAAATACATCAATGTATTTCTTAGGTACATCCAACAGATATTTAACCTGCACAATTATACTTTTAGTGAGTAAGCAGTAAGTAGAAAGTTTTTTGTTTTTTTTTTTTTTTTTTTTTTTTTAAATAAAATGCTATGACTTTAAAAAGCAAGCATTTAAATTTGAATTGTGGGATGGCTTGGAATTTTGATGGTCCATACTAAATTTTGATTTGGATTCAGGGTTCGTTCTTAAAGAAGGTGATTGAGGAAAAGCTAGGAGCACTCTTCTCAAATTTTCTTTACCTCAGTGTGATTATAGCTTTAAAGTGTAAAGGTTAAAACACAACATGTCATACATACATGACTGCATGACCAATGTGATCCTACAATGTATACAAATCAGAAAAATGAGAAATTACACTCCATTTATGGATGATCTATCAAAATGTATAAATGCATTCTACTGTCATATACAACTAATTAGAACAAATAAAAAATTAATAAAACAAACAAAAAATATAAAAATCCTCCCCAAATGATAATTAAAATAATCAAAATTTAAAAACAACACTCCTTCTAAATAGTTGTGTTGGTCAGTGTTCTATCACTGTGATAAAATACTTAAGAGAAACAAATTAGTAAAAGAAAGCTTTATTTCCACTTTTGGTTTCAGAGGTTTTAGTCCATGGTCACTTGGCACAATATTTCATGGTTGGGAGTATATAGCACAGGAGCCTGTTGAGCTCATGGTAGATAGGAAGTAAAAGGGCTGGAATTCCAGTATCTCATTCAAGGGCACACCCCCAAATACCTAACTTCCTCCCCCACCATATCCTACCTCTTAAAGTTTGTTTCCTCCCAAGAGCCTCAAAAGTTTGTGAACAAGCCTTTAACCCTTGAGTTTGGGGTGACATTTAAGACTGAAACCATAACAATGACATTAAGGATAAAAACCAACAAACAAGAAATGAAACAAACTTCTTTTAGTCCTTGTAACTGCCATACATGGAATAGTACGAAAATACTGCCCCTCACTTGGATCTTACAAAATCCTCAGGCTGATATTAGCATATACTGGGAAACATATGTAAATGGTAAGGTCACTAATAATTTCAGAGTTTTTTTTTTAACATAAAATAAATATTTAACATAAAATAAATATTTTAACATAAAATAAAATATTTTAACATAAAATAATAATGAATTAGTATCAGAGGATAAAAAGACCACTATATTAAAATGAAAATCTTCCATCACTGTTGAAGCTAATCTCTCTCATGTGGTTTAATTAAATGTACACATGCAATGGGTATAACAGCCCTCACTGAATTTTCCGACCAAGAAAATCAATAAGTTAAGTGAAGATGTGGGGGAAGATTGTCCATTTGTTTCTAATTTCTTATTTCCAGGACCCAGGGGATTAAATAAGTTTATTGTGTTTTAGTTAGTTTCTTGGTTATATGTAGATTTTTTTCATCTGAAATATTATTGTAGGCCAATTATGATAAGCATGTCAACAGCTTCTGGCTCAGTACACAGTATGCTAGGCTCTCAATGAACCATAGTAAAAGCCTTTCTTTGTGTGTGTGTTCATGTACATAAATAGTCAACCCTCTATATCCATGGGTTCTGTCTGCGTCCATGGATTCAATCAACTGTTGGCTGGAATTATTTGGAAAAAATATGCATTGATATTGGTTGTGAATAGATTTTTTTCTTAGTATTATTAGTTAAAAAGTGTATATATAACAACCATTTACCTATAACTTACATTGTGTTAAGTATTATAAGTGATCTGTAGATGATTTATAGCATGCATAGGATAGGCTATATGTAAGTAGTACACCAAGATATATAAAAATAATTGGTATCTGTGAGTGTCAGGAGGTGGTTCTGGAATCAATCCCCTTGACTATGTACAAACACATATAAGTGTAATATTTCAAAGGTCTACTAAAATCTGTTCATTTATTCACCAGATATTGAAAGTCTACTACATAGAAGGCAACGTGGTGGATACTTGGTAAATGGCAGCAAATAGTATAGAAATAATTTCTCCTTCATGGAATTTGCAGGAAAATGGATGGAACTGGAGACCATAATTTGAGTGAAATAAGTCACATTCAGAAAAGCATTGTATATTTTACATGCAGAAGTTAGAAGGAAAAATTGGGGGTAAAAGGATTCCATGGAATTAAAAGGGAGATCAGCAGAGTGGAGAAAAGTGATCAGAGGCAGAGAGGAGGGGATAGTGTTAGAGGTCTTAAAGGTTGAAACTCATCAAATTATGCATATTTTTGTGTATGTTTGAATATTGCCACAACAAAACTTGGCATTATATATAATTAATATGCACCAACAAAATTATTAAAAATAAAAAAAGATTGTCCCTCCAATTGGAGTTGGAGTCTTAGAAATGAACTAGAAGTTTAACTTAATTTAAATGCAACTGACAAAAATCATAGAGGCAGAGAATGAAGGATCAGAGACATGGCACTGAAAGAATGTGTGAGGAGCTCAAATTGGTCAGAAATAAGGCAATTTCCACTTCAGAATTTGAGTCTTCACTCCATCGGTTGTTAAGAATGTGGCTTGGGGAAAGTTACTTTACCTCTTTGGATTCCATTCGTCCTCTATGTATAGGGAAGAAAAGGAAGAGCATGCATTTCTTAAGGTTGCTTTAAAGGTTCAATGAGAAGATGCAAGTAAAGTTCTTATTCTAGAATTGGCACCTTTTAATATTTATAGTTTGTTTTGAAGAAGAGTTCAGATGCACTGGAATTTGTCCTTACACATGTACTGCAATCTAGTCCTGGAAAAAAGATGGTGGAAATCAATCTAGACAGGTCAGAATGAGACCACCACTCTCACACAGTGGTAATGATTTGCAACAGGAGCAGAGTGAACAACATGAACAGGAAACTCAGCCCTACCTCATTTCTTCCCGCTCTGGATTTCCTTGAATTTTTGACCTAAGCAGTAAGCAGTGAAGATAGTGCAAGTACTTGTGAACTTGTTTGAATGCTTTCTTAGTTCATTTTCTGTTGCAATAGCAAAATATCTGAGACTAGGTCATTTACAATAAGAGAAGTTTACCTAGCTCACAGGTGTAGAGTTTAGGAAATCAAAGATGGTGCTGGCATCGTTTGAGGGCTTTCTTATTGCATCGTAATATGGCAAGACAGAGCAAACGTGCTCGACTGGGTCTCTCTTCCTCTTTTTACAAAGTCTCTGGTGCTATCATAAGGACCCCACCCTCATGACTTAATCTAATCCTAGTTGTATCCCAAATGTCTCACCTCCAAATACCATTATGTGAATTTGGGGGTTAAGTTTCCAACACATGAACTTTGGGGAGATGCATTCAAACCACGATGGAACAAACAGAACTGTGATGGGTTCAACTGAGACATCCGTGACCAACAGGAATTGTTTTTGGCAGTGATTGGGAGAGCCAAACCCCAATTTGAGTTCTAAGGTGACAGCAAGCAGGTCTGAATCTTCTAGCATAAAGAACAAACTACACTCAGTTTGTATCTTTTGGAAATAACAGAGGAGGGGAGCCCTATGTAGGTGAAACACAGGTATTCCCCACCAAGTTTGGCTCAGGGAGGGCTGAACAATTGCTGTGCTCTAGGTATGAGTGGGTGAAGACTGAGGACCACCCACAACCCAACCTGTAAATCCAGATACTCTAATGAAAATGTGCTCTCACCGATCAAATTAAATGGCATGTCTATAAAGTGTCTGCATTATGCTGGCTTCCATGGCTTGAAGACTCTTCTGTATGGTGCTTCTCCATCAGGTGGTATATTTGCACTCCTGTTTGCTTAGATCTTATAGAATGGGAGAGAAATTCTTTTATGGATGCATATCAGATAACTCAGGATCCAAAGTGATAGGTTAGTCTTCTAAATTGCCTTCAGAGGTTTTTAAAAATTATGTTTGTATAATTTAAAAATCATATATTAATATAACAAATACCCTTATTTCCACTGTATGATACTGTCAACATTTATAATACTTGCTTAATTTTTAAAAAATGGAACAAAATGCTGTAAACAGATGAGGTTGAGTTCCCTTTGCTTGCCTATTCCATCCTACCTCTCACCTGTGCTCTCTAGCCCACGAGGCAACTGATACCATAGCCTGGGACCCAGCCTCCCTCTTCATATTTTTTACCTCACATTGATGTGTCCATAAACATGTAGGTTTGCATCCTTCAATTTCAAATCAACATTAAATTTATCATAGGTCATATGTAAGTAGTACACCAAGATATATAAAAATAATTGGTATCTGTGAGTGTCAGGAGGTGGTTTTGGAATCAATCCTCTTGACTATGTACAAACATATATAAGTGTAATATTTCAAAGGTCTACTAAAATCTGTTCATTTATTCACCAAATATTGAAAGTCTACTACATAGAAGGCAATGTGGTGGATACTTGGTAAGTGGCAGCAAATAGTATAGAAATAATTTCTCCTTCATGGAATTTTCAATGGAACTAAACACATAATCACTGAAGAATTACAGGAAATCCAAAATAGGTTCCTATATAAGTATGTAGTAAATAAAAATAGACCTATTCTTGGTTGAGAGGCCAGGAAAGCATTCTGGGAACAAATAAAAAAAGTTTTTAGATTAACACTTGGAAGATGAGTAAGTGAGAGCTGTGTGAAATATGAGAGTTCAAAGCAGAGAGAAAAGTAAGATGAAGCCTGTGGTAGGTATTCAAGAAATTGTAAAGGTTTATATGGTTGGAACAGAGACCCTGAGAAGTAATGAACTAAAAGATTAATATGTTTACAACACAGAGAAAATATAGGGAAAGAAAACTTTCTATTTCAGAATTTTTTTCTTTCTGTATGCTGTATTAATATTAACACATAATAAATAATAAATATAAATACATATACTGTATACTCTGATGCTTCTATATGATTTGACATTTTGAAATATGAAATGATAGTCATTTGACTTACTCAATATCTTCATTTTTTAAAATTCTTAGCCCCAAATGAAAATAATTATTTCTTTAACAAAATTTATTTTAAATGATGTTTTCTAATATGGGTCAAGCTATTTTTAATCCAGTCAGAATTTCTGTTGAAGTTTTTGAGAGTGTAACTAAAAATTTAACGAGAAGCCAAATAAATATATAGTGATATGGTGAGCTGGGAAGAAATAAATCGAAGCCACTTTCACCCATCCAGTCACCCACTGGAAGATGAATTATAGGTATAAAAGCAAAAGAAATATGTAGTTGCACCATTGGATAATAAAAAAGAAATATGAAGGTAACAGAATAACTCGTCTTAGGACTATTTTATAACAGCTACTTTTTCTCTACCAATTTTTCCCTTTCTTCTTCCTGTCAATCCTGCAGGGTAACTACATTATGGTCACAAATAAATATGCAAGCAAAGGCAGCCTAACTAGACTCATAGGTTAAAATAAAGAATAATACATTATATAAGTTCCTGAATGTCATTATTCTTCCCATTATCTCAGTGGCAAATTGTATTCATTTAGAATAATTATAAGTTAGCAGTTCTTCATTGTACTCACTGTTTGTTGCTGAAACCCAACTGCAGAGGGCTGAGCTTAACTCTGTCTCTATGGAACAGAAGAGGTTTCTGAATGTAAATGAGGCAAAAGAGGGCACCTTGGAGATATAATAGCCACGGGGATTATTGCTGAACGCAAATCTTAGCTCCCCAGTAAATAAGCACAATGGTTTTAACTTAGTATATTTATCACCAGGGAGCTTCAGAGACTGGTGGAGTTACAGTTTTTAGAAATGATACAACTAAAGACAATGTCAGAAGTATTTATTTTGCATTTATTCCATATGGGCTTTTTTATGCTGAGAAGATAATCCCCCAAAGCATCTTTAAGTGTAGCCCCTATAAATCCTTCTGATTTTCGGGTGTTATTTTAAAATAAAAGTACCTTAAGTGTGAGTAAATATAGTCTTGTGGAGAGTGAAATTTTCTTTCACTAAATTGGTGGACAGCTCTAGGATAAACTGCTAAGTGTGAGACAAAGTAATTGTATTATTTACAAGTTCACTGGGAAATGTGGATTGGCTATTACCGCAAAAAGGTACTGAGCATACTTTCCATAGAAGCATCTGTGATACTTGATCAAATTCATGAAGGCACACCTTTTAGGCATGAGAAAACTGACCACATGGGGATATAATCCTTGAGAGAAGGAATATACAGAAAGTGAACTCCACACCCTAGCTTTTTGCCTGGGGCACTTTGACACAAGGTAATGGAGCCCAAATAGTGAGCAGCAGATTTTCTGAGAAGAAGCATCAGAGTTCACAGCCAGGGTTGCTGTGGTGTCTAGGATTGATGGGGAAGGGTACGAAAAATACTTTAGCACTGCAGAAAGAAACCCAGAAATCTGTAAAATCATTTCCTTTTGAGTCTTTGGCCAAATACTATGATGTATAAAGCCAGGGTGACACTCCATGGCCTGACAGAAGAAAAATATAACCCTCCAGATGACCTTAAGACAAACAGAGCTCTCACAAGTCAAACAGTGCTGAAAAATACTGAATTTCTGGCCAACTAGGAACATTTCTGTAGTAAAATGAGACCCAAGAAAAACTATATCTCAACAATAGTGTTACTTGATGTTAGGGTAAAAGCTATTCTAGATTTATTCCTACAAAGTTTAAAACTAAGTCCTGTTTTTTTAAAATCATAATCTAAATATCTAATTTTTATGAATAAGTTTAAATAGTTCATGAGTACATTTCTAACTAGGCAAATCACAATTCACTTTATAGCTAAATAAAGCACAAAGTTCTTTCCTATATAATTTCATTGCCTTTCAAAAAAATGAGCACTTTATTTTTAGTATATAATAATTAATTTACATATGACCATGAACAGATAATCATTTTAGTACAAATGGAAATCACCTACCTACTGTACTTTTCTTGAATGTTTCAACAGAATTATCCTTTGATTGGGTTATGAGAACCTTAACTTAATCAATGCATTAATCCCCTGATGAGTTAACTGGGTGGTAACTGTTGGCAGCTTGGGTGTGGTTGGAGGAGACAGATATTGTGGGCAAGTTTGGGGGTTAATATTTTGTCCCTGGTGAGCAGAGTGCTCTCTCTCTCTCTCCCCCCACCCTCCCTACTTCATTGCTGCCACATCCTTGAGTCTGGTGCCATAGACCACTTGGCCATTCTGACATCCTCATTGTTGCCATGTCCTAAGCAGCTTTACTTTGTCATGTCCTTCCACCATGGTGTTCTGTCTCAGTTTGGACCCAGAGCTATAGGGTTAATCATCTGCAGACTAAGATTTCTGGAAATATGAGCCAAAATAATTTTTTTCTCCTCTACGTGGTTCTTCTCAGGTCTTTTGTTAGCCGCAATAAAAAAGCTAACTAATTAACCCCCTTTAATTCTAATTTCTACATACATATGATTGGAAGAAATATATGTGATTATTTTTCTGATTTGATGTAGATATCATTAACAGTCATCAGTAAATTCACTCACTGCCAGAGCAAAATGCAACATTCTCTAAAAAGAACTAAAACACATAAAACACTCTAAGCATAGTAGTATCCACAAATCCAACTGATCATAAAACATTACAGGCATATGCATAGTATCAAGAGACATAACATATAACAAGAAGAAAAATGTAGTTTTTAGAAACACACCCAGAGATGACAAGAATTTAGAAATAACTATTATAAATGTTTTAATAGTTTAAAGGAAAAGATGAATGTAATAATGGGGGACTTCATTAACAAAATAGAAACAAATTTAAAAAAATGATAGTTCTGAAACTACGAATCAAGATTATATAATTTAAAACTACCACCACCTCAATAACAAAATCCCAGATAGGATTAATGGTACAAAAGCAAAGATCCAGGAACTCAAAGATTAACCAATAGAAACCATCCAAAGTGAAAAGTTGTCAAGAGAGAGACAAAGAACCTCAGTGACTTGCAGACTAATGTTAAATGGGTCCCCTCCAGGAAACTGCAGTCTCAGAAGGAGTTAAGAGAGAGTCTGAGAAACAAAAATTATGGGAAGATGTGATTGCCAAAGTTTTTCTAAAAATGATGGAAAATGAATTCAAGATCTCCCAACAAAGATTAAGAAAAAGAAAGAAAGGACCACATGGCTACATAATAGTCAAATTGTTAAAAAAAATAACCACGAAAAACAATGTTGAGGTAGGTAGAGTAAAAACAAAATTCTGTCATATAGGAAGGCAACAATGAGAAATCAATTGGCATTAAAAACATGCAAGTCAGAAGACAATGGAACAGTATCTGTTAAGTGTTAAAATAACCTATTTTTTATTTTTAACTGATACTTAAAAACTGAGAATATTTATGGGGTACCAGGTGATGTTTGAATACATGTACTTATTGGGTCATATTCTAATTAGAGTAAATTTATCTATCACCTCAAACTTCTATCATTTTTTATGGTTAAAACATTTAGAATCTTTTCTTCTATCTTTTTGAAATGTATAATTCTTTATTGTTATCTATAGTTACCCGACTGCACAAGAGCACACCAGAACTTGTTGGTCCTATCTCACTGTGGTCCATTGATCAGCCTCTCTCCATTTCTATTCTGTGTTCCCCAGCATCTGGTAACCACCATTGTACTTCCAAATTCTATGAGATCAACTATTTTAGATTTCACATATGCGTGAGATCATGTGCTATCTGTCTTTCTCCGTCTGGTTTGTTTAACTGAACATAATGATCTCCATTCATGGTGGAACATCTGGGGTAGCTATATTAATACCAGATAAAATAGATTTCATGTGGACTGTCATGGTAGTAAAACTCATCATGAAGACATAAGTGCTTTGAAGAAAGGCTAAGAATGACCTCAGTTATACATTATTTTATTATACAACTCAAGAATGTTTCTCAGAATACATAAATCTATGAATAATACCAGTTTCAGTGATTGGCATGGTTTTCTTGTAGAACTTCACAATTATGAAAAAATTTTTGGTTGTTGCACAGCAGTCTGTCCCCCATTCACTCTTGTTCTCAGAGCCCTAATTATGCTTGGATGGAAATATGGTCCATCCAAAATGGTAAATCATGATTAGCCTAGTCCATTTTCGTTTTTCGAATCTTGAAAGTAAGCACGGACATTTTGTTTTTCCTCTGCTAAACAGAATGCAAAAGAAATAATCTGCTTCTCTGACAATTTTTCCTTATATATGAATCATATATGGAGAAACTCTTTCTATATTGTGTCATTTGAATTAGGGTTCTACAGAGAAACAGAATCAATAGAAGTATGATTATATAAAGGGGATTTATTTGATTGACTTACACGACCAGAAGCTGGGTAGTCCACAATGGCTGTCTGCAGATGGAGAGCTGGAAGAATCAGCAGCTGCACAGTCCAAGATGTAGAAGCCCCAGAACAAGAAGGATCAACAGTGCTACCCTAGTCCAAGACCAAGGCTTCTGGAAACTACCTGGAGAATAACTGACAGAGTCTGCTTTGAAAGAGTGAAGAAGTGAGAATCTGGTATCCTCAGATGTTCGAAGCAGCAACCAAGAACCAATTCAAGAAGAGTTGAGCTTGCATCTGCATCTGCTTCCTTGTTCTTCCAACTTTTATTCCATTCAAGCCTCCATCCTATGGGGTGGCTCTGTCCACACTTAGGGAGGGTCTCCACTTCAGTTCATGGTCCCACATTCCAATCAATCCTAGGTTGACACACCCAGAGGCCTCTTAATCATTGGCATATCTTAATCAAATCAAGTTGACAATTCAAATCAACCATTACACCATTCATTTCTAGTTAAGGTGCTGTTGTGTAAAGACCTGATGTTGGGAATTGCATAAGGCATGTTGAGCCCATGAGTGGTCATGAGGCATTGCCAATATTTGAGTGGAAAAAGTGGATGAAGGCAATTAACAGAGAAATGACTTACCTCCAGGCATTACGGATTGGCAATTGTTAAATGAATTTCGTGTTTAAGTAACTTTTGGGCATTCTATTACTTTTAGCAAAATCTTACAGATTGATATGGCATATCTAAGAACAGCCCTGTTAAGAGTACAATAAATGTCCAGTTATGTATTGGGCTATATAGTCAATATGAAATGCCTTTGAAAATAGCACTTCTGGTATTTCATTTTCTATTCCCCCAATGTTAAAAACTATTAAGCAAAAATAACTTTTACTTTAATTTTATGCAGTTATGATATCTCTAAGCCAAAAATATTCTCACTACTATATTTTATCATACAATGATATATAGTCATTGAAATAACTACAAAAACTTTGCTGATCTCTATACCATTCTTAGTATACTATCATCGGGATAATTTTAGCTTTTCATATTACCTACAGTATTCTATGTATTATAATTAGATTTTTCACAATGAACTAAATAAAGCAATTTATTTAAATCAACTAGACCAAGATGTGGCTTGTTAGAGACTGATACCATGGTACATATTTAATTACCTCTTTTTTGACTGTCTTCTGACTCTGTTCAAATGGTGGGTTTGTGATTGTAAGCTTAGTAACCTTTCCCTGAGAACTTAAATAAGTAGTTCAGATATCAAGTACCTCTGGTATTCTTCATTTCTTAAAAACTCCACGTTCATTTATTTTAATATATTTGAAAACAAAAGCAGAAGATGTACAATCTATTTTCCATCTTAAGTGTTTTCCTTTTAAAATTTATTTATTTTTATGCATATTTATAAGCAATTGATTTTATACTGAGAAAAAATATACCAGAAATAATCTTGAATGGCACGTTCATACACTCTTTCATTCATTCATTCATTTATTCACTCATTATTTGGGTGGAATTTCTTTGACAAATAACAAATGGGACTTTCTTTAATTTTAAAGGATCATAAAAGTAGACAAGAGAATTAAGTTTTCAAATTTTAAAGGCAACAAGTCCATTAAAGTCTTAAGGGACTGGTGAAAGAAGATTTACATTGAAAACACACAGATGAGAGCAGCTGAAGAATTGAAGCCAGCACACTAGGGACAGTGATTACTTAGAAGATTGATCTTCATAGGTACTATGAAGAAAAAGAGAAGATATTCAATTGCTGTTTGGAAGGTAGAATTGATCAGACTTGGGACTAGATTGAATGTGAATCATCAGGGAGAGGACATTATTAAGGATGATTCCCAGTTTTGGTTCAGAGGAAGACGTACTTAATTTTAGATAAGTTGAGTTTGAAATGGTCTGAACTTCAGAAAAGGGATCTGCACTGAATTAACCTATTATAACATTGGCAATTGCATCTTTGTCTTTTTGGCTGGCTCTGATAAATTATAGAGTGCCCCAGGACACAGTTCTGCCCTTCTTCCATGCTTTGCAATCTGTGCTCTTATCTATCACACAGATTTATAGGCTGATAGCCCTCAAATGATTACTTCCACCCTGTTATCTACTGATCTCCAGACTCACACCCTTGCTGTCTACCTGATATTCCAATTGAATGCTTAATATGCATTTCATATTAACTAGGGATAAAACAAGATCCTTTATGACCACCAGGTCAATATATTTCTCCAGGTACCATCACTTCCCCAGGTGCTCAAATCTCAAACTAGGGACTTTTACTTAATTCCTTCCATTTATCAATTCTAAATATCCAAACCATATTAGCAAGACATTTCAGCTCTATTAAAAGCAGACTCAGCTTTTTCACAATGGGTTAGCCACCAGAACACAGGTGTGGTGAAAACTACCACTAAATCAAAGCTAAAATGGGAAAGGAAAAGACTCATATCAACATTGTTGCATCAGACACATAGATTCGGGCAAGTCCACTACTACTGACCATCTGATCTACAAATGTGGTGGGATCAACAAATGAACCATTGAAATATTTGAGAAGGAAGCTGCTGAGATGGGAAAGGGCTCCTTCAAGTGTCTGGGTCTTGGATAAACTGAAAGCTGAGCATGAGCATGGCATCAACATTGACACCTCCCTGTGGAAATTTGAGACTAGTAAGTATTGTGCGATTATCATTGATGCCCCAGGACACAGAGACTTCATCAAAAACATGATTACAGGCACATCTCAGGCTGACTGTGCTGTACTGATTGTCACTGCTGGTGTTGATGAATTTGAAGCTGGTATCTCCAAGAACGGGCAGACTCATGAGCACACCCTTCTGACTTACACACTGGATGTGAAACAACTAATTGTTTTTCTTTTTTTTTTTTTTTTTTTTTTTTTTTATTGTAAACAAATGGGATACATGTTGTTTCTCTGTACATGGCGTAAAGGCATACCATTTGTGTAATCATAAATTTACATAGAGCAATGTTGTTTGATTCATTCTGTTATTTTTTTCCCTTCCCCCCACCCCTCCCACCCCTCTTTACCCTCTATACAGTAGTTCCTTCCTCTATACTTGCCCCCCTCCCTAACCCTAACTCTAACCCTTCCCTCCCCCCCATTATATGTCAACCTCCACTTATTAGCGATATCATTCGTCCTTTGGCTTTTTGAGATTGGCTTATCTCACTTAGCATGATATTCTCCAATTTCATCCATTTGCCTGCAAATGTCATAATTTTATCATTCTTTATGGCTGAGTAATATTCCATAGTATATATATACCACAGTTTCTTTATCCACTCATCAATTGAAGGGCATCTAGGTTGGTTCCACAGTCTGGCTATTGTGAATTGAGCAGCTATGAACATTGATGTGGCTGTATTTCTGTAGTATGCAGATTTTAAGTCCTTTGGGTATAGGCCAAGGAGTGGGATAGCTGGGTCAAATGGTGGTTCCATTCCAAGTTTTCTAAGGAATCTCCACACTGCTTTCCATAGCGGCTGCACTAATTTGCAGCCCCACCAGCAGTGTATGAGTGTACCTTTCTCCCCACATCCTCGCCAACACCTGTTGTTGCTCGTATTCTTGATAATCGCCATTCTAATTGGGGTGAGATGGAACCTTAGGGTGGTTTTGATTTGCATTTCTCTTATTACTAGAGATGTTGAACATTTTTCCATATGTTTGTTGATTGCTTGTAGATCTTCTTCTGTGAAGTGTCTATTCATTTCCTTAGCCCATTTGTTGACTGGACTGTTTGAATTCTTGGAGTAGAGTTTTTTGAGTTCTTTATAGATTCTGGAGATTAGTGCTCTATCTGAAGTATGATTGGCAAAGATATTCTCCCACTCTGTAGGCTCTTTCTTCGCATTGCTGATAGTTTCCTTTGCTGAGAGAAAGCTTTTTAGTTTGAATCTATCCCAGTGGTTGATTCTAGCTTTTATTTCTTGTGCTATGGGAGTCCTGTTAAGGAAGTCTGGTCCTAGACCAACAAGGTGAAGATTTGGACCTACTTTTTCTTCTATAATCTGCAGGGTCTCTGGTCTGATTCCGAGGTCCTTAATCCATTTTGAGTTTAGTTTCGTGCATGGTGAGAGATATGGGTTTAGTTTCATTCTGTTGCATATGGATTTCCAATTCTCCCAGCACCATTTGTTGAAGAGGCTATCTTTTCTCCATTGCATATTTTTGGCCCCTTTGTCTAGTATGAGAAAATTGTATTTATTTGGGTTTGTGTCCGTGTCCTCTATTCTGTACCATTGATCTACCTTTCTATTTTGGTACCAATACCATGCCGTTTTTGTTACTATTGCTTTGTAGTAGAGTTGAAGATCTGGTATTGCAATACCCCCTGTTTCACTCTTCCTGCTAAGGATTGCTTTAGCTATTCTGGGTTTCTTATTCTTCCAGATGAATTTCATAATTGCCTGCTCTATTTCTGTAAGGTACGTCATTGGGATTTTAATTGGAATTGCATTGAATTTGTATAGCACTTTAGGTAGTATGGCCATTTTGACAATATTAATTCTTCCTATCCAAGAACATGGAAGATCTTTCCATCTTCTAAGGTGTTCTTTAATTTCTTTCTTTAGTGTTGTATAGTTCTCATTGTAGAGGTCTTTCACCTCTTTTGTGAGATTGATTCCCAAGTATTTTATTTTTTTCGAGGCTATTGTGAATGGGGTAGTTTTCCTAATTTCTCTTTCTGAAGATTCATCACTTATGTATAAAAATGCGTTGGATTTATGGGCATTGATCTTGTAACCTGCTACTTTACTGAAATCACTTATGAGTTCTAAGAGTTTTCTGGTGGAATTTCCAGGTTCCTCTAAATATATAATCATGTCATCAGCGAACAGGGATAGTTTGAGTTCTTCTTTTCCAATTCGTATCCCTTTAATTTCTTTGGTTTGTCTAATTGCTCTGGCCAGAGTCTCAAGAACGATGTTGAATAGAAGTGGTGAAAGAGGGCATCCCTGCCTTGTTCCAGTTTTTAGGGGGAATGCTTTCAGCTTTTCACCATTTAGAATGATATTAGCCATGGGCTTAGCATAAATGGCCTTTACAATGTTAAGGAATGTTCCCACTATCCCTATTTTTTCTAGTGTTTTGAGCATGAAGGGGTGCTGTATTTTATCAAATGCTTTTTCTGCGTCTATTGAAATAATCATGTGATTCTTGACTTTAAGTCTATTAATATGGTGAATTACGTTTATTGATTTCCTGATGTTGAACCAACCTTGCATCCCTGGGATGAAACCCACTTGATCATGGTGCACTATCTTTTTAATATGTTTTTGTATGCGATTTGCTAAAATTTTGTTGAGAATTTTTGCGTCGATGTTCATTAAGGATATTGGTCTGAAATTTTCTTTCCTTGATGAGTCTCTGTCTGGTTTAGGTATCAGTGTGATATTGGCTTCATAGAATGAGTTTGGGAGGGTTCCCTCCTCTTCTATTTTATGGAATACTTTGAGAAGTATTGGAATGAGCTCTTCTTTAAAGGTTTTGTAGAACTCGGCTGAGAACCCATCTGGTCCCGGACTTTTCTTTGTTGGTAGGCTTTTGATGACTTCTTCTATTTCAGTACTTGAAATTGGTCTATTTAAATTGTTTATGTCCTCCTCATTCAGTTTAGGCAATTCATATGTCTCTAGAAACCTGTTGATGTCTTCGAAATTTTCTATTTTGTTGGAGTATAGATTTTCAAAATAGCTTCTAATTATGTTTTGTATTTCCATCCTGTCTGTAGTGATATTTCCTTGTTCATTCCGAATTTTAGTGATTTGGGTTTTCTCTCGTCTTCTCTTTGTTAGTGTGGCTAAAGGTTTATCAATTTTGTTTATTTTTTCGAAGAACCAACTATTTATTTTGTCAATTTTTTGTATTGTTTCTTTTGTTTCAATTTCATTGATTTCAGCTCTGAGTTTAACAATTTCCTGTCTTCTACTACTTTTGGTGCTGTTCTGTTCTTCTTTTTCTAAGGCTTTGAGCTGTAGTGTTAGGTTGTTTATTTGTTGAGTTTTACTTCTTTTATTAAATGCGCTCCATGAAATAAATTTCCCTCTAAGTACTGCTTTCATAGTGTCCCAGAGGTTTTGATATGATGTTTCTTTGTTCTCATTTACCTCTAAGAATTTTTTAATTTCCTTCTTAATATCTTCTGTTATCCATTCATCATATAATAGCATATTGTTTAACCTCCAGATGTTGGAATAGTTTCTGTGTTTTACTCTTTCATTTATTTCTAACTTCAATCCATTATGATCTGATAGAATACATGCTAGTGTCTCTATCTTCTTGTATTTGCTAACATTAGCTTTGTGGCATAATATATGGTCTATTTTAGAGAAGGATCCATGTGCTGCTGAGAAGAAAGTGTATTCACTCTTGGTTGGATGGAATATTCTATAAATGTCCGTTAAGTCTAAATTATTGATTGTGTTGTTGAGATCTATGGTTTCTTTGCTCAATTTTTGTCTGGAAGATCTGTCCAGTGGTGAGAGCGGCGTGTTAAAATCACCTAGTATTATTGTGTTGTGGTCTATTTGGTTTCTGAAATTGAGAAGGATTTGTTTGACATACATAGATGAGCCACTGTTTGGGGCATAGATGTTTATGATTGTTATATCTTGCTGATTTATGCTTCCCTTAAGCAGTATGAAATAACCTTCTTTATCCCTTCTGACTAACTTTGGCTTGAAGTCCACATTATCGGAAATGAGGATGGATACTCCAGCTTTTTTGCTGAGTCCAT
This sequence comes from Sciurus vulgaris, assembly GCF_902686455.1. NCBI lineage: Eukaryota > Metazoa > Chordata > Mammalia > Rodentia > Sciuridae > Sciurus > Sciurus vulgaris. The sequence continues at coordinate 35,961,278 of NC_136469.1, read as the reverse complement.
GTGCATGGTATGTTTTTCCCCATCCTTTTACCTTTAATCTATGGGTATCTTTTTCTATGAGGTGAGTCTCTTGCAGGCAACATATTGTTGGATCTTTCTTTTTAATCCAGTCTGCCAGTCTATGTCTTTTGATTGATGAATTCAGGCCATTAACGTTCAGGGTTATTATAGAGAAATGATTTGGTTTCCCGGTCATTTGGTTCATTTTTAAAATTTTGTTTATTTATTTGTTTGACACAACTTGTTTCCTCCTTTATTTGACAATTCCTTTAGGATAATTCCTCCCTTTGCTGATTTGCTTCTTTGTTTTTCATCTCTTCCTCATGGAATATTTTGTTGAGAATGTTCTGTAATGCTGGCTTTCTTTTTGTAAATTCTTTTAGCTTTTGTTTATCATGGAAGGATTTTATTTCATCGTCAAATTTGAAGGTAAGTTTTGCTGGGTATAAGATTCTTGGTTGGCATCCATTTTCTTTCAGGGCTTGAAAAATGTTGTTCCAGGACCTTCTAGCTTTTAGGGTCTGGATTGAAAAATCTGCTGATATGCGTATTGGTTTCCCCCTGAATGTAATTTGGTTCTTTTCTCTCACAGCCTTTAAAATTCTGTCTTTATTTTGTATGTTAGGTATTTTCATTATAATGTGCCTTGGTGTGGGTCTGTTGTAATTTTGTGTATTTGGAGTCCTGTAAGCCTCTTGAACTTGATTTTCCATTTCATTCTTCAGATTTGGGAAATTTTCTGATATTATTTCATTGAATAGGTTGTTCATTCCTTTGGCTTGTTTCTCTAGGCCTTCCTCAATCCCAATAATTCTTAAATTTGGCCTTTTCATGATATCCCATAGTTCTTGTAGATTCTGTTCATGATTTCTTACCATCTTCTCTGTTTGTTCAGCTTTGTTTTCAAGGTTAAATATTTTGTCTTCAATGTCTGAGGTTCTGTCTTCCAGGTGTTCTATCCTATTGGATATGCTTTCTATGGAGTTCTTAATTTGGTTTATTGTTTCCTTCATGTCAAGGATTTCTGTTTGGTTTTTTTTCAATATCTCTAACTCTTTATTGAAATGATCTTTTGCTTCCTGTATTTGCTCTTTTAACTGTCGATTGGTGCGATCAATCAATGCTTGCATTTGCTCTTTCATCTCATCATTCAATGCTTGCATTTGCTCTTTCATCTCCTCGTTTGCTTCTCTGATCATTTTAATTATGTACATTCTGAACTCCTTTTCTGTCATTTCTTCTGCCATGCTGTCATTGGGTTTTATTGATGTAACATCTAGATTTGTTTGCAGCATTTTCTTTCCTTGTTTTCTCATGTTGTTCAGATATCAGTGGACCGCTGAGATATTGCAGATTTCCTCTGTTGATTTACAATGACCCTGAAGATTTCTATATATATCCCCTCTTAGCCTTCAGTAGGCTGAAGTCTTGGAGGAGGTTGATAATGCGGTGCTCCACAAGGAAGCTGCCTCTCTAGGAGTGGTGGCCTTCAGGTGGGGTATATTCCCTGCTAGTGGGCAGAGGTGCCTCCACTTGTTGACCAATGGTCATCCAAAGGGGACCTAGGCTGTGGGCTGAGGCAAGGCCTGTTTGGGCCTGAGCCTCTGGTTTTACCGTCCTTGTGGGAAACCTCACCCAGCAGGGAAGACTCACCCGGTGGGGAGGTCTCGCTGGTCAGTTTCCTCCTAGAGGTTCCCCTCAATTTACAGCTACTGCCTGGGCTGGGCTGCCTTCCTCTGCAAAGTTTCCAGGGGCCCGGCCCTACCTCCTGGGCCTGGGAGCCTCACCCTTCGCAGATGAATCTCCTTAGGCTGCCCCTCCTCAGAGAATTTGCCCATAGGCCTGGAACCTTCGCTCCGCCCTAAGCCTGTCTCTGTGCGGCTCTTCCACCCAGAAGCCTCCTAGATCCTGGGACCCTGTTCTGCACCTAATCGCCTGGCTGCGTGGCCCCTCCTCTGAGCAGCCACCTGTGGCCCCGAACAATCGCTCTGAGTCCCAGAGACCCGCCACAGGCCTCTTCCTCCAGATAGCTGCCCAGTATGCCGGTGCGGTCACTAGGAGTCCAAGAAACTCACTTCGTGCCTCCTCCTCCCACCAACCACCCGTAGCCCGGGGCAATCAATCACTCCGAGTCGAAGTGACCCTGCCCGTTCCTCCTCCTTCTCCAGATAACCCCCCGGGTGTTCAGGAGCAGTCCCTCTGAGTGGCTCTGAATCCACGTGACCCGCTGCACGGGTCCTCTGGGCCACCGCCCGGAGCTCTGGTGTGGTCCCTCAAGACCAAGCGTCCCACCACGCTTCTCCTCCAGGCAGCCCCCCTGTGTTCAGGAGCTGTCACTTTAAGACCAAATAACTCACCACTCGCCTTCTCCTCTGAGCAGCCGCCTGGAGCGCTAATGCAGTCACTGCGAGTCCAAAGGACCCGCCGCGCTCCTTCTCCTCCTTCTCCTACTCCTCCGGGCAGGCCCCGGGGTTCAGAAGTGGTCAGGGTCCAAACAGCTCGCCACGCAGCCCCTTCTCTGGCAACCGCCTGTAGTTCCCGTATAGTCGCCCGAATCCAAGCGGCTGCTCCTCTTCCTCCTCGTCCTCAGGGCAGGCCCCGGGGTTCAGAAGCGTCGTTCTGATTCCAAACAGCTCGCCGCATGGCTTCTCCTCTGGCAACCGCCTGCAGCTCTGGCGCAGTCTCTCCGAATCCAAGTGGCCACGCTCCTCTCCTCCTCCTCAGGGCAGGCCCCGGTGTCCTGAGTCCACATAGTTCTCCCCGCCTCTCCTCCCCCGGGCAGCCGCCGGAGCCCCAGTGGCTGCTCCGAGTCCCAGCGCTGTGCCGACCGGCCTCCTCTATGGCGCTCCAGCGGGGGGAGGGGCGTCTCGCCGGCAGTTCTACTTCACAAAGTTTCCTGCGTTCCGGGACCCCCGTCCCATCCGGGATGCCCCCCCAGGGGGTGAGAGTCACCCGGCTACTTTGAGTTGGTCCCAAGCGTCTCAATATCTCCTCTCTTGAATCCTGAGTTCTGGAGCAACACGTAATGCAGCCACCCTCTAGGCCGCCATCTTGAAAACCACAACTAATTGTTATTAAGAAAACACCACTGACTGATCCAAGATGGCAGACTAGAGGGTGACTGCAACTCCCATCGCTCCAGAACTAAGGATTCAAGAAGGGGAGGTATTGATAGACTCTGACCAACATAGAGTCACAGGATGAGTCTCTCTACCAGGTGAGGCTTGGCCCGGGCTGCAGGCCCAGACAAGTGGGCAGCTTCTCAGAGCAGGGCAGGGCAGTGAGAGTCTTCCCCAAGCAGCCCTGCTCCCTCCAATGGCAGGCCTGGTCCACAGCCAGGTTCTCAGAGCAGGCCCACCCAATGAGAGCTTTTCTGCACAAAGCCAACCCCAAGTTGCGGACCAAGCAGTGGGCCCCACACACAGAAGGCTTCTGGGACCAGGGCAGGACAGCAAGAGGCTTTCCTGAGCAGCCGGGCTCCCTCCGGCGGCAGGTGGGGTCCACAGCCAACTTCTTGGAGCAGGCCCGCCCAGTGAGAGCTTTTCCACACAGAGCCAACCCCAAGCCCTGGACCCAGTAGCGGGCTAGAGGCAGTTTTCTTCAGAAGCACTGCATTATCAAGTTCCTCCAAGACTTCAGGCTACTGAAGGCTGGGAGGGGATATACTGGAAATCTACAGGGACACTATAAGCCAATAGAGGAAATCTGCAATATCTCAGAGTCCCACTGATATCTGACCAATATGAGAAAACAAGGGCAGAAAGTGTCCCAAACAAACCTAGATACTATATCAATAAAACCCAATGACAGCACAGCAGAAGAAATGTCAGAAAAGGAGTTCAGAATGTACATAATTAAAACAATCAGAGAAGCAAACAAGGAGATGAAAGAGCAAATGCAGGCATTGAAGGAGGAGATGAAAGAGCAAATGCAGGCATTAAATGATCACACCAATCGACAGTTAAAAGAGCAAATATGGGAAGCAAAAGATCATTTCAATAAAGAGTTAGAGATATTGAAAAAAAAAATAAAAAACAGAAATCCCTGAAATGAAGGAAATAATAAACCAAGTTAAAAACTCCATAGAAATCATAACCAAAAGGATAGAACACCTGGAAGACAGAACCTCAGACACTGAAGACAAAATACTTAATCTTGAAAACAAAGTTGAACAAACAGAGAAGATGGTAAGAAATCATGAACAGAATCTACAAGAATTATGGGATATCATGAAAAGGCCAAATTTAAGAATTATTGGGATTGAGGAAGGCTTGGAGAAACAAACCAAAGGAATGAACAGTCTGTTCAATGAAATAATATCAGAAAATTTCCCACATCAGAAGAATGAAAAGGAAAATCAAGTACAAGAGGCTTATAAGACTCTAAATATACAAAATTACAACAGACCCACACCAAGGCACATTATAATGAAAATACCTAACATACAATATAAAGACAGAATTTTAAAGGCTGCAAGAGAAAAGAATCAAATTACATTCAGGGGAAACCAATACAGGTATCAGCAGATTTTTCAATCCAGACCCTAAAAGCTAGAAGGGCCTGGAACAAAATTTACCAAGCCCTGAAAGAAAATGGATGCCAACCAAGAATCTTATACCCAGCAAAACTTACTTTCAGATTTGACGATGAAATAAAATCCGTCCATGATAAACAAAAGCTAAAGGAATTTACAAAAAGAAAGCCGGCATTACAGAACATTCTCAGCAAAATATTCCATGAGGAAGAGATGAAAAACAACAATGCAAATCAGCAATGGGAGGAACTAGCCTAAAGGAATAGCCAAATAAAGGGGAAATCAAATCATGTCAAAAAATAAAAATGAGTCAAATGACTTGGAATACAAATCATATCACAATAATAACCCTGAATGTTAATGGCCTGAACTCATCAATCAAAAGACATAGACTGGCAGATTGGATTAAAAAGAAAAATCCAAAAATATGCTGCCTGCAAGAGACTCATCTCATAGAAAGAGATACCTATAGACTAAAGGTGAAAGGAAGGGAAAAAACATGCACACAGACACAGCAAAAAAGCTGGAGTATCCATCCTCATTTCAGATAATGTGGACTTCAAGCCAAAACTAGTCAGAAAGGATAAAGAAGGACATTACATACTGCTTAAGGGAAGCATAAATCAGCAAGATATAACAATCATAAACATCTATGCCCCAAACAGTGGCTCATCCATGTACGTCAAACAAATCCTTCTCAATGCCAGAAATCAAATAGACCACAACACAATAATACTAGGTGATTTTAATACACCTCTCTCACCACTGGATAGATCTTCCAAACAAAAATTGAATAAAGAATCTATAGATCTCAATAACACAATCAACAATTTAGACTTAACCGACTTATATAGAATATACCATCCAAGGAAGAGCGAATACGCTTTCTTCTCAGCAGCACATGGATCCTTCTCTAAAATAGACCATATTTTATGCCACAAAGCTACTGTCAGCAAAAACAAGAAGATAATGATACTACCTTGTATTCTACCAGATCATAATGGATTGAAATTAGAAATAAATGACAGAATAAAAAACAGAATCTTCTCTAACACCTGGAGATTAAATAATATGCTATTATATGATGAATGGATAACAGAAGACATCAGGAGGGAAATAAAAAAATTCTTAGAAGTAAATGAGAACAAAGATACATTACATCAAAATCTGTGAGACACTATGAAAGCAGTACTTAGAGGAGGATTTATTTCATGGGGCGCATTCAACAAAAGAAGTAGATATCAACAAATAAACGACTTAAAACTACAGCTCAAAGCCCTAGAAAAAGAAGAGCAGACCAACACCAAAAGAAATAGAAGACAGGAGATAGTTAAAATCAGAGCTGAAATCAATGAAATTGAAACAAAAGAAACAATTGAAAAATTGACAAAATAAATAGTTGGTTCTTTGAAAAAATAAACAAAATTGATAAACCCTTAGCCACACTAACAAAGAGAAGAAGAGAGAAAACTCAAATTACTAAAATTCAGAATGAACAAGGAAATATCACAACAGACATGAGTGATATACAAAACATAATTAGAAGCTATTTTGAAAATCTATACTCCAACAAAACAGAAAACCTTGAAGACATCAACAAGTTTCTAGAGACATATGAATTACCTAAACTGAACGAGGAGGACATACACAACTTAAATAGATCAATTTCAAGTAATGAAATAGAAGAGGTCATCAAAAGCGTACCAACAAAGAAAAGTCCGGGACCAGATGGGTTCTCAGCCAAGTTCTACAAAACCTTTAAAGAAGAGCTCATTCCAATACTCCTCAAAGCATTCCATGAAATACAAGAGAAGGGAACCCTCCCAAACTCATTTTATGAAGCCAATATCACCCTGATACCTAAACCAGACAGAGACACATTGAGGATAAATGGATGATAAGTACAATCAAAGGCCTTGAGGGAAGAATGGACTTGTCATGATGAGAAACAAAGAAATACTTTGTAATTTAGAAGGTCAAATCCTATAATAATAAAGGCTGTTACTTCTGAAATTGTGTGGTTCCATTAATACTGAATAATAAGTTCCAATTTCAAATTTAAAAAAAAAAAGCAGATTCAGCATCTTTCCACGTTTTCTCTCTCCACACTGATACTTCACATTTCAAAGTGAACATCTGTTCTAGTCATTATCACATTCTCCTACCAGGATTCTAACTCTTCTACTTGCCTTATACAGTCTATTCAACAGTAAGCAGGCAAGAGTAATTTTGTCAAAACCAGTCTCACTGTGGATATTTACATGGACAAAAATTTCCCTTGGTTTCAGATTATACACTCAGAATGAATCCTAGCCTCTACATATTTCATCTACCACTCACTCACTTCCCCTATCAACAAGTACCAGCTTCTTCAGTTTTCTTTGTTTTTCATCATAAGAAGTCCATTTTTCCCTGAGGCCTTTGATCTTACTTATCATCCATTTACCTGGGATGCTTTTTAGTCCACTCTTTTCCTGGTTGGCCACCACTTTTCAAGAAGGTATGAGTTAGTTCTGTCTGGCATTTTCTGACAGTGACTAGATTCCTCTAATCACTGTGGCATGACAATGTATTGTTTTGTGTACTTCAGAACACTTATATTATGAAACCATCATGTTAATTCATTCATTTACTTATTTGTTTACTCTCTTCTGATACCAGCATGAGATAAAAAGCTGTGAGACAAATGACTTTTGTCTCTCTGTTTACCACAGTTTCCAGCAGACAGAATAATTCCTGGTCTCTGATGAGCATGGAACAAGTACTAATTAAATAAAAGAATGAATTTGGGTATTAGAGGTGAGAAAGGAAGATGCAGGGACCATGACACAAAGGCATTTCAATATTTTATTAGAGAAAGAGGGGAATGTAGAAAGAAATCCAAAAGAACACAGAATAAAGATAATCTAGATAATCCATTTTTAGACTTCAATCAATGGAGCTGGTTTGGCACACAGTATGATGCATATTTTAATGCACGCTTCAGAAAGAAGGAGTTCATGAATGATGGCATTGGGGGGGCATATGTCGTCATTTGAGTGTCATGCCTTCACAGTAATGCCATTAGACACTTTCATATGAGCTTAACTTGCAAGAAATTGGGCACAGAAAAGTAAGTCATTTACTTAGGTTATACACATAATGAGAGGCAAAGCTAGAGTTTCAACTTTGTGTTCTGTCTGCATATTATTTAATCCTTTCAATATTATATCTTACTGACATTTTCTATAAAGTCAAGGGTTAAACATATAATTTGGATTTCCTAATTGTGAGTTGTAAGTATTTTCAGAGTGGGGAAGGTGATTCTGTTGTAGTGATGATAATGACTTTTGTATTACCATGGTGTAAGAAGTAAAGAAGAACAATTTAGGAAAGGGCTTCTGCAGGAGTTGGGAAGCCCAGCACAGTATCCAGAGAGCAAAGCAAGTTGTTGTGGTTTTGTTTATTTTGTTTACTTTTTCTTTAAGATCAAAAGGTTTGTGTATAGTAAATTCTTTGGAAGAGCTCAAAATAAAGGGGAAGAAGGGATAATTGCAGCACATAGAAGGGATGACTGATAGAACACAGTTCAATAGAAGTATAGGGATGACATTAATAACATGGTTGGGTTAATTGTTTTTGGAAGAAAGAAAGGATGCTCCTCTGTGGAAACAAGAGAAGGATCTAAGAATAGGTAAAGTGAAGTTAGCAAAACATGAAAAGCAAACAAAAATGTTAAAGTTAATACCAAAAAATGTGGTGGAGGTGATGCTATATAGAATAGATAGCAGTGGTTGGAAAACAGTGAGTCTAGAATGTGGATTATAAATGGAAGACAAAAATATTCTTCAGGGACTGGAGACCACAAAGGTCAGTCAGGGGACATTAAAAAGAGAAAGTCAACAAATATTAGTTTACTATGGTGAGACAGGTCCATAAGAAGATATTGGCATTTTGCATTTAAGGTCTTAAGTATGGAATGAGTATGAGATTATTTCCAGAGTAATTTAAGCTTCTAGTAAATGTCATGCTTATATATATTCTATCAGAATTCAGTTTGTAGGAATCTGGTAAAATGCATATGATAATCAGATCGTTATTTAATCATCATGGAATTTGAACAAATGCGGTTCAGTGTCTTCAGTGTCACTTCATATAGATCATGGTGGGATGGACATTTGAACATTGTACCTTACAACATAAAACAAATTCTAAAAGCTAAAAACACTTGTGTACTAATATTCTTCCTCTCCTTTCACTGATCATGATCAAAAATGGTAATTGTGCTTTTCTGAACTGAACTCCATCTATTCTCTAGCTTCTATGCTCCATTTAAAAAAAAATTGATAAATTAGGTAGTGGCAATCATTCAAGAATCTATTTTCCTGTCCCAAGACATACTTACACTTATTCCAATATGAATTGATTCAATTATTATTTTTTCTTAAAAGACCATCATGTTTTTCTTTTTTCTAATTCTTGAGGAACATTTTGCTATCAGCACTGTGAACTATAAATATTGGTCTAGAAGGAAACAATATATAGATTTAGAGCTCAGGAGAGGGAAGTCATGAAAAGAAGACTCTGAGAATTGATAAACTCAGCTCAATTTTATGCATATTTGCCCCATTACCAGAATCACTTGAATGTTAGAAAATAGAATATATAAATCCTATCATGAAACACTAACTCTAGATTAAAAAAAAACTAGTGATTTATATAATCAGTAGGCATTTTTAACAAAATGATCTTGTTTTAGAAATAACTTCTATAGATTTTGCTGGAAACCATGATTGAAATGGATGAGAACAAGGATAATTATAATACCCTGTGGATTCCAATAAGAAGATGAGCCAATGTTGTCCAAATGTGTGGACTTGGCTGTGGAGGCAGAGAGGGAAAATTGTCAGTGCACAAAATGATACCCAAGGAGGATTGGCTATTATTACTTAAGATGAGAAAGAGACACGCTTACATAATGAGGAGACTTTGAGCATATACAGAGTGAGAGATCCCCCAAAGGAAAAGACAATGAAAGATTTATGGAAAGAAGGTCTAGCTTGTTTTGGGGAGGATTCACTGAGGGTTGATTTTTTAATAGACTTTATTGTTAGGACACTTTTTGATTCATAGCAAATTGAGTCAAAGTTCTGGGGATTTTCTATATCCCCTGTCTCCAGTGTTATATCATCCACCAATGATATATTTTTACAACTGAAGAATTTACATTAATTCATCGTTACCACTGATGTTCCAGAGATACCTATTGATTGTTCATTTACCATATATATTTCTGGTATATGGAACCACAGGAAATACTATAAAATTATATATATAATTAACTTTTCTAAAAAAATGACATATTTGATAGAAAAGTTATAGCACATTACATTTTTAGATACAATTTGCATTCAACCTGCATGAAAGCTGTAGAAATGCATTCCATTTGCAAATTAATTATTACTGTCCTCAATATTGCCTTTGACAAGGTAAGAAACAGTTGGATTCATTCTAATTTGTTTCAAGTAGTGGTAATTAGAGAGGGTGTGAAGAACAGCTCTCCACTCAATTCTCTCTAATTATTATAAGGCACATAATAAACCTCTTAGGAGAGCAAATGCTTTGAGTCCACTACCTCTAACACACTAGAAATAAAAAATGTTCTTTTCCACTTTTTGTTATTTAAAGAGAAATCTACTACTGAGGATTCATTGCAAATTTTCATGGAAAACTATTTTTGAAGGATTTTTAAAGGTGAAAATGTAAAACTCTGAAAATATACAGTTTGATATGAAGTTACATCCACTTTATCTCATATTATTAGTGTGTCATTACGTATAACAAAATGTTCCTTCCTAATGAGCTTAATGTGGTTTCAATTCAATTTGGTTTATTAGCATATGCTTGTATCTGGATTGTTCTATCATTTTTGTGCTCAATTTTGGAATGTATGCAAATGTGGGTAGACTGTCTTGAATGAGGTCACTTTCTTCACTGTAACAGAACAGGAAGATTACAAGCTCCATGACACTTTACTGAATTCTTCCTAGATTCTACTAATGTTTTACTGGACTTCCCTTCATGCTGAGCAGATGTCAATAGCCAGTTCTTATTGGACTTTATTGCTCAATGAGTTCCAGTTTCACCTAGCAGTAGAGTAATTGTTCACTATCTTATTCATACGTACTGTTTAAAGAGTCACATGTTTCCTCATCGTTATTTTTTGAATATTAACCATTTTCTAGAACTGACAATGTACCTCAGGTAAGAATCAAAGAGGCAGAGCATTAGGAGGCAAAAAGAGAGTCTGGGAACTCAACTTTACGCTCCAATTGAAAACAATAAAGTTTTGCTAAGAGCTATCATATTTTGTTTTGGAATCAGGTAGTTGTGGTCAGCAGAATAATGACTCTCCAAAAATGTCTATCTACTAATTTCTGGTAACTGGGAATATGATATCTTACATAGCAAAAGGAACTTTGCAGATTCAATAAAGTTGTTGACCATAAAATGGAGAAGTTACCCTAGATTATTGGGATGGACTCTTAACTGAATCTTATGAACATTTAAAAGCAGAGGACAATATCCAAATAAAAGCAGAAGGCAGAATGGAGCTGTGTCAAAAAGAAATTAGGGATTCCAAGCATGGAAAAGATTAGACGTGCTATTGCTGGCTCCAGGATATAAGGTCCACCTACAAGAATGGGAAAGAGAGCCAACTTTTATGAGTTAAGGGAGGCCTCTAGCTGAAAGCCTGTGCTAGTCAGCTTTTCATCACTATGACAAATTTTTGAGATAGTCAATTTAGAAGAAGGAAGCATTTATTTTGGCTCAGGGTTTCAGAGGCTTCATTCAGCCCCTGGTTGCTTAGTTTGATAGCCACTGGGCCTTTGGTAAGGTAGTACATCATGGCTGGGAATTTCTGGGAGAGGAAGATGTCCACATCAGGGCAGTCAGCCAGCAAAATGAGAGGGAAGGGGCCAGGGTTCCAATAGCCCCTTTAAGGACACAGCTCCAATTGACTTAACTTCCTCCCTTTAAGCTCCACCTTCTAAAGATTTCACTACCTCCTAATACTTTCCCAGGCTGGAGACCAAGCCTTCAACACATGGACCTTATCTTAACCATAGCACATTCAGAAAATATATGGGAACTGAAGTCTTAAACTACAAGGAACAAATTTTTACCAACCAACTGAATAAACTAGGGAGCAGATTCTCACAGTAGGCTTCTGAAGAAGAAACCAGTAGGACAACTCTATGATTTCAACCTTGTGAATTCCAAAGTAGAGAAACTAACTGAGTCAATACAGGCTTCTGATCTACAGAGTTGTGAGATGATAAATGAGTTGTTTAATGCTGCTAAATTTGTGTAGCAATGCTAACTAAAACAATACTATAATCTTTAACATTTTTATGTAAATTCTGGTAGACATTTTTAAATAAACAAAATGATAACAGTGATTTCTTAAAGTAAACTTTTTACTTAATCTTATCAAAATTTATTATCACTTTATGGTGTATAATTGCTAATCTAACCTTAATTTTTACCTGTGATCGATATTCAGATTGGACAATTTTTACCAGTCTTATTTATAGGAAAGATTTGTTAACTGTATTTTCCTAAATTGTTCTAGAAACTGAGGAAAAGGAGTAAAATACTTTGGTTTATCATGATTATGTCTGTTTTCAGAAAGAGTACACTGCAGTTGAAGTGTTAATTCATTTAATGTCAGGGTATCTGGGTTCTTCAAAGACTTTGACTCAAATTGACTGATGTCCTTTGGCAACTCCATTATCTCTCAGAATATGATTTCTTTGTTTCCAAAATAGGAGAACTCATAAAAATATTTTGTAATACCTTGCTACTCCTCTGAGCCTAAGGTTTTGGGAACAGTATAATGAGGGACATGTGGAGATGGACAATGGGAGGTAGAAACACAGAAACATTACTATTTCATCTTTCTCTGAGAATTGTTGTGAGGATAAAAATAATACCCCAAATTATTTTCCCTTCATACCTGCTAGTGTTTTCCATCTGGAAAAACACTTACTATCCCATTGTCTTTCCTGGACTATGAGTTCCTCCATATGTTGTTTACTCTCCTTTCTGATTTGAAAAATACTAAACATTGGTTAAAAAAAAAACAAAGCAAATATGCTTGATACTATACAATGAGTCCTCCATTAACATTTTAAATTATTTTCAAGTCAGTTAAAATTTTATATAGCCTTATTTGTTTAAAAAAATCTTTCAAGGGCTGGGGAGATAGCTCAGCTGGTAGAGTGCTTGCCTTGAAAGCACAAGGCCCTGAGTTTGATCTTTTTTTGAAAGAAAAAAATCTTTCAAGATATTCTATTATGTTTGAAATTTTTTTCTTTGTTTTATTCTGGTGGTCAACTAGCTGGGCACAGTAGTCAATAATATTTTTGATTAGCTAGCGTGTTTTTTAACTTTTCACTGCTGTGACAAATACTGGAAATAATAGCATGAAAGAAGGAAAATGTTTATTTTGAGTTATGGTTTCAGTACATGGTCATTTGGCTCTTTATTTTTGGGCATGTGGTGAGGCAGAACATAATAATGGGAAGCATGAGGTGAAGAAAATATGCTCGCCTCATGGTGGCCAGAAAACAAAGAAAGAGAAAGAGACTTGGGTCTTAATAACCCCTACAAGGGATTAACTAACCTAACTTTCCCCCAGTAGGCCCTACCTCCTGACAGAGATGCCACCTCCCAATAGCACCACAGACTGGAGGCTAAGCCTTTAGCCTATGGGCCTTTGGGGAACATTATTATCCAAACCATAACAGAAAGCTATTACTATTGGTATGCCCATTTCACTTTACCATCAAGTTCAAGTTAGCTGAAAATGGAGCTTGCGCAATATTTATGCCAGAGAAGAGGACGATTATGTTAGGTTAAAACTTATAAATGAAATAAATTTTTTTTCAAGTGCATGAATGGCTTCAATGTTTCAAAAAGTAAATTATTTTAGAGGGTTATCAATTAAATATTTTGCATAATATCATAGACTGGTCAGATGGAGCAGGAAAAATTTGTTGGGCTCAATTTGTTACCCAGCTTCTTAAAGCTGAGATAGATGTCGTATAGGGGTTAACGTTTTTCTCTATCTGCATTACAGCTTCCATGTTTCTAACTTATTTTTTCTCAGGATATTTATTTGTGTGTGTGTGTGTGTGCGCGCGCGCGCGCTAAATTTGCACATATTTTTAGCATACGAATCCTAAAGACAGATCTTTGTTGTTCTGAGGAGAATTAGGGAATGTACATTCCTTGTCATATAAAGAGCAGCCTGTAGGACATCAGGTTGTGAAATTCCCATGGCTGCCATCACCACCATCTTGCTCAATTTTGCGAGTTAACTTAGGCATTTATTTGACATGAACCTTCCTTAATGTCCTGCTGGTAAACTTTACATGAACTCTAAAAACTTACATGGGTATGTGGAGGAGCATCCCTCTACACCCTGGAAATCCATCCCCCTTCTAACCACCCCCTCACTATTGATTATACATCATTTCTCCCAAGTTTTCCTTTATTATCACTCGACTGAATATTTATCTGACATTTAAACATGCTCTGAATTGTAACATCTTAAAGAAATCCTTTTGCTTCAGCTTCTTCCTTTTATATCCCCATATACCTCCTTCTCAGATCTTAAATCCTCCAGATCTGTTAGTACATTTCCTTTCTATTCCCCCATTTCCTACTGCTTCCTCAATTGACTTCTTTATGATTTTGAACAGCACCAGTTACTTTAAAGAGGCTAAAATACTTTGGAAATTGTCCAGGACTCATTTAAATTGATTTCTTAGTGTCATGGGATATTCTCAACTATTCCTTTTTCATTAATTGATCAAAGGCAAACTTTCAGTTTTAAGATGAATGAGTTATGGGAAGTGAATGTACCACATGGTGAGTATAGTAAATAATATTCTGTAGTACCTTGACATTCACTGAGTGTGGAACTTAACTGTTCTCGCCACCAAACAACCAAAAACCTAATAAAAAAAATGGAACTAGGTGATGTGATAAATATGTTAAGTGACTTCGGAGTAGTAATCATTTCAAAATATATATGCATATGCTATTATCATGTTGTGTACATTAAAATTAAACAATTTTTTTGTCAGTTATACCTCAATAGAATTGAAAAATTGAAAGAAAATCTGAAAAAAAAATTGAAAGAAAAATGTGATTTCTGACCCCACATGTCCGTCTTTCTTCATCTCATTCATTGGCTGTTTGGCCTACTTGGATGGCTAATGTTCCTTTGGCAATCAAGTCTTGGAATTTCTTAATGATATCTTCTCAGTTCTTTTTAGTTTTTCCCTCTGTATTTTCACTATCTAAGACCTTAGTGAAGTAAGCCACGACTGCACATGGATGCTTCAAAGGTACGTCAAACTCAGCAAGTCCATAATGGAACCCAAAATCTTCCTGCCCACACAGTCCTTGACATTCTTCTACCTCCTCACACCTGTTCTCTGTCAAATCCTTCACAGGCTCCTGTGGATTTTTCCCCCTAAATATTTTCTCAACTCTGCACTTCCTACATTTCAACTGATTGCATCCTACTTCAATATGCTTTCTCTCTTTGGATGAATATTTAGCTTCCAGACATGTCTCCCTGCATGTACCTTGTTTACCTTCCAATTCCTCTGTGAATTTCAGCTAAGGTACATTTTAAAAATATACAACTTTGATCCTTAAGTACTCTTCAATGTAGAGTTAAACACCCATATTTTTAAGTAGAGTTAAAAACAAAATAAAACACCTCACATGGCCCGGTACTTATTTTTAATTTAGGTTTTCATTTCATATGACCCTACCTACACATTTTCTAGACATCAGATAAGTTTTCCATCTTTTACCTTCTGGAGGGAACCCATTTCCCCATTACACCAACAGCATTTCTGAGAATATTGGGTCTTCTTACCAGTGCTTTCTTTCTCTCCAAGGAAACTTTTAATTACTTTTTAGGTCTGAGATAAGAATATTTTCCTCATTATGCATTCTTACCACCAAATTTTTGCATTTTGTGCTTCCCAGCCCCCTCATCTGACCTGGTATTTATCTCAATTTGTACTTATTTATTTTTAACGTGACACTAGGAATAAGTTTTCCCTTCCACTGGATTGGAAATTTGAAAATAAATATTTTTTCTTGTAACTCAAGCTGTAGGTTCTAATGTTCCATAAGTGGTTCTTTCAGAATAAATGAATGAGTGTTAAGGTTTAGATAATGAGTGTCCCACAGAAGTTCATGTGTGAGACAATGAAGAAGGATTAAAGGTGAAATGATTGGGTTATAACTTAACCTATTCAATGAGTTAATCCCCTGATAGGAAGTAAAAGAGTTATTTCCTCTACCACACTCTTTCACTATGATATTCTGCTTCATCCCAGGTCCTGAGGAATGGAGTTAGTCATCTATGGACTGAGACCTCTGAAACCATGAGACTCCAAATAAACTTTTCCTCTTTAAAATTGTTCTTGTCAGGTTTTTCAGTCACAGCAGCAAAAAAATTAACCAAAACAATGAGTCTTTCCATTCTTAGCTATAACTAACATACTAACTCCTCTACATCTGGACAGTGTCTTTTTTATTTTTTTATTTTTTATTTGTTTGGTACTGAAGATTTAACCCAGGGGTGCTTTACCACTGAACTACATCTTTAGTTCATTTTATTTCTTAATTTGAAGCAGAGTCTTTACTAAGTTGCTGAAAGTTCCCCTAAATTGTTGAGCCTGGTTTCAAAATGGCCATCCTTCTGCCTCAGACTCCCATTACAGCTATGCATCATCACATCTGGTATGTGCAGTGTCTTATTGCATTGCTAAAATTTCTTATCCAACATCATTCCAGCCCTAAGCCCCTATTTACTCTTGTGTGTCCTTATCAACATGCATTTCCAATTAATATCCTATTTCAAATAAAATTTTAAAATTCTTCAATTTTTTCTACCTAATTTATATTATCACTATTTCTCAGAGCCTTGGGACTTGTTATGGCTAGTATCCATAGTTAAAATCGTCTGATCTAAAATATTGCTTTTTTAGGCCTCTTTAAAATTCTATGCTGTTTTTAATTAATAGTAACCTGTTATAATGCCTTCTAGCCATTGTGATTATCTTTTGCTCTCCTGGCCACTCCCCAGCATTTTCCAAAGATTTTGTATTCAATTTATTTAAAAGTTGATGAGTTCTTACTCTTTTCTGGGCTCTGATACTGTACTGCTAAATACCACATAAATAGACCCAGATAGTATATGGTAGTGGAATGTGAGAGAAGGGATTATGAAGACAATGGACAAAAAAAAAAAAAAAAAATTGATGAGATTGTTCAGATGTCAAAGAGGTTTAGAGATAAATAATGCATGAGAATTTGATAGATATTGAGGTAGGTATGTAGTTTAGTTTTATTGGATGGTTGGATGGTCTGGAAAGTCTTTAAGACACATATTTAGGTGGAATATCCTTGAGGATATCAACTTTATCAAATTTCAAATTGTAATTTCTAAATGCTCCATACTGGGAGGTGGTTGTGTTTGTTAACTTTTCATCACTGTGACCAAAATGCCTAACACAAATAATTAGAGAAGGACAAGTTTATTCTGGCTCATGGTTTCAGAGGTCTCAGTCCAGGATCAGCTGACTCCATTGCTCTGGAACTGAGGTGAGGCAGACTATCATGCAGAAGGGCATGGTGGAGGAAGGCCACTCACCTTTTGGTAGCCAAGAAGAGAGTGAGATGGAGGAACCCAGGGGGACAATATATAACTTCCAAGGCATACCCCTAGTGACCTACCTACCTCTTCCAGCCATGCCCCACCTGCTTACAGTTTCCAGATGGTTAACAGTCCTTTCAAATTAGTAATCTATCAAGTGGATTAACCCACTAATTACGTCACAGCTCTCACAATCTAATCATTTCACCTCTGAACATTCCTGCATTTTCTATCTCATGAACTTTTTAGGGCACATGACATATTTAAATCATAATGTCCCATAAAACTCATGTTCATTTCACAATGCAAAATATATTTAGTCCACTTCCAAGAATCCCCATAATCTTAACAGTTCCAACATTGCCCAAAAGTTTCCTCTGAGACTTCAGGCAAACTCTTGGCTATGAGCCTAAAAATAAAATATAGGTTACATATATCTGATACATAACGACACAGAATGCACATTTTCATTAAAAAGGAGAGGAATGAGGCATATAAAAAAAAAAGGGATGAAACAAAAACCCAGTCAGGCAAACATTAGGTCCTGAAACTCTGCATGCAGCATCTGGGGTATTCAACAGATGTGAACTTCAAAAGATGGGCAGTCCCACTTTGTCCTTACTGGCTGTAGCTGAAATGGTCTCTCTCTGAGTCTGGCTTTGTCTACAGCAAGCAACTTTTCTCAGCAAGCAGGTTTTCTTGGGAGAAGTTGCACGTGACTTGCCTTTCTTAATCCAGGGTCTCCACTGCAACTTTGTCTTCCTTCTCACTGCTTCATGCATCACCCTGGTGCAGAGATTATTACCTTACTATAATTTGCTTGGTGTCCCACGACTTCCTTTCAAATCTCAGTGGGATCTCTATGACCCCTTAACTCCACTATTCTGCATTTCTGCAGATTCAGCTCAACATGAATAACATCAAGGTCTGCCACCAACTCAAGCAGTAGCTGAGCTGCCTTGAACTTAGCTGCGGTGGTCTCTGAATGCCTCAGCTACTCAGCATGGTGAACTAAATCTTGGAGACAATTTCCTAGGCACCTCTGTGAAAGCCCTTGTTCTCTGTGGTCTCCTCTTACAGGAGTTTTGAGTTTTATACCCAAGCCTGAGATGGGTGTGGCATGGTTGATTCCTGAGGTTCCCTCAAGTCATTTTTCCTATTTTCTCTGTACAAAGTGCCTAGTGTCTCTTTAGTTGTGGTAATCATCTTCAGCAATCACACCTTCCTAGGCCCAGTTTTACATCCACTTTTCTGGCCAAACTGTAAGTTTATCTATTCTTTCCTCTCTCTTGTTTGCTTCTAATTCTTATAATAAATCAGTCTAAAAACTGTTTTTAATGCTCTCTGGTCTTGAAATTTATCCTGTCAGATTAATTAGTCCATCATTTTTATATTCAGACTTATACAAAGCCTCAGGACAGGGAGAAAATGTAGACAAGTTCTTAGCCAGAACATGATATAAATGATCTCTAGTCCAATTTCTAATAGAGTCCCTGATCTCCTCTGAAACCTCATGAGCACATTCTTTACTGTCTGCATTTCTACAGGCATTCTGATATTCTGGGCTTCCACCAGAATCATCCATTTGGTTTTGCTCAGAACAAGCTAAGACTTTTCCATCTGTGCTTCAGAACTTGCCCAAATTTTCTCCCACAAACAAGTTCCAAATGCTTCTGAACCACGAGATAATGTTAGCCACAACAAGGATCCCACTTGTTATGGTTTAAATATGAGTTATCTACCAAAAGCTCATGTGTTAGAGAATGTCAAATTTTTCAGAATTGAAATAATTAGCTTATGAGAGTCTTACCTAATCAGTGAATTAATCCACTTATGTGGATTAAATGGGTGGTAACTGCAGGCATGTAGGATGTGTCTGGAGGAGAGAGTGGGTGTATAATTTTGTGTTTTATATTTTGTCCCTGCTAAGCAGTGCTCTTTCTTTCTGCTTCCTGTTGCCATGTTCTGGGTTGCTTTTCTCTGCCATGTCCTTCTGTCATGATGTTCCTCCTCGTCTTGAGCCCAGAACAATAAGTAGGCCACCCATGAATTGAGACCTCTGAAACCATGAGCCAAAATGAACTTTGTCTCCTGTGTGTTGTTCTTCTCAGGTCTTTTAGTTACAGTGATGAAAAAGATGACTAAAACACTAAACCTGGTACCAGTATGTATTAGTCACCTTGTCATCACTGCAACCAAACGCCCTGACAAGAACAACATTGAGCAAGAAAAAGTTTATTTTGGCTCAAAATTTCAGAAGTCTCAGTCCTTATCTGGCCAACTCCATTGCTTTGGGTCCAAGTTGAGGCACAACTTCATGGCAGAAGCATCTGGAAGAGAAAAACTGCCTACCTCATGGTAGCCATGAAGCAGAGTGAGAAGAAAGAGGCACAGTGGCATGATAAATCTCCAAGGGTACACCCCATTTGATCTGCCTCCTCCAAACAAAATCCACCCATCTATAGCTACTCCCAGTTAGTAGTTCTTTCAACTGATTAATCTATCAAATGAATTAATCCACTCATTAGGTTACAGCTTTCATAATCTCATCATTTCATCTCTGAACATTTCTGTCTTGTCTGTCATAAGTTTATTGAGGGACACCTCACATTCAAAGCAGATTGGTGGTGAAATTTCAAAGCCTGAGCTCTAGCTTTTGAGACTTCAGATGATTTTAAGGAGTGGCAGCAGTCTGTGAACAATGCCCCTCGATAGAAGAACTGCTGTTTTATCATGTCCCCCATGCTTCTTTTCTTGTTTGTCTTCTCCCTTGCTCCCCAGGCACTACATACACTGGGATGCACAAACCAAATTATATGACCTCTTATCACACACCCTACAACTTTACATCTTTTAAATTAACCATGTAGGGAGGAAAGAAATCATCAGGAAAGCTCAGACACTATGAAATTCTGTGTTCCTTTAGCTCAGGAAAGACAATAATCTGAATGAAACATAAGGGTTCTTTAGAAACTCTGCTCCATCAATTCCTTTTCCAAAGTGCCTGGGCTTTCCCTACTTCAGTACCTCCATTCCATACAAAGCAGGAATACCACTTCCTATGCCTCTCCAAGAGTTTCAGTAATTTATTTTGTGTGTTTGTTGGAGAAGGTGGAAATGAAGGTGTGTGTGTGTGTGTGTGTGTGTGTGTGTGTGTGTGTGTGTGTGTTGTGTGTGAAAGAGAAAGATACAAAGATAACAGGTAGATAATCAGATAGATAGTTGGATAAATAAAGATGAATGACAGATGGGTGGATGAAGAGAGTTCATTCTATGAATAATTGTGCTCTCTTTTTTGCTCTTCATTCTTTAATGTTGAATTCAGTGCTGAAGCCACAAACCCATACCCGGTTCACTTTCTAATTTTGGAAGAAAAGTCTACCAGTCACCTAATTATAAATGAAAAAGAAACAAGCAAAATTCTTATTATAATTTTGTTTGACTTCTCTGTAAGATTTGATTTTGATGACCACTGACAATAAACTTCAGCTCGGTGCAGTGGTGCAGGTCTGTAATCCCAGCAGCTCAGGAGGTTGAGGCAGGAGGATTGCAAGGTCAAAGCCAGCCTCATCAACAGCGAGGTGCTAAGCAACTTAGTGAGACCTTGTCTCTAAATAAAATACAAAATCAGGCTGAGGATGTGTCTCAGTGGTCGAGTATCCCTGACCCTGGTATCACTCGCCCCCCCAAAAAAGGAAATTTCAAACAAATTAAATTTAGTGGAGTTCATTTGAGTAAGGAATTACTCATGAATTGGGCAGCACTCAGAACTAAGAAGTATTCCAAGCCACATTGGCAGGCAATATTTACATACAGATAAATGAAGTAAAGTACAGAATCATTTTGGTTACAGCATGGTGACTGCATTTTATGGACATGGTGTGCCAAGGTCTTTGACTTACATATACATGTTCTGATCGGGTGGTCATCTATGATTGGTTGAGCCTCAGCTGCTTGTTATAAGAATACACTCAAGTTAGATTGCAGTTTATTTACATATGAAGTTAGGTCGCAGTTTGGTAAATAGGGGTTCAAAGTATGGAGGCAATCACAGGCCAAATTTAGTTTAATTTAATATCACCTCTTCTATTTCTTTTCATATATTTCACTACACAATTATCCCAATTTACCTCTGATAAATGGTCCTTCTTGTGAGTTTCAAGAAAAATACAATGTCCTCAGTATAGTACATGAGTCCCTATTGGTTCCTCTTTATTAGGGCAGAATTATCTCCATACCCTATGCCACTCCACTATGTCATTCATCACTGACATGTGCCTCTGCCCATCTCTTTCTTGTTTATCATATCTTTAGACATGATAAGGATGATAGGGAGATAGAAAGATAGTTGGATAAATGCATAAATACTCCCTCTCCTTGTAATACCCTCTTCCCAATCTCCTCAGTAAATTTCTTTCTCTTCTCAGAAAAACATAACAAAACACCAGTTATATTTTACTGGCAGTCCCTAGTATATTAAGATTCTTCCACTTTTCCGTACTTTGACCTCATAATTTTTTTGTGTGTTGCTCTAATATTTGACTGACATTTTTCCTCATGATTAAATAGTGAGCTCCTGAATGCAATCAGCTTTTTTCCTTCAAAAGTTTGGGTGCAAGCTGGACCCACTCTTTAATCCCAGTGACTAAGGCCTGAAGATTACATGTCCAAGGCCAGTCTTGGCAATTTAATGAATTTTGATCTTAAAATATAAAAGGGCTTAGAGTATAGTTTAGCGGTAGAACTCCTCTGGGCTAATTCGCTAGTAATGAAATACACTAGTTATATAGAATCCTGTTATTTTAATAAATCTGAACCACAATAAATATTTTTCATTTTGGAAAATGAAATGGAAAGGTCCTCATAGAAATAGACAATTGGTTTGTTGATGAAAATTTTCATAAAAAATTAACATGATTTCTTTTTTTTTTTCTTTTAAATTTCCAGTACTTAAACAATATTTCCAGCTTCCTACTGGAACTCATGGATTTTCCAGTGGCTTAAGTATTGACAGAAAATTAGATTTCATTATGGAGCATTTGTTTATCTTAAAATGTTTGCTACATGGATTTTATATTACTATATTTTAGGTAACCCCTAAAATTAGATGAAGTTTGGGTATATTTGTATAATTTCAAGCAATGGAAGAATCAACATAAAAATGAACTTATCAGAGTTTCTGCTCTTCTTCCTTTTTAAAATCTCAAAAGTAATTTAGAAGGTGATAATCAGGGCATTGATAACACCAGAAAGGAGATAATTTATTTCTACACAATTGAACTACTTGTCAAATGCCTTTGGGTTTGAAAAATAAAATTGATGAAAATAAAGTCTTTCCTGTAAGCTAACTACTATAAAAATAGAATATATTCCCCCCCACAAGGTGAAAGAGATATGACTGCAATACAGAACTGTGAAATATTCTTAAAATCAAAACAAACAAAAATAGCTGATGATTAATTTAAATCCTTTCCCTCTACCTAATTTACATAATAATATTTTCCATTATTCCCCTTAAAATTTATGTAATAGGTTCTGCACACTTCTTGCTTTAATAAGGGGCAATTTCCCCTTAATTAATGCCAAGAAGAATTACCTACACTTTCAAATCGATTCATGATTAATCAGTCATATTTTCTAAAAGACATTTATTTTGATTAAAAGCTAAAAAAAAATTAGCCTGGGATAATTCTCATTTCATTTGATATGCACTCTCATCAGGTTAGTGAACCTGGCTATTTTGGATCCATAAAACTACTCCCACTTTAGTTCTTATTACTTTCCGCCTATTTGACAATTAATACTTTTTTTTACTGCTACCTACTGCTGAACTAATTTTATTGCAGATTATGTTTGTCATTCTTTTCTATTTTTATCCCACTGGAGACTGACTCATTGTCTTCCATTTAACAAGCTTCATGTTCCTTAGTACAGCTCCTGTGTGGCTTATGTGAAGACTGGTACAACAGCAGACTCTTTTTAAATCGATGTCCTGTTGGAAACCAGTGGTTATTTTTAGAGTTTTAAAGACTGTCATTTTTAAATTCTTGTCCCAGTTGGTTAGCAAGTCTATATTCGTTACCTGGAATTTTGAAGAGTTGGCCATATAAATAACTAAAGTAGCTTTTTGCTTTAGAAATGAAGTCTCATAAATTCTGTTTATCTACTGATCTTTGATTCTTTTCTGCTCAGCTTTAGTTATTTTCTTTAAATTCTTAGCTAATTATAAGAACTAAGAACTAAGACTGTGTCAGCATTTTCTTTATAAGTCTGTAAGACTTGTAATAAATCAACCAAAAATGATATTCAGTATACACCTTAGAATCTAAAGTTTCTTATAAAAAGTAAGTAGCTTGGTTATAGTCTTATTTAGAACTATCTATATGCCTTCGGTATGGTTGTTTTAAATATCTCAAGAAAAGCTTATGATTTAGAAATCAGATTATTTTATAGTAAATATTTCTCAAGAAACTTTTAATCTCTGAAAGGCATTATCAGTTAATTCTGCTATAATATACTACCTTCTTTTCCACAGTGCTTCCTATATTCTCATGAGTCTTTTCAATAGAAATATTTTAAGAGTAACTTATTTTAATTTAAAAATTTATTTTTGTAATTAACACACAAAACTTGTACATATTTAAGAGTTACCATGTAATGTTTCAAAACATGTATATACTGTATAATATTCAAATCAGAACCCTTATATTTTCTCAAATATTTAGCATTTTTTATGATGAAAATATTCAAATCTCTTCTTCTAGTGCTTTCACAGTAGAATGGTTATAGATGACTATAATTACTTTATATTTCAACAAAAATCTTTTGAAAAAATTTAAGGGCATGTCTAAATGTAATGTATGGTAATATACTCAATGTGCTGTCATTCAAAAAGAGTGGTATTTATTTTATTAATGCAAAACATGCAAAACTGTGAACATATGGTGAGCTACATAAAATGTTTCATTTAAACTTCTCACAAAATGTTTAAAATTCTCTGATTATTTTCCTTCTGATATATTTACATAACAATGCACAAAATAATACATCAGTACAAGGTTCTTTCGTAAAGGAATATACCTATTGACACCACTTGAAACATGATTAAGAACATTTCTGTCCCTTCAGAAAATCTTGTGTGTCTTTCCAGTCAATTCTACTTACCAATATCGCTCCACCCATTATGAGATCTCTATCACTTTAGAATGATTTTGTCTGTTTTTAAAATTTATATAAATAAAACCATATGTATTCTTTAGTGTCTAGCTTTCTCAGCAAATCATTGTTCATATTGGTAGTTCATTCTTTTTTCTTACTGAATAATATTCCATTGTGTGTGTGTAATTCTCTAGACATATGATTAAATTTATAAACATATTACAAAGAATTCTTGAAAGGTATCAAATCATTTTATATTCCCAACAATTGTACAAAACTACTACTTACTACTACTTACTACACATCCTAAACAATAGTTGATTTTTGTCAGTCTGTTTTGATTTTCAGTACTATGGTTTGCATCAATTTATGTTCTTTTTGTTTTTGTTTTTCTGCTGTAGGAATCTTTGTTCTCTCTTAGACTTTGAAAATATCCTATATGGTTTTAGAAACTTAGTAGTTTTATAATTAGATCTACGACCCATTTTGATATAATATTTTGTGTATAGAATGAGGTGGGAATCAAGGTTCATGTTTTTCCTCAATAACAAGATTCTATTTTTCTAAGAACACCTATTTAAAAGACTCCTTTTCCTAAAATATTGATTTAAGTCAGTTGTCAAGAGTCTGATGCTGGCTTTGTGTTCACTTTAATTAAATTTATCTTTCAACCAATACACAAATACCTCAAAATTGTACATATTTACTGGGTATCATGGGATGTTTTGATAGACATATACGTTGTGTAATGTTTAAATCAGGTTAAATGTATCTACTTCCTCAAACATTTTATTTAAGGTGAAAACATTCTGTATATTTCCTTTTAGCTTTTCAAAATGTGTAGTTAATTGTCATTTATGTAGTAACTACTGTGTTAATAGCTCACCAGAATGTCCTGCTCTTTTCCACCTGACTTAGAATTCATTGATCAACCTTTGTGCATTGCTCTCTCCCAACTACTCTCCCCAGTCTGTGATAACCACCATTCTACTCTCAATTTCTATGAGACTAACATTTGTAGCTTCTGTACATGAGGGACATCATGTAGTACTTGTCTTTCTGTGCCTGTCTTATTTAACTCAATGATCTCCAGTTCCATACAGGTTGCCTCAGATGACAGAATTTTATTGTTTTTATGACCAAATAATATTCCATTGTATATATGTACCACATATTCTTTATCCATTCATCAACCCATGGACACTTGAGTTGTTTCCATTTCTTGACTTTTGTGAATATTGTAATAAATAGGAGGTGCAAATATCACTTCAAGAAGCTGATTTCATTTTCTTTGAATATATATCTAGGAGTGCATCTGTTGGAGCATATGGCATATGGTAATTCTATTTTTAATTTTTTGCAGGGAGGTTCTGGGGATTGAACCCAGAGGCACTCAACTACTGAGTCACATCCCCAACCTTATTTTGTATTTTATTTAGAGACAGGGTCTCACTGAACTGCTTAGTGCCTCACTTTTGCTGAGGCTGGCTTTGAACTCACCGTCCTCATGTTTCAGCTTCCCAAGCTGCTGGTATTACAGGCATTCACTACCTCGCCTGGCTATTTTTAATTTTTTAAGGAACTTCTACCCTGTTTTAAATAATGACTGTTCTAATTCACATTACCTCCAACAGTAGGTAAGGATTCTCTTCTCCACAACCTCACTGGCACTAATTATATTTCATTTTTTTAATAACAGTCATTCTTACTTGAGTGAGGTAATAGGTAATGTGGTTTAGATTGGCATCTCTCTGATTATACTGGCCTTTTTTTTTCATATGGCTGTTAGCCATTTATAGATATTCATTTGTGAAATGTCTACTTAAGTCTATCACTAATTTTTTTTAAAAGAATTTAATTCTGCTTTAGTTTTTCAGTTACAAAGCACCCCTACATAAGCATCTTTTTTGTGTGTGAGTTTTAAATTTCTTTTCTTTTTCTTTTTTTTTTAAATTTTAATTAAAAATCATAAATTTACATAGGGCAATGTTGTTTGATTCATTCTGTTATTTTTTTCCCTTCCCCCCTTGGGTCATTATTATTTTTTCTATTGAGTTTCTTACATGTTCTGGATTCAACCCTTTATCAGACATATAATTTGCAAATATTTTCTCCCATTGTGTCAGTTATATCTTCACTCCAGAGTCTATTTTTGGACTATTTATTTCTTTTCATTGATTTATTTATTTATACTTATGCAAATTAAGCACTAGTTCATTGTGTAAGTTGGTAAGAGGTCTTGAGATCAGATATTGCATGTCATATTTTATCTTTGTTTTTCTTTCAAAATTGCCTTGGCTATTCAAATTGTTTCATCTGTTCAATGTCTTTTTCCTTCCTGTAAGATTTTTTTTAGAATAAGCTTGTCAATTTCTAGGAAAAAAAAAATTTACTGAGCTATTGTTTGAAATTGATATTAATCTATAAATTAAATGGGTGAGATTTGACATCTGTGGTGGTTAATTTTACCTGTTACCTTAGCAAAGCTGTACTGCCCAGTTTTCTGGTCAAAGCCTAGATTTGCTGTGAAGTTATTTGTAGAGATGATTATTATTTAAATTCAGGTGACTATAAATAAAACAGATAACTATCCACAATGTGTTTTCGCCTCATCCAGTCTGCTGTAGTCCAAAGCCTACTTGTTCCCAAAAGAAGGAATTCTGCCTTGGCACTGGGATGCAGAAATTCTGCCTGAGTTTCCGCCTTGCAGATTTGCCCTGCAGTTGCCCAATATAAAACTGCAGCGACAACTCTTCCCTAAATTTTTAGCCTGCTGGCCTCCCCTGCAATTTTCAGACTTGCTTGCCTCCACAATTATGTGAGGCAATTCCTTAAAATGGGAAATTTTAGGGAAGTTCTTTCCGTATTTATAAACAAATTCATCATAAATTTGTCAGTATTCTCAGTATTATCACTTTCATTTTTATTATGTAATAATTTATTATTCCATCTGAGGTTCTCCCTGCCATCTGCTTGTGAACCATTACTGTTGGTTAGGTCTTTAAATATATGTTCTGAACTTTTCAACTCATGGTTCCTGCAGAGGCTGGAAAGTTAACATTACACATTTTAGCCTCTCTTGTTCCTGGGATTCTAGGTGTGACTTAGATTCTGCTACTCTCCTATGAACTTGGATTTGGAACCGAGTCATGTCAGATCAGGGTATGGGGAGCTATTTTGCTGCAATGACACTTAGACATGTCACTGTCCTGAAATTGGTGATGTAGAATAAGCTTCCAAATTTAGTAATTCACTTTCTGACTTGGTGGCCTTTGGATTAGGACAGAGGTAGTATGTGTCTTAGGTCAACAGGGTCTTAATTCTGCAGATGACACAGGTTTGGGGTAGCAAAATTTGACCTTGCAAATTATTCTCAATAACTAATTTTAGAATTTGTATCTATAGCCCTTCTAAAAGAATCTACAACTATTTATTATATCCTTAAGCTAACTAGAGTGAATTCTGTTCCATTTATCAAAATACTGATCCACATAGGCTGTTGGGATCCCTTTTAATAATCAACTTGTCAGTAGTTAAGCAACATTTACAAAATTATACTGTCCCTGAATATTCTTGAGGCATATTTCCCAACTGGGAGAAACAAAAATGAGTAAGAAGGTGGAGAATTTTTAGATTCAGTGGAAATGACATGAATTAAGTGCATTACTATGTGTCAATGGATTTATATAATATCCTATATAAAAATAAAAATTAGTATAGGTGAAACATTTTCATCTGTTTCAGTTGATAAAACATCTTTCAGTAGGTATATGCATTCACTATTATGTGCTGAAGAGATTAGATAGAATATTTTGGCTGCAAAACTATATAGAAAAAGATGGAAGAGGCCATTAAATTTTAAGGTACTGAAATATAGACTGGGAAAGCCTGAACCCTGGACTTCTTGACTGATTCTTTAGGGGAACCAATAGACTTTTTATGTGGCATCACCATAAATACCAGAAATGTGCAGTAGCTATTTGCCAGTGGTTACTATCTCAGTAGAACCAGATCACTAAGGAATGCAGACTTGTAGAACACTGGGGACACTTGGAACCACTTTAGAACATTGGAAGCCACTCCTGTTTTTTCTCTATAGAAGGTCATCTCATTTTCCATGTACTGAGTATGTGAGTCTCTTTCTACCATTCATATCACTGCCCCATTGGTGATACCCAGCCAATGAGCAGTGTATTTCCAAAGGGCAAATTCTGCATTTCCTATTTCTAAAAACTTATCAATTTTTATATCTACTGCCATATTTTCTATATTATTGACTGCTCTTAAATATCAGCTTGTACATTACTTGTATTTTTGCTTCCTTCTTTGGATACATTTTTACTTAACCAAAATCATGCTTCCTTGGGTTATAAATATTAATGATTCTCTTTATGGTTCCATATTTCCTTACTTACAAATAAGGTATTAGAGATTTTTCCCTTTATTTTGCAGGTTTTCATTATTTATTTACACTTTTCTAAAACTTTCGTCCATCCTTTCAAAGTTGCTTTTCTGTATTAGTATTGTTTTTCTTTAGAATTTTTTTAATCTATTTTTTAAATCTCATATTATTCTAAGCACTTTGGGTATCATTAGAAATGACTCCAGTTATTGATCTTTGCCTGGAGAATTGTCCCAGCTAAGACAAGACCTGAGATTAGGACCGTCTTCCCAGGCAATCTACAGTCAGATTCATCTCTGAGGTGCACCTTTTCATTTGCCCTACAGTTCACAAAACTTTTATGCTGATATACATGATACTGTTCACTTATTTCAAAGGTCATAAGTTATTCTACTCAATGAAAAATCAATGCAAGGTTTTCCTACTTGATATTAGTGTTCAATTCTTGTTTTTACACATAAAGTTCAGCGGGATTTTTTGTACATGTTTGTAGAGAACATGAGAAAGATTAGGATTGCTAGGTTTTGGGATATGTGCATCTTCACTTTTCCTAGGTCGTGAAGAGTTATCGTTAAAGTGTTTCTATCACTTTAGACTCACATCAGCACCACCTGTTTTCCTCTATCTGGCTTTTTCTCACTAGAACTTGGTATTCAAATTTACAACGGAAGTTGTGCACTCTGATGTGCACCTGCAGTCTCAGCTACTTGGGAGGCTGATCCCAGGAACTTGAGGCCAGCATGGGTAACACAGTGAGGCCCCATCTCTTAAAATTTTTAATAGAAAAATTTACAATAGAAATCACAAATTGAAGAATTTTTTTGATCTCACTTTTATTTTAATATTTATCTCTCTGCCACAACTAATAATCTCTTCATGTACATTGACCATTTGTACTTACTGCTATGAAATGTCTGTCAACTTCCTTTGTCCTTTTATTCTATATTTTTCCTTTCAAACAGAATAAATTATTGATATATTCTAGGCACTATACCTTTGTTAGTGGTTCACCCCCCATTTCAAATCAAGTGGGGTTCATTCCAGGTATGCAATGATGGTTCAACATATGGAAATCAATAAATGTAATTCAACAAGCATCACATGATTTGCTGGGTACAGTGGTGCACACCTGTAATCTCAGTGACTTGGAAGGCTGAGGCAGGAGAATTGTGAGGTCAAAGCCAACCTCAGCAACTTAGTGAGACTCTAAGCAACTCAGCAAGACTCTGTCTCTAAATAAAATACAAAAATAGGCTGAGGATGTGGCTCAGTGGTTAATTTTCCATGGGTTTAATCCCTGGTAACAACAACAACAAAAAGAATCACATGATTATCTCAATAAATGCAGAAAAGGCATTTGACAAAATTCAGCATCCATTTATGCTCTCAAAACATTATAAAACTGGGTATAGTAGGAACATATCTCAACATTGTAAAAGCTATATAAGCTAAATCCAAGGCCAACATCATTCTAAATCCTGGAACAAGACAGGGATGACCTCTTTCACCACTCCTATTCAACATAGTCCTTGAAACCCTGGACAGAACAATTAGATAAAAGAAAGAAATTAAAGGTTTATGAATAGGAAAAGAAGAGCTCAAACTATCCCTAATTGCCATGACATAATCCTATATTTAAAAGACCCAAAAAAACTCCACCAGAAGCTTCTAGAACTTGTAAATGAATTCAACAAAGTAGCAGGATATAAAATTAACACTCATAAATCAGTTGCATTCTATACACCAATGATGAATCAGCTGAAAGAGAAATAAGGAAAACTATTACATTCACAATAGCCTACCCCTGCTCCCCCCAAAATACTTGGGAATCAATGTAACAAAAGAGGTGAAAGATCTCTACAATGAAAACTACAGAACACTAAAGAAAGAAATTGAAGACTACAGAAGATGGAAAGATCTTTTGTTACGCCACCTGCAATTCCCCTCAGTGCTTGACAAGGATTCCGCTGAGTAATAAAGGTGTTTGCAAAGTCTCATTGTGTTGGGAATTGGATGGTGGACTTTCCTTCCTTGCTTGCTTAATATGTATAGGTTTTCTAGTAATATTTTATGTGTTTTCCCTGAAAACAGGGGTCTTAACAGAACCAGGGTTAAAACATAAAAACCAGACTTCTAATGGAACAGTGATTTCAGATTTAGTCATTTGTAATGAAACTTTGAGTAACCAAGAATGTTATGAGAAAATACATAATAGATTCTAGCTGTCAAACCCCTGTTGACTACTCTCAGATGACCTGAAGTATGTAGGTGAATAACTCCAACCCCATCAGGAATGATTAACAGGAACAGAAGAAATAAAGAAAATAGAGTTCCTACAGTTAAAACACCTTATGACATTGCTTATTTAATTAATGGAAAGCCATGACATCCTTACAGAGGGATGCCTCTTAAGCCCCTGGATTTAAACCCTCCTTTATCTCCCACGGGATATTTAGATGTAAAATCAGGACATGTTATAATTTGGTTTGAAAGTATACATACAAGAGTGCAAGATATTCCATTTCTTAAAGATTAGGATTTACTAAATACTGTAAATATTATTGGCCACCTATCCCCTGGAGAAAAAGTTCCTCAATGTTAAGTTCACACAGTAGAAGATGATGTCATATTATTGTTAGCTTAAACTGTCTAGCACTTATTAACCACAGCAGTAGCCACACAGCTGACATTTACTCAACCCTGCTGAACTTGCTTTAACCTTTATGATTAGTTAAGCAATATTAATATGTCTTATTGTTTAGTTACAGGTTATCATGAGTAAGCAATTACTAAAAATAATTAAATACTTCATTGCCTGGTCTAGTAATGATTATACAAGATATTTTTGTTATTTTTCCTTGTGATCTTTTCCTGTTCTGGAAAAACATGTGTAACTGTCAACCTTTTAATGTATAAAAAGCTGGCTGGGAAAAATAAAATTTAGAACTTAGCATCCATTCCTTGAGTTTGTGTTGCTTTGTTCTCCACCTCCCCGACGCCTACTCCATCACCTGTGACCACTACGACCCCTGCAGGCTAGGGCTGGACCCCAGCAATCTTTCACTATCTTGGATAGGCAGAATTAATATTGTCAAAATGGCCATACTACCAAAAGCACAATTAATGCAATTCCTATTAAGATTCCAGTGACGACCCTTATCTCTCACCCTGCACAACATTCAACTCAAAGTTGATCAAGGACTTGGACACTAGAACAGAGACCCTAATAGAAGAAAAAGAAGGCCCAAATCTCCACCATCTCAGCTTAGGAACTGACTTCCTTAACAAGACTCCAAAAGCACAAGAAGTAAAATCAAGAATCAGTAAATTAGATGGAATCAAACCAAAAACCTTCTTCATAGCAAAACAATCAATAATGTGAAGAGAGAGACTATAGAATGGGAGAAAAATCTTTACCACATGTACCTCAGATATAGCATTAATCTCCAGTATCTCAAAAATTTAACACCAAAAAACCCCAAATAAACCAATCAATAAATGGGCAAAGAAACTGAACAGGCACTTCACAAAAAAGAATACAATTAATCAACAAATATATGAAAAAAACGTTCAACATCTCTAGCAATTAGAGAAACGCAATTCAAAACTACACTCAGATTCCATATCACTCCAGTCAGAATGACAATTATTAAGAATATAAGTAATAATAAATGTTGATAAGGATGTGAGGAAAAGGTTCACTCACATTGCTGGTGGGATTGCAAATTGGTGCAACCAATGGAAAGCAGTATGGAGATGCCTCAGAAAACTTGGAATAGAACCACAAATTGACCCAGTTATCCCACTCAGTTTATACCCAAAAGACTTGAAATCAGCATACTACAGTGATACAGCCACATCAATGTTTATAGCAGCTCAATTTGCAATAGCTAAATTGTGGAACCAACCTAGATGCCCTTCAATAGATGAATGGATAAAGAAAATGTGGCATATATACACAATGGAATATTACTCAGCCTTAAAGAATGAAATTATGGCATTTGCAGGTAAATGGATGGAACTGGAGAATATTATGCTAAATGAAATAAGCCAATCCCAAAGAACCAAAGGCCTAATGTTTTCCATGACATGAAGATGCTAATTCACAATTGAGGGGGTTGAAGAACTGAAGTACTTTGAACTAAACAGAGGGAAGTGAAAGGAGTGGGGGGGATATGGTAGTAGGCAGGATAGTAGAATGAACTTTATTACCCTATGTGCATATATGATTACATGACCTGTGTAACTCTGCATCATGTATAACCATTATACTGAAATCCTAACTGGTCCAAGTTATACTTATTCTATGTATGTATTTGTCAAAATATGCTTTCTGTCATGTGTATCTAGAAAGAATAAATTAAAAAAAAAAAAACAAATATCTTCTTCAAGTCTAGAGAAGGTAGTTTTATTTAGAGGTAGGTACTGGGGGTTGAACCCAAGCTACTTTACCACTGAGCTCCAAAAACTTCTCTTTTTTTTTTTTAATTAAATTTTGAGACAGGGTCTCACTAAGTTGCTTAAGGCCTTATAAGTTGCTAGCCTGGCCTTGAACTTGTGATCTTCCTGTTACAGCCTCCTGAGCTGCTGGGATTCCAGGCATGTGCCACCGTGCCCAGCTTGGAGATGTTATTTCACATTCACTTTGTTTATATTTTCTGTATTGTAGATTTTTTTATTTCAAATAAAATGACTTAGGACTTACAAATTATGTTACTCAATAAGCAAATCATTTTTTGTTCTTAGTTTCATAAAGATATGTTTTTTCTTTCAAGCCTTTTCTACTCCTTCCTTCCTTCCTTCCTTCCTTCCTTCCTTCCTTCCTTCCTTCCTTCCTTCCTTCCTTCCTTCCTTCTTTCCTTCCTTATTTCTCTCCTTACCTCTCTCTCTCTCTCCCCCCACACACCCCTCTTTCTCTCAAACTTTAATCTACATGGTCATGATTGTCCATGGTATGAAAAATTATTTGGTTTTAGTTATTTTTCATACATATGAACATTTATTGCAAAATCCCTCTTTTCCTCACTGATAATAATGTCACTTTTGCTATATTTCAAGCATGGATACTGTCTATATGCATAGACATAGCCATCTTAAATTTGTTAATATTTTATGTAACAAATTTGTACATGAGTTCATAAGTAAGATTGGCATGTAATTTTCCTCACTCAAACTGTTTTTTGTCTGTTTTAGTTTTCTTTCTGTGCTGACTGCAGATCTAGACACCATCTTAGATTGTGGACAGAAGGCCAAGCCTTGCAGATGTCAGTGTACTGGGCTGGAGTCAAGCGTACCCCACAGCCTCAAACTGCCTAAACTTTTATAAAATAAAACCATGAAATTCTACTTTGAGCCCTATTTGGGGGAATATTTTCTATTTATAGAAAAATTCTAATTCTAATTAATACTTAGATCTCCCTATATTTTCTTGAGTTGGTCTTGGTATTTTGTATTTTTCTAGATGGCTAATATATATATTTTTAATTTTCTAACTCATTGCAATGAAGTTGTTCATAGTATTCTTAGGATTTTAAAAATATCTCTATAGTTACCTGCCACTTTGCACATTTGGTTTTGTTACTTTGTCTCTTTTCCTTAATAAGTTTTACTTTCATATTTGCCTTTTTAATACACAAAATTTTGTTTTATTGATCATGTAACTGATTCTTTGGTTTTGATGGCA
The DNA here is from genome assembly GCF_902686455.1 of Sciurus vulgaris. Lineage (NCBI taxonomy): Eukaryota > Metazoa > Chordata > Mammalia > Rodentia > Sciuridae > Sciurus > Sciurus vulgaris. The sequence goes on along the minus strand of NC_136469.1, from coordinate 35,926,768 downwards.
TTAATTTGTATTCTGAGTTAAGATTTCCATCTGTCTAGTGCTCTTTTATTTTACCCCAATCTTATTGAAAGTTTCATAGTGTATTTAGTTCATTAATTTTAAATATTTTTACTAAAAAGATTTATTTAATCATATTAATTTCTTGTCAATAATAATTTAGCAGCATTCTACATGTTTATGTTTAATTTTCTCAGAAGGATATGTTCCCTCATGTAAAACTTCCTGTTTACTTCTTGTAAGGGTGTACTCAAAGAACAGAGCCTCACCATCTATCCCTAAGATTCTAGCTGAATGCAGGTAAATCACCTTCAGATTCTTGCTTCTCACATGCTTGTGATAAAATTTTCTGATTCCATGTGGATGTTAATAACACCTCCAATCCCAAGAAGCTAATCTAATATCAAGATTTGAACCACTAGCCCCTGACAACCCTTTCCCACAACGCATTCCTGCTATGGCAATTCTTGAGATTATTGCCCTTTTACTTCTTTCTTTTTGTTTGTTCTTGAATGATTTCTTTCTTTTAAATTCTGATATATTTCCCAACATTTTTTTCTAATTATCTCTATGAAATAGGGTCACATTATTCAACCACATTGCTGAAAAAAATTAAATGTTAACTTTAAGTACATATGGTGCATGAAATTATTATTTCATGATGTCTTTCTACATAAAATTTAATACTCTGGTAATCAGTATGGATTTCACTAATGATTTTCAAAATCTGAGATATTCATCTTTTTCTTCTTTTTTCGGCTTATTGATGTTCAAATTAGGTAAATAGGCATCATCATATTAAATTGATCTTTTAATCCTGGGATAAACTCTAGATAGTCAATATGATGGTTTGATTGAATTTTCTTTAGTGTTTTTAAATTTACTTTTAGTAATGAGATTGTTTACAGTTGTCATGTAAGGGATTGGTGATAATTTCTATTTTCAGGAATGGATTATATAGCATAGAAAGCTTTATTATTATAAGCCACATAACCAACCCAGAATTATTTTATGAAGGAAAGTCATTGATAACTTACTCTATTTCTTTTATTGTTATTGGACTTCAGTTTTTACAGCCTTCAATTATAGAAAAGTATAATTTTATATTTAGTGAGTAATCATGAGCATTATCCTTTTATTAGAAAAGTCCTGTTATAGCCCCCATTCTCATTGCCAATTTTATTTATATTTTTGCTGTGTCCTTTTTAGATTTTTCAAAAATCAATCCTAGCTTTTATTTCTGAAAACCATCTCATTATTTTCTCAGTTTATAATATTTTGCACTTTATACTTTTTACTTTATCTCTAGTTTGTGAAAAGAAAATTTAAACGTGAAATGTATACCCCATGTTTTCCATTAATTTATGATTGTCTATCTTTTATTTTTATTTGGGATTTTTATTATTATTTTAATTACACATATTCATGGAGCACATATGCTAATTTAATACAAGCATGTAATGTGTAATCAAACCAGGATAGTTTGCATTTTCTTAAACATTTTATAAAATTTTTGATTAATACATAATATTTGTATATATTTATTAGACACAGTGTGATATTTCCATACATATAATACTGATCAAATCAATATAATTAATACTTCCATCTTCTTATCATTAAGTTTGTGTTTGGAGACTTTGAGTTCCTCTCCTGTAGTTAATTTGTAAAATGTATAATAGGTTGTTGTAAACTATAGTCACCCCACTGTGCTGCAGAGTAGTTTTGTTTAATGCTGGGGTTTAGATTCTTCTGCAGTGATTTAATTCACAGTTTTAGAATATGGCATTGTATAAAGAGTACTTGGGGTAGTGCACATCTCAGTGACTCAGGAATCTGAGACAGGAGGAGTTCAAGTTCAAAGCCAGTATCAGCAACTTAGTGAGGTCCTGTCTCTAAATAAAATATATAAAAAACATAAAGGACTGGGGATGTGTCTCAGTGGTTAAGCACCCTTGTTAAAAAAAAAAAAAAAAAACAGTTTAGGAATATTTTAAATACCTTAAAAGAATGCAATGTTATAGTTTTTTTTTTTTTTTTTTTGGTGTCCCCCAAAAGCTCATGTGTGACACAATTCAAGAAAGTTTAGTGGTTGGGTTTTGGGTTTGGGCATTATTCCCCGGATAGTGATTAACTGGGTGGTAACCGTAGGCTGGTAACCGTGGCTGGAGGAGATGAGACCCTTGAGGTGTCCTTTAATGTATGTATTTTGTTCCTGGTAAGGGGAGCTCTCTCTGTTTCTTTTCTTCCTGGTGCCATGTTCTGAGCTGCTTTCCTCCACCACATTCTTCTGCCCAGATGTTATTGCCACACTTTGGGCCCTGAGCAATGAAGCCAGCTGTCCATGGACTCAGAACTCTGAAACTGTGAGCCCCCAAACAAACTCTTCCTGTCAGGGCTTTTGGTTGGTTGCAGCAGTGAAAAAGCTGACTAAAACAGCAAGAAAAACATCATGCCAAATACAGACAAAATCAGTGATAAGTTTCACAATTTAAGAAAGGAATGTATCCTTTACCTAAGCATATTTTTCAAGTAGAAATTTTACTATTTAATGTCATTTTATTTGTAACACCATAAATGAAGGCAAATCAGAGAAGGGAGGAGGTTTTTTTTTTTTTTTTTTTTTTTTGCACATTTCTCTTTAGCCTATAGTGGTATATTGCTAATCTTCAATTATTCCTTTTCCTTTTCTTCTTTTTCTTATTTTAGATTACATATAAAGAAAAATTAGTATTAAATTTGTCTTAGGCAAGAGTGTTCTCTTTTCTGCAATGAGTGCTTTGAGTTATTAGATGCAATTTCTTAGGAATAATCTGGAGTCACAGGACTTCAGGAAGAATCTGGAGTTCTCCATAGCTACTTATGAAAATGCCAAGTAAATGTAGACTACTAGTTCATGACATCATCATTATTATATAGCCCCTCCAAAGAGTGCTTGAATCATTTTCCTAAGTGTTCCAATTATTAGAGGTGTGCAAACTTTAGCATGGGAATGGGAAGATTTTCTTTGGATTTTCCCACGGAGATCAATTTTCATCATATCCTTTGTTTAGTAACACACTGAAAAGGCTTTTGCAGAACATTTGGGTCCTATTTCTGTAATAACTCTTCCCCTTTATATCTCTGATGAGATGAAAATCATGTGATTTCACTTAGATCTGCTTGAGGACAGATTGCAATAATATCTAATTACTGATGAATGCATTAGATGTATTGGATCCCTGAGCCCATGAGAGATAATAATGAATCAGTATCTTGCAGTGGTACCCTGAGTCTTTATTTTAGCACATTTCCCCAGGTTATTCTGATACATAGCCAGATTTTCTTCTCATTGCCTTAAAATAGCAAACTGCTTGGCTTGTAAAAGATAGACATTTATGTGGGATGAATGAAGGTTAACTATTTCCTAACCAAATATGAAATGGAGTTTTGGAAAAAGTTTCATTCTCTGAAGAATTTGATGAGGTCCTAAAAGATCCCACATTTTATCAACTACATAATCTAATAATAAGTATTAGGTAAGTGCTTATCTAGTCACATATGGACAGGCTTAATTGATTTATAAATATACCACATTTTTAATTCACAAAGAGGAAGGTTTTTAGGGGTATATGCAATACATTTGAAATCATCTCCCATTTGACATCCCTCTCTCTATAAATACAGTTTTGGCTCTGTTAGCTACATGGTAGTTGTAACTATAGGAGTTTTAGATTTGAATGACTTTTTGGAGAGTCATTCATTTTCTGCCAGTCTCTTGATAGTCTAGGCTTACTTTCAGTGGTCCATTTTCTCCACCTTGAAGTTCTACAGATGTGATGTGTGAATTCTCAAGGGGAGAGGCATCACTTCCAGTTGATCATATTAATGAGATTTAGCATGGTGGCAAGCAGCCCTTGCTTGTTTCGGAAGAGGTAGCCCTGCTGACTACATGTCCTTCAGAGGCTCTCCATAGATTGAACCACACATCAGGGAGACTGATGCTCTTGTTTTTATAGTAATTCAGTGATGTTGAGGTAGTCAAATCAGTCTGCATTTTTCTGTTATGGAGAATATGAAAATCATAGTATATAAAACACTTGATATTATATTAGCATTTAAATATCCCCCCATAGCCTACTTTTTCATGATTTAGTGGATATTTATGGTGTATTTGGTGATCTGCTTAGCTAGGGCAGCCTCTCTCAGTCTTTCCATTGACTGGCTAGAGGACCTGGATCTACCAATCAGAAAAATGTGTGAGACTTTCTATTTGAATAAAAGCAATAAGAGGAAGTGGGTGCAGAACAGAATCCAGCCTTTGGTGGGGATGATGGCAGAGTTTGGGGAACTCTGTCCACACTTAAAAGCATGAACTTTGTGCTGGGAGGTGGTGAGAGTGGTATTCTCACTGGGGCACCCCCATTGGTTTGTGTGCTGCTCTAAGTGGGGGATACTGACTCTCCAGCCTCTTAGAGATCCTCTCTACTTCCTAATGTCCTTTGATCACATTTTGAATGTAATTTAGAGTGGATTTTCATCACCACAACAAAGAATTACAAACTCCTACATGCTCTTTTGTGTGGTGACCACATTGCAGGCGTTTTTGTTGTCTTTGAAGGTTTTGGCATGTTTGTTTGTTTATCATTTCTTTCCAACTATGGACTTTTCCCTCTGTATTAAGGATAGTTATTTTCAGGATTGGCTATTTTCATCTTTTAGACTTCTGCTCAAAAAACCATTCTTTCAAAGGGGTCCAAGCTCACCATTCTTTTCCTTTCCTATTCAGTAATCTCTGTCTCATCCTTCATTTGCCTGGTTTGTTTGCTTATGAATTATCATGTCTTTCTCAAAGCATGAGGGCAGAGTCTGCTTTTGTCTTGTTCACTGAGGTATTTTCAGAATCCGGAATAGATAGTATGGTAAATAGTAGGAATTTATTCTTTGTAAGTGAATGAGTGAATGAAGGAGTGATAAGATTGATAAAATATCTAATGCATTGCTTTACTTTCAAGGACTTCTTGAGGATAGTATTAAGAAACAGATGTTTATTTTGATCTAATGGGAAAAGGATTGAGAAAGTCAAAGGAGAATTGAGCTAAAGGTGGAAAGAGAATGTGAGGGTCTGTCTGAAAGGAGAAAGGTTAAGAAAAGGGTCAAAGTTAAAATATAGCAATTTGGGGAGATTTTGTATATGTATGCCTAGCACTGATTAATTCAGTACCTTGGAAGGAATTGCACCGGATAAGTGGAAAATGCCAAATATTGTCTTTGCTGTTTTGATGCTCTGGAATAGTCAATGAAGAAAAAGGAAGATTTATGTGAAGGGAGAAAAGGAAAGCATAGAACTATGTGAATGACAAGTTCTGCATTTTTGGAAATATGTTTTTCAAAAGGCTTACATTTCTCTGAAAGAAAAAACAGAAGCCCTGCGTTGGGGAATAAATTCTTCATACACAGATATAATTGCTTAATATTTGTGTTCTAAAATTTCCTATGAAAGAGATGATGAAATGCTGATAATTTCTGAGAGAAAATGTCTCTGTAAGCTTCACTATCCAAGAGCACAATATGAGTTAACTCCTAATACTGACAAACTTGGGCATTATGCCTCTTCAATCACTTTTCTAATTAGTGAGTAGACATCTTGAAGCACCATGATCATTCAGATTTTAATTGTCAGACAGTGCTGTCTACAGTTACTCCATATGTTCCTACCAAAAAATATATGAACAATTAAGCCAAGATAGCAACTATAGTTTTGATGATAGTAGCTAATTGGGTAACTAGGCATGATTCAGTCTATTGCTTATCCAGTCAGAACATAATTATGATCACACTCTCTACTATCCCATGAGCATATTTCTCTTCTCTACAAAAAAAATGAGTGTATAATATAAATAAGCAAACAAGGTTTCTCTTTCTAAGGGAAGTACATATTACCATTTAATTCACTTAAAAGGTATTCAGAAGTGATGACATGCTAAGCAAATACATACAGACATCCACACCTAATGGGATTTATTTAATGTTGTGATAATAGCAATGGGCCTATACTGAGCTCATGTTATATGTTTGAAACTCTTATTAGGGTTTTATATATATTAACACTTTTGATTTCCACAACTACCATATAAAATATTTTATATTATTCCCGTGATATATATTTAAAAAACCAATGTTTACGGGGATCAAGTGACTTGTTTAAGTTGAAACAATGAATGGGAGGCAAAGTCAGGCTTTTCACTCAAGAATCCTGGCACTGAACCTGTCTTTAGTCACTGGGTAATAACACCTATGGTAGTAGGAGCAATATGGGAATTTGAGATAAGTTAGTTTAAATTTGAGCTCCAACTTCAGGGAGGCTTACTGTTGATATACCTCAATAGTTCTCAACAGATCTTCATCTGTAGTAAATAAGTCAAGGAAACCATATATCATCAAATAATGCTTCCTGCATAGGGTTTCATGTTGTTTGAAATGACATAATGTGTGAAAATATGGTGTGCTGTCTTTGGTTATCTGCAGCATTTTTCCCCCTATGTTAGAGAATTTTATGTTTAATCCAAAAATAGTTTTGCACACTTTGGAATTAGGGGGAGATCCTTCCGTGCCTCCCCTACTTTGTCTCCCCACACACCAGGGTGGATGTGATGGTTGGTCTGGTGTGTGCATGGGAATTGATGTCGCCTCTAAGACTGGAAGCCTTAATACCATCACTTCCACTTTTTATCTCTGACAGAGTGTTTATTTTTCCTCCTGGCTGATTTTTTGACAGTATATTTTAAAAGAGGTACTCTCCTGTCTGAGATGATTCTTTTTAATGTTCTGGTAGTTAGATGCAATTATCTGTCTACAAAAGGCCAAAAAGTTGGTTTTCTTCTTCTGTTCTGTCTTACTTTCTTCCTTCTGTATTTATTTCTTTTCTCATATTGTTCATGTAAGGGTTTTTTTTGCCATATTTATTTCAGGTTTCTATACGGTGTCAATAAATTTTAAAATATAAAATTGGATTTCTTAAGAAACTATCATTTTTAAAAAATGCATGAAAAGATTCCAGTTGGATTTCTTTCCTTTAGTTTTAAAAATAAAATCATTTGAACACACACTCCTCCCTACTAGTGAAAATTTCCCTCTTTGATTCATATTATTGGAATTCATATGTGGAACTGAAAAAAAAAAAATCCCCAAACCAAGATTTATAACATTTTTCAAAATGACCTTGAATAATTCGATTTGATAACTTTATAGTCAGATAATGATTTTCCCAGTTACTACCGAGTACTGTGATTTACTCCTGTTTTTTAATACTTGAATATAGAACATGTAATTGAAAATAATATTAACCCATTAAGACCCAAGTTCTCAATTCTATATTGATGATAGAACATAGGGGTTAATAACAGACCACTCCACATCACTGAGGGGACCAGAAGCTGAGGCTATTACAAAGAAATAGTCACAGGGGATGGGGGGGGGGGGGACTAGAAGAGACAATTAAACAAAATCAGTTTCTGTTTTGAGGACTTTCCTTCTGACAGGGTGGTATTGGCAAAAGGAGGCAAAGATAAATGTATGTAACAGAATAAAAAGTCCAAGAATAAACTCAGATGTGTAGTTAACCAATTCTCTTTAGACCTATTTTTTTAAGTTTTTGCCTCACTTTCTATTCTACTGAAAAGCATAAAAATGCATCCTCAGTGTACTGAATGTTTTCTTCTCAAAATATAGTGAGTTGGGATACAAAATTTCTACTTTCTTGAACTCTACACTTTAACACTAGAGGACAAGCTATCACTATGCACTAAAAATAATATTTTCTCACCAAAATAATATGGCATATTCAACTGTTAACTTATTAAATCCTATGTGTAGATCTACAATGAATATTTTACTACAAATATACTCCTCCTGGGTGTTAGGGAACTATAACTTGGTGTAGTAGTCAAGTAGCCACTTAAGTCAATATCTTTGATGTTCATTTTGTTTTAAACTTTGTAGATATTATTTTGATTAATGGATGATTAGGTATCAGCAGTGGATTTCTTATTGGCTGATAATAATGCTTTTCTTTCCCCTTGCTAAGAAGGTCAGTCATGCAAGTCTATGACTTTAAGAAGGGGAAAATTTATCAAAAGCCAGCAGGTATATGGGGAGATAATAAAGAAGAAAAAGATCTCAGAACCATCAAAGTATCCCTGTTAGATTGTTTTAATGGCTAAGACCAGCTCTATGGAAAAGTTTTAATAAAGTTGTTTATCTTTGGTATCCCATGAGCACTTCTGTTTTTTTTTTTTATATATAAAAATAAAATCACTTTCACAGCTGTCTGAGAGACTAGATTTCACTTTATAGGGACTTATTCTCCCAGAAGAGTCAGGGCTTCTTTTTGTGTTCAATGTATGTTTGCTATCTCTCTGTTCTCACCAATGAGCTTCTGTGGTAAGCACACTTATTTCTCCATTTAATCTAAGATAAAACTAAGACATAAATGTTAAACAACTTCCTTGAAGCCTCACGGCTTAGAAATAAAAGACTAGACCTTATCATCAATTCACTTTGATGTCAGAGCCTGCTCCCTTGATCACTGCATGCTGTGACTTTCCGTGTCCTTTCATCACTAGGCTGCTTGTGTCTAAAACATATGGGCTTAATATGTAAATCATTCCTTATTACACTTGCCTTTCTTCAAAAGTGTACTCTTAATCTACAGGAATAAAAGGTGCACTCAGTCATGGCCTGGCTACTAGCGGATGTTTTTCATTCATCAGATCCTCCTTTGACTGCAAATTATTCATAAGTAGACATTTTCTCTAACCCCCACGTCTGTATTTACTAATCATTCACTCAGCTGGCACCTAAGTTGACCCTGAGAACTGAGACACTCGCAAAGGGTGCTTATGGAAAACATCTCTAATTTTAGAAATTTCTGGAATAGTAAAAATGCTGATCTGGAAACAATTCAGTATTGTCTTAACACTGATGCAGCCAATCCCGTCTTCCCACTGATTAGAATTCCAAGCCACGAAAACAGCAAAACTGAAATGGAATGTGAGATGAAAAGGTCAAAGAACTTTTCATATCTATTCCATATGTGTTAGTGTCTTATTGCTGCTGTAACAAATTCCCACAAATTTACTTGATTAAAACAACACAGGTTTATTATCTTACAATTATGAATTGCAAAAGTCTCATTGGGCTAGAATGAAGGTACTGGCAGAACTTTATACTTTCTGGAGGCTCTAGGGGAAAACCTGTTCTTCTGCCTTTTCCAGCTTCCACAGACTGCCTGTACTCTTGGCTCATGGCCCCTTCTCCATCTAAAAGTCAACAATGTGACATCTTCCAATCTCCTTTTCTGTTGGGTTCTCCAGTTTCCCTTTAATTTGCAAGGACCCCCTTGGAATATGTAGGACAATCACCCCCATCTCAAAATACTTGGTTTAATCACATCTGAAAAGTCCATTTTCTTCATGTAAGGGAACATATTCATAGGTTCTGGGGATTAGGACACAGACATCTATTATATATGTATATATACAAATATATAATTATATATGACATAAAATTATTTATATTAGAAATGCAGCTTTCCATAAGATTATATATTTAATAGTGAGGATATGTACTATTTTCTAAAATAAATTACTTCTTTAAAATGCCACAAAAATGTATCAGAGGGAAAAAAAACTATTCAGAATATAAAAGTATTTATATTCTAAATATAAAGTATTCTGAATATAAAGTATTCCCAACTGGCATGGAAAATACTCCATGGTGTGTCTAGAAAATAGGCACATGCTTTTAAGAGTTCTCCTCTTTCTCCCTTTCCCTCTTCCTCACTCTCCACTTCCCTCCCATCCATCTCTCTCTCTCTCTCTCTCTCTCTCTCACACACACACACACACACACACACACACACACCACAGAGAACGCTAAATCTTCTCTACTTATAACTAAAAGCAAAAGCACAATCATAAGGAAAATATCTGGTTCAGAATTTTTTGCTTGGTCTTAAATAGAAAATGCTCACACAAGGAGAAAAATATTTAACATGTCCAGAGAATTGCTTGAGGGATGTGAAACATCTTTCCCAGGAGAAATAATCTTATGGCTTAAACTAAATTTACGGCAGGAATTTGATGGGTTGGCTTGCCTCTCAATTGCCTTTAAGGCATAATGGGATGTGCTGAACCTGGCCGATGAGTCACAAGGCGGTTTACGTGGAACTTGCTTCTGAGAGGTGGATAAAAAGAACCTTCTTTAATGGGTGCTTTGGAAGAGTTTCTTGAATTATAACCTTAGTGGATGTTGGATTCAGGATCATTAACCACCCAAGATAAACACAGTCCATAGGAGGGAGTGTTCTCTCTGCTGTGGGTTGCAAATGAGACTAGTTGTTTATAAGAGCAGCAGTTAAATGAGAACAAAGTTAAGTAGTGATGAGTCAACTATGCGAACCTTTTTTTTTCTAAAAGTACTATGGATGAAAATATCAAATTTTAAAATTTAAAAGGTCTTAAAAAATACACATTTAATTTCAAAAAGTGAATTATATGGAGAGATTAGCAGACAGATGGATAGGATTAGATTTCCAAAACTACTTAGAAGTCGGATGGCCTTACACAAATTGCTTAACCTCACTGCGTTTTAGATTCTTTACTAAGTGAGATTCTTTACTAAGGTAGTGTACCACTTCAATGTTATGAAGATTACAGTAAACCTGAAAAAATATTTGGGCAAGCACTTGGGTGATCCTATATCAGCTTTAAAAAATACTTATAAAGCATTTATTACTATGACTGACATATGAGTTTATTATTACCAAGTGATAATTTAAGAAGTGAAATAAGTAGTAGCAAATGAAGGACCATATTTTTGGTCTTTTTTTGTCAATTGCAGAATTGTCAATATCCATTTGCAGAGTTAAATTTAATGAGTTTGGACAGATGTATATTTTTGTAAAATTACTCTTCCAATTAAGATAAAGAACATTTTCAATATGGCCACCGAGCAAGCATCCCATGTATCAGTTTCAAATATTCAGAATTGCATACTCCTGCAATGATAAAGTATATACTCCTGCATCTGGATTCCTTCAGTCAATATGGGTCTGACTTCCTTCAGTCATACATATGTCCTTAGTTTCTTCCTTTTTTACAGTGGATTAGGGTTTCATTGCACTGCATATTCCATATGACTTGTTCATTTCCTTGTTGATCAACATTTGAGTTGCTTTCTGTTTGAGCCTGAAAGGTTTTTCTTTACTCTAAATAAAACTGCTTTAGATTCTTGAACAATTTTAATAAGCATCCTTACATTTTTACTAGTTTTAAAAATTAGATCTCTTATTGTTGAGTTGTAAATGTTCTTTATATATTCCAGGTACAAGCTCTTTGTTATTTATGTACTATGCAAATAGTTTTGTGACTGGCATTTTTATTTCATCAGTCATATATTTAGAAAAGCATATTTTAAACTTTTTCATTAAATTCAGTCTATTCTTCTATATATGTATTTTTCTTTTTTGGCTCATACTTCTAGTATCCCAGCTGGAAATCTTTGGTTACCTATTCTTTTAGTTTTTTTAATATTCTTTTGTGAGAAAGCTTGTGACTTTAGTTTTACATTTAATTCTATGACTTATTTCAAGATTATATTTGTTTGTTCTGTGAGTAAGCATTGAGGTTTATTTTTTCAGACATCTTGTTGAAACCTCTCTGAATTATTCTGACACCTTTGCCAAATCCACTTGGCCTGTGTGTGTATGTGTTTACTTCTGGACTTTCAGTTCTGTTTTATTGATCTATTCCATCCCTTTGCCAAATTAATACTCTCTTTATTGATATAGCTTTATTGTAGGTCTTTAAATGAGAAAATTTAATTTTCCATCTTTGTTTCTCCTTTATAAAGTTGTTTTGATTGTTTTAGGTTATTTGCATTTCCAGGTAAGTTTTATAATCAGATTGAAAAATTTTACAAAAATACTGTTGGCATGCTTTAACTTGTGCTGAATCTGTAGATCAACTTGAGGCAAACTGAAATCTTAACTATATTGAGTTTTTTGATTCATGATCATGGATTATCTCTACATTTAGGTAAATATTCTTTTGTTTCTGTTAGCAAAGTTTTGTAGTTTTGCACTTATTCTGTTACAATCTCTTCAAGCAGTTCCTATTTTCATGCTATTTTAAACCGAATTGGATTTACTTCATATAGATTTTATTTTGGAAAAGGAAATGTTTGTATATTCATTCTGTACTCTGTGAACTTGCTAAGTTTATTTATTATTTCCAGCACCTTTCATAGATGTCTAAATAACAGTATAGTAGACCATTTTTTATAAAAGAAGATGATTTTACTTCCTTCTGATCTTTAATATCTTAATCTTTTTTTGTCTTACTGTATTGACTAGAACTTCCAGTACAATGAAGAACATAGATGACAAGTGTGAACTCCTTAGCCTTGCTTTCAATCCTGGCAAAAAAGCATGGAATCTTCCATTACTATCTATAATGTCAGCTGTAACTTTTTTTGTTGTTGATTTCTTTACTGGTGTAGGAGGAAACTCTTTTCTGTTTGGTTTTTCTCTAACATTTTATCATGGGTAATGATTTTTAATTTTTTTTACAAATATTTAGGTGATTATGTTTTTCCTTACACTTTGATCATTAGAGTGATTGATTGATTGAATGTGTTAAACGAACGTGGCATACCAGGGATAAAACTGGCATTGTCACTGTAGATTACTCTGTTAATATGTAATTAAATTATATTTGCTAATTGGTTTGTAAAGAATCTTTGCATGCATACTCATGTGAGATGTTATTTTTTTATTTTTCTTCTTTTTTTTTTCGGTACCAGGGATTGAGCCAGTGATGCTCAATCACATCCCCAGCCCTTTTTTACTTCTTATGTTGAGACAGAGTCTTGCTAAGTTGCTAAGAGCTTTGCTAAATTGCTGAGGATGGCTTCAAACTTGTGATCATCCTGCCTCAGCCTCCTGAGCTGCTGGGATTATAGGAGTGTGACACCACTCCTGGCTTATGGGTTATCTCTTTGATAAATCAGAAAATGAGAAAAAAATATTCATAGAAATAGAGAGAAGTCAGGATTGTGTAATTATTACTGTAATATTACCACATTGCAAGAATGTTGTGTGACTTTCCCCACAGATTTTAAGTACCTTCATGGGTAAGATTCTTTTACTTATCCCACAACTTAGTTGCGAGTCTAGTTACAATTTGATAGATTAAGTTTTTGTTTGGTAATATAAACTTCTACCTCCCCCATCCAAAGAGCATTACTTCCTGCCCATTAACAGTGAGCTTGGTCATGTGACTGACATTAACCAATGGAACATGTGGGCATGTGGGGAGGTATGAAGCTTTAAACCATTTTTCTTTTCTTTTTTTTTTTTTTGAGTGCTGGGGAACCAAACCCAGGGCGTTGTGCTTACAAGGCAAGCACTCTACCGACTGAGCTATCTCCCCAGACCCTTTAAATCATTTTTGATTCAAGGTCTTAAGAAACAGCATTTCTTGGCTTGCTCCCTTAAAGTTTCCAACCTCTATCATGGCAGAATATACCTTAGATAGCTGCTACTCCCCCACCCTTGTCTCAAAAATGGGACCCAGAAAGAAAACTTGACTTTGACTTTTATCCTAGAAGAGAGTTGGCCCAGGTAACATGGAGACTAGTAAATAAGGAATAGTATTTACTCATGTATGGCACAAATATTTTTGTATTCTTATGTGCAAAAAAAATTGACTTAGAGACTTAAGGCACTTAAAAATGAATAAATTTATAAGTGAAGTTTCTGCTTATGATTAATTTTGTCTTAGCAATTCCCATTGGGCCAACTCTTTCAAGGATAACAACTTTAAACTCTGGACAAAATATAAGAAAACAATTGTTTTAGAGACCAAACAAAAGTAAGCAGATATTGGGAGCTGGGACATGAAGTAAAATAAGCTCATTATATATGAAAAGGTAAGAAATGTCAGCAAAGAAATAAAACAATTTTTAAAATATCAATAATAATTCTAAAATTAAGGTACAGATGAATGGATAAATAAACTGTGGTATATATATAAAGTGGAATATTACTCAGTGAAAAAGAAGAATAAAAATATGGCATTCGCTGGTAAATGGTGAAGTTGGAAAATATCATGTTAAGCGAAATAACCCAAGCCCCAAAAACCAAAGGCCAAATGTTTTCTCTGATAAGTGGATGACAATATATAATGGGGGTGGGGGTGGAAGAGAAGAATGAAGGAACTTTGGATGGTGTAGAGGAAAATGGGGTAGGAGGGAGTGGGGAATGGAAAAAGAATAGAATGAAACAGTATTACCCTATGTATGTATATGATTACATGAATGGTAAGAATCTACATTGTGTACAACCATAGAAATGAAATGTTGTACCCCATTTGTGTACACACACACACACACACACACACACACCAACAGAGGCTGAGTTCATCAACAATTTGGAAATAAATGACAAAAGATTTAGTAAAACTAATGGTAGGTGAATGTGTTAGAGAAAACATAAAGAGATACGCAAGGAGTCTCAAGGAATTGGGAACAATATCATGAACTTGAACACATATGTAATTAAGATCCTAGAAATAGGAAAGTGTGTTAAAATATTTGAAAAAATAGTAGTTGAAAAGTCCCCTTGGGCCGGGGCTGCGGCTCAGTGGGAGAGCACTTGCCTAGCATATGTGAGGCATGGAGTGCAATTCTCAGCACTACATATAAATAAATAAAATAAAGGTTCATTGACAACTAAAAAAATTAAAAAGAAAAAAGTCCCCTTATTGATGGAACCCTTGTTTATCTTGAAGAAGCTCAGAAAATTTCAAGTAGGATAATATCAAAGAAAACAAACCACGTGATATTTGTTGGAAATCAAACATAAAGTTAAAACCATGGTAACAGCCACCAAAATGATATTTAGCATTCAGAAGAACAATGAGTTGGAATTCCATTGTCTTTGCATCAGAAACAATGGAACTAGAAGACGACCATAAAATAACTTTAAGATACTGAAACAAGAGAACTATCAATCCAGAATTCTATATGCAGTGAAAATCTATTTCAAGAATGATGGCACAATGAAAGTGTTTTCAGATAAAAGAAAACTCAGAAATTCATCACTAGCAGACTTACGCTAACAAAATGCAAAAGGAAGTGGCATAGCATGAAGAATTATAGAAAACAGAATGCTAAAATTTAGGAAAGAAATGAAAAACACTAGAAATGATTATTTGAGAGACTTACGCAGAATAGCAACAATAAAAAAATAAGTAACAGAGATAAAGATCTTGGATGGGAATAATGAACAATTTTTTTCTTAAATGAGAGAATTTGAATCTATGGAGATATATATATATATAAAAAGACAGAATGACAGATCCTATTTTAAAGTAAAAATGTAGCTATCAAGGCAGATACAGTTAATTCTTACAATTCATGGTATTTATATTCTCCAAGGTCAAGGTCACTTCAAACATTGACTTAGCAAATATGGAACCATGGCCCCTAGGAGAAACATAGGACTAGGTTCCTGGGAAGCTTTGCTCACATATTTCCTCAAACTTCCTAAAACTTTATTTTATGTTTTTTTTTTTTTTTTTTCACATTTAAAGACACCTCAGATAACATGTATTTGTTATGAATAATTAATTTTGTGATTTTAAAAATTATTTAAAACCAGGAACTTTGAAGATTATTTTTCTTAGATAAGTTCCTTGAACAAAGTCCTTGTAAAGGAAGCCAGTCTCACCAATGTCAAAGGTTACTATGGGTTTCCACATAAACCTTTTGCATAAGGCAAGTAATTTAAAATGTTTTCTGCAACCTCCTGGTCTGTAGAACCTCTTACCTCCATGCTTAGTTATTTGGCACCTTCTGAAACACATGAGGTAGAAAGCACTAGCCGAGAGGACTATAACACTTCCCGGCCCAGGTGTACGTAATCATTTCTTTATGCTTCACCATCACCACAATGTTGTTCACTATATTATTTGTCTTTTCACAAATCCATACTTTTCGTTGCTTCTCCGGCTTTTCCATAGCTTTATCACATACTATAAATGTTATTTTTGCACTTTCCACAGAGGTCTCTCCTAGAGATTGGCAAATTTTCTCTTCATTTGTCTGGTTGTATGGTCTCATTGATTCATTAACATTGAACTCACAGCCAAAAGTACCGTAACTCATGCCTGAACAAAGCATTTCCCACACAGTCATTATCCATTACATCTCGGATGCAATGATGAACATTTTTTTCTTAAATGAGAAAATTTAAATCTACGGTGAAAACTATGTAAAATAAAGACAGAACCATAGATACTATTTTAAAGTAAAAATGTAGCTATCAAGATACAGCCTTTGGTACTTTTAAAGTATCATATGTAGCTATCCGAGATACAGCCTTCCTGTATTTTAGAACACTAGACAGTATTAGTTGGCCTGCCATAACAAAAATAAATAAATAAAACACAGACAAGATGGTTGAAACAACAGAAATTGATTTGCTCACCGTTCTGGAGATTGGAAAGTTAAGGTTCTTGTGGGATCAGTTTCCAGGGAGGCCTCTATTCCTGATGCCGATGGTTAACTTCTCTGTGTCCTCACATGGTGGACATAGAAAGAGAGAGAGAGAGAGAGTGAGAGATAGAGAGTGAGCTATTAATCTCTGGTGACTCTTCCCCTTTTATAAGCACATAAGTATTATCAGATTATGGGTCCAAACTTATGATTTCATTTAACTGTAATCACCTCTAGAAGGTTCTGTGTCTAATACAGTCACATAAGGGGGTGGGTAGGACTTCAATATATGAATTTTGGAGGGATACATTTTAAGACAAGGCACAATGCTTTAGTAGTGAATTTGTGAGCCATTTTAAATATAAACATTGTCAACGACAACAACACAACAAAAAGCAACCATAAAAACAAGGGAAATGTCAAAATAAATAGCCTAGTAAAGAGACACTTGTTTGCAAAAGCTGAAATAGAAGGCAGAGCACCACCTTGTTAGACCATAGTTGACAACATCAGAATATGTGCAACTCAAATATTTTGCAGCTCTGCACCCATCTGCACTTAACTGCGAAAGCTCTGAATGTATCAATTTGTGAGTTACAAATAAATTTTAGCAAGAAGGCAAATTGGCAATTATAGACTCCATGAATAATGAGGAGGGTCAACTATATTTGTATTTGTTTCTCAGAAACTCTCATTTCCTTGTTGGCAAATCTAGATTGGAGGAGAATTTATGATCTGAATCAGTGAAGAAAAATATGGTGAATTATTTAGGTAAGTTCATGGTTAGTGGTGTTGCTAGTATATTCTGGTTCATTCTTTATATTCATAGACTTTTAAGTGGAAGAACAAAAAATAACAATAGTAACACAACTGCTTATGTGGTACCTATTATGTATAATCCCTTGTTCAAAGTGCGTGACCATTAATCTGCACAAGAACTCTATGAAGTAGGCACTTCATAGAGTGCTTGCTTATTTTATACATCAGGAAGATAAAGCACTAAAAGTTTTAGCAATATTACATTATTAAAACATGTCAGGATACTTTTTCTCAAAGTCATAATAAAAATAGCATATAGTATGTGTGCATTCATAAGTAACCATCACCTTTTTCAATGTGTTTATTTTTCCAAAATTATAAAGAAGAAAACCAAGTGCATGTGTTATATACACACATGTGCACAGTATTCACTCATGCATATGAACAGGGATAGTACCATTCAAGTTTAATTGCTTATTTCATGGTGCAATTTTGTAATAACCATATCTTTTTCCAGAAATTTTAAACAAATCTGGGCATGTGAAGCATATTTGGTGGAAATGAAGAAAGCAAGAATACAGTTTAATTGTGATTAATCATAGGGAAGATAATGCATGAGTGGGCTTAAAGATTCAGTGGGAAGAGGAAATCCGAGAAGTGAAGTCCTATACACCTTGGAATGAAATGTGTTTCTAGTATATGAGTGGGCAGGTTTTCCTTAATAAATACTATGTCATACTGAGCATCCTATTCCTTTTTAAAAGCTTTTACAACTTAGTGGTATTTTTCTACTCCAGAACACAACTTAGTCTGTCAACAACAGTTTTAGTTTTACAGATTTAAAAAAGTATTTGATTCAATTTAGAGAGAATTGATTGTGAGGTGTAGATTTTTAATGTTTAATATGTTTGTTAGAAATTGGTGGAAAAAATCCTAAATAAATTAGGCTCACACATGGATATGATCAAAAGGTCAGTATTTGAATGAATATTTATTTGAAACTTTCCCAACTATAAGTCTAATCACATAAACTATAGTTTTTTTTATTTACTTAGGAGATAAAAGATAAAAGTCTAGGATGAAATTAAAGGAGTCTCAGTATAGACCAGTAGTTCTCCAATCAAGATGCGTATTGCGGCCATCCTTAGGTTTCTGAAGAAATACCATCACCATGTTACCATCATTAGAATCTAGTGTGTGACCTGTGATCGGTGTTGAAAGCTTCTCTGGAACTTTTAATAAAAGATGGGGAGTCTAGACTATGTCTGTACTGTGTAGCTAACTAATCCAAATCTCAGTTATCATTTATCAACATCATCTAGAGAAATCCTAACCTTTATTGTGTAAATTTCTTCAATCATGTCAACTTTGTCATTTTTGTTGTAACAAATTATTAGATTAAATGACACCTTTGTTGATATTTCAGACTACTTATTTCTACCATTCATTTGAAAGAAACATATAGTAGATTAGTCATTGGGGAATAGAGGGAAAGTCATTGGGGAATAGGAAAAGGAATAACAGTAGAATAAATATGATATAATTTTCCCATGTACATATATGAAAACAAATCCTACTATCATGTACATCCATAGCATGAGATCCTAACTGGAATAAGATATATTCCATGCTTATATAATTATATCAGAATGGACTCTGCTATCATATATAACTGGAAAGAACCAATTAAAAGAAAAAAGAAATGCAAATGCTTGACTCTGTGTCATACGTGGACTCTGTTAAAGAGTGGAGCTCTGCTTAAGCCATCTGGAAGCAACAGAGGTATAAATGGAGTTGACCTTAATCTATCAGTACTCATGGCTCAGAGTTTAGAGAAAGTAGTTATGGTGAACTTCTAAGATTCCTTTGAATCAGGGATTACCACTGCCATTTCCATCTAATTTACAGCAAGCCTGTAGAAAGTCCATTTAATCTTTTAAAGTGTAGTGCCTTAACACATTGTGTATCCTAGAACAAATAATATTTGGAATAAGTTCAGAACTTGAGGTTGCACCTATATTTTCAGGGGCATGCATAACTTGCATGTGACTGCCTGGGACAACTTTGGAACTTCATGACTAGACTATTAAACTATATTAAAAGTAGAGCAATGTTCTTTTCAATCCTTTGGTGTAACTTCTCAAGGGAAAATAGAATATCGCAGCAAAAATGACAGCTTCATTTCTGCTTCTTCATCCATTATTCGCCTTCAGTGCCTGTCACATGGATTCTAATTAGGTCTTCCTGTGAGGCTCTGATCCTTGGAGACACATTGGTTTATTTTTTTCTGGCCTGTATGTATCACCAAGCAGACATGAAAGATGATTCTGTCCTCCTTCTCTCAGACCTACTTTCTTTTCACATCTTTAGAAAATAATGTCTTTGCTTTTGCTAGGTATATTCCATCGGTACCACTGGTAATTATGTACTCTGGGATGTTTGTATATCAGTGAGGGTGGCATCTGCTTGTTTTCCACTGTATTTACTAATTGTATAAATAATTCCTTTAAAAGGAGTAAGCAACTTCTCCTATTGTAGGTTTCTATGTGTGGCTGGTCTGAGATTACAATGATCAAAAAGAAAAAAAGTGCACTAACATAGTAGTTCATAGGTTTGTTTGACAAGAGAAGATTGTACATGGAGGCAGAGTCTCATAAGAAATAACTTGTATTCTCAGAGGTTGTAGTATGTGTGTATAACAATGTTGACTCTGTTCTAGTTCAAACCACTCACTTGATTTCCAAGTGTCACTGAAAAGCTATTTATGCAGAGCTTTGTTCACTATATTAAATTTAACAATATCTAAGGCAACAAGTAATACTAATAAAATTTGGTTTTTGTATCCCAAGTATTCTGTCATTGAGAAGAAATCCCTAAATTAAAATGAAGTTTTTCACATCATTAAAAGTAGGTAGGGCATATGTTCAGACTGGAAACTTGCAATGAGGGACACTTTCAGACTTTCTTCTATATTATCAGTACTTGATGTTAGAAATAATATATAGTCTTTCATAAATAATCATCTCATTAAGTTTCTGAGGTCATAATTTGCTATGTTTGATTTAGACTACATTTCCCTATCTAGACTCCCTTTATGTTAAGTTGTGTAGAGTTGGTAGGATATAGTGAGGTTTGTGTTTCTACAATGAAATATCTGAGGCAACTAATTTGATGAAAAGAAAAAGGTTTACTTAGCTCACAGTGTTGAAGGTTCAAGTTTAAGATCTGGCGGCTCCATTGTTTTGGGTCTGTTGAGGGCAGCAGTTGGCAATTGCGAGACAGTTTGTTGGAGCAATTATGATTGTGTCCCAAACTGGAGTAGAGAGAGAGAAGAGGAAGAGACCCAGAGTTCTGCAATCCCCTTTGAGGACTTTGCACATGCTAGGCAAGACTTCTCCTATTGGACTGCATCCCCAGTCCATTTAAAAAAATTTTATCTTGAGACAGTCTCACTAAACTGCCCAGGCTGTCCGTGAACATGCAATCTTCCTGCCTCATTCTCCTGAGTAGCTGGGATTACAGGTATGTGTCACTGTGCATGGCTTGCAAACTATATTTATAGCATTACATCTTTCGAAACATGCAAGGTCAAAATTTCTATGGTGATAATTATCACTCCTATAGTGATAATTTCTGCAGTTTTCAGGAATTTCTGAAAATTTCCCTAAGAAATATGTCACTTACTCATTCCTGAAACAAGACTCATTTTAGTTCAAGGACCTTGCTAGAGAATTTTAACAATAAACATGATACACTCTCTTTAACTACTTGTTCCTCAAAAACTTTATAACATTAAAATATGGAAAGGTTGGAACCTTTTAAAAATTCAGATCTAGTAAACTGAGTGGAGATTATATGTCAGCTATGTTGTAATCTGATTTTGAATAATTTGTTTAACATTAATCATCTAGCCCACATCATGTCCCTTCAAATAATTCAAATAAATTGATTGAGTACAGTTGGACTTTAAGAAACTAGTATCCTGACTCACAGGTGATGCTTCCAGTTTATTTGTTTTTGTGATTTGAGTTGAAGCAGGGAACATTTCTGTTGTGAGGACTCTCAGTTTGCTCCCACATGCTTTAAAAATTCCACAGCCAACATTCTATTAGAGAAAAGTTCCAGTTGAAAGAAAAGTGCTTCCACTGTCTCTTCTTCGAGTAAGAAATATCTGTGGTCTCTTATCTGTTGCATTTTAAATTTAAAACTAAAACAGCACTCTCTTATATACAAAATGATTAACATATTTAAAATCCTGTAAGGCAGAAATTGTAAGGGAAAGACATTCAATAGAACAGACATTCATATAGAACAGAAGTATTATCTTGTTGATTCATTTAATATAGCACTTAGACCAACAAAACATGAAAAGTTGCCAACAATTTATTGGTATTACAGAATTAAATCTTTCTTTCATTAGCTAAGAATATTTGCATATTGCACTATGTTTCTTTCCTATGAGAGTGGTATTACATCATTTCAGTTATGAAAATAGTGGAATACTGCTTATCACTGGAAATTGCTATGTTCCCAATTAGCAATAATAATTTAGCTCATGTAGCTAAGAGATAAATGACTTAAGTATATACATATATATCAAAGGGATGATCCTGACAGACTAGTGAACATGTGTAGTCTGTAATTTAGGCAATCTCTGAGATTCCACCTATTTATGTGGGACATGTCCCAAAATTAGGACATTCTGAGGGTAGTATAAGGCTAAGAAACTCCTTAATGTGAACCAAAGAATCACAAGAACATTTGCAAATCTAATATTAGTCTTGGAACGTTTTGACTTGGACAAGCCATGTTCTGTTCTTTATCTACCTTTCCTTATTTTTCTTAAAGGATAAATGGATTTTGAACCCAGAGAGCTGAGATTTTTTTTTTTTTTTTATGGTTCTACCACTAGATAATAGTAATACCAATTGTCCACTATTTGTCATGGAGCAAGTGACAGTACTAAGTTCTTTAAATGCATTGACATGCTTAATCCTCAAAATAATCTGATGTATTCCTGGTACCTAGAACAGTGCCTGTCACCAAGTAATCATGTAATAGATTAAGAAATGAATGTGCAAGTCTGAGAAGGAGCTATATAATGTTTGCTTTGCAAATGGGCATGAAGAGACTAAAAAAAAAAAATGGAAGAACTTGTTTAGGCTTATACCATCAGCAAGAAGGAGAAGCAGGAGTTCTGTCTAGTTGATTCCCAAATTCGTGCTTTGATCCTTCATGCAAATAGCTTCTTCTAAATTTTTGGACCCTTAGTTTATTATTAGGAAAACAAAGATATTTGCCACGTGATCTCAAAGATCTTTTCCAAATTAAAAAAAAAAAAAAAATCCATGACTAACCTTTGGAAAAGTAACATCAAAAATAGATTTGAGAAAGTAGGTATGGAAGCCAAGAGGTGATGAATTGTCTTATACTCTGGAAAAGCTGGCATTTTAGCTGGGTTTGTTGCTGACTGTACAGGATGAACCTCACTCAGTTCTTTCCTTCTATATATTCTCTTGCCTGTATTTCTGAAACCCAAACAACTCTGAAAACCAAAACTTCTGAAACTTATTTGGCTGTAAGACCTGTCCTGACTTGAATTTCTTTTAGTGAAAACACTAACCTGAATTGACGTGAGACAATTTCTAGTGTTCATCATATGTGTAAACCTTTGTTTTGCTGTCCAAATACTAATGTTTAAAGTCATAAGGCACTACATCCTGTCTTTGGAGAGGAGAGAGAATGTCAATGAATTATACAATTTATGCAATATGTACTTTCCTATAAACCTAAGAAATTATAAATTATAAATAAAGTACAACTGTCCAGAAGATCTAGGGACAAAGGACAGTGAACTTGCTCATACTTAATGAGCACATTATGGTCACTGTTGGGGAAAGAGAGCTGAAGATGAACATTTATATTAAGAGCACAGATTTTAAGATGACATGCCATTCACTAATGCAATTTAGTTTTCTTATTTGTAAGAAGAAGCACCACCAGATATCAAAAAATATTTCAGATGGGAATGCTACCAGACAGGATGGTATGCCATTCTATGATATGGTCTGTGATTGAACCCAGGGACTTTTAAGCACTGAATCTCATCCTGAACCCAATTTTTATTTTTTATTTTGAGACAGGGTCTCTCTAAGTTGCTTAGGACCCTGCTAAATTTCTGAGGCTGGCCTCGAACTTGCAATCTTCCTGCATCAGTCTCCCTAGACACTGGGATTACAAGTGTGTACCACCATTTCTGGCTTAGTCTGTGATTCTTGAACGCAAAAATAGAAGGCAAAAAGTCTGGAAGTGGAGTTCATTCTAGAAACTGCTTAAACAGCATAAAACTATAGTCACCCTCCCAAATTCTTCAATATACATCTAGTTATTCTTTGACACTCCTACATTCCGTTTTGTTTTGTTTTTCACTTATATTTTTCTCATCTCTATCCTAGATTTAGAGCCATCAGGGCACTTTGAGGTAACATAAAGAAGAAAGAAAAAAGAAACAATACCTTATACCCACATGGTACCTCCTGGTTTGAATAGATTTTTATTGGCATTATTATTGAAGAATCATATAAGACAATAGAGAAGAAAAGGAAGGGGTAATTATAGTCCCATTGACCAGACTGAGAAACTTAGAATCCTACATTTAAGAGACTGGCATTGTCAGGCAGCTATTTAGAGATGGTAGAGGGCCTAGGTCCTAGAATTCAGAATGTTAGCTATGGAAATTTGTCACTATATGGAATAACTTTGCACCTGAACTTCTATCATTTGACTAGGGGTTACCCTTAGGATATTTCTCTTTTTAAATAGATGTTATGTAAAAACCATGCCCAATTTTCCACAAATATCATGGAAACAAATAATAGAAAAATTATGTAAAACGATAGTGGAGGAGTATGACTCAGATTTCCTGCCTGCTTTCCAAATTATTTTCCTAGTCTATTCAAAATACAGGACAGACTTCCTAAAATGGCACTGTTAAAATACTTTTTTTTTTTTTTGAGAATCTGGCAACTGGCCAAGAATTCATTTTGATACTGCTGGAACTAATGCTGTACTTTATAAAGTGGGTCACAGCATGCTTCAGAGATGTCTTAAAGATGCTGCGGGCTTTCGCTAGGATGATTGGAGCTGTTTGGGGATCTGGCTGACTTCAGTGTTCCCTTGGCAGCCTTCACCTGGGCATTCACAGCAGTCAGGCTCCTAGGTGATTGCATGTCTGTGATGCTGGGACTCTAGTATTTAACTCCTTTTCATCTTCCCTTACAAATCATTGGTCTTCTTCCTTATTCATTTTTATTGACAATGGAAAAATGTAGCAATGTCAGTAACTTTTAATTAGGGGTATTCTATAAACTGAATTGATTCTCCCCAAATTCATGTCAAAGCCCTATAACACCACTCCTATTGTGTGATGGTATTTGGAGATGGGCCCTTGGGAAGAGAAATTGGTTTCGATGAGGTCTTGAGGGTAGGGCCTTTGTGATGACATTAGCGTTCTCATAATAGAAGACACTGGAGAGTTTGCTCTAGCTTTTCCCACTGTCTCTATGAGGACAGAAGGAGACCATTTGCAAGCCAGGAAGAAAACCCTTGCCAGAACCCAACCATGCCAGTACTTATGGGAAGCCACCCATGGCCTGTATGAGAACTAACTGTAGCTGGGCCATTAACCAGGGAAATCTGGTCTTAGGAAATCTCGGTTATTAATAACTGATTGAGATTGCCTCAGTCAAGTGGTTACACTGCGTTAGCTCACTGGTGAAGTTTAAATGCAGGTCCTGGGTGTGGGAATGACCTGCTAGGGCCAAATGGCTTGTTTAACTCCACCCCTTATCCTGTTTTTCACAGAAGAAGCTCCTACCAGCTCCCTTTTGATCTGTACCACTACAAATAAACCAAGCATGGCTCCGTCCTTTGTTAGAGCCAGACCCTCATGGATGGCTCAGTCGATCATGTCCCTGCTTCAAAGATAATTCTGTCTTCTGTTGTTATTCCTGATAAATAATTTCATTAGCCTTTTATTTTGCAGCCAGCCCCTCCCTTCTACAGAAGCTCTTTCCCTAGCCCATGTGGGACATGGGGGGATAAACACTCTGATCTCAGTCTCCAAAACTGCAAGATGAAATGTTTCTGTTGTTTAAACCACTCAGTCTATGGTTCTTTTGTTATAGCATCTTGAGCTAGTAAGACACAATACTGTGCTTCCACCTCAATAGAATCACTGACAAAAATGCCCTTATATTTCTTGAAATGCAAAATGTATTAGAATGAGTTATTCATTAAGCACTTAACTCTAATGATATGTGTTTGTAGGTATAATAAAAAATAACATGGCATAGTTGAAAATGAACATGTCAATTAATTGAAAGTATAAGAAATGTAACTGACAGCCATGGTCATCTAGTTAATTTTGTGTTATGGAAGAATGACTTAAAATGTCTTATAAAACAACTTCTTGGATTCTTCCAAGTTACATGATCTTTTTTCAGGTAGTCAAATCAAAGTCCAACTTGCTCTTTGTCATTCTTCCTTTATCCTTCCTAAGCAGACAACAGGTTTGGGGAGTTATCTGTGTCCTCACTGGAAGACCATGATCTCTGAGTCTGCTCTTGAGCATATAGATGCTTTTTGTTTTGCCTTATCACTAAATGTCTTGTAAACATTTACTGCTAAAATACATGGCAAGAGTGGACTTGTTCCTCAGTGGTCAATAGGTCTGGGTCAGTTAGTGACTTCCTGATGTACTGTTTCAGTTTCTGCTGTGTTTTCTAGTTTCCATCTGTGGTTCACTCACTGCTCACACACAACAATCCCATTATAGACTTTTTACTTCAAATTTCAAAAGAGGCCTCCTGGAGAGTACAAGCCTGCCTTCATTTTGCTCAATGTAATGGGGTACTAGAAACCAATATGAAGAGGGACTGACAAAGGGGAGGAGATTGGCAGTGGTCAGGTTAAAGAATTTCTAAGATGACTGTATACTGAATTACTGTTACACAACCCTAAAAAATGAAATGTCATCCAGAAATAGATGTTTTGGAAACCTCTTATCAACCATGTTCAATAAGCCCTAAGCAATTTCTAAAGAAGATAAAATAATCCATGCCTTTATAAAACATCATTTTGAGCTGAAGTCTCTTATTTTGAGTTGTACAAACTCAAATAGGACAATGGGTTCATTTGGTCATTTATGAATAAAATCTGTCTAGAATCTTAAAATAATACTTTATGAGGTTTTCCTAAAATATAAAGATAATATTAATTGAAATATCACTTAGGTTTGTTAATGTGACTAAAATATCTAGGTGTGTGCTCTAATTTTCTAAATTTCCTTTTCTTGATTTCTGGTAATTTACTCCAGATATATATGGAGATGTTATGTAATATTATATATGTATGTATATATATATATGTATATATTAAATTTCAGGTTACCTATTTTAATAATACTTAAAGGGTGATCTGCATTTTTCTTTCCTCTTTTAGTCTAATTTTGATCAATATTTTATCTGTTGACACAATGGAATACTACAGAGCCATAATAAAGAATGAAATCCTGTCATTTGTGAAAACATGGATGGAACCGGAAATCACTACATTAAGTGAAATAAGCCAGGCAGAGAAAGACTAATGCCATATGATGTCACTGAAATATGGAATTTTAAAAAGTTGATCTCAGAGAAGTAGAGTGGAATGATAGTTGTTAGCATTTGAGGAAGAGTGTGGGAAAAAGGATGGGGGAAATTTTGTCAACAGACTCTGAGTCACAGTTAGATAGTGTCAGAAATTCTGGGGTAGGATTGCAACATAGGGCAGCTGCAGATAACAATAATGTACTATACATTTCAGAAAGAGAAGACATAATTTTGAAAGTTTTCACTGTAATGAAATGAATTGTTTAAGGAGATAAGTTTAAACTGATTTAAATGTTTTATAGTGCATACATGTATTAAAACAGTACACAGGTACCTCAGTAGTATGTACATTTTTATGTATCAGTTAAAATTTTTTATCTGTTGAAAGTATCTATTTGCCAAAACAAAAACAGAAACCAATCAACCAAACAAATAAACAAAAAGACTTTGCCTCAATAAGAAATATCAGAGCTGGAATAAATCCAGAGATATTTTCAGTCCAATATTTGTGGATGAAACTAGAACCGTGATACTGAGTGAATGGTCTATTGTCAATTAGACACTAGCAGAAAAGACATTAGATCAAGGTTTCTTAAATCTTTGTCCCATGTTGTTACCTTACAATCTGAAGGTCATTTTGAAAAAATTTACAGATATTAGTACATAATTTTCAGAATAAACATCACGTTTTGTGTTTGAAAATTGCTATACATTTTAACTCATTCCTCTGTCGTTGAGTATTATGTGTCAGATACCATGCAAAGCACTTGTCACAGATTTAACTCATTTACTTCTCAGAGCAATCAAGAGTAATAGCATCACTACTGTGCTCTTTATCAGATAGATGAGGAATCAGAGGAACAAGCAGTTGAAGTTACATACCCCAAGTTATATTGTAGGTGCATGGTAAAGCAGGATTTGAGCTCAGACTGCCAGCTCCAAAGCATGTTGAGTGCTGTGCTGTTCTCTTAAGACCCCCTAGGTAGTCACAGAAACCTAACTTGTTTGCTCTGATACTGAAAACACTGAAAATTATGACATTCATGTATTCCTTTTCTATACTACTCTGAACAAACATAGCAACACATTTGTGATTCATCGTTACCAAATTAAGATATTATTTTTCCATGCTAAACGTTTATAATAAATAGAAATAATAATAATCAAATAAACAAAATAACCCACTGCAAGTTACTCTGCTAGACAGCTAGGAAAATGCAAGTTTATTATTCATGGATGTGGGGGCTGAGAGCAATCCAGCTGCACATACTCAAAAAGTCTAAGTATATCCAAGCGCTAAGTTCTATGCGATGGAAAGTATAAACAAGGTTTATTGGTAGAGGAGCAGAGCAGTCTGGGATAGTTCAGAGGCTTGTCAGGAGGTAGGGGCTGGATAGTCATTGCCTCAAAACAATGTGAGTTACCTAGACATTAAATTCTGATGATTTTTCCATTTTTTCAAGGTAAGAATTTATACCACACAACTAGCCCTTCCCCTGCCAAAAAAACACACTGGTTATCTCAGATAAAAAGTCAATGAAATTGCTCAGTGTGTTGCATAAAGAGAGGCTTATCAAATGAGCATTTTATTTTCTTGTTGAATCACTTGTGATAAAGTTCTGAATTTCTACTCTTTAAAACCTGGAACTGTTGGCAAGTATCCTTGTAGATAAAGAAGACAATTAAATTATTATATGAGTGTTAACTATGCCAGATCAAAAAAAGAGATCTCATGTTTTACTAAAAAGAAACAGTTTGTGGTATATTTTCAAGTCACTTATAGATATTTATTTGGTAAAGCAATTAAATTTACAATATTTTATTTGCCAGGTTGATGTAAAAATGGATTTTTATAAATTATTTTTCTATCAATTTTTTTCTTGCTAAGACAGTCTAAAAAATAGCAAAATGATGTAGATGAAAAATATAAAAGGATAAATAAGATATTCTTTATGGTAAAATTAGCCTCTCTAAATTCCCATTATGAGATTTCCAAAGGTAATTTTATTCTTCATTTAAGCAATTGATGCATACTTAGAACATTGGGATAAATTTGGAAATTCAGTGGCATTCATAGGCAAGAATATTTTATTTTATTTTTTTCTTTAAATTAAGCTAAAATCAGATTTAAATTCTACATTCCTAGGTCTCTGTGTAGAACTAATGCTTTAGTCCAAATTTTATTTTAAAATTTGTAAAAGATATTTTAATTCAATCTTTGAAAACAAACAATTTCCAGTTTGAATAATGTGATGTTAATTAAATTACAATTGATTAAGTCAGGCAACATTACATATTTGCTAGTGCTTCAATTTAAGTCAGGAGAGGAATGGATATGCTTTAGCATTCAAATGCCACCATCCTGTTTAAATTCATTGCTGTTCTGTGGAAAGAGAAACAACAGAAGCAGCTGTCTTCTTCCTCCACATTTAGCAGAGAATTCAATAACTCTCAGAGTAGGCAGGATTGGATACTCACTGTCAAACACAGTTGCCCGATTCCGTGCAGAAGATTTTTTTTTAGTATTCCGCTTTAGAATACTAAAAGGGTGAAACATGTAAAATATGCAAACGTTTCATTTGCAAGTCATAATGAGAATATAGGACTCAGACAGGTTCCACTTAGCATTGCACCATTATTGGTTGAGCTCAAGGCATTTACTGAAGATATGACTGTTATTAATATCCAAACCAGAATTTACTAACAAAAATAAGTTTCTAATCATAGTATTTATTTTTCATTGGTGAGGAATTTTTTCCTAATCTTTTCATCTTCGTTAATTGGATACTCTGGATTCTCTTTTAGATTATACCGACAGTCTGACTACATTAGTCTTCTAGATAGGGTAAAGTAGATTATGCAGTTAAACCTTCAGCAGTACTAGCCCAAGAGCATGCTTAAAAATATTACTTTAGAAATATCCTGACAGTCATAACTTCAGGGCAATTTGGGAACTATTTTCAGCTCTGATCCAATCTGAAAATTAGCCTTTTTAACCCAGAGTTAAATTTTTAGAAAACTTCTTACCAGTGTAAAATGGGTCAGAAAACAGAGACAGCAAAGAGAGGGGGCCTGTCGAGATAAAATAGGGATTTTATATTGTACTATGTCAATAGCCCAGTACAAATTTTTTTAAAGATGGATAATCATATAAAGTATAATTATTTTCCTGGCACTTACTATTCTTTCCTTTTTTGTGATTTTGAAGTTTATTTGAACTGATGAATAAAAACATAAACACGGTACATATTAATGGAACACCATGCTGTGAGGTATATTTGTACATTATATAGCATCTAAATCAGCTAAGCACATCTTTTTATTGAAACATTTGCTATTTCTTTGTTAAAGAACTTGAAACTTCTTAAAAGTTTGTTGGAAATACTTAAAGTCCTTTCTTTTAACTTTGAAAGACATAGTACATTATCATTACTTATAGTCACCTTACTATGCAATGAATAACTTAGTCATCATTTTCTTTCTCCATTATTTAACTGGACACAAAATAATGTTAAAAAGTACTATAAAATATTAAATTTCGAATCTTTCTAATTTGAACTATGTCTTTTTCTTTTTCTTAGTACTGAGTATTGAACCCAGGGAGACTTAACCACTGAGCCACATCCCCAATTACTTAGGGCCTCACTAAATTGCTGAGGCTGGCTTTGAACTTGTGATTCTCCTGCCTCAGACCCCGGAGCTGCTGGGATTATGGACAAGCACTACCATGCCCGGCTTGAACTATATCTTGAGAGGCTTTAATGAATGCAGTTTGGTGGGTCTGAATTATCTGCACACTTTTCAAACTTTTTACAGAAGCTTAGCCTGGGTGATGGTAAAGGGGAGAAAGAATGATTGTGCAATTGCTATTCTTTGATCACATTTTCTTGATAGCAACTATCTTCTTCCTGCATCCACAACCAGGCTGAATTTGTCAATCCACCAAACCTGCACCCAGGAAGAATATTTGCTCTTTGAAGTTAGCAGTGTAGAAATTAGAGTTATTAGGTAAACCTCTGCCATGACTGCTTACTCTGTAGAAACTTAGAGGGATCAGGTCCATTCTCTACTTGCAGCCAGAATGAGGGGAAAGAGTGCTATAATTGTCCTAGATGCAACAGCAGGGTGCAAACAAATACAAAAGGAAATTTTGCTTTTTTTTTAAATTAGCTTTAACACTCTCAGAATTGATAGATAACCATGTGATAAATGGATGACAGTAAAAGGAAAACATTGAGTTTAGCAGAGCACAGGTTTGGCTATTATTAATCTGATGAACTTTTCATTTATAACCTTTGAAAGTGCTATTAACATAAAGTGAAACGTGGGGGGAAAATCCCTGCTGAAGATATTTTTAGGATTTTTAAGGTGAACAGAGATGGGTAACGTTAATAACTGGGAGCCCTATAATATTTTTAAGTTTGTACATTTTTAGTGGATTTCATTATCTTAGGGGACACATATTCAGTTAGTTTTTTAAATGGATAAAATGCGCTCCTGAAAGATTCTTTTGTGTAAGTAAAAATTATACTTTGCAGGTACCTTGTTATATTAAGGAAATCTAAAGAAATCACACTTGTAGGGAAGTTATATTCCTAATTATTTTCTTTTCAACATTTAAATCTAATTCTATTATTTATTCATATAGGGCTAATATTTGTATAATTATTAAGTACAATAATTATTTGTATAAATATTCTAGCTATTCTATATTGAGCATGTGAAGAGCAAAGTTGATTGAAAATTCCTGGATGATAGCCGTTCTGAGTATGGTGGAGAAATTGGGACCAGACTGGCTAACCTCCCATAAACATCTAGGAAATTAAGCATAATAGATGACACATCTGTGTCCAAATAGGAGACAGCAGGCAACATGAATTACAGGCCCTGAGACAGGGGTAACAAATGAGGTGAGTCCTGCAGTTGCCTTGGCTTTCTGCCTAGCACTCCAGAGCACTGTGCAGGATGGGAATACAGAGCAGAACATAATGGCCTCACTTAGTGAAAGAGACGTAGAGCAGAGCTGGGGGAGGCTGCAGTGGCTGTAATTTAGAGGACATAATATCAGAGACAAGGAAGCCATGTAGAAGAAAGAATTCCAGAAAGCTACATAATAGTCCCCTTGAGTCTGTTGCTAAATACCAAGCAAAATTGTTAGACATTAATTCCGTAAGGTCAGGCAAAGAGTGATCAGGGAATTGTAAACTAAACTATTCCCAGAGCTCATTCAGGTTTGGATGATATTGAAGTCTGACCACCCACACTGTTGAGTCTCTGAGAGTCTGAGACATTCTGTAGATACCTAATGACCATTTCACCTTAGTAGCAGGTCTGTAGCCTGTGGTTTCTAAGATGCTTCCTCTGATCCACTACCTGGGATTTATGCAATTTTATACCTTTCTCTCCTTTAGTGCAAGCAGGGCATAGGGATCTCCCTATAATGAATAGAATATAGCAATAATGAGATGTTGCTTCTGAGATTAGAGTAGAAACAATTCTGGCTTACATTCAACTTGTTTTCTGTCTTCATCCCTTGCTGACTTGCTCTGATGGAAGACAGTTGACACATCATGAGCTGTGTTATGGAGAACCATTTGGTAAGGAACTGAGGGTTATCTACAATTCAATCTTGTGAACAGTCACTTGAATAAGCTTCAGAAAAGGATCCTCCACAGTCAAGCTTTGACATAACAGTAGCTCTGACTGACACATGGGTTGTAACCTTAGGGGAGAGCGTAAACCAGAGGAAACTGTGCCTGGATTCCTATGAAACAGACACTGTAAGATAATAGTAGGTGTGTGTGTGTGTTTTACCTTTCTTATTTTGAGGTAATTTGTTACGCTTTAATAAATAACTGCCCAAAGGTGAGAAGCTGCCATCATAAGTATCTCAATGGATATATTTAATGGTAGGACTAACCTAACATTAGGGTCATAGCTAGTTAGATTTGTTAACAGATCTTTAAAGTAAGTCTCAAAAGAATTAAGCTGATCAGCAATAATGTATGCATTAACAAAATAAATTTCTCTTAAAGGGAGACAAATATAATATTCTATCATGTAAAATTTGCAATATCCAACATCCAGTCAAAAAAACATAGGAAATTCAACCTATTATAGAAAAGACTTAGCTACTAGAAATAGATTCCCCCAAATGATAACGATAGCATAATTAATAAACAGGACTTTGCAACATCTATGAAATTATACTCAGGTATTTAAAAAACATATGAAAATGATGAGAAAAGATGAGAAAAATTAAAGATGCAAACATGAATCAAATGTAACATCTAGATTTTTATATAACTCAGCCTGCTATAGGGAATAAAAAGATTAAAAACATGTAAACAGTGCTTCCTTAGCCTATTACTCTTCCTCAAAGTCTCAATTACCTGCTAGTGATATGAAGCAGTTCTACCAGTGTGGTTGGAAACTCAGAAGAAAGGAAAGGAGGCATAAAAAGGTTAGTGGTCTCCAATTTTCCGAATTGGTAAATATCAATATATTTACATTGTAGAAGCTCTGTGAATCTCAAGTAAGCTGACACCAAGTTAGAAAAAAAAAAAAAATACCTTGGCACATCTTAATCAAATTGATAAATACTAGTAGTAAATGAAAATTTCTTATGCTAGAAATTTGGTGACAGTCTAATAAAAGGCAAGTTATTTAGAGAGGGGAAAAGATAACCTAAGCCAGATAGTAATAGAATAATATCTTCAAAATGATAAAAGGAAATAATCCATCAAACCAAATTTTATATTTAGCAATAAAGTACTTCAGAAATAAAGATTTTTCAAATAAACAAATGCAAACAGAATTTGTCAGTGGCTGACTTGTACTTCAGGAAGTGTTTAAACAATTCTTCAGGATGAAGGACAATAATAGCAGATGGGAACTTGGATTTGCTTGCAATATTACCATGTAGGGGTGCTGAGTTCATTGAAGAAGACACAGAGATAGCAAGCATGAGGTAGGTTTATTGCAAAGGCGACAAAGATACAGAAAGACTTTCCCCAAGAGAAGAAGCCCCAGAACTAGGAATCGGCCTGTTCTTTTTATGGTCTAGAATTTCCTCCTTTCCTCATCTCCTCCTCTGTCCACACACTCACTATTATTGACTGGGGCTTTCTTTGTCCATAGGTCTGTTTTAGTTTTTCTATCGGATTCCCCATTTAGGAGCATGACTACTGCAGTGTCTGACTGATTGGGTTCCCCACTTGTGTCCATGAGCACTTCCGTCAAGCAGACAGCTGACCTCACCAGAAGACCCTCTCCATGCTCCTTGGTCCTGTCCCTGTCCCTGACCTCCTCACTGACGACCTTGCCCTGGCTGCCTAGGCCCTTCTACATCTCCTTCAGTAATATTGTTGGGATTGGTATGTGAGTATGTGAGTAGTATAATGTTGTCATCATGACTTTCTTATTTTTAATTTCTACAAAAGATAAGTGACTTAAAAATTCCCTATGGGCTTGTAATGTAGGTACAATGTCATAAATCTGAAGTAAAACAAGAGTACAAAGTATGGGGGATGTAGTTTATTATAAGGTGTTTTTATACTATATGTGAAGCAATGAAACATTATCTGAAGGCAGAGGATAAGTTGAAGGTCCATATGGAAAACTCTAGAACAACATTTAAAAATGAAAGATTGCTATAAGGTAACATAGAAAATTAAAAAAAAAAAAACAAATATAAGAAAAAATCAACAGGAAATCAGGAAAAGAGGGAAAATAACAGAGGTACAAATACAGAACAAATAACAAAGTGACAGATTTAAACTCAACATTATCTATGATTAAAGATACAATTAAAAGGGTAAGATTGGCAAACAAGATAAAATTGCCAGGCCCAATTATTTGCTATCTATAAAAAATAAATTTCAGCTATCAAGGCACAGAGAGATTATACATATAATTCTGAAATACATATAAGTTTTTACCACATATATATACATACACATATATGTATATATCCTTATGTGTCTGTTCCTAATAATAGGACTTCAAATGTGTGAAGCAAAAGTTGCCTATACTGAAAATCACAATTAAAAATGATATGTGTTGGCTTCAACAATACTCTTCAGTAATTGATAGAATAAGTAAATAAAAACTTAGTAAGGATAAAGAAGATTTGATCAATAGTATTAACTAATGTGAGCCAACTGATATTTGTGGAATGGTCTACTTAGCAATAGTAGAATATGTGTTGTTCTTAATTGCTCACCAACATGGACTCTATGCTGGGCTGTAAGACTTGTCTTAATTATAAGAGAGAACTGAAGCTGTAGAGATCATGTCCTGTATGTAACAAAATGATTCTTATATGTAATAGAATTCAATTTTAAATGACAGCAGAAAGGCATCCAGAAAATCAACATACTATTAAATAACCATAAGCTAAGGGAGATTTACAAAAATAGCAGAATTTCTAATTTTAATAAAAATAAAACAACTAATTTTCAAGGTGCACCTAAAGCAATGCTTAGAAATTTAAGGCTTTACATGAGTGTAGCAGAAAAAAGAAAGGTCTAAAGTAATATATATTGCCATTTAAAAAATTGAGGAACAGAAAATAAAAATTAAATTTTAACATTAATAATAGGAATTAACTAGTAAAGATGAGTACAGAAACCAATGAAATAGAACATAAGAATTAAATAGGGAAAAATCAATAAAGAATTTTAAAGATTAAAAATTGACAAGTTTCTGGATGACCTGGTAAAAAACAAAAGAGTGAAGACACAAATTATCAACGTCAAGAATAAAGAGGGAGTAGTATTCTGCAGATATTAGCAAAAAATTGGGAGATATTATGGACAATTATGTCCCAATAAATTTGACAAATTATATAGAACTGAAAAATTATTGGAAAGATACAAATTAATAAAACTGATAAATCTGTAAATGGTTTGTTAATATAAGGAAATTAATATGTTCTGTTATGTTGTATCATCGAAAAATAGGGAAAAGTTGAAATTTTTTTTACCTTTGATGTCTATGGTTAACTGCCACAGTCCTGTGTGAATATTTTAAGATAGCATTGAAGAGCTTTCTGGGCAAAATAACTTATATGCTGTAACATATATACTTGAAGCTCAACAGCATTATTTATTATTGTTGGGAAATTTTGTTTCTATGTTGATCAGGAATAATGATCTGTAATTTTCTTTTTTGCTGTGTTCTTGTCTGCAATAATTTTGTAAGGTTCCCCTTCCTTTCAATTCCATGCAGCAGTTTCAGCATTATTGGCTTTCATTCCTTTACTGTTATATTGTGTGCATGTGCAAATATGTAACAATAAATTTAAAATACAGAACTTCCAAGTATAATTTTAAAAAACTGGTAAAAAAAAAGTTTGGTAAAATTTCATAGTGAAATCATTCATTCCTGTGTTTTCTTTGTTTGATGACTTTTCAATTAGCTCATCAATTCTACCTCATCAATGCAGACATTTTGTGTTCTCATTGCTCAATTTTGGTAGGTCATATGTGTCCAGAAATTTGTACTTTTCTTCTAGGTTTTCTAATTAATTAATATATAGCTTTTCATGGTATCCCCTAATGATTCCTTGTATCTCTGTGATATTTGTTGTAATGACTCCTTTTTCCTCTCTGATTCATTTCTCATCTCTGATTTGGGATCTCTCTCTCTCTCTGCTTAGCTTTGTTAACAACAAACTCTGCTTCATGGATCTCTCATATTTTTTAGTCCTGATTTTATTCAGTTCTATTCTGATGTTTACTATTTCTTTCCTTTATTATTTTTAAGTTTGATTTTTTTTCTAAATTCTTGAGAATTGCTATGTTGCTTATTTGATGCCTTTCTACTCTTTTGCTGTAGGTACTCATTGTAATAAACTCTCTTAGTAATGCTTTTGCAGCATCCCACAAGTTATGGCATGTTGGGTTATCATTTTTATTTATTTTGAAAAAATTTTAATTTCTCTTCTGATTTTCTCAATGACCCACTGTTTGTTCAAAAATGTGTTGATAAGTCTGTATAAATTTGTGTAAGTGCTAAAGTTTCTATTGCTATTTTCTTCTAGTTTTATTTCATTGTAGTCAGAAAAAAATGAAGGATATGATTTTAGTTCATTTGATTTTGTTAAGACTTTTTTGTGGTCTAATATATGCTCTATTCTAGAGAAAGTTCCATGTGCTGATGAAAATCATATATTCTGAAGCACTGCATGGAAAGTGCTACAAATGTCTGTTAAGTCCTTTTGATCTATAGTATAGTTTAACTCTGATTTTTTTTTTATGATCGGTTATTTTGATCTGTCCATTCATAACAAAGGGGTGTTGAAAGTATCCACTACTCTTGTTTGTAACCTAGCTATCCCTTTAGTTCTAGTAGTGTTTATTTTATAACATTGACTAATCTGACATTAAGCACATATGTTTTACAATCATATCTTCTTGTTAAATTTATATATTGATGTTATACAGTGACTTCTTTGTTACATTTTTGTCTTAAGGTCTATTTTATCAGACCTAAGAATGGCTTCCCCAGCATGCTTTAGGCTTCCATTTGATTGAAATATCATTTTCCATCCTTTCACTTTTAGTTTCTGTGCACCTTTATTTGTGAGATGAGTTTCTTGTAGGCAGCATATTGTTTTTTGCTAAGTCAGTCTGTCTTCTGATTGGAGAATTTCACCAATTTACAAAGATACAATTCAAAGGAAAGGATTTATTCCTGTTGTTTTATTGATTTTCTTCTAGTTGTTTTGACTATATCTTAGTTATCTTTTTGGCTTGATGATTTATCATATTGATAATATTTGATTCTTTTCTCTTTTGCTTCTGGTGTCTATTTCTTATAGTGGAATTTATAATTCCGCATTCTTTTATGATAGTAGATTCTTTTGTGATAGTAGTTATCTTTCACTTTTGAATATACACCCTTGTGTCTGTTGTAAGGATGGTCTGGTGATTATGAATTCCCTCAGTATTTGTCTTGGAAGATTTATTTTTTTATATCTGAAGAATAGCTTTGCTTGGTATAGTAATCTTGATTGGCAATTATTTTCTTTTGGGACGTGGAATATATCACTCCATTTCTTTCTTGTCTTTAGGGTTTATACTAAGAAATTTACTGTTAGTCTGATAAGGATACCCTTAAATGTGACTTGGTTCTTTTCTCTTGCAGACTTTAAAGTTCTTTCTTTGTCTTATACTTTTGAGATTTGGATTATAATTTGACATAGTACAAATATTTTTCTGGTTATGTCTACTCTAAACCTCTCGTACATGGATATACATTACTTCCAAAGATTATAAAAGTTTTCTGCTATTATTTTATTGGACAGATTTTCTATTCTCTTGACTTCACTCTTCACACTGTTAGGTGTACTGAAAATGTGGATTGTTTTTCTTTAATAATGTACCACAGATCTTGAATTCTCTCTTCTTTTTTTGTGAATGGACTATTTAAATGATCTGTCTTCAAGCTCAGATATTCTATTTTACCTTTGATCTAGTCTGTTGTTGAGGTTTTCAAATGCAATTTTATTTGATTATTGGTCTTTTCATGTCCAAGATTTATGTTAGGTTCTTTCTCAAAATCTCTAACACTTTGCTGATATTATTTATATCTTACATTGTCATTCTAATTTCACTTATCTATTTATGTGTATTTTCTTGGATCTCATTGAACTTTCCTATTATCAATCCTTTAAGTTCTTTATCAGACATTTTATCAATTTCTATTTCTTTGGAATTCACTTCTAGAAAATTATTATGTTTGAAGGCATCATATGACCTTGGTTTTTCATATTTCTTTGTGCTTCTGTATTGAGAATTGTGCAGATGATGATCAGATATCACTATCACCTTTATAGGATGACCTTCTTAGTTAGTGGCTTTCTCCTCACTATGTGTCTCGAGCAATCAATTTATATGCAAAGTTGACTTTGATTCTAGCTATTGTCCACAATGTAGTATCCCTATAGCTTATTTGACTGATTAATGACCATTGGAGAAAACAGTAATCAGTGCCTAGGAAAGCTTGCAATGAAATCAGAAGGACTTTAAAGAATATGATAATGAATCAAATGAAACATTCCGTTCCCTCATCTCCAATCTTTAGGTGAGGATCTGAGGGTGTACTCATAAAACAAGAACTCCATATATGAAAAGGATATGCATCCTATCCTATATACACCCCTTGTTTATGGACAGAATATGGCCTTCCATCATATGCTTCCATATATACTGCTGTTAAAGAGTCTGTGAGTAACAAAATGTCCAAAACTTCTCTGTTGAGTCCCCCAGTCTTTCTTTGGGATTGGTAAAGAATGTACTGGGGCATTTGCAACCCTGGGACTGAACAGTGACTTTGGGAACAGGGTTATCAAGGTGGAGCTGGAGAGAACTACTGTCTCTGTAGGCCCTGCCAAAGTGTGGACACTCTAGCAATTCAGACAGGTGTGTTGTAGACAGCAGTGAATGTGGGGTACTCACTCTATGGCTATGCCTACAATGGAAGTGCTGACCCCTATTTGGGAGATAGTTTTCTTAGGTATTGTTGATGCCAACTCTCTTATTACCCAGGGTCTTTGGCACTAATAGCCTCAGTAGTGGTGACGGATTTAAAACACTGAATCTTCAACAAATTGAGTGCAGATACTGAAGTTACATAGGAATTGGTGATAACAGGAGCTGTAGCACATTCTTTCTGATCCTCAAACTGAGTCCTGAAAACAGAGTGTAGTCAGACCCAGTGCAGAGATAGAATAATAGGAACTATGTAAATGTGTTGGCAGTAAGAACCGTGGTTTTCCTCTCTACTGATTTAGTGACAGCACTCTCTCAGAAAGTGCGACCACTGCTGGAGCTGGAAAAATTCTTTCTGGGACAACCTTGGTGCTAGGCATGCAGGGGTAGGTTGGCAGTTGGGGCTTTACTCTACCTGAGTCCTTCAGCTTTACTACCACCTCAAGATAAGGTGGGAAAGGGATATGCCCAGAGAAAAAAGTTGCTTTCCATCCCCCTTATTATCTGCATACAAAGGTGAGGCAGAATTATTCATGGTTGACTTGCACTTCCTGTTGGTGAAGTAGTGGGGATGCTGGTGAGTACTTCCCCATCAGTACCTTGAGCCTGATGCAGGAGGGTAGGGTGGTAGCTACTACATAGGTACTCACCTTTAATGCATTGGTATGAGCCCACATGCAGTTAGCCATGCCCTCGGTCTCAGTGTAAGTTCTTAAGAGGATCACTTTGTTTTTCTCTCTGTGTTGCAAAACCAACTCCCTGTAGTACAAGACACCCAGCAGGGTTAGGTCACTTTTCTCTGCGGGTCCAATTTGTTGATTTATAATGTAGCTACCAACCCCAAAACCAGTGTAGTGGCATGTTTGTAGGGTCAAAGAGACAGTAATAGATTGGAATTTCTTACCAGTAAAGCAGTTGAAAATCAGAGAATAGCTCAATTGCTGAGACCATTGCTGGCTACAGCACATTGTTTGCTGGGTGATGATGAGATTCCTTTCCAAAGCCAGACAAATATGCAGATTTCAGGGTACTTATTTAACTGAATTGAAAGCCTGTGAAGATTATGGAATCTTTTCAGTATCTAGGACTGCTAGCATCCACACTGATAGAGTTTGCTTGTGCTTTCCCTTTCACCCTTATAAAGTAAAGTCTTCCTATCCAAGATGTGGCACAAGCTGGGGTATTTTGTTTCTCTTACCATGGTATTGTCCCAGGCTTCCAAATCTTAACAAGGTTCTAGTCTCTCTCTCTTGCTTATTTTTAGGGTCCTCCTATAGTTACTACCTTAAAATGCAACTATACCCATTACTTTGGTTTTTCCATGTGGAAGAGGAGGTAAAGGCTGTGGGAGTCTCTATTCAGCCACCTTAAAACTCCAAGAATAAAACCTCTGATACATACAGCAAAATGAGTAGTCTCTAAAAATTTTGCTGGGAATCAACAAATGGGCTAAGGAAACGAACAGACACTTCACAGAAGAAGATGTAAAAGCAATCAACAGATTTATGAAAAAATGTTCAACATCTTTAGTAATAAGAGAAATGCAAATCAAAACTACACTAAGATTCCATCTCACCCCAATTAGAATGGTGATTATCAAGAATACAAGCAACAATAGGTGTTGGAGAGGATGTGGGGAAAAAGGTACACTCATACATTGCTGGTGGGACTGCAAATTAGTGCAGCCACTCTGGAAAGCAGTGTGGAGATTCCTTAGAAAACTTGGAATGGACCTACCATTTGACCCAGCTATCCCACTCCTCGGCCTATACCCAAAAGACTTAAAATCAGCACCCTACAGAGATACAGCCACATCAATGTTCATAGCAGCTCAATTCACAATAGCCAGTCTATGGAACCAACCTAGATGCCCTTCAGTTGATGAATGGATAAAGAAACTGTGGTTTATATATACAAAGGAATATTACTCAGCTATAAAGAATAATAAAATTATGGCATTTGCAGGCAAATGGATGAAATTGGAGAATATCATGTTAAGTGAGATAAGCCAATCTCAAAAATCCAAAAGAGGAATGATCTCACTGATAAGTGGATGATGACATTTAATGGGGGGTGGGAGGGGGACAAGAATGGAGGAAGGAGGGACTGTATAGAGGGAAAAGAGAGGTGGGAGGGGTGGGGGGAAGGAAAAAAATAATGGAATGAATCAAACATCATTACTCAATGTAAATATATGAATATGCAAATGGTATGCTGTTACTCCATGTACAAACTGAAACAACATATATCCTGTTTGTTTACAATAAAAATAAATTTTAAAAAAATTGTGGCCAACTGAAAAAAAAAAAAAAGAATTTGCTGGGAGAATGGAACCTGACACAAATGAATACATACTACAAAGTTACATTTATATGAGTCTCTATAATACGCAATCTAATCTACAGTGGCAGAAAGAAGATCAGAGCTTACCTGGAGCCAGGGTTGCCATGCAGTCATTTTTACTGCAAAAGGGCACAAGGAAAATGTTCTATATGATTTTTGTGCATTCAGTGTCAAAACACATCAATTTGTACATACAAGATGTGTGCATTTTATTGTCCATAAAATATTATTCAAAAGAGTTGAGTTTTTTTTTTAAAGGGACAGAAGCAAATTTGTGTACTATTTTCTCAGTATACATGCTGTAATATATCAAAAATTTAGGCATTATTTTTAATAAAATAAATATGAAATACACATTTACAAGCAAGACCATAAATCCTAAATGTGTGTTTACATCTTGTTAAACATAAGGAGCAGTATGTATTTACTTTTCATAGTCAAACACCAAATAGAAAAATGCAAACTTAGGAATCATGACTTTCTCATCTGCCTTAAAATAATGCAAAGAAAAAAAAGGGAAAAAGAGTGAGATAAAATAAATGAAAAAGAAGAGGGAGGTTTGAGTTATATGGTTACACTGTCTACCATAAATGAT
This sequence comes from Sciurus vulgaris, assembly GCF_902686455.1. Lineage (NCBI taxonomy): Eukaryota > Metazoa > Chordata > Mammalia > Rodentia > Sciuridae > Sciurus > Sciurus vulgaris. Next base: position 35,884,388 of record NC_136469.1, on the reverse strand, counting down.
AGAATAATGAAAAATCCTGGAGTTTGGGGGAAATATAACAAGAGATCTTTTCTTGATGCTGGGGTCTGACCCATACTTAAAAATGCTTATGTAAACCTCATTTATCCTTCTAGGGTCACCAAAGACAGATTGCTTTATGTGTCAGGAATCATATGTAACATATTTAGCCTGATGAGGAAACTTAGAGCAGAGCATTTTCAAGTGGGGGAAATACATTGGGATTTGGGGGAAAAAATGGAAATTCTACTTACATCTATTTTGTCTATAACATTCACTTAAGCTTTTTAATGTACTTATTAAAATTTTTCAATTTTTCCCATAGTAAAATTTGCTATTACCACATTAATCACAATTTCAAATGAATTATACCTCTTTACTTTTGATATTTTCTTTACCTGGGTTATATAGGAACTTGACTTCCCCTGTGGGGACACAGAAATGAGTCATTGCATTCTGAGGGCACTGTGAATTTCTCTAGCCTCGAAAAGAAGGAAAGAAATGTATTTTTTTAGACAAGATTTTTTTTGGTAGGGCACCCACTCAAAATCAAACACAGCTCCTTGAGCCAAGACTGTAGGACAAGGACCAGACACACACTTGGATGGTCATTTATTTGGCAGGACCAGCTCCTGTATGATTCTTAAAGGTTAACACAGAAAACTCTTCCCATAGGGCATCAGCTTTCAGAACAGCTGTTCTGATGTGGGATCTATCTTTTCATCCTTGATGAGAAAGGAAAGGTTGCACAGAAATCAGCACTGGAAGAATAACCTTATTGTCTAGAATTATAAACTCTTTTTAAAAAGTGAGCCTCGTCTAAATGTTATATTTTAACATGTTAGCGAATTATTGATTATAATCTGTACAAATCTGAACAAAAATTCCACTTGTTACCTTAGTTTGCTTTGAATTGCAATCAATGTCTTTAAGTCTTTCAGCATCCTGACTTTGAAGTTTCTAGACAGACATCATTTAGTAGAATCAGAATAGCACATTTTTGTATTCAATAGCTGTTTACTTAAATGCACATAGCAGTTTTCAGAAGTGGTTTTCCCTCATTGCCTATATTTGCATAATGTTTATTGCCAGGAAGGTTATTTAAAAGCAATGAAAGTTTGAAGTTTGGGTATGCTCTTTAATCAAGACTGTGGTTATGCATCTGGAATCATTTGGCTATTCAGAAAACTCTGAATGATTTTCTGTGAATTTTCTGTGATTTTGATTTTCTGTGAATATTTTCCAGTAGGTTATTTCCAAAAAATGAAGAATACAGGTTTCGAAACAGAGTTACTTTTAATTTGTAGTATATATGCATTCTTAGCTCATTGCTTATTTGAATCAATGATGGTTACATAATTACAGTATGATTTTCTGTAGAAGGCTGCTGTCATCTTGATAAGCAGAGGAAGAAAGAGATTTGGAACCACAAACAAAAGATGTTTTATTTTTGGTTCTTCATTTATTCTTTGGAAAATCTTAGGCAAACATATATCCTTTTGCATCTTTAGTCCAAAATGCAAATAGAGGAATAATTTTGTTGATCAGACATGAAAGAGATTTATCTTGCATTATTTTGATTCTCTGAAAATGGAAACACTATTCAGGGATTTAAATAAACCCTTGTGATTTCTAATCTATTTTTTCATGTATAGAGAATTAACTATTGTTTCCTTTTATACTTTTTACTGGTTTATTTGTTTTTATTTGAAAAGCTACAAAGGCAGAATTTTACATTATATTGCATGAATAAAAGAATTCTAAAATTACGGTTATATATATGCACTTAAAATATTATCAATTTTGTTTCCTAAATCTGGTGTATCCAGTAATTCACTACAAAGTTTTCAAAATTATTCATCAAATTTCCTTCTCCACCTAAGGGAATGGAGTTTCTATTTGTTGTGTAGCATTAGAACTGGTGCCAAAGCCTGTGGAGTCTGACAGAAAGGAAGGTGATTGACCATATGTGAGAAGGAGTCTTCTGTTTTATAAATGATGAAAAGATTAGTGACTGCAAATAACAATTTTAACCTTTATTTTTACTTTCATAATATTCAGGTCTATATCTGATAAATTCCCATCAGTTTTCCTACTGACTGTAGGCTTCATGAAAAGTTTCAGCAGAGATCATACTTCATAAGATTTTTGTTCTATATCTGTTTGTTTTGTTCAAAATGGACCTAGAACAATGATAGCATAGTAATCTCACTTTATCCATGAAGGATATATCCCAAGACCCATAGTGATGCCTGAAAACTCAGATAATGCTATACCCTATATAGGACATATTTTTCCTATACATATACCTATGATATGTCTAATTTATAAATTAGACATGGTAAGACAATAACAATAGCTAATGATAAAATATAACTTCTATAGCAATTCACTACACTATGATTTGAAACTTGAATGTCCCCCAAACCTGTGTCTTCAAGATTTTGTCCTCAAGTGGCACCATTGGGCAGTGATGGAGCCACTAAGAAGTGGGGACAAGTGAGTGGTCTGTAGGTCCTTGGGGGTATACCTACAAAGGGGATCGTGAGACCTAGGCCCTTCTCTCTCTCTTTTGCTTCCTTACTGGAAAGTAAGTGATTTTGATTCCATGCTTCTGCCGTGATATATTACCTCACCACAGATAAAAAATAACAGAGCCTACTGTTTCTGGACAGGACATTCCAAAACTGTGAGCTTAAATAAACCTTTTCTCTTTGTACATTGATTATCTTAAGTATTTATTATGGTGAGAGAAAGCTGACTAACAATCCTTTAAAATGTTGCCTGAATATGGTCTCTCCTGCCCTCTCCCCTTTGCTTAAAATATCTCATGAGAGTGGCACAGGATTTGAAATTTATTATTTATTTTTGGAGGGATTGAGGTTGACTAGGTAACTGAAAATGCAGAGTGAAGCTGCTAAGTTGAGGCTATTGTATCTCACCTATGTGATTTCTTATTCCAAAATTAAGAGCTCTTCCAATTCCAAACCCATGATAATACATGTGCATACAGTTTCTCCTATTCACCTCAAATTTTTCTGAGCTACCAAGCCACCACAAATCTCAATGTCCTTATAACATCTTCTTATTTCCCATATAAACCAATCAGCAAACATTTATTTTATGTGATGTATATATTCAAGACTTTAGACTTTGGGGATCTACTTCCTTGAATTAATACAATTTTATGCCATGAATATATTCTGTAAAAAATAATCTCAGAGCAACAAGTGAACAGTTTGACATGTCAGGCTTGTAATACACATCTCTGTAAATTATAGAAAATCTATTTTCTTTTGGAAAAGAGACTAATTCAGAAATTCAACTATGAATCAAATACAGCATAATATAATCTTTAATTTTTTTATAAGTGGTAAGTTGATATTCTCCAACTTCCTTTTATTTAGAAAATAAAGGCTAATGACTAGATTCATGCTTTGCAGTTATTATCAACAATTATTTTGCTCAAATATTCTCATTAACTATGTTTGAAAATCATGGCCTCTGTTTTAAAATTAAAATTTTCAACTGCAGCTTTATTAACATATTTAAGGACTTTTTATTTTCCAAAATTATCCTGCATGGGTTGAAAGAAGTTTGATAAGGAGGTAATGGAGGAGGGAATCTCAGTTACATAGATTGTTTTAAGCACCACTACCAAATCCCAAGTTGATCTCTTGATAGCAGAGATTTCTGCTGAGTCTCATGCCCATCTAGTTTAATCCGTTTCCATCCCAACATTAATATGACTCAGCAATTCTCAATAATATGAGAAGAGAAAGGGCTTCGTGGAATTTGAAGTATGTGTGCCTAGTGGGCATCATGCATGGGACATTCATATGGACAAATATGACTGCTATTCGGATACCACCTCCATGTGAGTGTCTTTTTTTCCCTCTGCCAAGGCCCTGCTGTGAGACCCAATTTTTAGAGCTTATCCCTTGCTTCATTTTCGGGAGACTTCTCTCTCGGGAGTCATACTCTATGCTGTTAAAATTTGGACTGTCACATAGGGCTTTGTAGTCTTTTAGTCTGCATGTCCATACGTGAAGCCCTGATGGGAATAGAATCTGCCCTTGTCTTTTGCATGATTGTTTTAAAAATTAATAAGAGTTTTGTATTCCTTTTTTCAGTAATGAAGTGTTTTCATTAGTTCAGCTGTAATTGAATTTGATACATCTGAAGGTAATAAATTACTTTGAGCCATACGTGATCTTGACTCTGAATTATATTTGAATTTTACCATAATTTACTCAATAAATCACTGTTTCTTACCTTTAGTGCTTACTAGAATCACCTGGGAAGTTTTGAACAGATACTGATAACATGGGCCCCTAACTCCTGGGATTGAGGATGAACAATTTTTAAGTTTCCCAGGAGATCCAAGTATAAAGACAGAATCAAAACACCGTGAGGGCGCTGCGGTTGTAGCTCAGTGGTAGAGTACTTGCCTAGCACATGCAAGGCACTGGGTTTGATCCTCAGCACCACATAAAAACAAGTAAATAAAATAAAGTCATTATATCCATCTATAAAAAAAAAAAAAACACTGTGAAATAATAAACTCACCAGTCAATATGTCATGAGCAAGATACCACTCATTGAAAGCCATTCAACTTCCTTAATGCAATTATTTTAGCTCAATAAGTTCATATCAAATTTATTGATCATCCACAAAATTGTAATCAACTTTCCTAGGACTATAGAGACCAAGAAAAATAAGGCATGAGCCCTAAAAACAAAGACTATTTCTAATATTTCTGGGAGGTATTGCTTTCTGTTTTTATTTTCTCCCAAAGTGTATACTCACACTATCCTGGTTTTCTTTTTGCAATTTCTTCTATGTGAAAGGTATAAGACCAGTGGAAGGCCAACATTATTTCAAATGACTTGTAGCATTTTGAGAGAGGTTTATCATTCACCATTTTAACAATACTATTTAAAAGGTCTTAAATGGAATTTATGGTTCACAAAAACAGTATTAGGTTTACCTAGTAAGAAACCCAGAATCTACTGGATTCTGAACTTACCTGAAATGATTAGGCATAGCAAGCTCTGATGGTTGACAGCAGAGTCTTTCTACACTTAATGTCAGGAAAAACCTCCCCAACAATAACAGTACCACATGTAGCAACGACTAGTGACATGTAGATATGCAAGTTAATTAAAATTAAATATAATTTAAAAATCAGTTGCACTAGCCAGGTTTCAACTGTTCATTAGGCACTTGTGGTTAGTGGCAAGATATGAGAATTTGCAGAATTATAGAACATTATAGACAGCTCTGTTGGATAATGCTATTCTATATAGATTTTTTACAGCATTAAGTAAGATAAATAGCATAGTAAGGGGATATTTGCATGGCATTACCCATAATATACTTCATATTGTATCATATAAAAGAAGAAGTATAATGATCAGTGGTAATTCTTGACCTTCTTTTTAATTACTATAATTTGTCTTCTTTCTAGTGGAATTTCCCAGAATTATTTTCACTATCTTTAACCATAAAGTAGGTGCTGAGAAATATCCAAATCTGGTGATATGAAGGAAGTATATGCCTTTCAGATTTACCTATATTACCAAGACTATCCTCTTATTGGTTTCAAATTATGTTAACAACATCTGTCCAAAGATTGGTATGGAGCCTCAAAACATAGCTCAGGAGGTGAAAAACTGGTTTTGCTAAGTCTTACCCCAAAGAAGAGGTATAGCAATAATTGAAAATCTATTTACATTATGCTTGAAGTTTCCATTTAGTCCATGCACAGGCAATTGATACATGGCTTCTCAAACCACAGAAGCAGTGCTCTTGTCTGCAAACTTGCTCCCAGCCTGACTTCAGGTCAGAGCCCGGACAGTGGTAAATAGCAGGGCATGTCTGATAAAGAGTGAACAATGACTCTTCAATTAGAAGATCAATAACTTACTTGCCATACACAGAAATGGTGGCAAATGAGAAATTCATGCATCTCTATCTCATTCTTTTTAAAACAGATTTTCATCAAAACACAATCATTGGATATATGCTGAACCAAAGGAGATGGAATTTAACATATAAAAAATGATAGTGACATCCCCTAGGCATTCATTCTAAATAAAGCACATACCCACCCTTAGGTCTGTAGGTCTTTGATTATCTTCAGCACAGGGTTTGGGCCTACCCTTCCATATTCAACTGCATTGTGGGGAAGTGCAAACTTTGAGTATAAAAATGTAAATGCAAAAGCAATTGATCATTTTTATCCTAATTCCTGTGATTCTACCATCCTACTGAAAAGGCCAAGAGATTAAATACTAGATGAATCACTCTACAATAAAAGCATCCGGGCGGCAGTGGGTGTAGCACCATTTTAAAGGAAGAAGTGTGAGTGGGAGAGCAGTGTAATTTCACTGAAGATGAAGCAGTCCTCCGAGCTGCACCTGTCAACAGAAGCTGTTTTAAAATGTGCTTGCAGATGGAGTTTAAATGGTTTAGCCAGTACCAAGAGAGGTGTTATTAACAATGGATAATGGAAAATAATCTCTGAAAAGTATTTGCTTTTCTACTTGATATGCACTTTGTGTGGCATCCAACCAGACTAGGCATTTTATAATTCTCATGCCTTCCTAATTTAATTATGTTGTATATTTACAGAGCTTACCAAAGGATTTTATGGTGTACTCAGAATGTTTTGCAGTGTAGGAAATTTTGATTTGTTCTAGTTTATTTGCAGTACAGAAAAAATTTACATTACAAATAAATTTCTCTACATATGGGGAGGAATAAGCAAATAGAAGAACAGACAATATAGTGTAGGTACTGGTTGAAATAGGCTTTACTGTGCAGAACGAAAAATGAACTCCTATCTCCCTGCCACATAACAATGGACACTTAGTTCTCATGTATACTGCCTGCTTATTACTGTCTGGGTCCTTGCTCAGTGTCACACCACCTGAGACTGGATGGTAAGAACAGCCTCACTGGATACACTGCAGGTACAAAGCAAAGGGAAAATAAAAAACTGCCGACTGTGATGGCTCACGCCTGTAATCGCATCAGCTTGGAGGCTGAGGCAGAAGGATCATGAGTTCAAAATCAGCCTCAGCAACTTAGCAAGGCCTTCCAGCAACTCAGTGAAATCCTGTCTCAATATGAAAAATAAAAATAAAGAGGGCTGGGGATGTGGCTCAGTGGTGAAGTGCTCATGATGCCAAAAAGAAAAAAAAAAAAAAAAAAGCTGGTGAACCATGTAATGTCTTGAAAATCTTCTGTTTAGAAATAGCACATGTTAATTTTCATGGGCCATTTGCCAAAACTAATGTCATGACCAAACCTGAAGTCAATGAGGTGGGAAGGGCCCTGTGAGAGAAACAGTAAATATTTTGAACAAATAATACCTCCTTATACACTGTGGTCTAAGCTTGAATTCGAATTCCAGATCAGCAACATTTTGATATTTAAGAAGATAATGCATGTAAAATACTTAGCATATTATCTGACACTTATGAACTCTCAGCATTATCTGTAGTACAGTTAAGGTCTGTTTATGTTTTTTTTCTCCCTCCCATGTTTTTTGATTCTTTAGCATTACAATAAAATTCTTTAGCATATTTAAAAAAAAAACAATTGTAGACTTAAATGCTCCAGGTGCCTAATAGAAAATAATAGGGCTTAGTTACAATACTCAATAGCAACTTACATAAAAACTCTTTGCTTTTTTTATTTTAGTCCTTTTTTTTTTTTTGTTAAATGAAAACCAAAAATTCTAACTGATTAATTATAATAAATCTGATTCAAAAATACCTTATGGCCATATTCCTTTGTTTCCCATCTCTATAAAATTTTAAATTAAGGTTTGTTCTATTGTATTCCCACCAATGTAAGAAAATTTTTAAAATCTAGATTTTTCTTTTAATGCAAATCATTCCTTGTAGTACCAAATTAATGGTTCTGTTATTGAAGCAAATTGAAAAAAAAATTCCAATAAAGGACATAAGGTAAAGAAACAAAAAGTGTATCTGGAAGTTTTGTTAAATGTCAGAGAATTAGTTGAAGAAATTACTTTAGCATTTGTGAAATGGTAAAATTTTAATGATCAATATTCATAAGATGTCTTTGTCTGGATTTGACTAATACAAATGACTAAAAATTCATTGTTTGAAATATTAAAGGTTATAGTAATAATAAAGGTGAAAGCGACTGGAATATTTTAAAAACCAAAGGACATCATTCTCACACTTAAAATTCAAAAGCAAAATTTTCATAAAAGAGTAGCATTTCTTTTGGCTGACATTTAGGTTGAATTTTGGCCTCATTTGGGGGTCAACTAGTAAAATGTTCAATGTAAAAAAGTTTCATGTATCAAGACAAATACTGAAGGGTTATGGAAAATAATATTCCCACAAGACAACACCTAAAGAAAAACAGAGGGACACTGTGGCTCCGGAGGAAGGAGGGAAATTAGCCGAACATTAAACCTCTCCCAGTAAATCCTTTCCCAATAACAATGGGCCCTGAGGGGAAAAAGCACACTTTCATCCCTTCTTGGGTTCATCCCTACTATCTCCGCCAAAAGAAAACATTCATCCCTTTCCAATCCCAGTGCATCTTGAAGGAAGGAGACAAATATGGAAATGCTGGGCCCTGGACTTGTACCCTTCCCATTGTAGATGAGTCCTGGAAGGAGAAAAGCAAATCGTGAAGCTCTTGGTAACAGTGAGTCCCAAAGGAAGGAAGATAATCAGTGAATACTGAATTCTGAGCTTTTCCCGGTGCCAATGAGTTTTGGACTTTTTACAACTGCCTTTGTCAGTTGAAATTTTAACCTGTACAACAACCCCTACCTGTCCAACTGCACGTCCACAGTCTCCAATGGAACTATAAAACCCAGACTCCTCCTGTAACTCAGAGGGCCATCTCCATACCTAGAAAATGGGCCCTCCCATGCCCGATGGATGGACCTCACTGCAGAATAAAGGAAAGCTTGCTGATCCGAGGTTTGCTTCCCACCTTCTGCCTCTGTCATTTGTGGGCCATGAACTTACAAACACAATACTAATGCATAGAATGATCATACTTAAAACAAAGCTTTTGGTGCCCCTTGGATCTCTTCCCAAATTGAGCAACAATCAAATGAAAGAAAATTTTAGCTTACCTGTTAGAAAAGTATACATTTATAAGCATAATATTTCAAAATATAGCTAATTAACATGCAAATAAGGAAAAAATAAAAACCTATTTGTGACTGTTTTATTCCATTCATCACCATTAGTGGCTCCAGTTTCAAGCTGCGTACACCAAAATGTAGGCCTCTAGGTGATGAGTGCGCAGTGACACCTGGATGTAAATGTGCATGCAAATGTCCCACAGCCCTTTCTTGCCTTTATCTCTCTGCTCTGGACCTTCTCCCTTCATCACACTTTCTTTCCTTCATTTTTCTTGCCTTTCTCTCTTTTTCTGTCTGTGTGTTTCTCTCATTTCTTCATCTTTTCTATTTATCTTTGAATATAAGAAATGATATGAAGTAAGTAAAACCCATCCACCATGAGAAACCAGAGATGAAGGACATATGGGGAGAAAGAGCAGAAACAATCTCTTCACTCAGTGGAGCGTGTTATCAGCACAGCACCATAAGCTTGACTTCATTTGGCTTTCCTATACTGCATGGTGTTAGGGAGCTCTTACCATTTGCTTTTAATGCCTATTTTCCCCCACATGTAAAAATAAAGTCAGAAAAAAGGTGTCTAACTCCAATTCATCTTACTTAGGAATAACCTAGCACTATCTATGCATGAATCTGGCCATGCAAATGTGAATAAAACATGGCTTTACCCTCAGAGATAAATAATTTGAATTAGAAAGATAAATATGAACACACCAACTTTAAGGCATGCAATGAAGATTGTGTAAAAGAGGCATTAAGAGGATAATGAGAACATATAAAAGTGCATTTTTATAATATTTATGTAGTGTTTTGCAATAATAAATGCAAGGCTTGAAGTGTCCTCTTTTGGATAGTCTGATGTTACAAGCCATTCATTATACATAAAAGTAGTTTTCAATTCTGTTCTCATAGAACCTTATTTAAATGAAAGATGATGAAACCGATAAATAATTAGATATCTAAAGTGTAAAATCATGCTAAGGCTATGGGGAAAAATAAAATACAGAAAGAAGCTAAGAAATGTGTATATGTATCCACAGGGGCTTGCATTCCAGGCAGAGACATGACATATACCAAGGCTCTGAGACAGGAGTAAGCTTTCCCCAACATAGACCAGAAACACCAAGGAGACCAATGTGCTTGGAGTAGAGGAATTAAGGGCAGTAGAAGATTAATCAGAGAGGTACTGGGTATCCATATGAGAGAGGGCTTTGTGTTCCATGATAAAGAATTCATCTTTTATTTTGAGAAAAGTAGAAAACTACTGAGATTTACTTAGTAGTTTACATCTTTCATCAGGATCACTTTAGCTGGTCTGTAGAGGACAGATGGAAGAGGAAGAAGCAAGTAGAGAAGGATGACTGTTGCAATTATCACAATAAGAGCTTATGGTATTTTGTGCCAGGGTGGTAACATTGCAAGTTGTAAGCAGATGTTGCACCCTGAATATATTTTAGTTATTAATTTGTAATTAAGTTGATATTTCTCTGGAATATAAGAGAGCAACAGTTTATCTAATTAAGTCAATAAACACTGTCAATCATTAGTGTTTAGATATTTGAGTACGTTTGATGACAAAAATGGGTTGATGGTATGGTGTGAAAATAATGCTCCGTATTTGTTTGGTTCCTTGCATTCATAGAAAGACTTTAATTTTGTGACTTCAGGTGAGGGCACAGGTAACTGGTAGGAAAAGGAGAGCATTTGTTGATAATCAAAGCCACCTGTACCCCCTGCAGTGGTTTGGCTCCTAAATGTCCCCCAAAGGCCCATGTAGTAAAGGCTTGTTCCCCAGGGTGGCACTCTTGAGAGGTAGTGGAGCCCTTGAAAGGTGGAAGGTGAGGGGAAGTCTTTAGGTCATTTGGGAGTGTGCCCTTGAAGGGAATTTTGGAACACTGGCCCTCTCCTTGCTCTCTTTTGGTTCAGGGACGTGAGATACACTGTTTTGCTCTGCCATGTGCTACCCACAGTTGCCATTTGGCATCCCTAACACAGACCTGAAAACATGGACTGCTGACCCCAGATTCTCCATCGGGCTCCCTGACCGCTGACCTCAGGCGCTCCATTAGACACAATCTGTCAATAATTGTTACCTCTCAGAATAACCTATATAAGCACAAACGCCCCCCTTTGGTCAGCAACTCATTTTCCACCAGGAAAGCAGGTTCATCAGAGGTGTGACTCTGTTCTTGAATAAAGGCTTTTTCTGATCCATGAAATTTGTGTCCAGCCCAGTTCTTTTGTGCTAACAATATCTCTCATTACAATTAAATCCCCATATTGAAACTCTCCTTAAATCAGACCTTCCAGTGTCATACGTATCCTAGTTTTGTTCTCACTCTTCTGAGATGCTCTTAATTCTCTCAAGACAATGTTATCCCTTACTGCATTAGGCATAATCTCAGCTTTGCCTAATGGACAATAATTTTGGCAGTGCATTCAGGGGGCCAGCATTTGCTATTTTTTTGTTTATTGATAGTAGAGATGCTAAAAAGAAAACCTTTCAAATTATATTGTTGACAGTATTTATAATTAAAATTGCATTATAGAATTATAAAAAATGAATATAACTGAGAGATTTTGGCCATGATGTAACATGATCTGACAGCTTTCAACAGAATCACCCTAGCTGCTTTCTGGAGACTAGACCTACCACTAGAGTGTGAAAAAAAAAGAGATTGACTTTAAAGATTTTGGATTTGATAAAGAGAAGAATGGAATTGATGGGGAGGATTGTGAGAGGTGATGTCTGAGGAAAATAATGGAAGCAAAGTTTTAGATCTGTAAAGTTCAAGGTACTGATTTGGCATCCAATGAAGAAGTTGAGTAGTCAGTTGGATATAAAAGAAAAGATATTGCAGACATAAGCTTAAAGCTACAGTCATTAGCTTTTTAGTTTTCTGAGTATGGTGCTCTGCCATTTTCTTTCCTTCCCTTTCTCTCCCACACTCCCCTCTCTCCCTTCCTCCCTTTCTCCCTCTCTCTCTCTTAAATTTTTTTATTTAGATATATTTACTTTAACATTTTCAATATCAAAACTTATTGCAATAAAAATATTATTTCTACCTAAAAAGAGGAACAGTTCTTTGGTTTTTGTAAAAGATCTGAAATAGACTTCCAATTTCCAATCTGCCATGTAAGTAGCCTGGAAGTCACCATTTGTTCCTAACAAATAAATAACTGAACTAATTGAAAATCAATAGCTCTTCCAAGATTTACAAAAGAAATGGAGTAAACCGCTGTCCCCAAAACTTAAGAGAAGGAGAGAGAGAAAGACAGACAGACAGATGAAGCAAAGAATAACAACGTACCTAGGCAGAAAAATTGATGAGTTTCTGGAGCTTCAGTGTATACAAGTATGAGAGTCAAAACCTCCAGATGTGGACAGTATTTTTTTTGTTTATTGATAGTAGAGATGCTAAAAAGAAAACCTTTCAAATTATATTGCTGACAGATTTTATAATTAAAATTGTATTATAAAATTATAAAAAATGGATATAACTGAGAGATTTGGGGTGGAGGAGTTCCTCATTGTTTGAGTTTTAATTTCAGGAGCCTCACCTGGTTCTCACAGTGAGTATTTGTGAAAAACCTCCTCAGTTTCCAGCAGGCGATGGAAAAAGGAATCTTTCTTCTTAATAGACAAGAGATAATCAGAGCCTTGCTAGGGTTTTATTAGAGCCTAACTTATCTGAATGAAGGAAAATACCTAACTTCAGCCCCCTACAGCTATGCTATTCTACCTAAAAGAAGGAGAATACTGAGAAGCATGTGCACAGTTAACAGTCCGGAGCTTTGGCTTGCTAAAAAACTAAGCCCTAAGCATGGAATGTTTCTATTATGGTTTGGATCTTAAATGTCTCCCAGAAGCCCATGGCTCAAACACTTGTTGTCAGTCTGTGGTGCTATCAGAAGATGGCAGAATCTTTAGCTGATGAGGTCTAGTGGAAGAAAGTTAGGTTGTGGAGGAAGTGCACTTAAAGGGAACATAAGCACCTTGACCTTCTCTCTCCCACTTCCAGCCTTCATGAGATGATCAGCTTTGCTCTACCACATTCTCCCCACCATGAGGTTCTGTTGCATCACAGGCCCCAAAACAAAGGAGTCAAGTAACCATGGATTAAAAACTCTGAAAACATGAGGCAAAATAAAACTTTGTTCTTTTGCAGTTGATTATTCAGATCCTTTGTTACAGTCACAGAAAGCTGACTAACAGTCCCCACCTCCTACCAGCTGATTTAAAGTAGTTTCTTTGCCTGATACATATGTCCATGCAATAAGAATAATTAGTCATCAGAGCAGAAGGAGAATGAAAGTGAGATGGGGCAAAAGGACAGTCAGTATAGATAATGAATGATTGGGTCAGGAAGATGGGGGCTGATTCAACAGAAAATAAAATGCTGATCCCCCCCCCCCCACCTCCAATCTGTTGCCAGGAATACCTGCTCCTCCAGGGAATTGCTCCTCCCAACAAGGAATTGTTAGTGAGTACCCCTGGGTGGCTCCTTTCTTGTCTTTCTGGGCAGATATGGAAAATAGGGAGAGGCACCCTCTAGGGGACTCTTTTCCTGCCTTTTTGGTCTTATAGGCAAGATAAAAGGAGGAGGGGACATAAGAAGAAGGGAAACCTAAAATCTATAAAAGAAGCAAGACACCCCCACTCCCTGGGGCACCAGCTGTCTGGACCCCTTCCTCTCCAGAGGAGTCTCTCTCTCTCTCTCTCTGTTCAGTCCTTTAAATAAAACTTTTTACACTTGCCTGATAGTTTCTCAGGTATTCAATCTTCAACATCAGGGGAAGGAGACTGATCCTGATTTTCAAGACCAATTTCAAAGGTACCAAGGAAATACATACATGATAGTTGGTTTGAGAGCAATGACCTTGAATTCAAAGTGAGCTAATGAGCAGATAATCAGTGAATCTTTCTTTGTAGCCATGTTTTGTCATTGTGCTACAGAGCTGTATATATAACCAGGATGTATTTGGGCCAAATGAGCATAAATAAAGAAAAGAAGGCCTACAGCTAGGTAACATACCACCATGAAATGCAATGATTTTCCCTCAAGGAGATTGTAAAAGATTCAAAGTAATGATTTATTTGCTTATGAAAAATATCAAAATATAAAACTATAGTATATGAACTTGAGGATATTAAGAGTAATAATTCAATGATTTTTGACAAGAAGTCAGGAGAGGATAGACTCGGAGGTTTGGGTTCAGCAAAACTTCATGTCTCATCTCCTGAAACATTTTCCCCTTATTTGAAAAATCCTTAAATTATTTCTACATTTTTAAGTTTGACTTATAAAAGAATAGTAGGAATCTACTTTAAGAAAATTTTTATTAGGAAATTTGAAAAATACACCCAAATAGAGAAAAAATAAATTTCCAAAGATAGATCAATAATCATCATTTCAGGGCCAGTCTTGTCTATATCCAACTTCCCATCACTAATGCTGATATTTCCTAAATATTTTATCTCATTTCAATAATAATTATAAAAGGAATACCTGAAAGCACAGATGAATATATATGTATAATCAATTTCTATAATAATACATACTATTTATAGTACATAATTATGTTATGAATGTGTTATAAAATATGTATTTATAAATACTTATATTGTTATATGTATATTAGATGAAAAATAAAAAGTAATATGTAAAAGAAACTATATTATAAAATTATATAATTCATTTATAAATCAGAAAAATGCACTACTCTAGTTATATATATTACAACATATATAAGATAGGAAAATTAAGATCGAAGTGAGTAAATGACTTTTAAATTACTCTATTTGTTCTCATTGTAATTATAACTCAAACTTCTTTGATCTTGCTATATACTTTGAAAATACTTCAGTAGATTGAAAAATGAATTTTAACCTTTTGCTTTCAAATAACAATTTGAAGTTCTGGTCCCAATTCCAACATATTTTCATATTTGATTTTAGGAATATTTAATTCTACATCTATTGAAATGATTGAAGGGTTATGGAAAATAATATTTCTAAAAGCTCCCCAAGAAAAACGTAGGGACAGTGTGGCTCTGGAAGAGGGAGGGGAAACTGGCCAAACATTAAACCTCTCCCAGTAGCACCCTTTCCTAATAACAATGGGCCCTAAACTTAGACCTTCCCCCATCGCAAATTAGCCCTAAATGGAGGCACAGCAAATACTGAAACTCTGGGAAACAATGAAATCCAGAATAAGAACAATTTTTTACAACCACCCTCCTAAGTTAAAGTTTTAACCTGTTCAACTAGCCCCTGACAGTCAAAACTGCACATACATGGCTTCCAATGATTACATCATTGTACCCTATAAAACCAAAATCCCCTCTGTAACTGAGGATCATTTTCTCCATCTGGAAAATGGGCCCCAACGGTGTCCAAATCCGCAAAGGAATAAAGGCTTCTCTGAATCCGTTCAGGTCTGCCTCTTGTCCTTTTGCACTTACAATAATCATGCAATTTTTCCCCTTAAGCTTTCATAGTTGAGAAAGATACATAGATACAACTAGAGAAGTTCTTAATTGGCCATATTTGATTATCATAATATATATTTTTCTATTCCAACTATGAAAGGTGTATAATTTAAATTTAGCTGTTACTTTTCTAACCTAATTGTTGTTGATGGTTGTTTCTGATTCATTTAGAGTTGTTACATTTTATATTTTAAGCAAATGGCTTAAAGTTAAATTATAATCTCCATTTGGAGAATTTAAAACTGATCAGAAATTTCTAATTATATGTTTTAATATGCAGATGTAAAAGTCTGTGTAAATGACATTTTTTGCAATAAAATTTTGTATTAACAGAAAGTTTAACAGATTCACAAATTTGAAGGAGTTTCTTTGAAAATGAAGTTACTTTCTAAGTTTTATTAAAGTATTTCCTTTCTAATTGTTACTAAAATATCATTTTTATCTTGAGTGAAGGGTGAATGTTTTTCCATCTCTGTTAGATAATATACTACTAACAGAGCTTTTTGTTGCTAAAAACTCAGTATTTTTGGAACTCTTATCTTTTCAAAAGAAAAATGCTTACTTTATCTTTAAGCTTGACAACTCTTTTAAGTACTTTGCTATGAGATAAAAAGTGAACCTTTGGATGTTACAAAAATAAATCATGGTCACATCCTTTCTCTTGTCAGTGTTTTATAAAAACTTTAGCCTTTGGTTAGCACTTAAATCAGTCTAGCAAAATATGCATAATGTAGTAACATTAATTTTTGCTAAAGTAAATGAAGAAGGGGGAATTCTACTGTCAGTCTGCTACCTTATAAAATCCCCACAGATCCCTCAGCATCTCTTGGACTCTAAATAGGACACTGCATTTGCTGACCTACAGGTTGAGTGAAGGCACCACTGTTTATCTGCATATGAATGTTAAAGTAACTTTATTTTTAGGTCACTTTGATAGAAAATAGATATTCCATTATTTTTTTTCCACACCAACTTCATCATCTTGCATACCCTCAGAGATTGCCAATGTACTTTAGAGACCACTGCTTTACAGATGTGGAGTGAAGCATGCAGGCATTTCAAAAGCAAGACATGTGAAAAGTCAGATATGTTAGTCATGGTTCCTTTGCTCTCTGGTTAAAAAAAAATCAAATTTAGCTCACATAAGCAAAAGATATCAATCAAATGTCATGAAGGAGGGGCTAGGGTGGATGATCCTGGACTTTCTTTTATCATAATGCTAATTAATGCACTCCACTATGAAAAGAATCTAGTCCAATTAATTCTATATAGAATTCCAAGTTCCTGAGAATAGGGCAGTAACTTGTGTCTGGTAGGTATGTTTAGTCTAATCATTTGTGAATACAGAGAAAGATGACATAGCAGAAACAATTCTGCTGATAGTTTAATTTTGGACAGGGAATGCAGATGTCAGAGAAAAGGGGCTGCTCCGTCAAGTCAGATTACGTCCCTATATTAAGATAGGGATGTAGGAATGCATGGGATATGTCAAAGAAAGGAAGAGTGTTGTATCCTGGCTAGAGGGGAGTGCTTATGTAACTGAACAATAGAAAATGATCAGTAAGAGTTGAGGTTTAATACAATTAATGATCTGGTATGGGGAAGTAGAATTGGTATTAGAAATAAAAGAAGACATTTGAAAGTACCTGTTTGGGAAGTAACATTATCAGGAAAAAAAAAAAAAAAAAAAAGGAACAACTGAAAAGGATTGAATGAAGAGACTTCCTATAAAGATGGGGGCAGGATTAGGGGAGACCCACTCTTCCACTAACAATATTGGAACCTGAGAAGCAAGAGGAAAAAATGAGTACCAAAACTTGACCCAAAGGCATCAGACTACATTCCCTAGAAATTGTATCCTGTGCTTAGTATTTCATCCACCAATAATTGATTCTCCTTTTTTCTCAGCAGCACATGGATCCTTCTCTAAAATAGGCCATATCTTATGCCACAAAGCAATGCTTAGCAAATATAAAAAAATAGAGATGATAACTTGCTTTCTATCAGACCATCCTGGAATGAAATTGGAATCAATGAAAAATAAAAAATAGAAGGTACTCCAATACCTGGAGACTAAATAATATGTTATTGAATGATCAATGGATAGCAAAAGAAATCAGGTATGAAATTAAAAAATACTTAGAGAAATAAAGCTACCAGCAAACCACAGCCCAGTAGGGTGGTGGCCAGAGTCAGGGAGAAGCTTGCATCCCTGCCCTCCTGTCTCTTAATCTGTTGGTAACAAGAAAAGCCAAAAAGCATCATTACTGGTTGATACTGTCTGCAGAAGTTAACTTGACTGGACACAGGGATGAGTGTAGAAGGGGCAGACAGAATATCTCAGAACAATGATCAAGGTGAATTTAAAGCTTTAATAGTGACTAAGGAAAACTGCAGAGAGAGACTGCAGTTGGAGGTTAAATGGGTATTTTAATAGCCTGGATAAGAAGAAATGTTTATACTAGGGTAGTGGGAATATGAAAGAAATCATTTACAGGACAATAAAGAAGAAAAAAAAAATTTAAATGGCTTGGTAACTGATAGAATATGAGAGTCAGAAAGAGAAAAATACAGAAAACTCTTTAAACTATTTTCTTTGAAATACAATCCATACACAGAGATTAAGTATTAAGTATTAAGAGTTGGTATGTTGTAGGTGGGTTTGGGTGGGAGCAAGAGTCCAATTAAGTGACCACCAAATCATTTCTTATTTCATAATTTGGTGAATAAGGAAAATGATATTTGATGATGCAGGGTTCTTGGATTGCTGCACAGATTTGGCCATAACAGAATATACAAAACCAACTAACCAGCCTAGGAGGGACTCTGGTTTTGATCCTCCCTGGCTCAGAACTTTGAGACTATATCAAGCTGAATCCTTCTACCAAAATATATTATGGTATTGTCCACAAATGAAAAAAATATTTTTTCCCGAAGTATAGTAAAACAAATAGCATAAAAGGGACTTTTTCTCATGTTTTAGATTCACTCTAAATTTTTCTATCTTTCTTGAAGACCATTTTAACTACAAGAATAGTTTTCTAGATTGTATCATTTTGCTAGTTTGTTCTTGCTTATATGCTAAACATGAATGTGATAGACTTTATCAGTAAAATTTATATTTGTGGGATGGCATGGGGATAATGGTAGTGATCATACAACTTACAGGTATAAAAATAATTTGTCCAATATCATATTTCTTTTTTGCATTCTTGGAAGGATCTTTAAGATACTTCTGCCAATTAAGTCCTGTTAAAAAGACTGTTTTTTGTTTTTTTTGTTTTTTTTTTACAAATGATTTCTAAGACAATTGAGTCCACTGTGCAGTCTCCCCTTAGACCTGATACAATTGCATCCACAAGGTGATGTTATCTTTTAAAACTAGTTAGGTAATAACTGGGAAGTTGTGGTCACCAACTTATGGCATTGTTTAATGTCAGTAGAACTGTATTGGAGAGGAAAATCCTTTTTATTTTTCTAGGACTTTTGAAATGTAGCCTAAGTTTTGTTGAAAACTCCTTTACAATAGCATTGTTACACTAAAATTAAAGGCTCCATACATTCTAATAATAGCCAGTTTAAAATAACATATTTGGTAGCTGAAAAGTTCCTCTGAATAGCTCATGGCCCTGCTGGAAATCTCGTTCCCCGAGCCCATTAAGTTTATGCATTAGAGCACACAGACAGTGGCAGCTGCCTGGCATATCCCATTGTGCTCAAGGACTAGAAAGTGATAAGGTTAATGAGACTTTGTATTGATGTTGAACCATTTAGAGTAGAGCAGGTCTATGTAAGCAGTGCTTTACAGGTGCTCCAGTGATTTCAAAGTGTTAATAAGCTCACAAAAGTGCTTACCAGGAAAAGGTCTAATTTTGATGGAAATATCACCCTTCAAGAAAATATGCTTTATGTATTCAAACTTGTAATGCTATCAATCATTACCACTTTTTGGTAAGATTGTGGGAGCAATCATATACTCCAACATGGAAAGTTTAAGGGAAATTGGAGTGTTGGATAGAAATGTTATTTTTTCATCCAGAAATTGAGACAACTGTATGAAAGATCTGATTACTACCTACTGTTGGTGCACAAAAAAGATCCTTCCTAAGATTCTCAAAGTGCTGGGATGAAGACAAATAGTCCAACTTCAATTTCTCCATTACCTGGATGCCTTTAAATGGATGGTTGGAATGTTATAAAGTAATGAGTTTGGGGACTCTGTAATCATGAGTCCTCTGGTGGAAGCTTGACACTTATTATTTCATTTAGACCTCCAATAAACATTTTAACTTAGTGACTCTCAACTCTGTGTGTACACCAGACTTATCTGTTAAGCTTTTAAAAATTGCAAATATCTGGGTCTCTTCCTTTGAGACTCAGCAGATCTAGATCCAGTCATCTGTATTTGCATTTGCAATTTTGGTATAATGTTTTTAATGATGGAGTCAAGAAAAATCATGTTCATAACATATATTGAGTTGCTCTAAGCCATTACCTCTAGGGGACTTATAATTCAACCCAAGCCTGGATGATTTCAGAGTCCATGTGATTCCACCCCACTCTGATTCTTCTGCATGTGATCAACTCCTTGTGAGTTCGGGCAAATTCAAGGAATGTCCAACTGCTTTAGCATCAGGGCTTTGACATTCAGAAGGTATGCAAATCATGATTTGTAATAAGTGCCCAGGTTTTTAAATATTTATTTCCAAATCCATAGCATGTGAATTTATTCAGAAAGCTCTACAAGTAGCAATAAGTGAACCCAGTAATATTTGGTGGTAGTAAAAAACAAAAACAACAGCACACACACAAAAAAAAAATTGAAGGGCTCCCTATTTCTACATAGTCTTTTGGATGCTTCACATATATTACTATTTTTAATATTTACAGCAACCCTACAAGGTGGCCACTAAAATTTAATTTTATAGATGGAGACAATGGGGTTCTCAGAGTTTTAGAAATTTGCCCATTTCATGACTAGTGGGAGAAGACTTGGTGTTCAAATCCAATCCATCTTGTTCTAGAGCCCAAGATTTTAACTGCTTCCCTAGGCATTGGGCAACTTTCTGTTAAGGGCAATAGAGTCAACATTTTAGGCTCTGTCAAGCTAACTAGCTAACTCTACCATTATAGTGTAAAAACAAGCAGAGACAATATGTAAGTGAATGAGCTTGGTGGATAAAATACTAAGGACACTGAAATTTGATTGTCATGTTACAAAAATATTGTTCTTATTGATATTTTTTTCAAACACATAAAAATTTAATAACTATTCTTAGCTTGTGGACTGTATCAGTCCAGGTAGCAGGCAGGGTTCACTGTGGGCCAGGGTTCACTGACACCTGGACTCCATTGTCTTGCCATTTCTCATCAGGAAGGTTGTGTGGAGAGGACTACACCTCTCTACCATTGCTTTGTTTACCATTCAATTTATTGAACTTATAAATCGCTAAGCAAATTTCCAATATACCTATGTACTACTTACATTTTTAATGAGTAAAAATACACATTAATAAATATAATACCATGAATGTCAATAAAATCAGAAACCAACATAAAGGATCTTTGAAATGTTTCAACACCTTAAAATTAATTAAAAATGCACAGAATATCTCAATGATTGTGAATTATATTGTTACTCAGACACTTAACTCATATAAAGGTATTGATACTCTGGATTTGTGGACTTACAACATTAGCATTTAATTATCCCTTTGTGAAACATAACCTTAACAAAATCACACAAATAATAATATTCTCTCAAACCAGCTGGAAGATAAGAACTGGTTTTACTCCAGGTACATTTAATTCTAAGACTCCAGGTGTGAGTGTAGTTCCCCATTTTCAAACAGGGTTGTATGCTATTTCATATGACTTTTCAAATCTATGACTTTTCTTGTAACTCTCCCTTTTTACTTCTTATCCATTAAGTGTTGGTCACAGATAACTCAGATAGTCATTTATCTCATTATATTATATTAATATCTCAATGTAATTTACAGAGTCATATGGATCTTTCCCCTTCTAAGAAGATT
The DNA here is from genome assembly GCF_902686455.1 of Sciurus vulgaris. Lineage (NCBI taxonomy): Eukaryota > Metazoa > Chordata > Mammalia > Rodentia > Sciuridae > Sciurus > Sciurus vulgaris. The sequence continues at coordinate 35,862,718 of NC_136469.1, read as the reverse complement.
GCATCTCCACTGTCAGATCTTTTTTATAAATACATGGTTAAAATATTCTGAGTATTGAAATATACTGCTAAAATCTATCTCTACCTAATTATTTTCTGCAATAATCTCTGCAGGCCATTTTCTTATTTCTATTACAGTTGTTGGTCTTCTGATTCAACTTTATTTATTCATGACTTTTCCTGTCCCCAGAATTCTATCAGACCGCTAACAAGCAGTAAGCATCCAATATCATGCATATTCATTTTTTGGGGGGGTGGGGAGGGTACCAGGGATTGAACTTAGGAACACTTGACCACTAAGCCACATTCCCAGCCCTATTTTATATTTTATTTAGAGACAGGGTCTCACCAAGTTGCTTAGTGCCTCGCTTTTGCTGAAGGTGGCTTTGAACTTGGGATCCTCCTGCCTCAGTCTTCCTAGTCACTAGTGTGAGACACCGTGCCCAACTTATCATGTATATTTTTAACAAGAATAAGTGAAACTGAAAGTGGTACACTCAGATGTGCCAGTCAACTCATGCATTATAGCTAGTTTATGCGTTAAACTTAGTTTTCTTGTTTTATGCAACTAACATTCTTCGCATTTATCTAGTTTTTCTTCTTTTGGATAATGTTTAGAGACTGAATTCATTTCAGTTGAGCAGAATTTCTCTTCCTTGGCACCACTGGTATTTTTGACTGTCATTTCTTTGTTGTAGTGGAACTGACCTGGACACTATAGGTCTGTTAAACGCATGCCTGGCCTCTACCCAATCATGTCAGGAGAACGTTTCTCAGGTGTGTCAATGAAAGATGTCTTCAGACATTGCCAGTTTCTCTTGGGGGCTTAATTTTCCCTGGGTGAGAAACTTTGGAATTAACTATCATTATCTTCCTTATTTTGATGCTCAATATGTTATAAGATGCCTAGTAAGAGTCCTTTTATTTGGCTCTATTGTTCTTTTAGCACAATCATGGACATTCTTTGAAATTATATCTGCCCTATAGAAGCAAAGAGATGTTGTAGCTTTATTTTTCTCTGGTCCTGTTTATTAGTGAGTACCAAAACTGAATACTGAAAAACATTATGGGAATAAGTAGGTTGAACCCACGGCTGCAAGGCCACTGGGATGACCAAATTGGAAAATATACTTAAAATCATGAGTCCATAATTATGTTTACAAAAAATAAACTTAAAAATTAATATTTAAGAATTTTGTGATTGTATTAAAATTTTTATTTACTTTCTCCTATATACCTAGTTATATTTTAACCCCTCTCAAACCATGATTGTACAATTGGTTCAAGTAAAATGTTACCAGATGACCTACTATCTATTTAATTATAAAACACATCATGAACAGAGCAAGAGCTCTCAAACACAGCTTTCTATTTTGGGTTGACAGGGAACTGAAGCACAAACTCTGTATTTCTAAAATGCTACCCATGTATCAACCAGGATTATATCTGAATTACAAATAATTTGTGGGCAATCTGTTTAGTATCGCTTGACACTGGAACCAACTTGACTGATTAATGTTCTGCATAACCTAGTTGGCTTCAATTTCACTTTAAGTAAAACAAATATAAAAATAACTGTGTCTACATGTTGGGGTTTTTAATGTAGCTTATAATTGTGAACATGTCACTCAACCAAAATATCTTTCATGTTACCACATTGCTCACTGCCAAACTTCTGTGCGTGTAAAAATTAGATGGGGTGCTAAAAAATGTATTTGCATGGATCTCTATCTCCAACATTCTAATTGAGTTGATTAGTGACCTAAATTTTTGATAAACATTCTAGACACATTTAATTCAGGTGGTCTGGGATCTGAGAAACAGAAAAAAACAGGAATACTGACAAGCAGAATAACATTTGTAACTTGACCTGACATTTCAAAAGTTCCATAATCTGCCTACAGCCTACCTATCCAGTTCTATTAGAGATGAATGACAGGCAGACTGAGGTCTCAGTGGATCAGTAAGAGCCCAGTCATGCTAAGCATTCTTTGTTCAATAATAGCAATGAGGTTAGCTGAACCTGAGCAGGACCTGGATCATACCTTAGTAAAAAGTGGTAATAAAAAATGACAGAATTCCACCTCACAGGTCATAACCTGGTCTATGCTATCCTGCAGAAATAATTGGCAATATTATTTTCTTTCTTTTGTAAAATTTAAAAACTACAGTAAGTAAAGAGAAAAGTGCACAAAAACCAAATGCATGTCTCAATGAATGATCATCACAGAGGAAACACACTGTAACTTCTACCAAGTTCATGAAACTGAGCTCTAGCATCATCTCAAAGGCTTCATTAGATCATTCTCAATCACTACTGCCTCTTCAAAGTATTTTCTTCAAATGTGAGTACTGCACTGATTCTTGTTATTTACTTCCTTATTATCCTTTATAGCATTACTGCATAATCCCGCATCCATAAATACTCAGAGTACCATACCAAAATGTCATAGACTGGGTAGCTTAACTAACTGACATTTGCTTCCTCATGAATCTGGATAACGGAAGTCCTAGATCTAGATCAAGGAGTTAGTAGGGTCAAGACCCTCTCCTTGGGTTACAAAGACCAAGTTATCCTCATGTTCTCACATGGCCTTTCCTGGGTCTTTGCTCACACAGAAGAAAGATCTATCTTTAGAAAGGCACTAATCCTATCTCAAGGTACTCACCCTCATGACCTCATCTAAACCTAATTGTTTCTAAAGGTTGCATCTCCAGATATCATCACACCAGAGGTTTGGGCTGCAACATATGAATTGGAGTTAATAGAATTCTATTCATTGCAGTATTACAATTTATTTTATCCTTTAAAAAATTCATACAAATTAATTTACATAGTATATTTATGTCCAGGTCTTAATCAGCATCACAATTATAAGTTTCCTTTATATGTTTTCCTATAATTAATTTGTTTTCAGTGCTGTTTGGCATACAATACTGTTGCAACCAGCACGACCAAACTCTTGGGTCTGTTGAGGGGTGAAGGGGGATTGGAAAATAAAGATTCACAGACACAGATCTTGAAGATTAAGGTGAAATCAGGTAGAGCTCTGCTCTCTGATGGAGATGTAGGTCCAAAGAGTTAGGCCAGCAATCTTTTTTTATATATGTCTCATTATCAGGTTAAAGACTATGCAACCATTATTCTTTGTATTCCAGGAAAGTCACAGAAACTAGGACATCCAAAGTAACTTTTCCATGGTTGCAATTCACAGTTCCAATGTGCAATGTTAGGAGCTTTATGTAACTCTCCAGAAAGTCCATAGTTTAATGTTACTGTCAGGCAGGCAGGAACTGGAGAAGTGGATCTGGTGAAACATTGTGGTTGCCTATCATTAGAGTTCCTTCCTTCTCAGGAACTGTGTGCCTGAGATCAAGGTCAGAGCTGATAGGATTCTTGCACAGATCCTCCTCATGCAGGGCATTGCCACAGCAGCTAAACATCCTGTGCCCTTACACTAAAACATTCCCAGGCACGGGAAATCCCACAGCCATGAAGTCATCAGAGACGCCCAATCTCCCTCACTGCTCTCCCATCCTCTGTCACTGCTATCCATACAATACTGTGTGGTGCTTTTGGGAATTGTATTTGGAATGAATGTTAACCATTTGTGAATTATGTTTTATTAGCATCTTTTTATTCTATACAGCATTTTATAGATTATAAACATTCTACAATTTACTTACTCCTTTTACTACCAATGAACATTAGTTTTTTTTTCTTGTTGTTGACTTTTATATTTTAAGATGATAACCAGATGAATTCACTTATTAATTGCAGTAATTTAATATAGGTTTCATTTTTCTATACATGCAATCATGTGAGTTAATCATGACAGTTTTATTTCTTTGATTCTTATGCTTATGTTTTCATTTCTTTTTCTTGCAATGCCACAATAGCTAGGGCTGTCCTTGTAATGTGGACTAATTGTGATATGAGGTAGTTTTTGGTCATTTTTGAGTGCAGAAGAAAGGCTTTCAACATTTGCCATTAAGTTTGATGAATGAAGTAAACTTTGTAGAAAATCACCTCTATGAGATTAGCAAATTTACTCTCTGTTCCCATTTTGCAAAGTGTTTATACCACGAATGAATGGTAAATCCCAATTTAATTCCCTTTTCTTCAAGTTGCCCTTTCTAAAGTCTACAATTCTCTTGCTTTTGTTAATTATACCTCCACATTTGTCAATATTTACTCTTATCCTCATGCAAGTCCTCTATTACTATTGAACATTCAAGTGCTTTAATGCTAGAAATCCTGTATTACCTGTTTGAAAATACACTGACTCTCTTTCAGAATGTTAAATATATACAAGGTACCTATTAAATGATTACTTATAGAGTCTTAAAAGATAGTTTTTCATATGTTTTGGGATAGTGAGTAATAGTCTACATTTTTAGTTTAGCTTTTTTTCCATTGTAATATAAGATATATGGCTCCACAGTTATGGTATCACATTATTGGCCATCCTTATATGCATATAATTTTTTTTATCTCCATTGGCATCAAGATTGTAATGGCAAATTAATAAAATACATTTCTCTAAATTTAAAAGTATATTTTCATTTTAATAAAAGTTTTGGACAGGTTTGACTTGTTTGATAAACTGTTATCCTCTAAATAGGCCAAAGAGAGACAACAGGACACTGAGGTTAAAGATACCCACTGAGAAGCAGAATTCTGGGCAGATGGGCAAAAAGAGAATACATGACTGACATTTTATAGGACTCAATTGCTCCTGATATAAGAAAATGAGGTAGTGTTTAGCTTTAGTCCTTGAAAATTGTTTCTCAAACCCCCAATTCCCAAAGTGCTCCTGAAAGTCTCTACTTAGAGAAGATGGTTGTGTTATACAAGATAAATTGGGTCATTAGGGTCTCAGCAGCTCCATTCTGGGAACCCTCAAATAGTTTTGAGAAGCAGAACAAATTTATCATCAGGTCAGAGAAGGAGAAATTTATTGGAATTGAACATTTCAAGCAAGATATATAAACGTGTGCTCAGCAACCCACAGGTAGCCATGTCTCCCAGTAACCACAGGCAAAGAAGAGAAGCCCCCTGTGTGGTCAGATATCAGCTAGGATTATAGAGAGGATCTCACTTTTCTTCAGATACTCCTAGAGTGAATACTAGGAGCACGCATCAAAGAAAAACAAGACTTCATGCTAACTCAGCAGGTGGTACTGAAGCATTGAGATCTGAAGCACCTGCCAAAGTAGCAAACCTCCTAATGGCCGAGGAATCCTCCATTCTTCCTGTGCTACTCTATGAAGTGTTTTCCTAATGATTACACCCCTTGATTCTCTGTACTAACCTGAGAAGCAGGAAAGAGCACAAGTTATTCCCATTTTACAGGTGGGGAAACAACCCTAGATTTTAATTAACTTTCTTATATAGACAGCAAATAAATGACCTATTTTGAATGGGAACTAGGGTTGGTTCAGTATTAACACTGCTATATGTTGTCTCATTTTTACAAAGGTCTGTGATCTTGGAGAAGTTACTTTGCAACTCTGAGCCACTATGTTCCGTTTGGTTTTATAGACATTATAGTAATACTTACAAATCCTTAGAACGGTGGAAAAATTGAATGAGAATTTTATGTATAGATATGTGTAATGCTTACTACAGTGCCTTATTTTAGTAACTTAGCAATAACGTTATACAGTAAGACTATTTAACAATAGAATTAATTAATTTGGAGCATACATACATGGAGTATCTATTAGAGTCATATTCCCTGTTCATAGCTAACATGCTTAAAAATATGTCAGTGATTTTTGTAAGAGTTCTATGGTCATTAATTAGTCCATTTTATTGTTATAAAAACTTTGAAGTTGGTGCTATTTTAATAGTCACAGTACAATTGAGGAAATGAACTAGGAAGTAGGTTACCCAAAGCAGCCTGCCCAAAGTTAATGGCAAAGCACAACAAACCCATGCAGGTTGATTCCCAAAGTTTGTACATATAACTGTTTTGTTCTCCTGTTTGGGATGAATGTGTATGGTACATAGTTGGTATGTAGTTACTAATTAGTACACAGTTGCCTACAATCTGATCAATAATTATATTGGTTTATATTTTGTCATACGGGATGTACTTCTGCTTATGTATATTTTAGAAATATAAACCTTGAAAATTCTAAGGACCATTATTTAAAAGTATGGACTTCAAAATTTCTTTGGCATGAATAGTCAAGTATTAGCATATAGTTAAAATGCTTCATTATCCTAGTTAAAGATACCTCTGTAACATGGTGACATATATAAAATTAATATACCCTTCATTATATCATCCTTGTCAAACTCTGGGCTGTGTGTCCTGGGCACATTACATTATGGTCTGGGAACTTCTCCACTTTCATCAGTATTTCTATAGGCTAAAACTTAGATTTAAATGGACGTCAGGAACACTCTGGATTAAGATGAATCACAAAATGACTTTAAATGTAATGATTAATTATAAAACATTTTTAAAATATATGGAACAATCTAAATAGTGATTATCAAAATAACATCTCTCTTTGTGGTGGGGTTCTGGATATTGAACCCAGGTGTGCTTCACCACTGAGCTACATCCCCAGCCCTTTATATTTTTTTAAATTTTGAGACAGAGTCTCTCTAAGTTACCTAGGCCTCACTAAATTGCTGAGGCTGGCTTTGAACTTGCCATCTTCCAGCCTCAGCTTCCCAAATAACTAGGTTTATAGGCATGTACCACCATGCCCAGCTAATATAATTTTCATATGGCATCTATGAAAATAATGTAAGTTTTACTGTTTTATGTATCTTACTTTTTAGCACTAGCTGTTGGAGCTATTTGTGTTGTTGTTGTTGTTGTATTGCTTATTTCTTTTTCAGGCATAAGAACCATAGCATACTCTGAAAGGATTGAGCCAGAGGTAAAGGTGCACTTAGTCTTGACATGGAAAAGAGCTGCATTCTACCTGTTCTGGACTCACTGCAGCTTGCTTAAATCCATCTTCCATTTGCTTACCTATAAAACTCCATGACTCTGCGTAGTGTGATACAGAAACTCCATTTCTACCAGTGGACAAATATAGATCTATAGTTTGTGGTTTATCAAATTTTCTCTGGAGAAGTAGAGAGAAACTACCACACAAGAACAGGAGCATATGTTATATAGCTGCTGGTGGAAATGGCCCAATTACTCCACAGCTTGTGTGATTCATGTTTTAAATAATAATGACAATGAGAAAGGAAGTAGGAGAAGGTACAGGGACATATTTAAGATGATTATTGAATTTAGATGTTTATTAAATGGAAATGTTGAAGAACCTATTTTCTAAGAATGCTAAATTTAATTTATAAGCATCAGGGCATTTATATACTTTGAATATCCAGAGTGGCTACTCTCAAACGTTTGAAAATAGATTTGAATGATGCCTTTGTGTCTGGTAACCCAGTGTACAGAATAGTGCTTAGAACATAATAAGCACTATCAATTTATTTTCCAAAATAAGAAAAGAAAAAATAATTTCTCTAAATTCAAATAATAGTTCGGATATAAGATTCCACAAATCTAATATTGACTGCCAGAGTTTCTACCACATCTTCTGACTGAAACAATTTCTATTTTAAGTGGCCATGGCAAAATGTGTGTTTCAGTGATGGAATAGGATACATGTCTGTATGACTCCTTATGGTCTCTTTTTTCTGAATCCTTCTCCCACCCAACTCAACCACTGTCTTGATAAGGGAAATTGTCTTTCTAGGGTACGCTTATCTACCACGTGTAGACTTCCCAAGAGGTGTGTCTACATCAAGAAGAAAATAGTTTCTATCTATAAAAGTTGTTCAATGAGGCAGAAATATGAAATGCACGACAGTTTGCCATGATATTTGAAAGCCATGACAATGTTAAACTTCATCAGACCCCTGTGAACCTGGAAAACAGTGAAGGCTCAAAAGGTTGTGTTCTAGGAAATCAGCTTACTGAAAAGAAATACTCTTTCTCATATGTCTTAAATACCACTCATGGATGCCCCTTGCTTACCTGTGACAAAAGCCAATCTCAGATTCTCCAAATTCTTATTCTTCTTGATAAAATTAACCAACTGTTAACTAAATGTTACCTCTTTTTTCCTTATCCCATGTCCTTGAACTTGGGCCCATCCTCAGCTTTGGTACATGACTGGAGCCTTCTGGGAAACTGAGGCAGTGTGAAGGCCGCCCCCCTTCAAATCTTAATTCTTGCCAATCAAGTCAGAAAGATTTCAGAAAAGTCACTCAGAATTATAAGCATGAGTTTATTATAAGGGATAGAAAAGGGGAAAAGGGGACATTCTCAAGGGAGAGAGTGGATCCTCCCAGGAAGAAGAGGGCCTCTCCTTTGATCATTTATTGGGGATCCCAGGAAAGTTTCCAGAGAGCCTCACCCAGGTCCACCTCTTGACTTGACAGGATGACATCATACCTTCAAATTCCGACTGCTGTGACCACCCTAGGTCACTTTGGTCCATGGTGACATGTTCTAATAGGAATATGTTCTTATACAGTTTATGGTTAGAGGGGCTAATCCTTATCTCCCTGAATTCTGGGCTGTGGTCTGTGTAAGGGTAACAAAAGTCTCCCCTTTAGGGTAACTTGTGTTCCTCTTATCAGAATTATTTCAGGCCTGCATTTCTCCTGCAGATAACAGGTAGGTTGCTGAGGAGCATAATATATCCTGACCACTTAAACTAGGCAGGGCTGTAGGTAAATTGCATCTTGGAAAGAAATTTACATGGGGCTCAGAACAGTGGGCCCATTTTATGGAATTATTCCCTTAACCTCATGATCCTACCACTCTGTCTGTCCTCTGTTAGCTTGAGCCAGGATACAACCTTTTGGAATAGTCCCAATCTGAGCAGAGGATGGAAATTCTCTAATTTACTATGCTATTACACAACCTTCCATCCCACCTCCCAGGTGCCTAGTTCTTGCCAGCCTTAGTCACTCCCTACAAAAGAGAAACTCTTTTTGACCAGCCCCTGAAATGCTTGCTGATCTTCTGGTCAGAGCTTTCTATTGCCACTGTCCTTGTCCCCTACCCCACCTAGCAGTGGTTTTTGTTGTTATGGTTGCTACTGTTTTGTTTTGTGCCATGCAATAATTCTTTAAAGTCTTTTCTTATTAAATCTGGATTTGTTTTTTGTTTGAAACATGATTAGTTACTAGGACTGTGGTAAGAAACCAGCCATTTGCTTATTTTCTTTGTTTAAAGAAAAAGTCTTTATTCACTGCAATTTAATACAACAGACTTTATGAGAACATTCATGGTTTAGGAAATTCCTCATTTTTCAGTCTGGCTGTAGTGTTTAAAAAGTGAATTAGATGAATTTTCTATTGAATTTCAGTTATTTTACTTAGCTTTTAGCTAATGATCACATCAGGACAGTACATACTTTCATTTCTTATCAGTTATATTTAGAAACATAACCAGTTTGTCTCATGATCTTTTGAAATTTCTCCGGGATATTCAGTGAGGAGATGAGTTTATAGAGATGAAAAGTAATGGAATAAACAAATTTAAAAGTAATGGCTTTGATTTTAGTGACATGATTGTTTTTAGAAATTCTTGACTATGATAATCTCCATAAAATTAAAGCATCGCAGAAAAAGGGTCCCTTTCGTGAGAAGAAAACTGGTTGTGCTAACCAGCAAGGACTATAAAATAATATTCTATTTTTCCATCTTAAACATTTTTGGAGAGCTCTCGTCTATGTACAACTGGTCCTGTGGCGTATAACAAGCCCGATGCAGGCTCAATCCTGCCTCAGAAACTTTTTTAGTATATTCCAATGGTCAATATTTTCAACCACCTTTGTGGATTATCTTGTTGTTCTAAAATTAGTAAATCACTGATAGACCATCATGACATTAATGAATATTAGGCAAAGAAACGTGCAATTTGCTTTGCATAGGATCTGTGAAATGTATTGATTTCCTCTCCAGAACCATGCACATATAATATGCATAATATTCAAAGGTATCCTTAAGACTGAAGGCCACAGATAACAAAAGATCATTGCCACATCAAAAAGACCTTTTTCAGTCTGACACTTATCCTGTAGATGAGGAAAACGTAGCCTAGTGTGTTAATATTTTGACCGTCAACAACTACTGACTGCATAGATTTTTACTTTTCATCCATTTATAAGTAAAATTGAATTAGGTTCTGTGTAAGCAGGAAAAAATGATTTTCAAATAATTTATCCTAAGATAACTTTTTCCCTCTAATACAAACAGAAAAATCACAATTAATAACTTCATTTTGTCAATTCAGTTTGAGACTAATTTAACTTCTTTTCCTAGACATCATTCTTATTTATGGAGTTACTTGCCACTGACTTTGAAGCCACTAGAATTAATACTGCTCAATTCATTGAAGGTTAGTTCCAATATAAAATTCATTAATTCCATTTGATGAAAATTTTATTTTGTATATTGTCTTGTAGGTATTAACATATCATGCTACATTCAGTTTTTTGGAGTTAAAATGCACAACTGAGAATTATACATCCAGTGATTTCTTTAAAATCATGTGTTTTCTCTGATTTGTGGATCCTAATTCATAATAAGGGGGTGCTAGGGAAGAAGAGAGGTACTTTGGATTTGGCAGAGGGGAGTAAAGATAGGAGAAAGGGTATGGACGTAGGAAGGAGAGTAGAATGAATCGGATATTATTACCCTATGTGCATATATGACTACACAACCAAAGGGATTCTACATCATGTACAACCAGAAAAAAGAGAAGTTATGTTCCATTTATGTATGATGTTTCAAAATGCACTCTACTGTCATGTATAACTAATTAGAACAAATAAAAATTAAAAAAATTGAAAAGTCATATATATATATATATATAGAGAGAGAGAGAGAGAGAGAGAGAGAGAGAGAGAGAGAGCTACCACCTTCAAATAACTGTTTCACTTTTCTTCCTCTCTTTCCACAATTAATTTTATTAGAAGCATCTGCTCTATACAAAATATCCTACTAGACATGATGAAGAAACAATTCTAAAAATCTAGGAAGAATAAAAATGTAATGGCATCAAAATAAGGAGAATTTGAACAGCTATGGAGAAACTTTTAAAATAGGAAGTCCAGTGCATGGCATATCAGGGAAGCACAGAACACACTAGACAGTTTCTAGTGCTAACAGAAAGAGAGAAGTGGGAAGCGGGGAGTCAGAGAATAAGCAACGGGTAAACTGGTGAAACATATGCTTACCTTTCCATCCTGCATGGCAGCTTCTTCTGTGATTCTTTAGTTGGGTGATCCTCATATGCCTGCATTTTCCCATAAATTACTTTAAATTATGTTCTAAATTTAACTTATGCTAAATATTGGTAGTAGCTGTGTACACCTGTGCCTCACTGTTGGATGTTCCCAGTTTGATGTTCTTTATAAGTATTTATGGCTTTAATGAGGCCATTTATTTGTAATTGGTCCCTACAGGAACCTGCTGCAATATTTCTTTCACTATAAGTTATTTTCAGTTTTTATCTGAAGAGAGCATTAGAAATAATATATATGAAGTTGCTTGTGATCCTGGAGAGAGATGGTTCATATAAGAAGTTTTCTGAGTGACAGATAAATGACCATACCCTAATCCTGGCTTCAAGAATACACAGTTACCAATTCCCACACTCTTGCTCTTGGTCTTAGCTGGCTCTCACAGGTCCATTTCCCAGAGCAGCATGAGGCTCCAAGTCAAGAGCACCTAAGTTATTACCTTTTATCTCAACTTCCTATGACAAGTCAATCTCTCCGAACCTGTGACTTATGAAACAGGAAAAAAAAATTAGACCACCTCACCTCATATAATTACTGATGAAGAGGTGGTGAGATTAGAGGTATTTGGGGAATGAACCAAGAAGCATATTGAAATCCAAGCATAGTTGGGGTTTTCATATGTGCTTCTTGGTATTTCCTACCTGGTTTGAGGGCACAGAGTCATTTGTTTCAACAGGTCAAAGTTATGTACTCTGATTACTTTAGACTGTCTTCCTCTTCTGTATTCACTTGCACGAGTACAAATCCTCCTTTCAGGACAATGATAAGATTTTTATTCGTTTGTGCTATAAAAAGACTGCAATGTGGTTCTCTATTGTGACTTCTTTTATTTTTATTTTATTTCCTTTTTAGATGATATTCTTTAATCTCATTGTGGTCTTATATTTTAAAATTTGTGCTCTAATTTCCTTGTATTTTAATTTTCTTCAGATGATCCCATTATATTTTGTTCTTTAAAATGTGGGTTTTTTTTGTACATTAAATTTTTCTTTTTCTTCCTTTGTTTCTCTTCCTCCTTTTTTTTTTTCTTATGAGTTATTGTGTGTTGTACTTTCCATTTGTTTATATTCTAGGTGACCAGCCTTCTACTTGTATCCTGTGGGGAAATTTTTGTTACACCAAGTAGTTCACAACTTATTCAGAACTGTTTGTCTTCCCACTAGGCTGCAGTTAGAGAAGTGTATTATCCTGTCTTTGTAGTTTAAGAGTGTGGAAGAATCTCAATTGAATCTTTTCTTCTGATATGGAACTTTTCTGGCAAATGTCCTATATCAGAAATTAAGATATCCACTTCCATGAGGAGAACAACTTTCACATTTCTGTAAGAAACACTGGAAAATGTAAAAATTTGACACTTTTTTTCCTACTGAAATCTTGTGTCATATATAAAAGGTTCAGTGAATTATTACCTTTCCCCAGAGTGCTCTGTTACCTTATTACATTTCTCTTCAGATTCAAGTGCAAAAATGATCGTTCTCATGGTTGTACCACTCAGTCATTCTTCTTCTTTACTTCTTTGTATTGTTTTGGAGGTGGTTTGTGCATGTGTGTGTGTGTGTGTGTGTGTCTTCATGTTCATTTTATTAGGCATTGGGGACAATAATCCTATGATCCGAGTTTTCTCCACCATCCCTTTTGACATTCCAGTGTATTTCTTATTTTTATATTCTTTCTTATATAAACTCACAGTTGATAATAATGCAGTCCTTTACTCCTTTGTAACTTCTCTGGTAGAACTCTGTGGCTTCCCGTGACCACACATAAGAACTTTCCAGCTGTAGCATTAGGAAAATTAGCATTGTCCTGTATGGTTTTTGGTTGATATATTCCATCATTTCATGCTCTCCTTTTCGCATGTGTTAATACAGTCCACAAAGGTGGATGTGATGTTGGTTGGAGTTTGGAAAAGAATGTTCTTTGGTATCCTGAAGTATAATCTGGGTAAAAAGCTCAATGTGAATTTAGGAGAATGTGAAGAATGTTCTTTCCTTTAGAACTGGGGAAGATGAATTATTAAGTCCTTATCTGAGACAGAGGGAGGAACGAGGATTGTTCATAAATTTGTCATTTTCATATTTATTATTCTGACTAATATGGAATCATAATTTTCTGGACAAATATGTAGGAATAGTACATGTCATTTAGAAAGAGGAATCTTTTGGGCATTTAAAACTGTTTTCATTTGAGGTTTAATGTGCCAGGTTTTCTAATATTTAAAGAAAACAGTGAAAGAATATGATCAATATCCTAGCACAAAATGGTATCTAGTTATGGGACTTATGTTCACCTTCAGGCATGACTAGATATCTTCATTGTATTCTTGGCAATCTATATACTCTTTTGACTTACTAAGAAATGTTGATTTTTTAAGAAAGAAAAATTGTCATTTCTTCAATACAAAATTTTGTGCAGAAATTTAAACCTTCTTGGATTGACAAGCGCTATAAAATGAATGAATTTCTCATCTATTTTATGGTCTTTTTCTGTGCATAACAATAGATTTATGCCATAGCTAGATGATTTGAATGATAGGTCCAAAGCAGACACATTTAACATTGTTAACGTTGTTCTCTGAAGAATAACTATGTACAGAGTTGGGAATAACCTTTTACTCTCCAAAAATATGATTGGTGATGGGGCAATATATTACCCACAGGGTAATTAAGTAAAAAAAATCCTATCTAAACTTGCTGATTATGTCTTTCTCTGGGAGATAGATGAACATGAAGACCATCTCCATGGGAGATAAAATATTTATGGCAGCAAGATTGAAATTGAATGAGTATATATTTAACAATAATTTTAAGTAATCAAAGTGCTGAGGAAAAATATCTGTAAGATGACTTCTTTTAGTTATCCAGATATCTCCTCTATTACCAACCCATTTCTTAGAGGCAGGTACACATGATTTGACTTTATAATTTGACATAAAATATTTTCTTTAGAATAAAAATAATGCATGGTGTTGGCCTCCATGTCCATGAATTCTACAACTGAATCCAACCAACTGGGGACTGGAATTAGTGAAAAAATAAGTGTGTGTACTGAATACATAAAAACTTTTATTTCTCATAATTATTTCATAACAATACAACAAAGATTTATTAGCTTTTACATTGTATTGCATCATATTAGGTATCATTAGTAATCTAGAGATGATTGAAACTCTTCAGGAAAATGCAGTTAGAATATGAAATTACTGCATCATTTTATCTATGAGATTTGGGTATTGTGGATTTCAGTATCCACAGGGAACCAAATCCCTAAGGATACTGAGGAAAAACTGTAATTCTCATTTATTTTGGAAGGCAACCTAATGGAGTATTTGAAAAATGGAATGTTTCAAAAAAAATTCAAGAGTTCTTAGAACTATTGTTGCAAGACTAAAGGCTCTTTGAAAGCCTGTACAGGTTATGCAGGTATCAAGTGTTCTTTCCCAGAAGGAAGATAAATGCAGGATGCTTGACAATGACCTAAGGAAAATGTGTAAAGGATATTCCAAGTCCTTCACTAGTCTCAGGAGGGAGGAATCTATTTATCTATTTATCTATCAATCATCTATCTATCTATCCTTCTATTCATTTTTATGTGCTAAATTTATTTTTACATTTCATATATTGATTATTATTAGCAAATAAGGCTTAGATGTTTTTCAGCATTGTCTTCAACTTGTTCACTACATGAATTCTATTATTCTACAGCATTCTATTATTGTTATAATACAATATTATATAGACTATTAACATTAACTCTACTGTATTAGTTTATTATTAGTAGTATATTATCTAATATATCATATTCTATTTTAAGTATCAGTGGAGAATTCATTATATTTGGCTAATCTGGGGTCTCATGCTAAGCATTATGAGAAATTCACTATGTAAGTACACAGAGTTGAAATAAAATTAATTCTGATGTCTTAGAAATGAGAAAAGTTTGGGAGTTGAAGTCAGTACAAATAAAAAATTATATATTGTTCTGTAAAGTTTTATTTCCTATTTATATTAAATATATGTTATCTACTTCTTCAAATATTTCAATCATGCTGTTTGTCTATTAAACAATTTGAAAAATATTGATAATTGTGATTTGTGAAATGCTTCATAATTGAGTCTATCGTAGGTGCTAGATACAAATTTCTCTAATCCTTATAACAAACAAGTAAGGGTGTCATCACTCCATATTACAAAGAGAAAGATAAAATTTAGAGAAATGTTTAGACAAAGTCTGAGCAGTTAATTTGGTAAATCTGGAATTCAAACCTAGATGTATCAACCATCTAATTTATTTTTTTCTTTCCAGTGTTTCATTAAAAATAGAATATAAATTTGCTGGGAGTAGCAGTTTTGTCACATATCTATGTCACTCTTATCTAATTTTTTAATATTCCAAATTTACCCATTTTTAATTGTTAATGGCTTACAAAGGTTTATTATGAGCCAGGCACTGTTCTAAATAGTTTACAAATGGTAACTCATTTATTTTGAAGACAACTATATGAGGTAGGTAGTATTATTCCCACCCAAATCTTCTAAGAAAGGCAACAGGCATAGAGAAATCCAGGTGCCTGCTTGGATATGTGGTAACTCTAGAAAGCAAAGCCTGGGAGACAGGCTTGTGGGCATATAATTTATAAAGGAACCAAACTTGGGAATCAAGAGTAAAGAATGAAGAAAAAAAGCAGGAAAGCCAAAATAAAAATACATTACCAAATTGGCCACCACAGTCAGTGTCAGATGCTTGGCTCCACCAGGGCTTTTGGAGCAGCTATGTATTGTCAGGCTGAAGGACAATCAAGGGAAGGATTTATCCATCAGTGCTATCTTCCTATTCCTTGAGATTTGGCCCATGGAGTATATAAAGTCACCACATTAATATGGTATTTATATGTGAATGCCAAGAGTCTTTTTCAAGTGTCCCATTTTTGTGCAACATGAAGTAGGTCAAAGCCTTTTCAGAACTGTTCATCATTTCCATGACTACAGTCAGAGGCTAGGAGTATGACTCAAATGGTCCATTCTTGTGTCACCTGAATCCACTGGCAGTTCCCTCAATGAACTTTC
This sequence comes from Sciurus vulgaris, assembly GCF_902686455.1. Taxonomy (NCBI): domain Eukaryota; kingdom Metazoa; phylum Chordata; class Mammalia; order Rodentia; family Sciuridae; genus Sciurus; species Sciurus vulgaris. The sequence continues at coordinate 35,846,355 of NC_136469.1, read as the reverse complement.
CACGCAGTGCAGAAGGATTTGTGGAATGAGCAGTTTTTGTTGCCTTAACCAGTTCCAAGGTCAACTTAATATTAATTGGACCTATCTTCTTTTACCACTCATTACATTTTTTCCTCATTGTTGAGCATCACTTCAGTTGGGCTGATGTGTGCCTGAGTAATAGAAGTATACCTTGTCCAGAGCACAAGGGTTTTGATGCACTGATAATTTTGCACTCACCAGGATAAGACTGAGTAAAATCAACTAGTCACTATTTGAATATGATATGGCGACATAAAAATGTCATAGTGGATTCCCTGAATTCCAGACACTCTTTCTTCCCCGCTTTCTTAATGTCATCCCTAGCTCCTTATGGTGAGAAGATTTAACTGCTTCCCAGTATAGTAATATTTTTCCTTTCTTGCTATCCTAAAGTGTCAAGTGATGAGTCAAGTTGCAGCCAGCAGGATCCTTCTGGATGTTATAACATATTGCACAATGTGGAACCCATGTGGCTCCTGATTTGTCACAAAACAATTCCCTTATTCTGAGGTAATGGATACAAATATGTCTACAGACCAAGGATTTTCTAATGCTGGAGCTAGGAGTGACTCTGCAGTGAGGAATATATTCTTTACTTTTCAGTAAAAATGAGTCAAAGCCTCTTCCAGGGTAGAAGAGTCCTTACATATAATCCACTTGCTACAAAGTGAATATTTTGAGGGAGATTTTGTCATATTGATGCTTCAGTGTAAATTTTTGCTACCAGCAAGTGTGACATTCAGGAATGGCTGTACCTATTCAATTGTGTTCTTGAGCCCACATATAACTTACACCCCTGCCATTCCATCTATGAACCATTCTTCAGTGCACTGAGATTCTCAAAGAGAGACACCAACTTACAACTCTAACATGTCATCCCATTTATTTGGTTGTTGAGTTTCTCTGTTTTGGATATTTTCTGGTGGAACTTATATCAGATACATTAATCTTCATATTTAATGCCACTTCTTCCATAGGCTTTCTTATCTCTGATCTTTTCATTATGCTCTTTTCCAATCTCCAGTTCACCAGCCAATGTATTCATAAGTGCCTAGAGTTCCATGTACATGCAAATTTTAAAGGACTTCTCTCTCCAAACAAATCAACCTATCTTGTAACTTTACCAGTAGTAAGATTTCTCTTCACTGCCATGTTTTTGGACCATACCTGAGTACAGCTGCCCCTGAAATAGCAATCTAATTTTAACTCACATTCACATGCTGAAGTAAGATATCTTCAAATGAAGTTTTCCTTCTTTGGTGGTAGAAGGGAACACCCTCTCATGAGATGATAGGTGTTGAGTTTGAGGACATGCTTCGCTGCAAGAAAAACAGACAAGAGAATCTGGCCACCTGATTATGTAACCACATGTGGTATAATCACAAATGCATTGCTTTCTTTAATCTCATGAACTGTGTGGAATGATTCACCTTTGCAGCTGGATGAATCTGTTAATAACTGACTCAAGAGGGATAGTTGTTTTCACAGAATCATATTTTCTTACATGATAAAGCATTCAGCATGCCAGGCTTCTGCTGCAGAGGAATGACTTTGGCCTTATTTCCATAGATACATATAACATCGTGACATCTGCAGGGTCCTATGAGTTGGTTGGCCAATCAGCTTCCTGTATATCTTTGGATCTACTGCAGAGCTCTCTCTTGTTCTAGACCCCACTAGAAATCAACAACTTTTCATTTCTCCTGGTAATGAATTGGAGAAGTACCTATTGCCTCAGAAATCTGAAGCCTAACCAAATGTTACCCAACTTAGTGTGTTGATGGTAGAGGAAACAAGGTGTAACAATGTGTCCTTTAGCTTAGATAGGATTTAACTATCTAAGTTAAAATAAAAATTCAGTGGTTTTGTTGAAAACCAGGACAGTTCTAAGAACTTTAGAAAATTGAAAAGTCCCTGAATCTCATATTTCTTTCCTTATCTTCAGCATGCATGTGATGTAAACATGTTCAGAATATATGCCTCTTCTTGCTCATCTGATCTGTTTCACCTCACATGGTAGATAAATAATGTCTTTGTAATAATTTTAAGATGATAAAATTGCTGGAAACCATATTATCAATGTTGGAATATTTCTCTTCTTACAATTTAGTACCTAACAAAATATTATTTTATTTAAAGAGAGTTTTTTATAATCACATTATCCTAGTAAATTATAAATTCCTTAGGTGCAAAAAATATTAAAATGTTTTATTCTTTTTATCGTCACAGTTATTTGCAAAATATCTTGCTTATATTTGGTATAAATTTGGTGAGTTTAGTTGAATGAAACTACATTTAGTGATTTTAAAGATGCAATTGAAATATATGACCTGGGTTATACTGAAGAAGTGTCATGAAATTGAGTTAAAGAAAATAGAGAATTAAAAACTGGCAGAAAAAGAAAAATGCACTGAGCGTGAGAAAGGATCAGGAACTAAAAAAATCAAGTAGTTTTAATGTGCCTGGTACATAGTGACCATTTGTGCTTTTTCTAGGCAAGAGTTTGAAATGTGATACCCTTACTTAGAAGCAAATATAATTACTGAGATTTAGGAAGAAACCAGGGCATTTAGTTGTGACCAAGTTTTCACGTCTTGATAATTTTCTCTGGTGACAGACAAATACAGGGCAACAATGTCAAGTATACTTAGAGTCAGTTATATGCCTTTAGCATGGAGAGTGTATAGTTTAGTTCAAGGAAGGAAGGGAGGATGTAAGGAAAGATGGAAGGAAGGAAAGAATTACCCTACAATTATTTGCACATTTGATAACCAGTTTTATCTCTCTGTTTCATTATTTGTTGCAGTTCTTAAAATGAAAACTACTCCATTCCCACTACCATCATATCAAGTTCTTTGACTTGCATAACTCATATTCTAGGAGTGAATGTACACCGTCACTATGTGCAGCATCACAAGCTTCTATTTAAATAATGGATCAGTCATGTTCTTGGATCAGAATAGTACTGGTTTTTCCTCTACAGGAGAACTGCTAGACTAAAAACAAGACACAAAAGTTGGTGAGCATTTGTGCATTTTTTTTTTCTTAGCAAAAGTATACTATAAATATTTCATTGCTTTGAGTTTTAATTTTTTTTTGACATTTTTTACTGATTGCTCTGGGGTGATGAATTTTGGGGAAGGATACCACAGAGGCAAAATGCTTCATTTATCTGCTTTCCTGGAATTCATTGCCACTCTACTTATGTGCCTACTGCCAAAGGACATAGGCATCTGGGGGAAGAGACAGTCTGATTTTACAGAATGATTATTTTGTCCACAAGATTGTTAAATTCCTTCTCTTGATATTGCTCCATGGTGAGAACTCACCTAGTCGACAAATAAGTCTATTCAGTCTACCTTTGTGGGGAGGCCTGTTAGTCTTACAGATTTTCACTTAACAAGGCAAATCTGATTTCATCAATGACTGAATGACCCGTATGTCAACTGAAGAGACCAACACTGATCCTTCAATATGACTCCATTCTCTAGGACAATCATGTAACCTTGTTGCAACCTTGTTGCAGGTTGGTTACACTGTTCCTCATCCATCATGGAAGAGGCAATATTTTACTATCGCTTATTTGGACATAAATGTGTCTTTCCTGTTCTCAGTGTTCAAAACATCCATTCATGGCCTTATAGAATGAGCTATTGTCCTGGTATTGTACATATTGCTTCTGATCAAGGAACTCATTTTATAGCAAATGAAATATAATAATAAACTCTTGGTCATGAATTCAAGGATTTACTGTATCCCCCTGATACATTACAGTCTGATGTACTTGAATAATAGGAATAGTGGAATAACTTCTGAAAATTCACTTTGAAGATTTACCAGATTATTTACTTCAATTTGTAGGATCTGCATTATGTTTAACAAGATGTATTATGTAATTTAAATCAGTAAGGAAGAGAGATAGTATTTCTCCTATTGGCAAGATAAATGGGTCTCAGAATAGAGACAGCAAGGGAACTTTCTAATCATAAATTTTTCCTTCTTATCTTTATATATTTGTACTATACTAGATTTGAAGTATTAGATCCACCCCCCGCAAAAAAAAAAAAAAAAAAAAAAAAAGAAAGAAAAAGAAATGCTTTCACTAGGAAACCAAGCAAGTGAAAACTCAGACTGTTTTCTGATCAATGAAGAACAGAGAAAGAAAGGGTTTAGTATACCAGTTGGGGTGATTGATTTCACCATCAAGAAAACTTGTGTTGCTTACATACTGCAAGTATAAGAAGAGTGTTCTGGAATTCAGAACACCTCATGAGGCACTTCTAATAACTTCATAATTCTTTGATGAAAATTGATGACAGACCACAACAAACCAGTCAAAGCAAGCCTATTAAACTCTGACACTTCATAAATGAAGTATTGGGTCACGTTACCAGGCAAGGAGCCATAACCAGCTGAAGTGTTTGCTGGATGAAAAATAATATGGAATTAATGGAGAAAGACTTTCTAAATGCCTGCTACCATCATGTGATTAGTTGCAGGAAGAAAAAGGAGGCATTGGTTATGAGTTATTCTTACTTATTTTGAAAAGAATATTTTTGAATACATATGTATGTACATAAAATATAAAAGAATTTATGATTACATATACATGTGTTATGTATTTATGTACACAGATATAAGTTTGACTACAAATGCAAAAGAACATATTTGTATACATGTGTTACTATTTGAGATATATAGTCATATGTATATATGAATTTAGTCAGAATTACCTTAAAAGATATTGAACAGGGATTGAGATCCAGCTAGAGGAGGAATAAACATCACTTAAAGATGGAGAAAGTGACATATGAGACCTGGTATTAATTTAGATAAAGAGTTAGCTGTTTTCAGCTGTAGGAGGGATTGTTCCATAGATGAAGGCAAAACTGTGTGCTTATAAATTAAATGTGTTCTAAAAAGTGGTCAATTTACAAAGAAGAGAACTCCAGTGGATTTGCACTTTGTCAATGTAGGTAAGCTGGAGCTAGGTTTTCCAGAAGTCTTTGGAGTTCTGTGTTAGCACTGGTTGTGAGGAGAGTGTCCATGAGACTTGGAAGGTTCAAGTGAAGCAGGAGACCACAGCCTGTTATCAGGTACTGCTGCAGTACCTCTGTGCAGTTGCTGATCTCTTGGCTCATTTCACTTGGAGTGCCACAGCCTAGGGTGCTTGGTTTCTCCAGTGTTTACCAGATTACCTTCTTCAGTCAGGGCAAGCACAATGTGATAGAAACCAATTTCTCATGCATGTCTCTGTGTTACTAAAATTTGATGCATTAGGAGAAAATGTGAGTTTTAGTTTGTCTTCATGGGTTTTAATTTTTTATACTGGATTCCATCTTGTCTTGACGAACTCCAGATTACCCTTGTGGGTACTGTTTGTCCCTGCTTTCTCTGCTTTGTGTTTGGCTATTGTCAGCTACCAGTTCTGTTGACATACAGCAATGACAGGTCACTACAATCTGAAAGGCAGCAACCTTTCATGTCCTTTTACATCAGCTTTCCTTTGTGAGTCTTTCTTGGGACTTTCCTTTATGTACTTTTATGTACCTGGTTTACAAAATTGTGTAATATTGAATGACTATAATAATTTTTTATTCAATATAACTTGTATTAGTTCTAATTTCTTGATTAACCATAACTAATACAATTATTTTCTTATTTTATATACCATGTCTTTTAATTTCTCTTTCATTCTTTTTTTCTAATTTTTGTGTAGTGTATGTTGAGCTTGCTAATTCTGTTTTATGGTTATATACTATGATCTAACACATGATCTATTTTAATTTTATTAAATTTTCATTTAAAATATTCTACTGTTTTATATATTTTATTGTATATATATATATAAATTGTACAACATGATGTTTTGATATATGTATACAGAGTAAAATATCTACTACAGTCAAGCAGATTAACATATGTAATCGATGTCATATAGTTACCTTTCTTTGTGTGGGTACAAGAACACCTAAAACCTATTAGCATATTTCCATTATACAACATTATTGAATATAATTTTCATACCTGTATAACAGATCTCTACTCTCACTCATTCCACATAATTGCAACTTTGTATTCTTTTATAATTATAATTTTGCTTTACCACACTCTCTGGTATTGGTAACCATGTTCTAACTTCTTTTCCAATATTCAAGTTTTTATAGCTAACATATATGTACAGAATCTCACTTATTTCACTTAGCATAATGTCTTCCAATGCGTGTTCATAGAAAAGGCAGAATAATATTCCGCCATGTGTATTTATATGCGTGCTTTCCTCACACATACTTAATAAAAAAGAAATTTGTTTTCAAAATATTTGGCAATGCAGGCATCAAAAAGTGGGTCAAATAGTTTATTTTTCATGTAACTTTGAGATCCTTGCTGTGATGAAGGAGATGGATGATGTTTGCTTTTATTACAAAAGAAACAGACATCTCTACTCCTCTTTGTCCTTTCTTGCCCTACAAAGGTAGGAATAGAGTAAGATATCAATCAAAAACTCTGCAGGATGTTCCACAAATAGCACTGAAAGTTCTTAGAACCAGATAAGATGGGAGAAGATAAAATTAGTGTGAATTTGTTGTCCATCATCAGAATCTGGGAGTCACTCAAAGGGAACAAAGGTTTTCAGTAAATATCAAAGAAAACCCATCAGTTTTAATCCATTCTTTAGACTTATTAAAATGATGAGGATTATGTGCAAATCCACTCATTCATTCTATTGCCATTGGTTAAATGAGATGTTACAGTGAGTAAAAGAATATAATCTAATAGCAAAGCCTGACTTCCCTTTCAGAATCAACTGTGATTCACAAGGTCTTCTCCATAACTATAACAATATAATTATGAGCAACTGTTTCTTTTTATCAAATTTGAGTCCCCACCTTTCTTTCTCAAATCAGTCAACAAAAACACACCAACATTACAATGTGAGATCAGAGAGTGGATGTCATCCAGCAAGCCCCAAATGGCATACTCTAATAGACAAAGTCTGAGAAAGTCTAGAAAAACAATTGATAGTCATAAACCAAAGTACGGAGTACAGGTTTCTTACATTTTCCTGGGGACATGGCAGGAAATTACTCTCTTAGCTTTCAATCAGGACAGCCTTTGAAATAGCACTTCCAAAATCAAATCTCAAAGAGAAAACTGTATTGTCAATCTACAGGAAGATTAGTCTGTTGGGTATTCTTTAGGTCTTCTTTGGAACAGAATGTTAAGCATTATCCACAGAATTAGTCTGAATTTGAAGTTTTTTTTTTTTTTTTTTTAATCCTGTTTGTGAAATGACAGTTCTCACTAGCACCAAGTAGCATACTTTGTACTTTTATCTCTACCACGTAACATATGAGCTCAAAAATAGTGTTAAGCAAGTTTCAATAATTGTGTAATCATTTAAAGGCTCACATTTATTTGATGAATCTATAGCAGGCACTGTTTGTGACTTGTGTTTTGGTTATTGCATAGCATTATTTATTTAGTTTACCATTTGGACAAGAACTTTCAAGTATTTTCTCTTTCACCTTTGTCACTGAGGTCAGAAATTGTAACTTATAGTATATTTAAAAGTCACTTGCAATAAAAAATTAATTGTTGCCTTTCTTCACTTTTAGATTTTAACTTTTTCAAATTGAAATGATCATATCCTTATCTAAATTTAATATGTCAAGGATAATAATCTTTGAACTGCCTACAAAAAGGTAGAAATTGTTCACACCTAGTAGTTTTTATTTCTTGTTCTATTTGTTGATATTCTCTGTCATTCTGGCATGCACATTTGTGACGCTAGCCATAACCATGGTTGAAAATACCTGGCGTCCCAATCAGAGACTAGAGGACTGGACATCAGCAGATTCTGTGCCCATGACAAATAAATGGCGCATATCTGAATGCAGCATTGAATAGCAGTAAGGCTGCTCATGGGAAAACCCAAGCCTACTGGTAAATTTATGCCTGTGAGAATAAGGCTTAGAAATAATAGGTAACTTAAGTTGCCCATGCTCCTCCTCAATGTTAAGAGAAAAGTAAAACTAGGGCACAGCTTGATTGATTCTCACTTTTTAAAACTATAATTCATACTAAAGTATTTCAGTTGTTACATAGTTCTGGTCAAACTCAAATTCATGATAGGTACTATTTGGCAGTTTTTCCATGTCTCATGCAAACAATTAATTCTCAGCTTCCACAATTCACAAGTATGCTCTATTGTAGTGTCCTTAGTCCTATAAGCAGAGTGGAATCATCTAGGAAGCATTTACAATAATCCAATCACCTGAACCCTATGCCTAGAGATTCTGATTTAATTAGTCTACAGTTATACCAAAACTCTAGTAGTTTTTAAAAGCTCTCTGAGAATTTCACCTGCATCCAGCGTTCAAAGTGTAAGATCTGTTTTGAAACACTATGATTTAATCCTGTACATTTTCAGGTATAGAAAAGTGTCTTCTTATATTTTTGATGGGTAATCATCTGGTGTTGATAGTGTCATACCACTAAACTTATGACAATTTCAAATTTCTTTCTTCATCTAAGCCAAGTATCCTTCCTTCTCATTCAGAATTACCTTTGTGTTTCTGTTTATTCAAGAAGTTTGGGATCAGAGTATTTACTCTTTTATCTTTCAAATATTCCTTTGGATAGTAGTGACTTTATCTACTGGACATCAATACTAAATATTTATTCCACTGACTATACATTTTAAATTATCTCATTGTTATTTATAATAAATCTGCTTGGTTTTTTTTTTTTTTTTTTTTTTTTTGCCTGTGAACAGGGTATGGGTATTCTGCCCATCAAACTGTAAAGGACAATAAAAAAAAAAAAAAAAAAAAAAAAAAAAAAAATTTTTCTAAAGGCTTACAGGTGATTGTGAGTTGTGGATTCATTCATATGAACTGGAAAACCCAAACCCTATGTTTGAGCTTCCATTCTTCCATTGATATGTGAAATTGAATCTATTGAATACCCATTACCTGTTTCATACAATGGTAGCCAGCACAGTATAGAAAAATATAATAATTTGAAATAATAAAGACTACATGCATTTATATAGCATTTATCTTAGTATCTTGCTTAGTAAATATTAGCTGAATCTTAAATTAAATCATTAAAAATAATGCATTTAATATAGTTGGAAATTAACTCTCTCTAAAGGCTGTAAAACTGAGAACTATATTTGTGTTGATTTAGTCTGGCAGTCAGGTTTAGAATAAGGGTAGAGAAAATTTGAGAGACCATCAAATGAATATTTCAGCAATTCAGGCTTGGAAAAGTAGAGTACAGTACTAGTGGCAGTAAAATAAAAATGATAGGACAGATACAAAGTGATTTCAAAGAAAATATAGAACTGATACTCCAAGCCTTCCTTGGCTTTTTGGAGGAGAAAAGATGCTTTGGTTAATGTTGACTTTCAAATGGCAGGAAGATGGCTGGATAAAAGAGACTGAGAGATAATTGAAGGTAATAGCTGGAGTTTGAATAAGAAAATGGGAATGAGCTTACAGATATAAAAGCTGTCATTATAGAAATAAGAATCAAAATCAGAGCTTAGAATAAGGTCTCTGAGCAGGAAAGTGTAGTGGTTGATTTTACAGAAAACAGCCTGTGATCAGCCATTCTGCCTGATGGTTATTTGGTATCTCCTTTTTACAACCCTTAAGAATTATGCACATATATGACTGCATGACTGATGTGATCATACAATATGTATAATCAGAAAAATGAGAAATTACACTCCATTTATGTATGATCTATCAAAATGTATAAATGCATTCTACTGTCAAGTACAACAAATTAGGACAAATAAAACAATTTTTAAAAAATTCTAATAAAAAGAATTATGTGCTAGAATTTGTTATTGTTCCTATTCACTACTTTCTCCAGGCTTTACCTTTTCTGCATATTTTTTACTCCCACATCCTTACTTTCACATTTTCTGAGTTTACATAGTCTGTTTTTCTTAAGGGGACATGGAAGTGTTTTTTTTTTAAATGTATTTCATATTTTATCACTTAAATGATCTTACAGAATACAAATCAGCATGGATCAAAGACAGAATTAGACATTTTTTCTTGTTCTTTCAGCATTTGATTCTAGAAGTATTTGATATCTTTAGGCACATGTTGGAATTCTACCACTTAGTCCTTGTGTTAGTCAGCTTTCTGTTGCTGTAACAAATACCCCAAATAATCAACTTAGAGAAAGAAAAGGTTTATTTTGTCTTACACGTTAGAAAGTTTTAGTTCATGAACAATTTGTCCCAATGCTTTGTGCCTTTGGCAGCACATTATGATAGGAGCATAGGAGAGAGCAAAGCCATTTCCCTAATGGCCAGGATCAAAAAGAGAAAAGAAGTCAAACATACCAAGGTCCTATAATTCCCTTCAAGGGCATACCCAGATGACTTAAGACCTCCAACTAGGACTTACCTCATAGGTTTCCACTACTCCCCAATTGTGCCAAGCTGGGAACTAAGTCTTTAACACATGGTCCTCTGGGAACTTGAAGATCCAAACTGTAGCTCTCTTTACATGAATACATGAATATCAACTGTATGTTCATTTCTTTTCATTGACTTAAGTTTTCTTTTTTTTTGTTAAATCCTCTCAAATTAGTTTTTCCCAAAATGGCAAAAATGGGAGAAAAAAATTACATAAAAAAATACATAGTTTTTTTTTCCAGCTTGAAATGAAGTAATTTGACCTCTAATGATGGATGAATAGATAGTTTACCTCTGTTGGTATGACATTTTCTAACAGAGCTTTTCTCTTCTGCCTCTGCTTTGACGCTATGATTGTTTGAAGAATATGACGAGTGGTTCTCCAGGCCACAGTCCGTATTTTCCTGCTCAGCAGAACCTCCAAAGATATATTATTTCTTTTCACATTTGTATTGTTCCCCTTTTCTTTATAGTTCCATGTTATCTTTTGTCATTTTCACAAAAAATATTTCTGACAGAATATAGTGGGAGAAACTGCTTTTTCTCCATGTTCTGGGTGGATTTTCTAGAAGTTGTACTTGATTGTAAATTAATATTTATGTAGTTAGAAGGAGGCAGAAGGAGCAAGAAAGGTGACTAGCAGATGGTGTGTTTCAGAGTCTATGTGGCTGCTAAGCCAATTTAATGGTTGTTACTTAGGCTCCAGGCCAGACATAATGTCTGCATGGTCATTTTTATTACTGAAGTGATGAGAATCACAACCTGTCTGATTCACAGTTGACTTTCACCAACCCGTACCATGCTCAGCCTACATTATGGTGTGCCCTGAGAGTATGCAACAGATGCAAATATGGAGCCATTATGGAAATAAGCCTTCACTCTTATTAACTCATACAAGGTGTTTATGAGGGTCATCGCACCTTTCATTTGGCACCTATGTGAGGTCTGAGTGCTCTGGAGGTGGTGCTAATTGATTTTCAGCAGCAATTTTTGCTTTATTCACAGATTGGCTTTCTGAAAACTTCCCAAACAAATGTGAGAGAGAAAAAAAAAAAAACAAAACAGTTTCTTAAAGTAAATGTCAAATGGGAACAGAGTGTCCTATGGATCAGGAAGGATGTTTATGGTATATATACACTCTAATTCTTGAAGACTACTATTGTGGTATTACTTGCATATCTAATAAGTCAATACAGGTGTATAGATATAAAATCATTAAATTTATATTCTTAAATAGTATCTTAAATGATTTTTTATTTTGGAAAATAGTATAGTTTGTCTTGATTGATGACTTCAAATAGGAATAAACAAGTAATTAAATCCTGCTTCAAGTGGAAAATATACATGTCTAGAGCCTTTTTAAAATACCTAAGTATTGAACAAAATATATATATCTATAGAAACTCACGGTTTAGAAAAAGTAGAGATTCTAGTGAAAACCTTCTTCCTTAAATAGGTTCAGAAGGCACAGAACAATCTCTGATGTGGCATGTAGCTACTCAAATTTCAGTTGGAAGTGGAATAAGGAAACATTTAAATATGAGTCTGAGTCTGGCCTAAGTCTGAAAAACATTTCTATCCCATCACAACATTAAGGCAAAAGAACAGTGAAGTACGAAGGTCTTAGGTCATTGAATATAGTCTGAACCAAGTTAAAACTTCAAAAAGACCATTGTAAGTACCTAACTTAAAGAGATGGAATTTCTTTGTAAATTCTCATAAATAAGCTAAATTGCAAAATGTGCTATATTTGGAATTGGGAATAGATAGTTCAATGTAGTGCAAATAAAATTGTACATGTGCATTTTGTGAATGAAACTTCTTTTTGAAAGTATGGGTTCATGGTCTCCTGGCAGATCCTGAAGTACTTTTTAGAGGTGGTACATGGTGGGGAAATAAAAATGCTTCTAGAATGGATAAATGAATATTTGAAGAAGAGTCAGGTAGAAAATTCTAGTTTCTACATGTGGAAGTATGTAAAAGATGTGTGTTCATAAAATAATAACTTTTATAGAAACATCTGTATTTACACTAATTTTTATCTTTTAATAAAATAGACTGTACATTTTCTGGTGATCAAAATTTTCATAATTTCTACATATTAAAATTGGCACATATATTATTAAGTTCATAAAATCTTTGTGAAGATGTGAAAATCTTTGAAATATTCAATATTAAATCTTTTGAAATTGTCTCATGAATTTTATGCTTTTATGAATCCACTTTCATCTTAAACTACTGACTGACTCAACTAGTTCAGTTCTTTGATTCTGACAAACTCTAGTGCCTACATTTCATCTTCCCCCTCTACAAACTAATATCATGAATAAATGATATATTGACATTGCTCTCTATAAAAACACTAGAAATAAATATCAATAATTATTGAATGATTAATATAAATACAGGTCAAACAGTTATATCTGGAAACAGACAAAAGTTTTCTTTATAAGGAGACATTAGAGAAAATTTTTTTTTCTCTATGCTAGGAATGACTAAGTTCTTCTAACAAGTTACTAATTGTCTTTGATTTTTGTGCAGATAATAAAATCAGAACAAAATTTGTAAACATTTTCTAACACAGATATTATTAGTCTATTGACTTCATACTAATTTCATTTTGTATTTTAAGCATTTAACTATACTCTGCTTTATTAGATTATTTTGTTAAATCATGGATACAGGTAAAATTTTAAAAATCAAGCATCTGGTAAAAATATTCATTGAAAGGTATATTAACAAATGAATCTTCAAAAGTTAAAATGTTAAAGTCATTATAATAACAGTCTAATGATAGGATTAACTCTTTCATTCAATGGTCTTGAATATGAGAAGTAACAAACTAGATGCCTAAAGTTATCTTTACACACATAGAGTTAGTCTTTAGAGAAAAAATAAATATCAGATTCTTTAAAATATCTCCAACATACAAAAATGTTGTCATTTTGTATTTAGAATAAATTTAACAAAAATGTGTAGATGGCAGATCATGGAGCCTAATTCCATGGAGTTGATTTATTCTCCATCCCTAGCTACGCTATGTCACCTACTGCAAGGCATTTAACCCCACTGTGTTGAACATTCTTATTCTTAAAGCAGGGACAGTGATGGATTCTTTCTCTCAGAGTTGCTTAAAGGATAGAGATATTAGACATTCGTAGTGCTGAGAACAACACTCTTTGGCTCAGAGAAACAGCGGTCAGCATGTTAGCAATTATTTCCATCCAATCTCTGTCCACAGACAGTGTGCCTTTCATGAAAACAATTCTTTCAATGTCATCTTTTTTTTTTTTCTTTTTTTTTAATAAATCCCGATCCTCTTACATTTGAATGATATGGCTTTAAAGAAATTCACAAAACCCTGCTACTTGGTTAAATAAATTGGTTTCCTTAATCCCTTTTTTTCTAGTTTTGTGAAACTTCAATGGAGGATTGCTTGTGTTACAGAAAAGAGAGAATCTTAGGCAAGTGAAATAATGACATGAGAAGAAAGATTTCCAGATGGGAAGAATGTAAACTTGCTCTGTGAACTCTGGCATCACTTGGATTTAGGTAATAGTCTCATCTTTTGGCTTTTAAACTAAAGAAATGTTTTATGCTTAATAATTCTGTTGATGGATTTATCTATACATATACGTATTTTTTTTTTTTTACTCAAGATGGTATTTGGCATACAGTGAATATACATAGATGTGTGTTTTTTAGTCTTTGCTAAAATTTGCTGAATATTAGAGTCTATGCCTTTACAGTATTTAATGGAGTGAATATGGTTTATTCTCTAAAAGCTTATTATCTCTTCTATCCATCTACTTCTACTTTCCACTTATTTCTTTCCATTTTCTGTTATATTTAATACCAAGGTAATAAAGATGACATTCATTCGCTCACATAACTCTCCCCTATAATATTCTGAGTATAGGTATTAGCTATGACCTTAATCTTAAACAGTCAAAATTGCACTGAAAAATCCAGCCCAGGAAGTACAGTACTTACCTTCTGTGAAAGAGAAATCAGAAAGATATAAGGTCAAGTTTTTAAGATGCTAAGGCAAAAGTATATGCTAAGAACACTTCTGTAAGAATTTCAGTGAGAGGCAGTTCCTTTCCTTATACAATACCCTTCAGAAAAACAGAGCTATTTTTCATCCCTTGGATGTGATGGTTTCTCATATTAGAAACTCTATTTGTCCCTCTTTCCTCTTCTCCTTCAAGTTAGCTCAAATATTGCCTTCTCACCTGGGCATGGTTGCCTGTGCCTGTAATCCTAGTGACTTGGGAAACTGAAGCAGGAGGATAGCAAGTTCAAAGCCAGTCCCAGTAACTTAAGAGAGGTCTTATGCAACTTAATGAGACCCTATTCCACAATAAAAATAAAAATTTAAAAAGGACTGGGAATATGACTCACTGGTTAAGTGCCCCTGGGTTCAATCCCCAGTGCTAAAAAACTAAACAAAAGCAAAATAAAACAAACGAACAACAACAACAAAAAAAACTAAATTGCCTTCTCTAAGAAAGCAAGTTTCTTTATAACCTGTAGTCAGTTAGGTTGTTCCTCTATGATCCTATTTCATGTTTCCAATGCAGGAGCAATGCTATACAAGACCAAAATGATTGCCTGTCTCTTTCCTGGCCTAAAGTTCCATAAGAACATTGAGTCTTGCAGCAGAATTCACAGCCTCTATTGCAGTCCTTGCAATATACTGTTGAATTTGGAAAATCAATGCATTAAGTGGAATAAGATAAATGTTTATCTTATTTTCTTTCTGATTAAAGGCAATAAATCAATGATTGACTAGTATGAAAAAATGCATTTGGATTTTGTGTTATTCAGTTTTTCCATTACTGTAAACAAATGCCTAAGGTAATCAGTTTTAGAAAGAAGAAAGGTTTATTTTGATTCACAGCTTTGTTTTAGTCCATTCTTGATTGCCCCCATTGCTTTGGGCCTGTGACAGCTCTGTACATCATGGTGGGATGGTATTGTGGAGGAGGCCCATTCACCTCATGACAAGGAGGTAAAAGAGAAGAAATGGAAGGACTGGGGTCCCGATATGCTCTTCGAGGGCATGCCTCTACTGGCCTAAATTCCTCCCACTAGGTCCCAATTCTTAAAGGTTCCTGCACTTCCCAATATCTTCACAGGCTGGGAACCAAGCATTTACATGGACCTTTGGGGCACACTTATCCAAGCATACCAGATTTGGGAGTTGGGGTATATATTATACATTCTTTGGAGTATATAACAATGAATAAAATCAGCAAATGCATTAGTAAATATTTTAGATTTCAAATGGAAAATGACCAGGGTTACTGAGTAAAATGTGTGGGCCCTTCTCATTCCTACAACAATTTAATACAATATTTTCTTGATTTTATTAAAACTAGGAAATAATAAAAAATATTATATGGGAACCATCATGTTTAGAGCACTCTTTTCTGTTAAACATTCCACAAGCTCTTCAGCTAGCAGACAAACAGCAAATAAATTTATGAATGATGCAGGTCTCATCGTGGAGTCTCACAATTTACAGAGCTCGATAAAGCTCTGGAAAGTCTTACAGTAAAGAGACATATATTTTCAAAGTATATTTCCTAAGGACAGTAGAATGAATCAGACATAACTTCCCTTTTCTCATAAATGAATACACGACCAGTGTAACAACCACAGAGTGGGAGCTGAATTGGAATGGGTTGTATTCCATCTATGTATAATATGTCAAAATACACTCCACTGTCATGTATATCTAAAAACAACAAATTTTTCAAACACTGAATGATAAACAGGGCATGGTAACTCATGCCTTTTGCAATGCCAGGGTCTCAAGGGGAATTGGAAGAAGAATCCAAAGTTTAAAGTCAGCATCAGAATCTTATATTTTTTAAGTTCTGCATGTTAAAAGACCCTGTCTCAAAATGGTTTTTAAAAACCTATAAAAATTGTGTATGTCCTCCTAGTTCAGTTTAGGCAATTCATATGTCTCTAGAAACCTGTTGATGTCTTCGAAATTTTCTATTTTGTTGGAGTATTGATTTTCAAAATAGCTTCTAATTATGTTTTGTATTTCAATCGTGTCTGTTGTGATATTTCCTTGCTCATTCCGAATTTTAGTGATTTGGGTTTTCCCTCTTCTTCTCTTTGTTAGTGTGGCTAAAGGTTTATCAATTTTGTTTATTTTTTCGAAGAACCAACTATTTATTTTGTCAATTTTTTGTATTGTTTCTTTTGTTTCAATTTCGTTGATTTCAGCTCTGAGTTTAACTATTTCCTGTCTTCTACTACTTTTGGTGCTGCTCTGTTCTTCTTTTTCTAGGGCTTTGAGCTGTAGTGTTAGGTCGTTTATTTGTTGAGTTTTACTTCTTTTATTAAACGCGCTCCATGAAATAAATTTTCCTGTAAGCACTGCTTTCATAGTGTCCCAGAGATTTTGATATGATGTTTCTTTGTTCTCATTTGCCTCTAAGAATTTTTTAATTTCCTTCCTAATATCTTCTGTTATCCATTCATCATATAATAGCATATTGTTTAATCTCCAGGTGTTGGAGTAGTTTCTGTTTTTGACTCTTTCATTTATTTCTAACTTTAATCCATTATGATCTGACAGAATACAAGGTAGTGTCTCTATCTTCTTGTATTTGCTGACATTAGCTTTGTGGCATAAAATATGGTCTATTTTAGAGAAGGATCCATGTGCTGCTGAGAAGAAAGTGTATTCGCTCTTGGTTGGATGGTTTAAATAGATCAATTTCAAGTAATGAAATAGAAGAAGTCATCAAAAGCCTACGAACAAAGAAAAGTCCGGGACCAGAAGGGTTCTCAGACAAGTTCTAAAAAACTTTTAAAGAAGAGCTCATTCCAATACTTCTCAAAGTATTCCATAAAATAGAAGAGGAGGGAACCCTCCCAAACTCATTCTATGAAGCCAATATCACCCTGATACCTAAACTAGACAGAGACACATCGAGGAAAGAAAATTTCAGACCAATATCCTTCATGAACATCAACGCAAAAATTCTCAACAAATTTTTAGCAAATCGCATACAAAAACATATTAAAAAGATAGTGCACCATGATCAAGTGGGTTTCATCCCAGGCATGCAAGGTTGGTTCGATATCAGGAAATCAATAAATGTAATTCACCATATCAATAGACTTAAAGTCAAGAATCACATGATTATTTCAATAGATGCAGAAAAAGCATTTGATAAAATACAGCACCCCTTCATGCTCAAACCACTAGAAAAAATAGGGATAGTGGGAACATTCCTTAACATTGTAAAGGCCATTTATGCTAAGCCCATGGCTAATATCATTCTAAATGGTGAAAAACTGAAAGCATTCCCCCTAAAAACTGGAACAAGGCAGGAATGCCCTCTTTCACCACTTCTATTCAATATCGTCCTTGAGACTCTAGTCAGAGCAATTAGACAAACCAAAGAAATTAAAGGGATATGAATAGGAAAAAAAGAACTCAAACTATCCCTATTTGCTGATGATATGATTATATACTTAGAGGAACCAGGAAATTCCACCAGAAAACTTTTAGAACTCATAAGTGAATTCAGTAAAGTAGTGGGATCTAAGATCAATGCACATAAATCTAATGCATTTTTATACATAAGTGATGAGTCTTCAGAAAGAATAATTAGGAAAACTACCCCATTCACAATAACCTCCAAAAAAATAAAATACTTGGGAATCAATCTCACAAAAGAGGTGAAAGACCTCTACAATGAGAACTACAGAACACTAAAGAAAGAAATTAAAGAAAACCTTAGAAGATGGAAAGATCTCCCATGTTCTTGGATAGGCAGAATTAATATTGTTGATGGCCATACTACCAAAAGTGCTCTACAGATTCAATGCAATTCAAATTAAAATTCCAATGACGTACCTTACAGAAATAGAGCAAGCAATTATGAAATTCATCTGGAAGAATAAGAAACCCAGAATAGCTAAAGCAATACTTAGCAGAAAGAGTGAAGCAGGGGTATTGCAATACCAGAACTTCAACTATACTACAAAGCAATAGTAACAAAAACAGCATGGTATTGGTACCAAAATAGACAGGTAGATCAATGGTACAGAATAGAGGACACGGACACAAACCCAAATAAATACAATTTTCTCAGACTAAACAAAGGGGCCAAAAATATGCAATGGAGAAAAGATAGCCTCTTCAACAAATGGTGCTGGGAGAATTGGAAATCCATATGCAACAGAATGAAACTAAACCCATATCTCTCACCATGCATAAAACTAAACTCAAAATGGATTAAGGACCTGGGAATCAGACCAGAGACCCAGCAGATTATAGAAGAAAAAGTAGGTCCAGATCTTCAACATGTCGGCTTAGGACCAGACTTCCTCAACAGGACTCCCATAGCACAAGAAATAAAAGCAAGAATCAATAACTGGGATAGATTCAAACTAAAAAGCTTTCTCTCAGCAAAGGAAACTATCAGCAATGCGAAGAAAGAGCCTACAGAGTGGGAGAAAATCTTTGCCAATCATATTTCAGATAGAGCACTAATCTCCAGAATCTATAAAGAACTCAACAAACTCTACACCAAGAATGCAAATAATCTAATCGACAAATGGGCTAAGGAAATGAATAGACACTTCACAGAAGAAGATCTACAAGCAATCAACAAACATATGGAAGAATGTTCAACATCTCTAGTAATAAGAGAAATGCAAATCAAAACTACCTTAAGATTTCATCTCAGCCCAATTAGAATGGCGATTATCAAGAATACAAGCAACAACAGGTGTTGGCAAGGATGTGGGGAGAAAGGTACGCTCATACATTGCTGGTGGGACTGCAAATTAGTGCAGCCACTCTGGAAAGCAGTGTGGAGATTCCTTAGAAAACTTGGAATGGAACCACCATTTGACCCAGCTATCCCACTCCTTGGCCTATACCCAAAGGACTTAAAATCAGCATACTACAGGGATACAGCCACATCAAAGTTCATAGCTGCTCAATTCACAATAGCCAGATTGTGGAACCAACCTAGATGTCCTTCAATTGATGAATGAATAAAGAAACTGTGGTATATAATACAATGGAATATTACTCAGCCATAAAGAATGATAAAATTATGGCATTTTCAGGCAAATAGATGAAATTGGAGAATATCATGCTAAGTGAGATAAGCCAATCTCAAAAAGCCAAAGGACAAATGATATCGCTAATAAGTTGATGATGACACATAATGGGGGGTGGGAGGGGTTAGTGTTAGGGTTAGAGTTAGGGTTAGGGAGGGGGGCAAAGATGGAGGAAGGAAGGACTATACAGAGGGAAAAGAGTGGTGGGAGGGGTGGCGGAAGGGAAAAAATAACAGAATTAATCAAACAACATTACCCTATGTAAATTTATGATTACACAAATGGTATGCCTTTATGCAATGTATAAACAGAGAAACAACATGTATCCCATTTGTTTACAATAAAAAAAAGTGTGATAAAAATAAAAAAAATGAAAAAAATAAATAAATAAAAATAAAAAAATAAAAACAACAAAAACTTATAAAAAAGATTATATATGTATTTTTATATATCTGTGCATACACACAGCTATAAATGTCTCTCTACCTATATATATGTTCATAAAATATATATATATTTCCTAATCATTGTATTACATAAACATCAGAAGTTACTGTTTTTAGGAAAACACTTTTGAGATTATTCATCTAGTCAATAGTTTGTATCAAATTTTAAAAAATATTAAATATTTTACTGTTCATATCTACCTATATTTTTCAAATTTTATTGTTATGTAAGATATAATAATGCTTGATTTTAAAACAAAGTTTGTAGTCTTTCTGGATTTTGCTTATATAGACCAGGCAATATCATGCAGATAAATTCAAATAATTAAGATTCTATAAAAAGAGAAAATACGTGAGGGAGAACTTTTCCATATATTTTCAAAATTACTATTAAATTAATGGGTGACCTAATTCATCTAATGACTTTTTAATACATTCTAATCACAGAAATCTTTTTAAATGTCTTTATTAGTGCATTGTATTTATTATATGTAAGTATTTATTATTATATTTAAGCATAATATTGGGGTTTATTTTGACATAATCCTACAAGCATGGATTATAATTTCCTCTACTTCAGTTCTCAGTACTCCCCCTTTCTCTCTCATCCTCCCTCCACCTTTTCCCCTTCCTCTATTCTACTAGTATCCCTTTTATTTATAGTTTTCTTTTAAATTTGTGCTGTTTACACATAAAGTTGAAATTCGCGGTGATACATATGTACATTCATTCGTCAATTTCACTCCACTCTTCTCTTTTCCCATCCTTCTTCCCTCCGCCTCAACCCCCTTTCTGTGCTCTAGCGACCTTCCTTTTATTTTCATGAAATTTTCCCTACTTCTTTTCCTTATTTTTATCTAGATTTCACATGTGAGAGAAAGCATTCAACCTTTGACTTTCTAAGTCTGGTTTATTTCACTCAATATGATGTTCTCCAGTTCCATCTATTTCCCAGCAAATGCCGTAAATTGATTCTTATTTTTGGTGAGTAAAACTCCATTGTGTCTATATACCACATTTTCATTATCTGTTCTTCTACTGATGGGCACCTGAGCTGGTTCCATAATTTGGTTATTGTGAATTGCATTACTGAAAACATTAATGTGTCTGTATCATTTTTATGTAGACCCTGAAGAAGGAACTAAGAGAGAGTTCTTAAAAGAAGTATAGTGCTCTTTTGCAAGTTTCATCCCTTTTACATGGAAAAATATTAAAATTAAATTTATAACACAAAATTACCCATAGAAGTTGTTGTCCTAGAGTTATGCACTTGGGAAAATAAACATAAAAGTAGGTCAGAAAATCTAAGCCTAATTAAAGAGGATATAGGAAGGATGATCTTCAGATAGATTACTTACAAGGAAATGATCATTAAATAAGATGAAATAGAACTGCAAGAAAAAAAAAGAACCATGAATATGGAATGAAACCAGTTTGAACTGAAAAATAAATACCTTTTATTCTGGGACAGAGACACGGTTCCCTAACATTCCTGTTCATCTTCCTCTCCTAGTTTTCCAACCACCACACCTTCATTCTCTTAGTGTAAATGGTGGAACTTCCTGGAGGCAGGTTAGGTCACCAGAAAACAAATGTTGTTTTTACAAGGTTTGAATCTAAACATCCAACTACTATCTGAGAACAGATTTAAGATTTTTGTCAGGTCTGCTAGATGGAAGTCAAAAGTATTGAAATCTTTCATTGTGGCATATTTTAGAAAAACATTAAAATAATGATATTTACTACTTTTAAATACTATGGAAGACTTTCCATTACAATACATAGACTTCCAAAGCCACATATTTCATTTATTATATTCATATTATATACTAAGCCTCTATAAGGTGTGATGAGAGTATATTTCATTGGAGATATTTTCCAAAAATGTCAAGAGGAATTTTGTTTCATATGTAGTACTATTATTTGTTGAGAAAACATTATTAAATCCTAATCTGTATACAGAGTAACTACTATCTAGCTAGTAAAGCAAAATTGGGAAATTTTATGGGTATCAGTACTCCGTTGTGGTACTCTTTTATTAAAAACAACAACAACAACAAAAAAGAACTTTTAGCAGTTTCCCATGAGGGGACTTGAGATGCCTGAATAATCTAAAATTTATCAGCAGAATTGTGATTTGTTGTTATTTCTAATGGTTTGTCATGAATAAGTACATTGCTTAGGTAGGAAGAAGATTCAATTCATAAATATATACATATATATATTTTAAATACCTGTTTATTGAGTAGAAAAGTGATGATTATCATGATAAAAACCAACAATACAAGAGTCAACTGGCAGATATGGGTTCTAGAACCCAAGAATCTTAGAATCCACTGGAGAGGATAGAAATGAAGGCAGAAAGATAAAATTTTGTTTAATATCTCATGATAAATATAAGAAATCCTCTTGCTGGTTGTGGGACAAAAGGATTTTCAGAGAAATTGACATTTAATTTATATTCCAAGGTATGACAAAGTGCTAGAAATTTAGGATGAGAAAACAGGGTAGATTTAGGCAAAAGAAAAATAAATGTGTAACACTCTAAAGGTAAGAGATTTAAAAGAGTAGAAACAGTATTTATTGCTGAAAACAGAAGGTAGGATTCTAAGCACTGTGTTGATACAGCAGGAAGGTGAGCTGGCATAAACTGTAGAAGTGGCAGAAAGGATGGAATGAGTAGATGGTTTAAAATATATTTAATACTATTAACAATAGGCATAAAATAGCCAATCTCTATTGAATACTGCCTGGTAGAAACTGTACTAATTGCTTTTCATACATTGTGATATTTATTCATCCTAAATTTCTATGAAGTAGATATTAAGCAGGGAATTTTACTTTAAAATTATTTTTTAAAGAAATTTTAGAATTAAGAAACCTAAGCCAGGTGCAGTGGCCCACACCTGTAATCACAGTGACTTGGTAGGCTGAGACAGGAGGCCCACAAGTTCAAAGCCAGCCTCAGCAAATCCAGGCACTATGCAACTCAGTGAGATTTGTCTCTAAATAAAATACAAAATAGGGCTGGGGATGTGGCTCAATGGTCTAGTGCCCCTGGGTTCAATCCCTGGTGCTCCCTACGCCCAAAAAGAAGCCTAAGACGGGGCTGGGGAGATAGTTCTGTTGGTACAGTGCTTGTGCCTTAAAAGCACAAGGCCCTCGGTTCAATCCCCAGCACCGCCAAAAAACCAAAAAAAACGAAAAACAAAACAAAACAAAACAAAAGCCTAAAACTTGTAGAAACCCAAGGTTATGAAGAGGAAAAGGGATATTGATCTATACTATTTTATACTAACGTCCATTTTCCTCTCCATTATTTTAAGCGGGAAGCAATTGATTTGATATACAGAATGGAGAAGGAGGGCTACCTGAGTATGTTTAGTTTTCTTGCTGGTGTAGAAGTGTGGATTACGCCAATGAGATTGGGAGCATGGAAGAACATAGGGGAGAAACATGAGTTTAAGAACAGTATTTTATGTATTGACTATTTGGAGGATATACCAGTACAGATATAGTATATATTTCCCACAAATCTCCAAATGTAGATTTGGGGATTGTTAGCAAAAAATGCAGAGGAAAGTCAGATTTTATTTCATATTGAGTCTGGAAGGCTGACATCATATAAAAACAGTGATGAGATCTGAAGTGTGACATAAATGATTATGGCCACAAGGAGTCAACATGTGTGACACCTCCAAGTGTTCTCATTAGGGTCTGTCAAATAAAAGCATGCTTGGACTTCTGATAAGACAGAGGAAACAGGCAGCTTATGATTTTTTTTTTTAATAGATTCTGTTGCTACTGCAGAATGTTTCTATAGCTATTATGAGCTGCTATTATTTACTTGTCTTGTATTTCTATGCTCATAATTTGAAATGGTTTTAAAATACCCTCATTACAAAAGATGTCAGCAAATAATTTAGTCATCTTCCTATAACTGAAATTTCTGAATGACAATTCAAAATAACTTGAATGACAGTTTTTCTCCACTGACAGCTTCTTTCACACATTCAAACTTTGTGTTATTAAGTTACAGAGATTCTGAACACAGTATTTGACTTTACTTTTATCCACCACTACCCATGTTAATGTAATTATTTTTCTTGCCAGTATAAAGATTTTGCTGAAATTGTTTGTACTTTTGATTACATATTTAATATTATGCAAATACACATATAATATGTACTAATGAGGGTTGAACATACTAGTAACATTATTCTACAATAATGTGAACAAACCAAAGTGGGATTTAATTAAATTTTGGAGTTGCTTTTCCAAATTGTCTGGGGACCAAACATATTTGGTTCCTGAAAAAAATCAAGAATATTTTCTTGAATCAAAATAAAAATATTTTAAATTGCTCAATAAGGGCCTTAAATCACATTTGCTTTAAATACTTTTTCTATTTGTGTTAATGATAGTTCTGGGGCAGAGCCTTAGTGGATATAACCTCCATTCAGGGAGTTATCTAGAAGGAGAAACTTCCTGGCCTCTCACTGTCCCCTTACATTCATCTATTATTTGACTAGTGAATTTGAAAAGAGGAATTGCTTAGTGGCAGTTTAATTACTTACTTTTCTTTTGTCTAAAGTCCACAAGCAAGAAGCACAAGGCAGAAAGCATGTCTCCTGAGTATAGACCCATAAGAAGGAAAAGACAGGAAGGAACTCTTTTACCCAGGTCCAAACTGCCTGGTAAATGGGGTTCAATTTGAATTGGGAAATTCATATTGTCACCATACTAAAACCACATTCTAAGATGTACATTTAATTGACAATGAAAATGATGTTTTGTCTTATGTATGATTTTCTTTTCATTTGTTAATTAGTTCAAAACTTGAGTCATCAGAAAAGTATTTTATATTGAAGCTCCTTAAATTCTACATTTTATAAAAATGAAAATATATGAGGAATTTATGATATAATCATCACTGCCCTAGATGCTATGGGGGAAAATATACTATGATATAGTTCCTCACCTCATACAGCTTATAATTTGGAGAAACAAAAGCTAGTATATGTGAAACAAATGAGAACTGAGAGAATATAGAAGAAATTAAATGGGAAGCAGTTTGATTAAGAGCAATATTACATACTGTTTTGGGAGTAACCAATAAAATTAGCATAGATAGATGGAAAAAGGGGCATTACTACAGGTTGGAAGAAATTATATGAATACAGTTTATGATCATGGAAGACTATAGTTGACCTGACAAAATGGATAGCCCCTACCTGATTGCAATGAAATAAAGTTTCAATTCCCAGTCAAAGATGGTTATCAAAATAGAGAACTGTGTTTATTATGTAGGACAAGAAGGAAAAGCACAATTTATAGCTATTTTTTGATGGCTCCTTAGTTGTGATTTGATGCATTGCTGTGTGATACATTTTGCTTCTGCATTATTTATTTGCATTTTTATTGTACATGGTTTGACAGTAAATATTCTCTCCTCACATCTTTGCAAAAAGACATTTACCTAGTGCTCTTTTCTAAAATTATTCTGGGCTGAAATCTTGTGATGAAAAAGTACAATGTACCCCAAAGATTATCATTTGTGCATCACTACCAATAGACTTATTAGTATGCATTTCCCCCTAATGGAAATATATAACATTAAAGAAAGGGAAATTTGTGAATTATTATAATGTTTTTATTTGCAGACTGGAACAAATTCATTCTAACATGTACATCTTATTGTTTGTCACACCAAATAGCTTCATTGGGCTGACGTTGAGCTACAACACTTTTATGTAAGTAAATTTTAATTTTGATAACTCCAGGCAAAAGCCTGCGTATGAAGAAGTGTTATCACAGATGACAAGATGGTGATAAATATGAAATTAAAACAGTCCTCTAATTTTGTAGACAGTTTTCTATTACGCTTACTTGGCTCACAGGACTATAAGCTCATAGAACAAGTGGCAGCTTAGTTAATCATGAGCATCATGGGATAATCTGTTATGACAGAACAGCATGTGTGCTCATTAGATGCAGTGACTCTCTTATCCCTTTATCTTACTTCCTTTCATGATTCTTGTCTACCAACTTGAAGGACTATGCAACAATAGAGAGCAAGACTTAATAGACATACCTACCATTGTATAAAAGCATTACAGAGATTTTTCTTCTTTAACAATTTGGGAAACAAATAATTTCACTAAATGACACCGGAAACATCTATGCTCATAAATCATTAGTTGACACACTGTATACTTAATTCCCCACCAATAATATGATGGTTAAGAAGTTATTAAACTATGTATTACTATAATTTTTAATAACTACCATTCCATTAAATCCTGAGAATACTAAATTTGAGAAAGCTATTCTTTGCAGTATTTAGAGAAAACTCACAGTTTATAAAATATTAGAATGTGAAGTTTTATATTTTGTATCTACTTTTTTATCAAAATGTGCAATTTACTGTGTTGGATTTTGTTCTAATATATCAACTCAATATTTGCATGATTTAATAACTGTGGAATTTTGGAGATTACAATTACCTTGTGATTTTTAAATCAATCCAGAGTAATGGTAGATATGTACAAAGTTAGTTTCAGACAGTTAGTTTTGAATCCTGGATGTATTTCTTACTTATCTATTATCCATAGGCAAGTTACCCAGTTTCTACCAAGGCATGATAGTGGTCAATATGGACAGTAAGAGAAGTAAGTTAGATAAAGCTCTAGCATTTCATAGGTCCATAGTCTAAAATAATCCCTCATTCATCACTTGTTATTATGGATATTTGTAAGTAAATGAAAATTGTGGGTTGAATGAATGACAGAAAACACCTTAAGGACTATTTTTGGTTGTTAGTAATGAAAAACCAGAAAGAGTGGTGTAAGAAGTATCATTTATTTGTGTTTCAGTCAGGAAATATCCACAAAGTGATACGCCAGTGTTGGTGCATCAGGAAAGAGATAATCAAAACATAAATATCCATTTTCAGAAAAGAAAAATATGCTTCTCTTTTAAAGGCTGAGACATAAGGGCTACTAGGAGAATGTGGTGAAAATTATGCAATACTTTTGATAACTTTAATGAAATGAACAAATCTTAATAAAAATAAATCATACAAAATGACTCATGAAAAAAATAGAAATACCAAGTAGTTAATTTTGTAGTCAAAAATCTTAACGAGAATTTGAGGCTCTTTTTGCTTTGGTGGTGAGTTCTCACATTTCAAGTCCAGAAAACTTGTAATAGAGCAGCAATAAGAGAACATTCCCTAACATTTTGTAAGGATAGGCTTTTCTATGATATAAATAATTATGTAAGAATGGAAAATTCTGAGACCATTCTCAGTAAAAGGCATGTTAGAAAAGTGAATATGCAAATTTTATAGTACATTATGATGACCAATTTTGATGTAAGCCAGGCTTAGAAAACCAAATAATGCCTGATATCACTTATATGTGGAAGCTATAATGGTTAATGCCATAGAAGGTTAAAGCAGAATAATGCTAGAGAGAGTAGTGCTAGGTTAACAGAGGCTAGGGAGGGTTAGGAAGAGAAGATGACAGAGAAATTGGCCAGTGGTTACAGATAGACAAGTAGAATCAGTTCTGGGTTTCTAGTGCACAGTAGGGTGACTACAGTTAACAATAATGCACACTAGCTAGGTGCAGTGGCACATGCCTGTAATCCCAGTGACTCAGGAGGCTGAGGCAGGAGGATCAGGAGTTCAAAGTCAGCCTCAGCAAAAGCAAGGCACTAAGCAACTCTGTGAGACCCTGTTTCTGAAGAAAATACAAAATAGGGCTGGAGATGTGGTTCAGTGGTCAAGTGCCCCTGAGTTCAATCCCTGGTAATTCTTCCCCCAAAATAAATAATGCACACTAGAAAATAACTCAGTGAGTGGACTTTGAATGTTCTTGCTACAGAGATGATAAATATTTGGATGATAGATATACTAATAACTGATTTGATCCTTACAGAAAGTATCAGTGTATCAAAATACTTTATCCTTTATAAATACATTTATTATATGTCAATTAAAAATAAAATTTAAAAATATGTGGTCATATTAATAGAGGCAGAAAAGACTTTTAACAAAATTAAATAGCCATCATAAGTGATAAAACTATTAAGAAAAGAAATTTCCTTTCTCTAATAAAGACTGTCAGCAGTAGTGAGTTATATTTCACATCTAATGGGAAGATGTTGAAAATCATCCCTTTGAGATCTGGAACAAAACAAAGATACTGATTATTACAACTTCATCCAATAACTAGACTGAGGCCTTGTCCAGAGTAAAAAGGAAACAAAAAGAAACAAAAGACTTAAATCTCAGAATGGAAATCTCAAAGCTATTTTTTCCTCACGATGGATGATTATGTACATTAAAAAGTAAGTGTATAGAAGTAAATATTGTTAAGGATTAGAATTAGTAAATATTGTATGTAAAGTCAATATGTAAAATCTGAAGCACCCTACAAGTGAATCTAGGAAAATTTTGAGTTCCTCAAAGAGTTTTGAAATTTTATTGGGATAAAGTAGATAATTCTTAACAAATTAAGAGGTATATCTTGTCACAGATCACAGTTCTTGTCACAGATCACAGTTCTCAGTATTATAAAGACCTTAGCTCTATTCAACTTATTGACAAATTCTGAACAAACTTCAATTCCGGCAGGCTTGTTTTCTCCCCAGTGGAACTTCAGTTGTTTCAGAAGAAGTTTATAGAGGAGGACACAATGCTAAGAATAGGACTAGTGCTCTTGAAGAATTAAAGATACTGTGAAGACATGTTTTATAATAATCAAAACAGCATATTATGAAAAAGATAAATAGATGAATGGAACAAAATTGAGAGGCACTGAACAAAAGAATATGCCTGTGGTCAGTAAATGTTCGATAAACTTCTGTTTTGTTAATGGTTAAGGAAATTACAAATTGCAAACACAATAAGACACTGTTACATACTTGCCCAATGGACATGATTTCCCAATCAGACATTACCAAGAATTGGTAGAGTCTTTGGAGAAATTTGAACTCTCATAGACTGTTGAGCAAAGAAAAGAGGCACACTGATGTTGAGAAACCAGTGTGTGTATACAGGGACAAACTTTTTTTTTTTTTTTTTTTTTTTTTTTTTGCAGTGCTGGGGATTGAACCCAGGGCCTTGTGCTTGCAAGGCAAGTACTACTCATTTTTAAAACTTAATTATTTCCCTTTGAGATATTAAGCCTAGAGAAATTCTTGTATACAGTATTCATAATGGCTTTGTGTATAAAAGCCCAAACTGGAACAGCCCAGACATTTGTTAATATTAGAGAAAATAAAGTTGCCCTGGAATATTAAATGGAGCACCAAATTCAGTGCATGTGAATGAACAACAGTTTATGCCACATTTGAATGGATTTTACAAGAAATATTGACTAAAAAGAAGCAAATTATAGAAGATTATATATAATAGAATTCCATTTATACATGATTGAAAATTTTGCCAAACTACACAGGTATACATATAAGTAGGTAGTTGGGGAGTTGGATTATGCAACAAATCTGTGGGAAATAGTATGACAGTGATTTCTCCTAAGTAGGTATGTACGTTTGTGTGTATGTGTATATAGAGTTTTGGAAAAAAAAATAGGCATGCTTAAGAGGGCATAGATGATACTCTTATTAAACTAATTATGACTATAAGGTTTTATTTTAAAAAATATTTATAATTGCAGATGCATTGTTATGATTCATTATAATGATTATATGTGTATATCTTTCTGTTTCTGCATAAGTTGATGTGTTTATCCATACATATATTTCCCTGAGTTTGTTGGTTATTAAGAAAGTAACTGCAAATTGGTGCAATCATTATAGAAAGTGGTATGGAGGCTCCTCAGAAAACTTGGAATGGAATATATGATGTATTAAAGTGCATTCTACTGTCATGTATAACTAATTAAAACAAATTTAAAAAAGAAAAAGAAACCTTCAGGCTTTAGATTACTGTATATATATTTTCTGTTTTGAACATATTTCTATCAGTTCGAATTTTATTCAGTCTACAACAGAAGAGAAATACTTTGAAAAAGAACTCAGGATAGGAGCTAATCACAATGTAAAGATTCATAGGTAAAAATACAGTATTATGATAATCAAGCAGACAGATTTCACATGGTACAGTTTTGTGTAGATGCAAATAGTCTGATAACATAATAATTTCTTCTGCAAAAAATAGTCATCTTTACATCTATAAAATGTCAATAGTGATCATAAATCATTTAGTAATTTTTCCATGTAGTTAATTACACATTAAGATGAGGAAACAGTATATATTATTAATACATTATCCACAAAATTTTATAATTAAGAGAAAAGTGTTTAATGCTTTATAAAGTAATCATTGGTTATTTTATTTTTTTTTTCTTTTTTTTTTAATTTATTTTTTTTTATTTTATTGTAAACAAATGGGATACATGTTGCCTCTCTGTTTGTACATGGCGCAAAGGCATACCATTTGTGTAATCATAAATCCACATACAATAATGTTGTTTGATTCATTCTGTTATTTTTTCCCCTTCCCCCCACCCCTCCCACCCCTCTTTACCCTCTATACAGTACTTTCTTCCTCCATACTTGCCCCCCTCCCTAACCCTAACTCTAACCCTAACACTAACCCTTCCCTCCCCCCCATTATGTGTCATCCTCCACTTATTAGCGATATCATTCGTCCCTTGTCTTTTTGAGATTGGCTTATCTCACTTAGCATGATATTCTCCAATTTCATCCATTTGCCTGCAAATGCCATAATTTTGTCATTCTTTATGGCTGAGTAATATTCCATTGTGTATATATACCACAGTTTCTTTATCCACTCGTCAA
The DNA here is from genome assembly GCF_902686455.1 of Sciurus vulgaris. NCBI lineage: Eukaryota > Metazoa > Chordata > Mammalia > Rodentia > Sciuridae > Sciurus > Sciurus vulgaris. The sequence continues at coordinate 35,815,503 of NC_136469.1, read as the reverse complement.
TTGAAGGGCATCTAGGTTGGTTCCATAGTCTAGCTATTGTGAATTGAGCAGCTATGAACATTGATGTGGCTGTATCTCTGTAGTATGCTGATTTTAGATCCTTTGGGTATAGGCCAAGGAGTGGGATAGCTGGGTCAAATGGAGGGTCCATTCCAAGTTTTCTAAGGAATCTCCACACTGCTTTCCAGAGTGGCTGCACTAATTTGCAGCCCCACCAGCAATGTAAGAGTGTACCTTTCTCCCCACATCCTCGCCAACACCTGTTGCTTGTATTTTTGATAATCGCCATTCTAATTGGGGTGAGATGGAATCTTAGGGTGGTTTTGATTTGCATTTCTCTTATTACTAGAGATGTTGAACATTTTTTCATATGTTTATTGATTGCTTGTACATCTTCTTCTGTGAAGTGTCTGTTCATTTCCTTAGCCCATTTGTCGATTGGATTATTCGTATTCTTGGTGTAGAGTTTTTTGAGTTCTTTATAGATTCTGGAGATTAGTGCTCTATCTGAAGTATGATTGGCAAAGATATTCTCCCACTCTGTAGGCTCTTTCTTCACATTATTGATAGTTTCCTTTGCTGAGAGAAAGCTTTTTAGTTTGAATCTATCCCAGTTATTGATTCTTGCTTTTATTTCTTGTGCTATGGGAGTCCTGTTGAGGAAGTCTGGTCCTAGGCCGACATGTTGAAGATCGGGACCTACTTTTTCTTCTATAATCTGCAGAGTCTCTGGTCTGATTCCAAGGTCCTTAATCCATTTTGAGTTGAGTTTTGTGCAGGGTGAGAGATATGGGTTTAGTTTCATTCTGTTGCATATGGATTTTCAATTCTCCCAGCACCATTTGTTGAAGAGGCTATCTTTTCTCCATTGCATATTTTTGGCGCCTTTGTCTAGTATTAGAAAGTTGTATTTATTTGGGTTTGTGTCCGTGTCCTCTATTCTGTACCATTGATCTACCTGTCTATTTTGGTACCAGTACCATGCCGTCTTTGTTACTATTGCTTTGTAATAAAGTTGAAGTTCGGGTATTGCGATACCCCCTGCTTCATTTTTCCTGCGAAGGATTGCTTTAGCTATTCTGGGTTTCTTATTCTTCCAGATGAATTTCATGATTGCTTGCTCTATTTCTGTAAGGTACGTCATTGGGATTTTAATTGGGATTGCATTGAATCTGTATAGCACTTTTGGTAGTATGGCCATTTTGACAATATTAATTCGGCCTATCCAAGAACATGGGAGATCTTTCCATCTTCTAAGGTTTTCTTCGATTTCTTTCTTTAGTGTACTATAGTTCTCATTGTAGAGGTCTTTCACCTCTTTTGTGAGATTGATTCCCAAGTATTTTATTTTTTTCGATGCTATGGTGAATGGGGTAGTTTTCCTAATTTCTCTTTCTGAGGATTCCTCACTTATGTATAAAAATGCATTGGATTTATGAGCATTGATCTTGTAACCTGCCACTTTACTGAATTCACTTATGAGTTCTAACAGTTTTCTGGTGGAATTTCCTGGTTCCTCTAAGTATATAATCATATCATCCGCAAATAGGGATAGTTTGAGTTCTTCTTTTCCTATTCGTATTCCTTTAATTTCCTTGGTCTGTCTAATTGCTCTGGCTAGAGTCTCAAGAACGATATTGAATAGGAGTGGTGAAAGAGGGCATCCCTGTCTTGTTCCAGTTTTTAGGGGGAATGCTTTCAGTTTTTCACCTTTTAGAATGATATTAGCCATGGGCTTAGCATAGATGGCCTTTACAATGTTAAGGAATGTTCCCACTATCCCTATTTTTTCTAGTGTTTTGAGCATGAAGGGGTGTTGTATTTTATCAAATGCTTTTTCTGCATCTATTGAAATAATCATGTGGTTCTTGACTTTAAGTCTATTGATATGGTGAATTAATTTATTGATTTCCGGATGTTGAACCAACCTTGCATCCCTGGGATAAAACCCACTTGATCGTGGTGCACTATCTTTTTAATATATTTTTGTATGCGATTTGCTAAAATTTTATTGAGAATTTTTGCGTCAATGTTCATTAATGATATCGGTCTGAAACTTTCTTTCCTCGATTTATCTCTGTCTGGCTTGGGTATCAGGGTAATATTGGTTTCATAGAATGAGTTTGGGAGAGTACCCTCCTCTTCTATTTCATGGAATACTTTGAGAAGTATTGGAATGAGCTCTTCTTTAAAGATTTTGTAGAACTCGGCTGAGAACCCGTCTGGTCCTGGACTTTTCTTTGTTGGTAGGCTTTTGATGACCTCTTCTACTTCATTACTTGAAATTGATCTATTTAAATTTTGTATGTCCTCCTCGTTCAATTTAGGCAATTCATATGTCTCTAGAAACCTGTTGATGTCTTCGAAATTTTCTATTTGGTTAGAATATAGATTTTCAAAATAGCTTCTAATTATGTTTTGTATTTCAATCCTGTCTGTTGTGATATTTCCTTGTTCATTCCGAATTTTGGTGATTTGGGTTTTCTCTCGTCTTCTCTTTGTTAGAGTGGCTAAGGGTTTATCAATTTTGTTTATTTTTTCAAAGAACCAACTATTTATTTTGCCAATTTTTTGTATAGTTTCTTTTGTTTCAATTTCGTTGATTTCAGCTCTGAGTTTAACTATTTCCTGTCTTCTACTACTTTTGGTGTTGGTCTGTTCTTCTTTTTCTAGGTCTTTGAGCTGAAGTGTTAGGTTGTTTATTTGTTGATTTTTACTTCTTTTATTGAATGCGCTCCATGAAATAAATTTTCCTCTAAGTACTGCTTTCATAGTGTCCCAAAGATTTTGATATGATGTTTCTTTGTTCTCATTTACCTCTAGGAATTTTTTAATTTCCTTCCTAATATCTTCTGTTACCCATTCATCATGTAATAGCATATTGTTTAATCTCCAGGTGTTGGAGTAGGTTCTGTTTTTTACTCTTTCATTTATTTCTAACTTCAAACCATTATGATCTGATAGAATACAAGGTAGTGTCTCTATCTTCTTGTATTTGCTTACATTAGCTTTGTGGCATAATATATGGTCTATTTTAGAGAAGGATCCATGTGCTGCTGAGAAGAAAGTGTATTCGCTCTTGGTTGGATGGTGTATTCTATAAATGTCCATTAAGTCTAAATTATTGATTGTGTTATTGAGATCTATGGTTTCTTTGTTCAATTTTTGTTTGGAAGATCTGTCCAGTGGTGAGAGAGGCGTGTTAAAATCACCTAGTATTATTGTGTTATGGTCTATTTGGTTTCTGAAATTGAGAAGGATTTGTTTGACATACATGGATGAGCCACTGTTTGGGGCATAGATGTTTATGATTGTTATGTCTTGCTGATTTATGGTTCCCTTAAGCAGTATGTAATGTCCTTCTTTATCCCTTTTGACTAGTTTTGACTTGAAGTCCACCTTATCTGAAATGAGGATGGATACCCCAGCTTTTTTGCTGAGTCCATGTGCATGATATGTTTTCCCCCATCCTTTCCCCTTTAGTCTATGTGTATCTCTTTCTACGAGGTGAGTCTCTTGCAGGCAACATATTGTTGGATCTTTCTTTTTGATCCAATCTGCCAGTCTATGTCTTTTGATTGATGAGTTCAGGCCATTAATATTCAGGGTTATTATTGAGATATGATTAGTATTCCCTGTCATTTGGTTCATTTTATTTATTTATTTATTTATTTATTTATTTATTTATTTATTTATTTATTTATTTTGAGACGACTTGGTTCTTCCTTTATTTGACAATTCCTTTAGGATGGTTCCTCCCATTGCTGATTTGTTTCTTTGTTTTTCATCTCTTCCTCATGGAATATTTTGCTGAGAATGTTCTGTAATGCTGGCTTTCTTTTTGTAAATTCTTTTAGCTTTTGTTTATCATGGAAGGATTTTATTTCATCATCAAATTTGAAGGTAAGTTTTGCTGGGTATAAGATTCTTGGTTGGCATACATTTTCTAAAGTAATCATTGGTTATTTTAAAAAAAATGTAGACTCATAAATATACAAGTAAGAAGTTGCTTAGATAACTTGGTACTTTACAACTCTACAAAAAGAAATTAAGAGCCAGAGATGGATACTGATTTCCCCATGTTCACTGTGAAAATGCATGTCAGGATTAATTTTAGATATCAAATTTCATTTGCCTGTATTTACATCATCCCTTACATTTTGTTCTCCCAAATTCTGAATGAAGAATGTATTATTACATTCATATTTATCACTCTTAAGATTATCTATGAAGACCACAAGTAAAAAAAAGAGAAAGAAAATGGCAACACTAAAAGCAAATATTGTTGAGGGCTTGCAATGTGCTACACCTGTTATAACATTCCAGGAGTGTCCACATTTAATACCTATGAACTCTGCAAGATAGTGTATCAGTTATGTGTTGCTGTAGAACAAACAGTCCCCATGTTATGTATCTGAAAACTATAAACATATTTTTGTCAAGGGCTTTGTGTTTCAGCAGTGTGAGCTGTTCCAACCAGGGTGGAACAGCCATCTGGTAGCTGCAGCCATCTGGTGGTGGATGAAGGATGTGGGTTTAAAATGGCTTCCCTTACACAGCTGTTGTTTGGTACTGGTTTTGCATGGGACCTTGTGTTTCTAGCCACCAGGTTTAGGACTCTGTATAACATCAGTGTTCCAAGAAGGGCAAGCTCCAATGCATGAACTCTATCTAATTTTGGTTATGGTATGGGATGAAGGTCAGGAAGTCCCTATAAATTATTTACTTTTACTAGAATCCTTAAGTTCAGAACTGTGTTCTTCAGAAAATCAGCTTCCCTTAATCTTTCTGTTTGTAGTTTTTATGACTGACCCTTTTATCTTTTTTGAGTTTTATAATCTTGAATATGTCAAACCGTTTTGATTTTGTGAAGCAATAATCTAAAAAAGTCCTTTGCTTATAATTAAATTTTTTGTCTGTGTGGTTTTTTTTATTTTTGTTTGTTTGTTTGTTTGTTTCAGAGAGAAGGAGAAAGCATTTGTATTTCTGTGGCCAGTGATGCTTGTGTTAAAATAAAAAACAAACCCAACCCAAGGGAGAGAGAAAAACCCAGGGTAATCTCTTCTTCTCTCCAAATTAGTGTCCAAATCATGAAGTCTTTCTTTTTTATTTTAATGAGAATAATCATTCCATTTAGTCCAAAATTAATTTTTTCTCCTGTAAAACTTTCTATCACAAATGTTATAATTCAAATACAGGTACATCATGATAATTTTCAGGGGTGCTTTCATCCCTTAGACTGAATGAAGACTATGTCAGTTTAATAGCCTGATTCTAATTGATCAGACCACTTCGTTTAGGTGATTTTTAATTCAATTGCCTTTTCAATTTTAATTAACATGAACAGGGCTACCAGAAGGCAGAAGTTGCTTCTGAGTTTTTACTTTATTACAAATGGTCACATAAAGTTGTCTAGTAGTTATGTCAGAATGATGTAAAAATTAATTTGTTTTAGATGAAGACCAAGGGAGAGCAGAAGTTGTAACTGCTAGGGAATGAGAGTCAGTGACATGTAATATTCTTTTAACAACAGTGCTTAATTCATATGAGCTGGAATTAAGCAAACATTTTAATAATTTTCTCCTATAGTAGAAAAGTCTTTCTCGATTTATTTTTTGTTTCAGTGTTTTTGTAACTCTGATCATATCTTACTATCTCAACATAAATTATTCTTTCTTTCCCTTTACCTAACTCTTTGAAAAATTGTCTCACAGTCACAAAACCTCCTAGAATCATTAACTCTGAAGAAAGGTTTCCTCTTCCAGAACATACTATGTGTAGGAATTTTCATTCCTGTTCCCAATTGTGTAATTTACATGTAATGCCAAGTGAGCATCAAAATATCCATTAATGAGAAAAATGGATTTGAGAATGCAGGTTGGACCTAGTGAGGCGCTTTCTACTTATTTTTTCTTAAGTTAAACTTGTCCATCCAATGGAGGTTCCACCAATGGAGACCTCAGAATGGAGTCAAGGAGGGCACTGCACAGGTTGAACATCTTGACACATGATACTTGGAAGTGATGCCAACAGAGTCTGCAAGGCTTCAAAATATTTGTATAAAACAATGGGTAAATTTAGGAGTATTAGATCCTGGCATTTGGCTCTAGAACAGATCTTTAAATCCAGCATCTGAATTGGGAATTCCAATGCAAGAGAAAGTCAAGACACGGTGCTGTAGCTTGGGAAGTAGAGGTGGATTTCAGATTGTCCATTTACCAGGGGTGTTGAACCTACACACACAAATAAATTATTCACACAACTGACCCATTTAAATGCTTATCACATTACTCCCATGCAAACCCTTCAGTACACTTATACACCTATAGGGTAGAATTTTAAAGATAGATCTTCTTTTATGAATAAGAGAACTGGAATTCTTGTATGAATTGAGAAAATAATCATTTCTCAGTTTTTGGCATGGCAAAAATTAAAGGATTTGAGAAAAAAATCACCATGAGGAAAAACATACTACCATTATAGCAATTATGTTTCTAGAAGTTTTGTTATTTGTTTATAAAAACTCTTGCTAATACCAATAACCTAAAGTATCAATTGGGCTTATAAATGGTATTTTTCTTTTTGTTTTATTTACGTTTTTACTTCGTTTATGGTTTTTATGGTTTTGTATGCGCATACTATGTTAGTTAGATTTTCATCACTGTGACCAAAATACTTGACATAAATGACTTAGAGAAGGAAAGATTTATTTTGGCTCATGGTTTCAGAGGTTTCAGGGCATGATATGGCTTCATTGCTTTGAACCTGAGCTGATGTAGATTATCATGGTGAAAGAGTGCAGCAAATAAAAAACTGTTTAACTTATAGTGGGCAGAAAGCAGAGACAGAGAAAGGAGTTGGGGACATGAAATATCCTTCCAAGGCACTTCCCTAGTGACCTACTTCCTCCATCTGCCTGAAGTTTCTACCACGTTCCAGTCATCCATTCAGCTATGAATTTCCCAGTGAATCAATCCATCTATGACAATGGAGTACTCATGATCCAAATGTTTCCCAGGAGCCCCACTTCTGAACATCACTTCCTTGGGTAACAAGTCTTCCATAAATAAGCCTTTGAAATATATTCCAGATCAAACCATAACACATGCATTTCTTTTTCAATAGTTTGTGGATAAATAATATCATGTTAAGAAAATATTTCCCATTTAATAATATAAAAATGATCTTATTCTTATGTTATGTATGAATACATAGGAAGTTTCTGTGTGTGAAATAGGGATCTTGCTTTATTTGTAAGATCACCATATACATACAAAGAAATTTGTAGATTAATTTTAATCACTAATTTGAAAACCTCATTTATCATGTTAAATTCTGCTTCCTGAATTGACACTTTGTTCTTTTTATTTATCCTTCAGCTACTTTTTTAGAATATCTTAATATCTAAGTGATTTAAATAAGCACTTCAAATGATATATTATCTTTATATTTTTCACATATTTCGCAATAAATTTATATTGACATACATTATATTTATGTATGCATATTAATCTTAAATTCTATTTCACTGAACTCTCTTATTTGCATTATTTCACTTTGTTGTTGCTCTTTATGTGAATTTACTGTGTAAACAAGCAAAGTGTTTGTAAGTGATCTATTATCTAATTTCATCTCATTGTTTGCACCAATAAGATCCTTCACAAACTCTCTTATAATACTGTATATAATTTTGGAGGGGGGTGCCAGGGATTGAACCCAGGGTACTTAACCACTGAGTCACATCCCCAGCCCTTTTTGTTTTTTCTTTTGAGACTTGGTCTCTCTAAGTTGCTTAGGGCCTGGCTAAAATTGCTGAAGCTCTCCTTGAATTTGTGATCCTACTGCCTCAGCTTCCCCAGCTGTTGGGATTACAGGTGTGCACCACCACACCTGGCTCAATACTTTTAATCTTTCCTCAGATATTTGTGTGACTCCTAATATTTTAATGGTAGATGCAATATTTTATTTGTTTTGCTATTTTTACGTCTCTTAATCAATGGAGGATGTTGAACTTTCTCATAAGCATTTCGGATTCTATTGAGGCAATCATATATTTTCTCTTTAACTAATTAATATAATGAATTATATAAATGGATTTCCTAATATGAAATCACTCTTGCATGCTAAGCTACATCCAATTTGGTCATGGAATATTAGTCTTTAATAACACACATGGATTCCATTTGCTAATATTTTATTTAGGATTTATGTATTTTTAAGTGATTTTGATTTATAGTGCTGTTTCCAAAGATATATTATATGGTATGTTGGTTTTATCTAACAGCTGCATGGTTTTTTAAAAGTTATTTTTTTTTAGCTTAGCTGAGGAACTTCTAAAATAATTATATGAAGGAATAAATAACCCATTTTAGATGTCTGATTATGACAAGAAAGTAAGAAGATATGAATATTCTTCATGTGCAAAACAGTTCTAATTGTTAAACAAAGTAAAATAAGAATCAAACCAATTCTATGGCTAACAAAATGTGAAACACTGCTGACGTATTTACCCTTAAAATAGTTATGATGTGATATAAAGTGAGAGAAATGACAATGGTGTAGTACAAAGAAGAAAAGGACAGATATGCAAATAAAGTACACCAAATCAGACCCAGGTGGTCATGTGAATGAAAAAGACTTTTGCATGTACAGGTGTTGAAAACGAGAACAAATTTTGGAGAAAAGATCTATTATCTAATAACTGGTATAGTGAAAACTCCTGTACTCTAATATGGAAAAAATAAATGAGACACTTCAAATGATTAAAGGGCAGTATGTAGAACTTTAAATAATAAAAATAGGAGAAATATTGTATAACATTTATAAAAATAATGTAAACGAAACTACTAAACATGTCCAAGTATAGATCTCAAAATCCTTAAAAATAATGAAATAGTAAGGCATGGTGGTACATGCCTGTAATTGCAGTGGCTCGAGAGGCTGAGACAGGAGGATCGAGAGTCCAAAGCCAGTCTCAGCAACAGTGAGGCCTTAAGCAACTCAGTGAGACCTGATCTCTAAATAAAATACAAAATAGGGCTGGGATGTGGCTCAGTGGTCTAGTGCTCCTGAATTCAATCCCCAATACCAAAAAAAAAAGAAAAGACATAATCATGTACATCTAAAAAGAACAAATTTTTAAAAAAGTTTTTAAAAGGAAAAGAGAAAAATCTATGAGAAAAATATGAACAAAGAAGCTGATAGAAGTATTTCAGCAACCAGAAAAGTTTACTTGAAGGCAAATAGCCTTATTAGGAGTAAAAAAGGATGGGAAGGGTGGGTGGACAAAGGAAAGTTGGATTGGATTGGTATTTACTATAACATGCACTGAACTCCATTAATGTGTACAATTAATACATGTTCATCAAAAATAAAATAGTTTTAAAGAAAAAATGATGAGGATGATTATATAATGGACAAAACTGACTAGGAATATCGAATGGTTCTGAACTTGCTTGAAGTTATTTAATAGCTTTAAAGGCAAAAATCTAACAAAATACACATCAAACTGGAGTAGCAAATTCAAATGATGAAAATTAGTAACTTTAAATCCAAATTGAGCAACACAATTAATAAACCCTATTTTGCAAATATAAGTTTTCATACAATGTGAAGAATATTTTACTAAAATTGTAAATGGTATTAATTCCCCTGCTACAAGAAAAAAAGATTTTTCTGTCTGCTTCAAGAAGCAAGGCTTGTTTATATATTATGTACAAGAAACATATCTAAGACAACATTATTCAGGAAATCTAAAACCAAACATATGAGCAGAGCTATACCTATCGAATGAAAATATAATTAAGAACATGTGATCTTGATATTAAACAAGTAAGTTTAAAGCCAAAAAGGCTTAAAGGAGAAAAAGAAGGACACTTTGCAATGCAAAAAGATACAATTCATAACAAGAACATAACATTTATAAATATATATGCCCCAAATAATACAGAAAGCACTTCCATGACAAGAAATTCATCAAGAGATACAAGAAATATCTTAGAAACTCATTAACAATAGACTTTAATGTACACTCTCAAAGACAGATCAAAGAGGAGAAACAAAGTATGGATATAGAAGATCTACATAATGCAACCAGTGAGATAAATCTTCTGGATAAATATAGGAGCCTATAGTCCAATAATTAGAAATACAAAAATTTTCCCATCATATGAAATATTTATAACATTGATTATATATTAATTATAAAAACATTACAAATGGAGTTTCCCAACAGAATATAGTCTCAATAGAAATCATAAACAAATTTTAGTAGGCCTCCAACAAAACATTACATTTTAATTAAACAACTCTTGCATGAAGAGAGAAATGCAAATTTTATAATCTCTAAAAATAATACAACACTACATATCAGAAACTGTAGGCTATATTAAAACTGTGAGAACATTCATAGTCATAAATATTTTATTAATTATACTGAATGTATGAAAAGACATTAATTTCCTAATCTGAATTGTTGGGTCTGGGGAGAGAACACCAAGTAATACAATAGAAAGTCAAATGAAAAAGTTTAGAGTAGAAATTAATGATATAGCTATTGGATAGAGTGAATTTAGTAACTGAATTAAAATCTATCCCTTTGAAAAATATTAACCATATATATGTATATATATGAACATATATATAGTATGTATAATAGCTATATCTATAAATCTTTATCTATCTATCTATATATGTTCCATGTCAGAGTTCTCTGGAGAAGTAAAACCAAAAGGATATACTTATGTACAGAGAGATTTATTTAAGAAATGGCTCATGCGGTTTTGGGAGCTGGCAATTCTGACATCCACACAAGCCAGCAGACTGGATAATCAGGTGAGGGTTGATGTGGCAGTCTTGTGCCCCAAGGCTGGAAACTCAGACGAAATTTCTATGCTGCAATCTGGAGGCAGTTTATGTTCTTCTTTCAGAATACCTCAGATTTTGCTCTTAAGATCTTCAACTGATTACGTGGGGTGCATCCACAAAATGCAGAGTGGTCTGCTTTACTCAGTATACAGATTTAAATAATAATCACATCTAAAGAACACCTTCACAGTGACATTGCTAAGGTTTGAATTTGGAATGTTCCTCAAAGGTCCATGTGGTAAAGGCTTTGTCCCTAGATTGGTGCTTTTGGGAAGTGTGAAACCTTTAAGAGGTAGGGCCTACTGAGAGGACTTAAGTCAATGGACTTACACCCTTGAAGGGAACTGTGGGCCTTCTGTCCCTTTCTATCTCTCCCCTTTCTTCCTAGCTGCCATGAGGCAAGCAGCTTTCTCCAACATGCAGGGCCTCTCACAATGTTCTGTATTGCCACAGGACCCAAAGCAAGAGAGTCAACCATCCAGGGGCTTAAACCTCTAAAACAATGAGCTAAAATAAACCTTTTATCTATCTAAGCAAATTATTTTAGATAATTGTTGCAGTAACAGAAACCTGATTCATACAAACACACAGAAGGTTAACCAACCTGGGAGCCATAGCTTCATATATTACTGGAAGAATCTTATATACATACAAAAATACTACTGGTATACTATGAAGCATATTATTGGGATATACAATAAGAACTGTAGTTATAAAATAACATGGTGTCAATGTTAATTTCCAGATTTCAATCATTTTAAATAAGAATGTGGAAAATGTTATAGATGTTGAGAAAATCAAAGGAAAGATAAAGGATTGCTTTTCATTTTTTTAAAATTAATTTGTATTTTAAGCAAATGGGATAGATCTTGTTTCTCTGTACATGAAGTAGAGGCACCATTTGTGTAATCATACATTTACATAGAGTAATAGTTTTATATGTCATCATCTGTTTATCAGGGATATCATTTGTCCTTTGGTTTTTTGAGATTGGCTTATCTCACTTAGCATGATATTCTCCAATTTCATCCATTAACCTGCAAATGCCATAATTTTATTATTCTTTAGGGCTCAGTAACATTCCATTGTATATATATACCAGTTTCTTTATCCATTCATCAACTGAAGGGCATCTAGGTTGGTTCCACAATCTGGCTATTGTGAATTGAGCAGCTATGAACTTTGATGTGGCTGTATCTCTGTAGTATGCTGATTTTAAGTCCTTCTGGTATAGGCCAAGGAGTGGGATAGCTGGATCAAATCGTGGTTCCATTCCAAGTTTTCTAAGGAATCTCCACACTGCTTTCCAGAGTGGCTGCACTAATTTGCAACCCCACCAGAAATGTGTAAGTGTACTTTTTTCCCCCACATCCTTGCCAACACCTATTGTTGCTTGTATTCTTGATAATCGCCATTCTAATTGGGATGAGATGGAATCTTAGAGTAGTTTTGATTTGAATTTCTCTTATTACTAGAGATGTCGAACATTTTTTCATATGTCTGTTGATTGCTTGTACATCTTCTTCTGTGAAGTGTCCATTTCCTTAGCCCATTTGTTGATTGGGTTATTTATATTCTTCTTGTAGAGTTTTTTGAGTTCTTTATATATTCTGGAAATTAGTGCTCTATCTGAAGTATGAGTGACAAAGATTTTCTCCCACTCTGTAGGTTCTGTCTTCACATTACTGATAGTTTCCTTTGCTGAGAGAAAGCTATTTAGTTTGAATCTATCCCAGTTATTGATTCTTGCTTTTATTTCCTGTGCAATGGGAGTCCTGTAAAGGAAGTCTGATCCTAAGCCGACATGTAGAAGATTTGGACCTACTTGTTCTTCTATAATCTGCAGGATCTCTGGTCAGATTCCAAGGTCCTTGACCCATTTTGAGTTTTGTGCAGGGTGAGAGATAAGGGTTTAGATTCACTCTGCTGCATGTGGATTTCCAGTTTTCCCAGCACCATTTGTTGAAGAGGTTATCTTTTCTCCATTGCATATTTTTGGCCCCTTTGTCTAGTCTGAGAAAATTGTATTTATTTGGGTTTGTGTCTGTGTCCTCTATTCTATACCATTGATCTACCTGTCTATTTTGGTACCAATAACACGCTGTTTTTGTTACTATTGCTTTGTAGTATAGTTGAAGTTCTGGTATTGCGATACCCCCTGCTTCACTCTTCCTCTTAAGTATTGCTTTAGCTATTCTGGGTTTCTTATTCTTCCAGATGAATTTCATGATTGCTTGCTCTATTTCTGTGAAGTACGTCATTGGGATTTTAATTGGAATTGTATTGAATCTGTAGAGCACTTTTGGTAGTATGGCCATTTTGACAATATTAGTTCTGCCTATCCAAGAACATGGGAGATCTTTCCATCTTCTAAGGTTTTCTTCAATTTCTTTCTTAAGTGTACTGTAGTTCTCATTGTAGAGGTCTTTCAACTCTTTTGTTAGATTAGTTCTCAAGTGCTTTATTTTTTTCGAAGCTATTATGAATGGGGTAGTTTTCCTAATTTCTCTTTCTGAAGACTCATCACTTATGTATAAAAATGCATTAGATTTATAAGCATTGATCTTATATCCTGCTATTTACTGAATTCACTTTGAGTTCTAAAGTTTTCTGGTGGAATTTTCTGGTTCCTCTAAATATATAATCATGTCATCAGCAAATTGGGATAGTTTCAGTTCTTCTTTTCCTATTCATATCCCTTTAATTTCTTTGGTTTGTCTAATTGCTCTGGCCAGAGTTTCAAGGACAATGTTGAATAGAAGTGGTGAAAGAGGGCATCCCTGCATTGTTCCAGTTTTTAGGGGGAATGCTTTCAGTTTTTCACCATTTAGAATGATATTGGCCATGGGCTTAGCATAGATGGCCTTTACAATGTTAAGGAATGTTCTCACTACCCCAATTTTTTCTAGTGTTTTGAGCATGAAGGGATGCTGTATTTTATGAAATGCTTTTTCTGCATCTATTGAAATAATCATGTGATTCTTGACTTTAAGTCTATTGATATGGTGAATTACATTTATTAATTTCCCGGACGTTGAACCAACCTTGCATCCCTGGGATAAAACCCACTTGATCGTGGTGCACTATCTTTTTAATATATTTTTTGTATGTGATTTGCTAAAATTTTGTTGAGAATTTTTGCGTTGATGTTCATGAAGGATATTGGTCTGAAATTTTCTTTCCTCAATTGTCTCTGTCTGGTTTAGGTATCAGGGTGATATTGGCTTCATAGAATGAGTTTGGGAGGGTTCCCAGCTCTTCTATTTCATGGAATACTTTGAGGAGTATTGGAATGTGCTCTTCTTTAAAGGTTTTGTAGAACTTGGCTGAGAACCCATCTGGTCTCGAACTTTTCTTTGTTGGTAGGCTTTATATGACTTCTTCTATTTCATTACTTGAAATTGATCTATTTAAATTGTGTATGTCCTCCTGCTTCAGTTTAGATAATTCATATGTCTCTAGAAACCTGTTGATGTCTTCAAGATTTTCTATTTTGTTGGAGTATAAATTTTCAAAATAACTTCTAATTATGTTTTGTATTTCTCTCATGTCTGTTGTGATATTTCCTTGTTCAGTTCCAATTTTAGTAATTTGAGTTTTCTTTCTCCTTTTCTTTGTTAGTGTGGCTAAGGGTTTATCAGTTTTGTTTATTTTTTCAAAGAATCAACTATTTATTTTGTAAATTTTTTTATTGTTTCTTTTGTTTCATTTCATTGATTTCAGCTCTGGTTTTAACAATTTCCTGTCTTCTACTACTTTTGGTGTTGGTCTGTTCTTTTTCTAGGGCTTTGAGATGTAGTGTTAGGTCATTTATTTGTTCATTTTTTCTTCTTTTATTGAATGCATTCTATGAAATAAATTTTCCTTTAAATACTGCTTTCATAGTATCCCAGAGATTTTGAAATGATGTATCTTTGTTCTTGTTTACCTCTAAGAATTTTTTTATTTCCCTCCTGATGTCTTCTGTTATCTATTCATCATACAATAGCGTATTTAATCTCCAAGTGTTGGAGTAGTTTCTGTTTTTTATTCTGTCATTTATTTCTAATTTCAATCCATTATGATCTGATAGAATACAAGGTAGTATCTCTATCTTCTTGTATTTGCTAACATTGGCTTGTGGCATAGAATATGGTCTATTTTAGAGAAGGATCCATGTGCTGCTGAGAAGAAAGTGTATCCACTCTTCGTTGGATGGTATATTCTATATATGTCCATTAAGCCTAAATTATTGATTTTGTTATTGAGATCTATGGTTTCTTTGTTCAATTTTTGTTTGGAAGATCTGTCCAGTGGTGAGAAAGGTGTGTTAAAATCACCTAGTATTACTATGTTATTTCAGGCCCTTCTAGGTTTTAGGGTCTGGGTTGAAAAATCTGCTGATATCTATATTGGTTTCCTCCAAATGTAATTTGATTCTTTTCTCTTGCAGCCTTTAAAATTCTGTCTTTATTTTGTATGTTAGGTATTTTCATTATAATGTGCCTTGGTGTGGGTCTATTGTAATTTTGTATATTTGGAGTCCTATAAGCCTCTTGTACTTGATTTTCCATTTCACTCTTCAGATTTGGGAAATTTTCTATTATTTCACTGAACAGATTGTTCATTTCTTTGATTTGTTTCTCTAAGCCTTCCTTGGTCCCAATAATTCTTAAATTTGGCCTTTTCATGATATCCCGTATTTCTTGTAGATTCTGTTCATGATTTCTTACCATCTTGTCTGTTTGTTCAACTTTGTTTTCAAGATTAAACATTTTGTCTTCAATGTCTTAGGTTCTATCTTCCAGGTATCCTATCCTGTTGGTTATGCTTTCTATGGAGTTTTTAATTTGCTTTATTGTTTTCTTCATTTCTGGGATTTCTGTCTGGTGTTTTTTTGTTTTTGTTTTTGGTTTTTTTTTTTTTTTTTCAGTATCTCTAACTCTTTATTGAAATTATCTTTTGCTTCCTGCATTTGCTCTTTTAACTGTTGAGTGGTGCAATCATTCAAAGCCTGCATTTGCTCTTTCATCTCATCATTTGCTTCTCTGATCATTTTAATTATGTACATTCTGAACTCCCTTTCTGACATTTCTTCTGTCATGCTGTCATTGGATTTTATTGATATAGCCTCTAGGTTTGTTTGGGACATTTTCTTCCCTTGTTTTCTCAAATTGGGCAGGTATATACCCCTCTAGTAGTGAAACTCTATTGGCTTATAGTTTCCCTGTAGGTTTCCAATAACTCACCTCCTAGCTTTCAGTAGCCTGAAGTCTTGGAGGAACTTGATAATGCAGTGATACACTAGGAAGCTGCCCCTCTGGGGGTGGTGGCCTTCAGGTAGGGTATGTTTCCTGCTGATGGGAAGAGGCGCCTCCACTTGTTGACCGATGGTCTGTCAAAAGGGACTAGACTACAGGCTGGGGCGTGGCTGGTCTGGGCCTGTGTCTCTGGTTCTACCACCCTGGTGGGAAATCCTTGTCCAGTGGGAAGATTCATGCAGTGGGGATGTTTCCCTGGGAAGCTCTCCTCTGAGAAGTTCTCTTTGGTTTAGCACTACCACCTGGGTTAGGTAGCCCTCCTCTGCGATGTTCCCAGGGATCTAGACCTACTTCCTGGGTCAGGGAGCCTCACGCTATGATTAAGACTCTCACTGGGCAGCCCTCCTCTGTGACATTCCCTGGGGTCCAGAACTACCACCTGGTCTTGGGGGCCTGGCCCTGCGAGGGACTCTCTCTCAAAGTGGCCCTCCTGTACGACATTCCCTGGGGAGTGGATCTACTGCCCAGGCCTGGGACTCTCACTCTGTGCTGAAGCCTTTTGTCGGGTGGTCCTCCTATACAATGCTCCCAGTTATCTGGGTTCACGGCTCCAGTGGGGGAGTCTCACTGGGCAACTCTACTCCATGATGTTCACTGCATTTTGGGACTACTGACCCATCCAGAGAGCCTCGCCCAGTGGGAGAGACTCACCCGGCTGCTCTGAGTTGGTCCTGAGTCTCTCAATACCTCCTCTTCTTGAGTCCTGAGTGCTGTCAAAGGGCCTCCAGTCTCCTGTAGGTGTCTCAGGAAGGGAGCCGCCCTTCCGATGGTGATGGCCATGCTCTCATGAATAATTCAAAATGCCTGCACCAGCCTCCAAAGAAGCTGGGGAGCCCCAGCAAGGGTGCACTGAGTCAGCACAGAGGCAAGTGCAGTGTCCCTCAGCAGTAGGGGGACAGGCGGGCAGGCTTAGCGATGGCCTCCAACCTAGGCGTGGGGGTAAGGGAGGCCGGCTCATTCCACTGGATGCCGTCCGACCTTGGCATGGAGGTATTTAGGTGTTTTCATATGTCTACATAGGGAAATTATGTTAGATTTATTCTACTGTCTTTCCTATTCCTATCCCCTCTTCTTTCCTTTCATTCCCCTTTGGCTAATCTACTGAACTTCTTTTCTTCCCCTCCCCACTGAAGCCATAAGCCTTTGAAATAAAGTTATTTCTTTTTATTAACATACATTAATTGTGCACATTAGTGGAATTTGGAGTGATGTTTTCATACATAAATACAACGTACACAGATAAAATTCAACCCACCCCCTTTTATCCACACTCCCCCTTTTTCCAATCTCTAGTAATCACAATTTTCTACTTTCAGGTTGACATTATTTAGCATCTGCATATCAGAGACAATATGTGGTTTTCATCCTTCTGAATCTGGCTTATTTCACTCAGCATAATGTTCTACTGTTCCATCCATTTTGCTGCAAATGACAGGAATTCATTTTGTAAGGCTAAATAATATTGCATTGTGTGTGTGCATCACATTCTTTATGGATACATCTTGTGGATGAATTCGATATGTTAGCTACTGTGAATAGTGCTGCAATAAACATGGGAGCACAGGTAGCTCTTTGGAATGCTGATTGTATTTCCTTTGGGTATATACCCAACATTTGACAGTTAACTCCTATGATAGATCTATTTTTGTTTTATAGATTAACTTCTATACTTTTCTCCATAATGACTATAACTTATTTATATTACTACCAATATTAAATAAGGGTACTTTCTCTTCCTCATTCTTACTAGCATTTGTTATATATTGGTTTTTAATAGCCATTCTAACTGGGATGATACAATATTTCATCATGGTTTTGAATTTTATTTCCTGGTGCAAATGATGTCAAACACTTTTCATATATATGCTAGCCATTTGTATTTTTCTTTTGAAATTAGTCTTTTGATACTCATTTGCCTGTTCTCTAATTGAATATTGAATATTTTGGTGGGTTGTTAAGCATTTTCAGTTCTTTACATATTCTGAATATTAATCTTTTGGTCAGTTGAAAATATTTGCCTCTGCAATTAACAAATATGTTTTCTCAATCTGTAAATTTTCTCTTCATTATGTTGATTTTTCTTTTCTTGGCTTTTCAGGTTTTTTTAGTTTGATGCAATTGCATTTGCTTGTTTTCTCTGGTTCTAGGATCTGATGCAGAAAATCATTGCCTGTACCAATGTCTTGAAGTGTTTCCTCTGTTTTATTCTAGTAGTTTCAGAGTTTCAGGTCTTACCTGCAGGTCTTTGATCCATAATGAGTTAATCTTTGTACAGGGTGAGAGACAGGGATCAAGTTCCCATGTTCTGCATGATTTATTTTTAAAAAAACTGATTAAACCAATAACAAGTAACAAGGTTAAATGGGATTTGAAAATTCTTCCATCAAAGAAAAGTTCAGCATGAGATGGCTTCAATGCTGACTTTTACCAAACTTTTGAAGAAGAATTAGTGGTCATTTTCTCAAACTATTCCATAAAATTTCAAACCCATTCTTAGAGGTAAACATTATTCTGTTATCAAAACCAGGCAAGGACACCAAGCAGAAAAAAAACAATTAACCAGTATCCTTGGTGAATAAAAACGTACATTCCTTAACAAAATATTAGCAAGTCAGATTGGAAAGCACATCAAAAACATCATTCACCATGATTAAGCTGGTTTCACCCCTTGATTGCAAGGATGGTTCAATATGCACAAATCAATATGCATAATATATCATATCAATAGAATGAAAGGTAAAAATCAATTATAATTAGTAAATTATAAAAATCATTTTATAAATTAATTATAAATTAGTAAATTATAAAAATCTTTTGATAAAATTCAAAATCCTTTAACAATAAAGGCTTTGAACAAATTAGGTATGGAGGGATCATACCTCAATATAATAAAGGGTATGTACTACAAAGCCACAGTCAACATCATTCTGAATGACATAACACTGAAAATATTTCCTTTAAGATCAAGTATAAGACAAGGATGTCTACTCTCACTGTACTTATTCATGATAGCACTGGAAGTGTAAGCCAGAGCAATTAGGAGAAATAAATAAAAGGCAAACAAATATGAAAGGAGGAAGTCAAATCCCTGTTTACACAGACATGATTTTATACATAGAAACCTAGAGTCTCCATCAAAAGACTATTAGAACAAATCAGTAAAATAGCAGGAAACAAAACCAATATACAAAATCAGTAGCTTTTTGATACACCAATAACAAATCTGCTGAGATGGAAATCATGAAAGCAATTCCATTCACAATAGGTACAAAATCCCCCCCCAAAACAAAACCAAAAACATTTGCAATAAGTTTGACAAAGAAATGACAGTTATGAAATGGTGCTGAAAAAATGTTGATTCTGAAGAATCAGATTTCTTAAGTAAGTCAGAAAATATAAAATAAATTGTAAAATTGAAAAAACATTATGATAATATATAAATTTTTCTGAAAAGACCTAGTAAAGCAAAAGAGGAGCACTGCATACTAAAAGATGTTGATATTTTTCATACTTTTTCATTGGTTTATTTAAAAATTTATAACAATGCACTATTCTGCGCAACCTTCTTCTCAATTCCTAGATAACATTTATACTTAAATTGGTGACTAAATTAATGCCATTTGGTTTTGTATGTTTGCTGTGATTGTGCATATGCGTAAAATATATACCATTGTTTTGCATTATTAAATTTTAATTAAGGGAAACATTGGTATTCTCATTTTGCAACTCTGATAACCAAGAATTCATATAAATATGAAAACTACTTTCAATGAATAATAGATAGAGATGCAGTCCAATTTTAAAAATAGACAAAGGATATAGGCAGAAAACTTGCTAGAAGAACCACAGATATATTAAATGATGTTTAATCTCTCTTTCAATCAAATTAATTAAAATAGCAATAAGACACTGACTTTTAATTCTTAGATTAGCAAAACAAATATCTTGGTTCACCAAACACTGTCATAGCTATGAGAAAAAGACATTCTTGTGCCTCCTTGGATGGAGTGAAAGCTGGTAAACATATTTTGAAGAGTATTTAGTGATTCATAATATGTGCATGTCTTAGAAATTTTACTTTAAAATGTATATCCTTGTGATGCTCTCATTCCTATACTTGACATAGAAGACTTTTGTCCTAGGAATTATAACAGTGAAAAAGAGAAATACAACCTTTCCTTAGAATATGAATGGTGAACTATTTTTTTCATAGTTGCAGCATTCTACTATAGTTAAAATTAATGTAAAAACATTAGACACCAAAAATAATTTACAGAAGTGTAGAAACTGTATGTTGTCATTTATGTAAAAGCAATCAAAATAATTTTCTTTACATTTTTATGTACATCTACGTATGTGGTAAACATATAACAATGTGGGATACATTTGGACAGCAACTTCAGAATGTTATTTATCTAAAGGTTGAGAGAAACCTTATGCTATTGTTCTAAATCTAATTTTTTAATTAAAAAGAAAGAAGTATTAAGCAAATATTTAAAAACTTCCCATCTTTTAAACCTCACTGTAAGTAGAAAGCCTATTGTATACTATTTTCTGTTCATAATGAAGACATACAAATTATATATTACAGTGTTTTTCCCTAAAACCTCACATTTAGAATCATATTTAGTAATAAAAATTCTTGGAAAATTAGTTTTTGTTCACCTGTTACCTAGAATTAACATTCACAGAATGCTATAAATCTGGAATGCCGAATAGTTCTGCTTCTCAGTCTCCCAAGAAGCTTATTTTATAAAATCTTGACATAAGATTTTGAAGTTTCCTCTCTCCAGGCTGTAATGCCAGAGTTCATGATGGTATGGGAATTCCCACCATGAAAGAACTTTCTTATCTCTAATTTGTGATGCAAGGTGTGAGAACAGAGAGATGGTTTGACTCTTAGAAGTGTCAATGTGAGAAAATAAAAAAAGGTGATTACAAGAACAGGTTGCAACTCCGAAGTGTCAAACACAAGAAAAGTTTGAAGAAAAATAGACTTTATAGAACTCAATTTTTCCCACAATGGTCTAAAATCTTTCCAAATACTGTTTCCCTTTTTCTAAATAGTAGATCAAAATCATTTCAATTTTAACTTTGCCAGAAATATAATGTAGTTGTCTCTGAAGGCAGGATTTAAAGTGTTTTTTTTTATTTATTTATTTATTTTTTTTTTATTGTGTAAATTTCCCCCTTGATTTGGAACTCAGGGGATGGGCAATTGGTGTGGTATAAGCTGATTTCAGTGAGCACTAACCTCTCAGATTTTGTACCTATGAGGTTATTAGGGAAGTTAAGTGACAAAGTACAAGGAGAAAATTCTAACCAAAATTTTGGGATTTTATTAAAATAAAATGTTACTCTTTAATCAAAATCAAATCTGTGTCACTGGAGGTTTTTTGTTTGTTTGTTTGTTTTTTAACTAATCTGTATTTAGATATTTATAACCTGAAAATTATTTTTTCACTTTAATGAGAGTGGTATAGATGTGTGAATATGAGTGTGTGTTTGCATAGGTGTGTTGTGTATGCCTGCTATTGAACCAGTTGCAGTTCAGAGACTAGTTGTTTAGACTGTATTAGTGCTAGAAACAGTTACAGGATATATCCTCTCATTACCTCTAGATGGACAAAGGACCATTGGGCTTCAAGCAAGAAAATAGAATGTAGCTTTGATTTTCACAATGGGACATCATTTAAAAAAATAAATCTATCAGGCTTTGGGAAATGGATTTCCGCAGTTCTGTGATTTTTGTCACAGGAGTAGGTGACACCCTTGTTGATGAAATAAAATACCCCTTAAGGGAGATGCTGCTCTCACTGTCAGTGGCCCTGGAAAGAGGTTTTTCTCTAAGCAGAAAGTGGTGTTTTCTTTTCTTTTCACGAGGACCCCATATCAGGAATGTGTGGATACTCCCACAGCTGTGGATTTCCACTGGTAATCCTGGTAAGGGTAGGACTGGGAGAGAGGGCTGGAATAGTGGAAAGTAGGAAGTTTCTGGTAATGTGGAAGTCAAGAAATTAGAGGACAGGGAGCTTTCCAAGGAGTCACAAGATTTAATTTTGCCCTGTAAACTATATGAGTAGCCACTAATAATAAGATTTATATATAAATCTGTGTCAAACTTTCTATGAAATTCATAAGATTTATAAGTGTGTAATTAAAAATTAAATCCTGAGAGGAATTTAACTTTTGTCCATAAAGTAGAAAGCTGGAAAATGTTTCCATTACTCCCATATTAAAATGAGCAAAAGAACAACTTTAACAGAATAACATCTTTTTGATCCCATCACAGATCTGAGATTGCAACACAACCAAGTATCTGGAAGTCCAAGGAAGGGACCAGCACCTCCAAGAGGTGACAGTATGTGCAGATCAGGTCACCTGTTTCAGACAACAGAAGCAGAAGCTGCTATCCACCACTGAGGGAGCAAGGAAGAGTCAAACAAAATTACATGTCTTGCTGGAGGCTCCATGTGGGCTATCACAGCAGGAAACCCCAGGGATACTCAGTACATGAGGAGTCTGCACTCTTGTTGCTGGCTCCTATCCACAGACCTTCACTTTGTGCCCCTGAGAAAGATTGAAGATGGAGTAGAACATTAGAGAGGGCTGTCCTCCATGATAAAGTCCTGCAGGAAGGGAACGGTCACTGCCAGGGGAAGGCAGGAAGATCTGGGTCTTGGTCTACACCATTCTCAAACATAGATCTAAAGCTTCAGGCCACTCTGTGTAGAAGAGCCAACACTCTCACCCAGGTTAAGGTAAAGATCCACTTTGGCTGAGGAAGCACAGAAGCAGCAAAACCCAATACCTTTAGGAGGGGAGACATGTAGAAATACTGAGCCCATGATCTCACTAGTGTTCTTTTAGTTTTGGGCTTGGGGCAGGAACTTCTCTCCTAATGCACCACATACACAAGAGTTTGATTGTCATAAGAAATCCTAGGCTAGGCACACAGAAGTTGCCTAAGATCAGTACTGGCCCTCACCCACCAGCTGAGCAAAATTAAAGTGACTCATTAGCAACCTACAACTGGGGTAAATGCAAGGGGTGCTGAGTGCTGTCCTCTGTAGCACAGGTATGAAGGGATGGGTGACATCCGAGAGAGGATCAATGATACTAAGAAAAATCTCTAGCACCCAGGACCCAAGTTTAAACACAAGGTAATCCACAGAGAATTTGAAGACAATGGGTTATTGATGGTAACAATAGCAACATCAAAGTCCAAATCCTGTTCAACCTCGGACAATATTCACTTAACTCCTTGGCTAGTGACTAAGGGAAGAAGGATAATGAAAATTACTAAGCACATATACTATTTATTTTATAAATCATATTTGGTAGTCAATCAAATTTTATGAGAAAAATGGCAAGAGGAGAAAACTCATTGTCAGGATATAAAACAAGTGGAAACATTCAGAGATGACCCATATGTTGTGATTCTTAGAAAAACTAATGACAAACTATGATAGATAAATTCAAGACTTCAGTGGAAAATGAATAGTATACATGCATAGTTAGGGGATTTAAATAGTGATGGGAGCTAGATATGGTGCTCAAACCTGTTATTTGAGCAACTTGCAAAGCTGAGGCAGAAGGATCTCAAGTTCAAGACCACACTGAGCAACTTAACAAGACCCTTTCTCAAAAACAATTTTTTATGTTCATACACACACACACACACACACATATATGAGAGAGAGAGAGAGAGAGAAAAAAAACTATAGAAAAGTACCAAATAGAAAAGCCAGAAATAAAAAAAAAACAGAGATGAATAATTTTACTGTTAAGCTCAACAATAAACTTAATACAGCAGAAGAACAAGAAGTAAACTTGAAGATAAGAAAGAACGAATTATGCAAATTGAAATACAGAGAAAATACAGAGGCAATAACAAGAACTGAGCTTCCTTTAGTTGTGGGAAAATACAGGCAGTCTGATATTTGACTAATTATAATCCCAAAAGGAGAAAAAATTAAGAGACATTTGAAGGAATAACAACTAAGGATTGTCCAAAAGTAATTAAAGACATCAGAGTACATAACCCCAAAATCAGAGGATGCCCTAAAAAGATATTTGCAAATGAAAATAAATAAAAACATCCAGATTTATCATAGTCAAACTAGTGACAACTAGTAAAACCTAAAATCTTGAAGGTGGTCAGAAGACTTTAAAAAAACAGAAAGAAAATACAATTCACCTAGAATTCTGCAGCAAGGAGAAAATGAAGGTGAAATAATGACTTTTTCAGACAAACAAATTCAAAAAATCATCAGTAGTTGTACACCCTCAGAAATTTTCAAGAAATTTCTTCATACAGAAGAAATATGAATCAAAATCTGAGCATGAAATTGCTCATAGTAGTGAAGAGCTCCAGAACTAGTAAAATGACAGCAAATTTTTTTAATCGTTTTAAATTTTCCTAGGAAGTAACTCCTTATCTACAGCAAAAATAGTAACACTGTAAGACTTGTAACACAAGAAAATGTGACATGTATGACAGAAATAAATGAAAGCATAGAAGAGGAGGAATTGGAAGTGTGATACAAAGGACGGTAGAATAAATATGAAAAGTTAAGTTTGCATAGATTATATGATTTTTAAAACTAGCAGTAGAGGATTACAGAAAATAATCTAAATATAGCAAAAATGGAGAAAAATTAAAATATAACAGGTTAAACAATCGCAAAATAACCAGAAATGTAACAGGTTTAAGTTCAAGCATACTAATATTATGCATAAATGGTGTATTTCAATTAAAAGTGATTAAATTGTTTTTAAAAACCCTAAACATATTTCTCTCAAGAAATCAGTATACAATATAGATTAAGATCAAAACATGATACATCTAAAAAAGGGTATAGTGTGTAGACAGTAAACAAAGAAATCATGAAGTCTATATCATGTCAGACAAATTAGATTTCTGAACAAGAACTATCAAGGAAGATAGAGGAGTATTACTTAAGAACAAAGGCTTTAATCCACCAAGAAGACATAATAATCACAAATGTGTACATGTTTAGTAAAGCTTCACAATATAGAAAATAAAGACTGACAAAACTGGAAGGAAAAAATTAGACAATTCAAAATTTGATTTGGAGACCTCAATACTTTTTTTCTCAGTAACTGATGGAAAAAGTAGAAAATCAATAAGAAGACCTGAAGGACACTATTAACCACGTGAACTTATTGGTATGTAGGGTTACTCCACTCCACTACAGAAGAAAGCACATTCTTTCCAAATGCATTTAATATTTGCCAAGAAGGATTTATTTGAAGACTTTAAGAAATTAAAAGCCTTCAAGAAATTAAAAGAACTGAACCACACAAAATATATTTGCTGACCCCAATGAAATCAAAGAAGAAATCTTCTATAACAACAACAACAACAACAACAAAATCTGGAAATAAATATTTGTAAACTGAGCCATACAATTCCAAGCAAATCATGGAATGTAATGAGCAAATGGGAAAAGCAGGAAAATATTTTGAATTGAGGGAAAATGAGAGCAACACATCAAAATTTGTGGAACCATCTAAAGGAAGGATGAGGAGGAAGTCTGAGCACCGAACACATGTGTGAGAAAATTATAGTCTCCATCAATGATCTGACTTTCCACCCCGACAGTAAGAAAATTGGGTAAATTAAAGACAAAATAAACAGAGAGAATTATTAAAATATCAATAAGATTGAAAAGAAAAGCAATAGGGAGCATCAATAAAACTAAAGGTATTTCTTTGAAAAGATAATAAAAACCAATAAATTTATAACTATTCTGGTCATGAATAAAACAAGAAATAGACAAATACCCAGTATTAAAAAATGCCAGGTATTATTTCCACAAATCGCAGACATCAAAATAAAACATGATAATGATTTTGATAATTAAATGAAAGGGGCACTTTCTTGAAAGTCATAGACTAGCAACTTTCAGGAAAAATAAAATAAAACTAGATGATCTGAATTGTCCTTTATATATTAAAAATTAAATTTGTAGTTCAAACCCCTTCACACAAAGAAAATGCAGGCAGAGAGGGCTTCACTGGTAAATTCTACCAAATATTTAAAGAGGAAACTCTGCCAATTCTAAACTCATTCATACAAAAAACATAACAGGATTCTCAGCTGAGTTCTACAAGACCTTCAAAGAAGAACTTATTCCAATACTTCTCAAAGTATTCCAGGAAATAGAAAAGAGGGTACCCTACCGAACTCATTCTATGAAACTAATATCATACCCAAACCAGGAAAAGACACATCAAGGAAGAAAATTTTAGACCAATATCCTTGATGAATATAGATGCAAAGATACTTAACAAAATATTGGCAAACCATATCCAAAAACATATTAAGAAAATTGTGCACCACAATCAAGTGGGGTTCATTCCTGGAATGCAAGGATGGTTCAACATTCGTAAATCAATAAACATAATCCCTTATATCAATAGACTTAAGGATAAGAATCATATAGTTATTTCAATTGACACAGAAAAAGCGTTTGACAAAATACAACACCCCTTCATGCTCAAAACACTAGAAAAAATAGGGATAGTAGGAACATACCTGAACATTGTAAAGGTTATTTATGCTAAGCCCATGGCCGACATCATTCTTAGTGGAGAAAAACTGAAACCATTCCCTTTAAAAACGGGAACAAGACAGGGATGTTCTCTTTCACCACTTCTATTCAACATTGTCCTCGAAACTCTAGCCAGAGCAATTAGGCAGACTAAAGAAATTAAAGGGATACCAATAGAAAAAGAGGAAGTTAAGCTGTCACTATTTGCAGATGACATGATTCTATATTTAGAGGATCCAAAAACCTCCTCCAGAAAACTTCTAGACCTCATCAATGAATTCAGCAAAATAGCAGGCTATAAAATCAACACGCATGAATCTACAGCATTTTTATACACAAGTGATGAAACAGCTGAAAGGGAAATGAGGAAAACAACTCCATTTGCAATAGCCTCAAAAAAAATAAAATACTTGGGTATCAATCAAACCAAAGAGGTAAAAGATCTCTACAATGAAAACTACAAAACACTAAAGAAAGAAATTAAGGAAGACCTTAGAAGATAGAAAGATCTCTCATGTTCTTGGATAGGCAGAATTAATATTGTCAAAATGGCCATACTACCTAAAGTGCTATACAGATTCAATGCAATTCCAATTAAAATCCCAATGACGTACCTCACAGAAATAGAGCAAGCAATCATGAAATTCATCTGGAAGAATAAGAAACTCAGAATAGTGAAAGCAATCCTTAGCAGGAAGAATGAAACAGGGGGTATTGCAATACCAGAACTTCAACTACACTACAAAGCAATAGTAACAAAAACAGCATGGTATTGGCACCAAAATAGACAGGTAGATCAATGGTACAGAATAGAGGACACGAACACAAATCCAAATAAATACAATTTTCTCATACTAGACAAAGGGGCCAAAAATATGCAATGGAGAAAAGATAGCCTCTTCAACAAATGGTGCTGGGAAAACTGGAAATCCATATGCAACAAAATGAAACTAAACCCCTATCTCTTACCCTGCACAAAACTCAACTCACAATGGATCAAGGACCTTGAAATCTGACCAGAGACCCTGCATCTTATAGAAAAAAAAGTAGGTCCAAATCTTCACCTTGTTGACTTAGGATCAGACTTCCTTAACAGGACTCCCATAGCACAAGAAATAAAAGCAAGAATCAATAACTGGGATAGATTCAAACTAAAAAGCTTTCTCTCAGCAAAGGAAACTATCAGCAATGCGAAGAGAGAGCCTACAGAGTGGGAGAATATCTTTGCCACTCATACTTCAGATAGAGCACTAATTTCCAGAATATATAAAGAACTCAAAAAACTCTACACCAAGAATACAAATAACCCAATCAACAAATGGGCTAAGGAAATGAACAGACACTTCACAGAAGAAGATGTACAAGCAATCAACAGATTTATGAAAAAATGTTCAACATCTTTAGTAATAAGAGAAATGCTAATCAAAACTACACTAAGATTCCATCTCACCCCAATTAGAATGGTGATTATCAAAAGAATAATAAAATTATGGCATTTGCAGGCAAATGGATAAAATTGGAGAATATCATGTTAAGTGAGATAAGCAAATCTCAAAAATCCAAAAGAGGAATGATCTCACTGATAAGCGGATGATGACACTTAATGGGGGGTGGGAGGCGGACAAGAATGGAGGAAGGAGGGACTGTAAAGAGGGAAAAGAGAGGTGGGAGGTGTGGGGGGAAGGAAAAAAATAACGGAATGAATCAAACATCATTATTCTGTGTGAATATATGAATATGCAAATGGTATGCTGTTACTCCATGTACAAACTGAAACAACATATATCCCATTTGTTTACAATAAAAATAAATTTTAAAAAAATCATAACAATAAGAAATGCTAAAAAAGAAAGAAAGAAAGAAAGAAAGAAAGAAAGAAAATGCTTGGCCACTTATTTTACAATTTCAGAATTAACTTGATACCAAAAGTAGACAAAGACTTTAAAAGAAAACTACATATCTGTTCTGAACACAATTAGTAAAAATCCTATCACATTGAATGGAGCAACACATATACATTGTGATCAAGAGAAGAAAAGTTGGATTTACATTAGAAAATCAATTAATGTTATTAATGGACTTAATGGACTTAAGAAGGTAGCACACAGATTACTACAATGAATCTAAACAAAATTTCAAAATTCTAACATGACTAAAATAATAACTTTAAGTAAGCTGGACAGTAAAGAAAACATTCTCAACCTAGTAAATGACATTTACAAAAGACATATGGCTCAAAACACTAAATAAATTAAAGAAAACCTTAGAAGATGGAAAGATCTCTCATGTTCTTGGATAGGCAGAACTAATATTGTCAAAATGGCCATACTACCTAAAGTGCTATACAGATTCAATGCAATTCCAATTAAAATCCCAATAGAGCAAGCAATTATGAAATTCATCTGGAAGAATAAGAAACCCAGAATAGCTAAAGCAATCCTTAGCAGGAAGAGTGAAGCAGGGGGTATCACAATTCCAGATCTTCAACTATACTACAAAGCAATAGTAACAAAATGTATGGTATTGGTACCAAAACAGACAGGTAGATCAATGGTACAGAATATAGGATATGGACACAAACCCAAATAAATACAATTTTCTCATACTAGACAAAGGGGCCAAAAGTATGCAATGGAGAAAAGACAGCCTCTTCAACAAATGATGCTGGGAAAACTGGAAATCCATATGCAACAAAATGAAAATAAGCCCCTATCTCTTACCCTGCAGAAAACTCAACTCAAAATGGATCAAGGACCTCAGAATCAGACCAGAGACCCTGCATCTAATAGAAGAAAAAGTAGGTCCAAATCTTCAACATGTTGGCCCAGGATCAGACTTCCTTAACAGGACTCCCATAGCACAAGAAATAATAGCAAGAATCAATAACTGGGATAGATTCAAACTAAAAAGCTTTCTCTCAGCAAAGGAAACTATCAGTAATGTGAAGAGAGAGCCTACGGAATGGGAGAATATCTTTGCCACTTATACCTCAGATAGAGCGCTAATATCCAGAATCTAGAAAGAACTCAAAAAACTCTACACCAAGAATACAAATAACCCAATCAACAAATGGGCTAAGGAAATGAATAGACACTTCACAGAAGAAGATCTACAAGCAATCAACAGACATATGAATAAATGTTCAACATCTCTAGTAATAAGAGAAATTCAAATCAAAACTACACTAAGATTCCATCTCACCCCAATTAGAATGGCGATTATCAAGAATACAAGGAACAATAGTGGTTGGCAAGGATGTGGGAAAAAAGTACACTCATACATTTCTGGTGGGATTGCAAATTAGTGCAGCCACCCTGGAAAGCAGTGTGGAGATTCCTCAGAAAGCTTGGAATGAACCACCGTTTGACCCAGCTATCCTACTTCTTGGCCTATACCCAAAGGACTTAAAATCAGCATACTACAGTGATGCAGCCATGTCAATGTTCATAGCTGCTCAATTCACAATAGCCAGATTGTGGAACCAACCTAGATGCCCTTCAATTGATGAATGGATAAAGAAACTGTGGTATATTTATACAATGGAATATTACTCAGCCATAAAGAATAATAAAATTGTGGTATTTGCAGGCAAATGGATGAAATTGGAGAATATCATGCTAAGTGAGATAAAACAATCTCAAGAAACCAAAGGACAAATGATCTCGCTGATAAGCAGATGATGACACATAATGGGGAGGGGAGGGGGCAAGAATGGAGGAGGCAGGGACTGTATAGATGGAAAAGAGGGGTGGGAGGGGTGGGGAGTAGGGAAAAAAATAGGGTGGGGAGTATGGAAAAAAATAACAGAATGAATTGAACACCATTACTCTATGTAAATGTATGATTACACAAATGGTATGCCTTTACTCCATGTACAAACAGAGAATTCCATTTGTTTACAATAAAAATAAATTTAAAAAAGACATATGGCTAACATCATACTTTATGTATTTTATTTCCAGAGTCAATGATAAAGCAATAATTCCTGCTCTAACCACTCCTATTCAACATAGTAATAAATATCTTAACTAGTGCATTAAGGTAGGAAAAAAATAAAAGAAAATACATGTATACAGCAAAGTAAGAAATAAAGGCTTTCTCTGCAGATGACAAGAATTTCTGTTTCAAAAGTCCAAGGAAGCTATTTAAAAGTTATGAGAATAGCTGGATGAAATAATTACAAAATAAATGTCCATATACAAGAGTCAATTCCAGTGCAATTACTATCCAAAGAGTTTTGAAGTATAATGTTATCCTAAAATGTTTACATAAATTAGAATGACCAGAACAATGTTTAAAAATAATTAATTTATAGAACTTACAGAATTTTATTTTGAGACGATATTATTAATGATAATCAAGACAAAGTGGTGCTGGCTGTAGAATATGTTGTAGATCAATGGAACCACATATGAAACCAAGGGCTAGGTCTACACAAATGCACAAAACTGGTTATTGATCAAAGTATGAATCAAATGCAGTTCAATAAAACATGGGGTCTCTTCAACAGATGATCTGGACCAATTAAACATTATTAGGTGATAAAAATAACAATAAGAATACCTCTTTGACTTGTCTCCATGTCTTATTAAGTATTAAAGTCGATCATAGAGCTAAAGGTAAGGTGTAAAACTGTAAGATGTGTAGAAGAGAACATGGAGAAAATTTTAATGTAGGGTTGAGTGATAAGTTCTTAGCTATGACATTAGCATCATAATTCATTAGTTCATGGTGAGTTGGTCCCATTGCTTTGAGCCTGTGGCACATCACGGTGGGATTGTGTGGTGGACCAGATTTGCTCACTTCACAACCAGAAGTACAGGTATCAAAGAGGACGAGACTGGGTTTCCACAATCTCTTTGAAGGGCATACCCACAAAGACCTAAAGATCTTTTCATAGTCCCCCTATCTTAAAGGATCCACCCTTCCCCATAATATCACCCTGAATTCCCAACTTTTAACCAAAGGACCTTTATGGTACACTTATCCTAATCACAGCAATGGCATTTTGGAAATAACAAACAACACTGAAAGCACATTGTGACAAGGGGTTGGAGATGGGAAGATTGAATCAAACATGACGGGGCATAAAAGATTGTTTTATGGGGTGTGGAAGTGTATGTTTCTGTATCTTGATCAGCTTGGTGGGTGTAGAATGGTATGCATTTGGAAAAATTCATAATGCGCTATGGTTAGGGTAGTTAGGACGAATACCTCAATAAGGCTGACTAAATCAGGGTCTGGTTTCAGTTAAAGTGTGGGAAATGAAGAGAGTATGAACCATTCTTCAGAGAAATTAGTAAAGGAGAAGTATACTCTTGCAGAGGTCTTTGATGCAAGGACCACCTGTGCCATAGGGGACTGCTGTGCCCAGCATGGTGTCTGACCCCACAAGGGTCCTTGGCATTAAAATGCAGCAGAGCAGAAAGACAGGCGTGGCATAGTAGAGAAATGTGCTGATGTACTCGAAAGGTCCATCTTCGAAAAGACTTTTCCCCAAAGGACCGACAGATTGGTTACTGGATGTGTCAACATGGGTGAAGCCATGTGCTGCTCTACCAGTGTTAAAAGAGCTATTGTGATTTGTAATATTATGGTTTGGTGAATCCTAGAGTTGATGATTTTATAAATTTACAAAAAAAAATCATCCTCTCTCTTTCTCTCTCTCTCTCTCTCACATACACAACACACAGGATCTGTTTTGTGCTAATATTTATTTTCAAGTCTGTGTTTGTGTGTGTGTGTGTGTGTGTGTGTGCGCGCGTGTATGCACACACATGCATGCGAATGGTAGAAATAGAAAAATTACCTATGCCAGAGTATAGACTTTGGAACCAGTGCTTCTATAAAAAGGAATTAATAACTTGCAGAATTGTCTCTAAAAGTGTAAGCGTGGTAATTGTGATCATTTTTGCTTTTGTAAGTATTCTAATATGGTACGTGATATCTGTTCTTAGACTAAAAGCAATAGATAGTTTCTTTGGGAAGTCAAACTCTTGATACAAAGGAAAAGTTGAATGAGCAGTACAAGAAAGCTAAGTCCTCAGGTTGTTAAATGATGGAACATTGAACTATGTAAAGTGGTCACCTGCAGCAGCCCTGTAGGGGGGATCAGACAGTAAACCTGATTCCTAAGAATATCTGGGTTCCAGACATACTTAGAATTCCCCTGTTACAATCAGTCTTGGCAAAGTGTGACTATGCTGCAGTTCACATTGTCTTACTTCGTTTTGCTTTTTAATGAGATCTGATTATGAAAGAAATATTTTTGTCTATTTAAGGTGACCTCAATATGTTTCTCTCTCCTGTGTCTTAAACAAACTGATGGTTGAATCAATCTTTGTTTGAGTCTTGATTTTATATTTTCATCAGTAGGTTTAATTCCTGATCCTAATACCAAGTCTCAATCATATACTCCAATTCTAATTTAGGAATTTGTCTTATTCTTTTCCCTTTCAAGACTGGAGAATGCCTCTTCTCCTTTGACTCCCCACAGTTGATTTTCATCGTGCCCAATAATTTTACTTCCCTTGTTAGAGATGTCGAGGGTGTTTCTGGATCAATCTGTATCATTTGTACTGAGTGCTTTCTGCCTAACCTTAACTTCTCTTTAATTATACTCTAGGACAGACCTTGTCACTGAGGGATTGAACTGATTACTACCTGTTCTCTACCATTATATGCTCTGCACATTACACTCCTTCTGAATGGCTAGATTTTCTCAATTATATAACTAGTTCCAGTTTTGCTTTTATTAAATAATTTTTAATTTTCTTCTTCCTGGGAATACAGAAATGCTAAATTTTCTAGCCTCTCTTGAGAGGTTATTTGGGGTTGATATGGTAGTTTTGGCCAATGAACTGCGAATAGATTAGGGGGTGATGTAGAAATTTTCCACATTCTCTCTTCTCTGACAGAGTGATTTTGCAGTCAAATGATGAGACAATGGAAAAGCCATATGCTTAAAAAAGTCTGATTGCTGGCACACATGGAGACGGAGCTTGGGGTGCAGTTGGATCTGACCTGCACATGTGTTTTGAATAAGGAATGTGCCTTTGTAGTGCTGGGCCACTGAGGTATTAAATTTTGTCATTTATTTATTGTTTGTGCTTAGGGTATAGATCTAGCCCTTGGGGTCTGCCTGTCACTCATAACTGCCAACCTGCCAATTCTACATGAACACATTCTAGCTTATTCCTACTAAAAATACTCCTGAAAAGTCATGATATGCCACTCTGCCTCATGGTATCCCCATGTCACTAAATAAAATTGGGAAGTACAACATATTTGTTTTTGCTATCAAAGTTCTCCGATCCACTCCACCTAACTCGTATTTCCCTGATTAAAGTCTTCCCTCTCAAAATGCTTCATGTTCAATGGTATGAGTTGAGCTGTATTTATAATTATCTAACATCATTTGAATACAGAAAGAAGGTTCTGTCCACTGAAACTCTGACATGAATGCCTAAGGAAGTCAGTTGAAGGTGACATATTATATCCTGTTCTGGACCTTATCCCACTGAATATTTCTTACCACCTGATATCTCTGGTATCAATCTACAAAGGAAAACAATCTACAAATAGAAAATAGTGAAGAGAAAGTACCAGCTTGAGACTTTTAAAATGCTGTAGAATGGGATTTTTATTGTTCTAAAATTAAAAAGTTGCCTTCATTTTTTAATCTTTTATTTTAAAAATCATGTAATATATACATAAAATTAGAATGCTGGCTTGGTGAAGAATATGCACATTTTATCATTTATTCACATACTATGAACCATTTATGGAGGCTTCAAATTCTGTTGCTTATATGAAATTTTCAGAGATATAGGTACATGGTAAAAGCTATTGAATGATATAAAAATAAAATTCTCATGCAACAGTACTTTTTTTATTACTCCATAAAGATACATTTTTAGGGGCCAGTGTATAGATTATTTGCAAAATGGAAATGTAAAAATATAATTCTCTATTTTATTTGGTGGTAGTCACACAACTTAAATCTATAGTGCAAAATGTTTTTTCTCTACTTCCTTGGCAAGAGATGCAAGTGTTTATATTCTTTAAAGCCAGCAAAATCTTTAATTACATGGCATTTTTTGTGATTTGTTTTTTAATCATATTGTAATATTTAAATATCAGTAAGTAATAAAACTGCAAAAGAAACTATTTGCACTCTCTGATAATTTCTAGAATGTTAATTGTCTTCAAAACATTCTGTTTAGTCAAGTTTAATTGAAAAGTAAAGTAGGATAGTGAGAATCCACAGAAACCTGTCTAACTGTAGTTCACAGAATTATAGCATGAAGAATAATCTATCATTAAAACCTGCCTGTTTTGTGTTTTAAATAGATGTTACTCTTCAATTTTTTCCATCTCCAACCCTATCACTTGGTTTAATTATCTACCTATTCATCTTGCCTTACTTATCTTTCAGACTGATATTTACTTTTTTACTGTCACTTTTGTCTTTTCAACTCAGCCAGAGTGAGCATTTTAAAATGGAAATTGATCATGCTACCCATTCTCCCACTCTACCTGCTGTTGCTCATTTTCACATCCACCCATATTTCTCAGATGACTTTGTGAATAGGTTTTGTGAATATGATGCAATCTTACTGGACAAGAGAGGTGGAGCAGGAGAGAATCATCTCTTATGCAAAGGCAATAGATATGAGGCCTTGGGCATATGTGAGTTTTTGCAGCAATTAGTCAGAATTTATTTCCCTGTCCTAGGGCCACAGGAGAGATGGGACATTCAGTCCCTAACTTCACTGTCCTCTATGTTATATAGAAATGTTTCTACATCTATAGCACGGCTGGAGAAGATGAACTGAAAACTAGTGATGGTCTTCTCTGAATTTTGTTTTTTTAGACTCTCTAACAGATTTATTAATGTCAGTCTCCCTGTATGAAACCTCTACTGTTGGAAACACAGATCCTTTTCTATTTTCCTTACTGATTCATATACCCATTTCTCCTTTAAATTTTCAGTGGTTTTCTGGTGTTTTGTGATAAAGGACAAACTAGTCTATGAGGTCTTGATTCAGCCTTATCTTCCATAAATAACCCAATAATTTACATTATGGGATTTTTTTGGGGGGTGCGAGTACCCAGGGGCACTTTACCACTAAGCCGCATCCCCAGACCCTGTTATTTTTTATTCTGAAACGGTGTCTTGCTGAGTTGCTTAGTGGCTTGCTAAGTTGTTAAGGCTGGCTTTGAACTGGTGATCCTCCTGCCTTAGCCACCCACACCCCTGGGATTACAGGCATGCACAATCACTTCTGGCTCATTTTGTAGTTGCTCAAGTCTTCAAAAACCTATGGACTCAGTTCCAGTGTTTCTGATACCTGGTGTTGAACATGCCTAGTTCACCCAGGGATGGGACAAATCACTACTTTCTAACATCTTCATTTCTAGCTGTTCTAATAATATTGCCAGAATTTTCTTGTTAATAGTGTCCTCAAAGCATTTCAATGATTTTTCTACTGTCTTCCAAAGAAAGGAGAAATTCGGTCTTGTCAAATCCCTGTTCTACATCTACTCATATATTATGGATATATAAACAAAATTGATGTGCACGTTGCTCCAGATAACACTACTCTTTCTCAAAAATGTTAAGTGTCTGGGATAGATAGCACTTCTGTGCCAAATCTCTCTGTATCAAAATCTTCTCCATTTGTCAAGAAACTTCTCATAAATTACTTAAACTTTTCTAATGCTCTCAATACTTGATTAATTTACATACATAATTTTGCTGATTTGGTCATTGAATTGAGGTTCTTGGGTTCACTATTGTCAAAAAACAAACAATAACAATATAGTAAAAGGAAGAATATTACCATTTGCTCTGAAAAACTAGCCTGTGGTTATAACTCAGTCAAAGTATACACTATAAACTAAATATCTACAACCTAAACATCTTAGAAAGGTAAAATATAGCCAGGCGTGGTTGCGTGCATCTATAATCCCAGTGACTCTGGAGGCTGAGACAGGAGAATTTCAAGCTCAATGCCAGTCTCAGCAACTTAGAAAGTTCCTGTCTTGAAAATAAAAAATAAAAAAGGACTGAGAATGTAGCTAAGTGGTAAAGCATCCTTGGGTTCAACCCTCAGTACCAAAATAAAAAAAAAGAAAAAAGTAAAATGTAAAAGCAAAAAAAAAAAAAAGCTAATCATAAAAAGATGAATGGAGGAAAAACATGCCAGTCTTTGCGGTTATAGAACACCTCCTATGACATATTGGGACACCAGCTTTTCATTAAGAAATATTATCACGCCAGTTGTAGAAGCTTAAAATACCAGTACTAGGTAAAACCCATTATTATCTGAATATACTGTCATGTGATGTTTTCCCATAAAATATTAATACTTTAATTATGGCTTGATTGTAATATTCCCCAAAGACTCATGTAGAAGATTTGGTCTCCAAGGCAACAGTGTTTAGAGGCAGGGCTTTTAGGAAATGATTGAATTATGATGACTCCAACTTTATCAGTGGATTAATCCATTCAATGAATTAAAAATCTGAATGGACTACTGGAAGTTGGTAGAAACTGTAGGCAGGCAGGACATGGTTGAATGAAGTAAGTCACTGAGGGCGTGAGTCCTTGGGGGCTTCATCTTGTCCCTGGCCCTTCCCTCTCTCTCTCTCTGTTTCTCTTTCTCGACTTCCCCAAGAGTCATGATCTTAGCAGCTTTCCTCCACCTTGTCCTTCCACCATGATGATCTGCTTCACCACAGATCCAAAGCAATGTATCCAGCCAACTATGGATCGAATGCTCTGAAACCATGAACCAAAATAAAGCCTTCATCCTTTAGGATTAGGTATTTGGGTCACAGAAGTAAAAAGCTGACTAACACAATTCATATATTGAATCATAAAGGTTTTCCAACGTGTTGTTCTGAAAACTTGTCTATAATCTATACACTCTGCGTAGGTTTTAGAAAAAAATGTTTGAGGTATAAATGACTTGTCTAAAGCCAAACATTGCTGGGGATTAAGTCTACTTTTTCATTTATATTTGGCCCACAGTATGGCCTTATAAATTGGTCAGTTGATTGAATTTAATATTCATTGAACAAAGTATTATAAAATGGGATTTTTTTTCTTTATTGATTTTATACCTTTTATACAACACTACGAATAGCTCAGGTAGCCTAATTCCTATAAAGAAGACATGGCTTGCTACCATAGGAAAATGTAGAATTTTGATCCAAA
The DNA here is from genome assembly GCF_902686455.1 of Sciurus vulgaris. Lineage (NCBI taxonomy): Eukaryota > Metazoa > Chordata > Mammalia > Rodentia > Sciuridae > Sciurus > Sciurus vulgaris. The sequence continues at coordinate 35,777,533 of NC_136469.1, read as the reverse complement.
CATGTAGTTGAAGTTCTACTAGCAATAAAACTCTGTTCTTCATTTTTAAAATGAAAAAGTTGAAATTCAACAGATTCAATAATAAAAACCTTTAAGGGAGGGAACCCTACGTTTCTCTTGACTACCAAGAAAATAATGAGGCTACATGCACTAAAATCCCAGTAATGGAATCAAACCCCAGTTGTTCTTTATAATGAAATTGTATAAACCTAGTAAAGTAATTTTAGGAAAATAATAAGTGAATAAACTAAAGACCAAATAAGCTATATATTCTCGAAATTTTCCTACAGCTTTAAAATGACACTGTAATTGAACACTTTGGTTTTGCAGTTTACCAGAGTCAACCAGAAAGGTGGCTGTTTTATTATGCTTTGCTTCTGGCTGAGTGTGAAAGGAAAAGGAGGTTTGTGGGGGAGGAAGCTTTTATTTCCACATAGATGTTGGCAAAAATAGAAAGCGGAGGATAGAAAATTGCTAGTTAGGTACTGTACATCCTGTTTGTGAAAAAGGTCTCTTTTCACATAAATGTAAATGAGAATTCTCTTTTCCCCTAAATATTCTAGTACACGGTCTCAATATAGTCTGACATTCATTTTAACAAAAAATGGTGACTTGAGTTTTTATATAAAGTCCTTCTAAATGCTATATAAAATCCTTAGATAAAATCTTTCTATATACTATCCTCTAAATATTTTTGAGTTACTAAAATTAAGTTTTCTCATCTTGATCATCCATCCCCCTCCAATTTGCATAATTTTTCTTGTTTGGGGCCACTAGAGTCATTTATGAGACCTGGTGATTTGTTTCTTTTGTCTGATACTCATCATTTTCAGTAAAGACATTTTTTTTTTCTTTTGCACCATGAATTTCTTCATAATGTTTTTTTGTTTTATCACTTACCATGATACTTCATTATGCTCTAAGAAAAATGGCTCATATACTATACAGACATATGGAGCTAACATTCTTACAACAGTAAAATATTTTAGAGTTTAACTTATCAAATAGCCTTACAGTAAAGAACTAGCCTTATTGGTTCTTGGAAGTTATAGAGTGAGAACCATATTCTCAGTTAAGTAAGAGGTATTTGTTTAAAAAAAGAAACTGTTATACTGATGCAAAAACATAATAGGAAAACCTGCATGAATTCATTTGAAAATAAGACATACCTTCATATTTACATAGAAAATATAGAAGCTGTAAGACAGTATGAAATGTCTATAGAACCTAAAAATATTATTTTTAGAAAAAAAGCTATCAATGATTATGCTTTACTATTGATGTACAAATTAGTGTTTGTTTTTCAGCGTGACCTTCAAATTAAATATTTATCTTATAATAAATGTAATTTTTAAAATAAACACACACACACACACACACACAGTCACTACCAGTAACAACTATTATAGAGCTCATTCCTAAGAAAAATTGCATCTACTTTCATAAGTGCTCATTTGGCTCAATCAAAAATGAAATCAGTGAATAGATTTCCATGAGTGTTGGCTATTATGGAAATAGTTTTATTTAGAAATGTCTCTAAATACAGTTTATTCGTCTCAAGCACTGAATTAAGGGGAATAAAGCCATCAGGTACCCAAATTTAGGGAGCAGACATTTCCTCAAGAACTTACACAGAAACAACCAAATCATTTTTAAAACACCCATCCAGTGCTCCAAACTTCTGATGTCCAGGAACAGAGATGGCCACCAGATTCACAGCCAGAGCCACAGCTTTTCTCTATGTTGAAAGCAGAGAATTTAATCTTCCCTAAAAGTCCAACTCAGGATGTCCCGTAATAAATTAAAAATATATATGCGGAAAGAAATTTGTTGTCTAAAACCAAGAGGTATAGGCATTTCATTTTCCATTTGCTATGTGTTTATGCCACACTCTATGATATATTTATTTTGACTAAAGTTTAAAGAGAGTAAGGAGAAAACCAGAGGGCAAAGAGAGAAGCTCAACACCATCCTCATTCATGAAAGATATGTCCATATATAAAATAATATATTATTCAAAATAAGTATTGCAAAACTAATGCATAGACTCTGACTAGGTTACATAGATATTTTAATATATAATCTTATTTATCTTCTATAAAGAAAACAATGCATTTTGCTATATAGATACACATATAGAGACACCTGTCTGTGTGGATATATTTTTATATTTTTCTGAGCATTGTTTAATATTTGGAAACTGGAAAATCTTTTATGACTATCTTTTTAGTGTAGACAGGGAAATATATCTTTATACTATTCATTTTCCTAAATTTCCTTGAATAAGTAAGGCCAGTTTAGAGATCTTATTTCTACACTATTAGTTCAGTTTTTAGTTATTCGAGCTATATTTTGACATGGAATTTTATGATTTTATTCTCTCTGAACTTATAACACAGCTAGAGTACAATAGGCAACAAAATACTGATACTGAGAATTTTTATAAAATAGTCACAAATTTGAGTAAATGATATTAAAATTACTTGATATTAAAATGACTTGATTATTAAAGCTTAATAAATTCTAACTGCAACCTTATTGATTAACAGTTATCTTCAAGGAAATTTAATACTTTCCTAAGGTAGTCTAATAAAGTGCTAATTTTAACAATTGAAAATAAAAGTAGATAAAAAATCTTTTAAACCTATTTTTATAGATTCCAAGTATAAACATACACAGATAAAATACTTATATATAGTCCATTTATATATATTAGTATATATAAATATATGATAAATATTATATCATTACTATATGTTAGAAATAAGTATATGTAGTAATAGGTAAATGCATATAGTTTGTGTATGTGTATAAATTTAGGTACGTAATAGCCTGAGAACATTAAGATTACTCATTTTCTTTTATTTATTTCTTTATTGGATCTTTTTAATTATACATGACAGTAGAATACATTTTGATATAATTATATAAGCACAGAATATATCTTACTCTAGTTAGGACCCCGTTCTTGTGGATGAACATGATGGTGGAATTCACTTTGAAGTTTTCATAGATGAACAAAGGAAAATTATGTCAGACTCATACTATTGTCTTTCCTTTTCCTATCCCCCCCATTCATTTCTCTCCATTCTTCATGGGCTAATATACTGATCTTCTTTCCCTCCACCTGTAATTGTGGATTAGCTTCCATGAATCTTAGAAAATATTCTACCTTTGGCTTTTGAGGACTGTCTTATTTCACTTAGCATGATAGTCTTCAGATTTATTCATTTGCTGGCAAATGTCATAAAGTCATTCTTCTTTATGGCTGAGTAATACTCCATTGTTTATATATACCATGTTTTTTTAATCCATTCATCTGTCCAAGGGCATCTAGGTTGGCTCCACAGCTTAGCTATTGTGAATTAAGCTGCTGTAAACATTGATATGGCAGAATCACTTTAGTATGTTGATTTTAAATCCTTTGGATATATACCAAGGAGTGGGATAACTGGGTCAAATGGTGGTTCCATTCATACATTTTGAGGAATCTCCATACTGTTTTCTAGAGAGATGCACTAATTTGCAATCCTACCAGCAATGTATAAGGATGCCTTTTTCCCTGAATCCTCATCAACCTTTATTCTTGTATTTTTTTTTTATTCTTGTATTCTTAATAATTGAAATTCTTGACTGAAGCAGGATGAAATCTCACTGTACTGCATTTCTGCAATTGCTAGAGATGTGGAACATTTTCATATATTCATTGACCATTCTATTTCTTCTTCTATGAAGTGCCTGTTCAAATGGGTAAAGTGTTCTTTACCCATTTGTTGATTGTCGAGCTGTTTTATTTTATTTTTTCTGGTGTAAAGATTTTTTGAGTATTTTATATATTCTGGAAGTTAATGCTATATCTGAGGCACAGATGGCAAAGATTTTCTCCCTTTCTGTCTCTCTCTCTCGTCATTTTCTTTATTGCTTCCTTTGCTATAAGAAAGCTTTTTAGTCTGTTGCCATACCATTTATTGATTATTGATTTTATCTCTTGTGCGTTAGGAGTCTTGTTAAAGAATTCAGTTCCTGAGATGATATATTGGAGTGTTGGGCCTACAATGTCTTCTAGTAGATGCAGGGTTTCTGCTCTAATGTCTAGGTCCTTGATCCACTTTGAGTTTTGTGCAGGGTGAGAGATAGGGGTCAAATTTCACACTAATACATATGGATTTTCCATTTTCCTGGCACCATTTGTTAAAGAGTCTATTTTTTTCTCTAATGTATGGTTTTGGTGCCTCTGTCTAGTAGGCGGTAACTGCATTTTTGTGAATTTGTCTCTTATCTTCTATTCTATTCCATTGGTCTTCTTGCCTGTTTCAGTGCCAAAACCATGCTGTTTTTGTTACTACAGCTCTATAGTTTTGAGATGCCTCCTGCTTCGCTTTTATCTCTCAGGATTGTTTTGGCTATTCTCGGATTCTTATTTTTCCCAATGAATTTCATGACTACTTTTTGTATTTCTATAAAGAATGTCAATGGAATTTTGATGAGAATTGCATTGAATCTATATAGAGCTTTTGGTAGTATGGCTATTTTGACAATATTAATTCTGATAATTCAAGAACTTGAATTCAAAGGTCTTCCTCAATTTCTTTTCTTAATGTTCTGTGGTTTTCATTATGGAGGACTTTCACTTTTTTTTTTTTTTTTTTTTTTTTCCAGATTGATTCCCAAGTTTACTTGTTTGTTTCCTTTCTTTTCTTGAGGCTATTGTGCATGGGATGGTTTTCCTGATTTCTCTTTCAGCTGACTCATCTTTGGATTTATGAGTGTTAATTTTGAATCCTGCTACTTTGTGAATTCATTTATGAGTTCCAGAAGCTTTTGGTGGAGTTTTTTTTGAGTCTTCTAAATGTAGTATCATGTTGCTGGCAAACAGAGATAGTTTGAGCTCTTCTTTTCCTATTCTTATTCCTTTAATTTTTTTCTTTTGTATAATTGCTCTAGTTAGAGATTCAAGGCCTATGTTGAATAGAATTGTTTAAAGTGGGCATCCCTGTCTTCTTTTTGATTTTAGAGGCAATGCTTTCAGTTTTTCTCCATTTAGAATGATGTTGGCCTTGGGTTTGTAGTCTATAGCTTTTGCAATGTTGAGGTATGTTTCTTCTATCCCTATTTTTTGATGTTTTAAACACAAATGGGTGCTGTATTTTGTCAAATGCTTCTTATGCATCTATTTATATAATCACATGATTATTGTCAAAGGTCAATTTTTGTGATGAATTATTTTTATTGATTTCCATATGTTGAACCAGCCTTGCATCCCTGGGATGAAACTCACTTAATCATGGTGCACTATCTTTTTAATGTGCTTTTATTTTTTTTTTTTTTGAACACAATTTATCAGTATTTTGCATCTATGCTCATCAAGGATATTGATCTATAGTTTTCTTTTCTTGATAAGTGTTTGCTTAGTTTTGGTATTAGGGTGATATTAACTTCATAGAATGTTTTGGAAGAGTTTCCTTTTTTTCCATTGTGGAATAATTTGAGAAGGATTTATATTAGTTCTTCTTTAAAATTCTGGTAGATCTCAACTGAGAATCCATCTGGTCCTTTTCTTTGTAGGTAGTCTTTTAATAGCATCTTCAATTTCGTTACTTGAAATAGATGTTTAAATTTTCTATAACCTTCTGGTTCAACTTAGGTAGGTCATATGTCTCTAGGAATTTGTTTATGTCTTCAAGATTTTTATCTTATTGGAGTAAAAAACTCTCAAAATAACTTCTGATTATTCTCTGTATTTTAGTACTGTTTGTTGTAACATTTCCATTTTCTTAATAATAACAATAATTATAACAGGATACAAAATTAACACTCATAAATCATTATTGCATTTTTTCTGTCTTTCTCTTGGTTAGTTTGGCTAAGAATTTATAAACTTTGTTTATTTTTTCAAAGAAACAACTTTCGATTCATTGAGTTTTTAAAAGGTTTTTTATTTTAATTTCATTGATTTGGGCTGTTTTAAAATTTTTCTTCTGTTTTTTTTTTGTTTTTTTTTTTTTTTTTTTTGATTTGTTCTTTTTCTAGGGCCTTTAAATACAATGTTAGTTTATTTATTTGGTATCTTTCTATCATTTTAATGTATCACCTCAATTCTATGAATTTTCCTCTTAGAACCATCTTCACAATGTTCCAAGATTTTATTATGTTATGTCATTATTTGCATTTATGTCTAAGTATTTTTAAAATACTTCTGCTATGTATTCATCATTCAATAGTGAATTATTTAATCTCTAGGTGTTGGAGTAATTTTTAGTTTTTATCTTATCATTGATTTCTGATTTTATTTCATTATGATGATATAATGCAGGGTATTATCTCTATTTTTTGTATTTGTTAAGAGTTGCTTTTTGTCCTAAAATCTGGTCTATTATAGAAAATGTTCCATGTGCTGCTGAGAAGAAAGTATATTCAGTCATTGATGGACAAAATAATCTGTATATGTCTGTTATGTCTAAATTATTAATTGTAGTTTTTAGTTCTGTAACTTCTTTATTTTGTTTTTGTTTCAATAATCTGTCTAGCGATGAGAGAGGTGTGTTAAACTTATCCAATAATATGTGTTGTGATCTATCTGATCCTTGATATTGAGGAGGGTTTGTTTGACATATATAGATGCTACATTGTTTGGGGCATAAATATTTTTACTTATTTTTTGTTATGAATGACTCCCTTAAGCAGCATGAAATGGCCTTCTTTGTATCTTCTGCTTAAATTTGTCTTGAAGACCACTTTATCAGGTATGAGAGTAGAAATCCCTGCTTATTTTTCAGATCCATGTACATGATAAGTTTTTTTCATCCTTTTACCTTCAGTCTGTAGATATCTTTGCCTGAAGTGAGTTTCTTGGAGATAGCATATTGTTAGGACTGTTTTTTACTCAAATATATCAGCCTATGTCTTCTTGATGAGATGTTTGCTAAGATTCAGTTTTATTATTGAGATGATTTTTATTCCCTATCATTTTAATTCTAGTTTTTACATTGAATTAGATTCTCCTGTGATATAGTATTCTTCTAGTGTTGTTTTCATTTCTTTGAAAGTATTGTATATTCCTTTAGTCTCTACCTCAGAGCCTTAATGTACCCCTATGAATCTTAGATTTGGCCTTTTAATATTATCCCATATTTCTTGAAAATTCTGTTTATCATCTCTTAGCATCTTTTCTCTATGATCAACTTATTTTTAAGATTATGTTCTTTGTCTTCATTGCCTGAAAATCTATCTTACAAATGGTCTTGTCCATTGGTGATGCTTTTCATTAAATTTTTAATTTGATTTATTGATTATTTCATTTTGAGAATTTCCAATTGGCTCTTCTTTGAATTTCTCTCCCTATTGAAGTGATCTTTTGCTTCTTGTGTACTGTCTCTGATTTTATTTCTTACATTATCATTTATCTCATAGATCGATTTAATTATAAGCTTTCTAAATCCCTCCTCTGAAATTTCCTCCACTGTAGTGTTGGTGTAGTCTCTTGTTGAGTAATTCTGTTATTTGGGATGGTTTGTTCCCTTATTTGTTCATATTATTTGTGTTACTACCCATCTGTCCAAATGGATCTGAAGTAACAGGCTTCTACTTTATCAACTTTTAGTGACCCTGTAGGATTCTAGTGCCTCACAGATTAGGGGGAGCCAAATAATAGGAACAACTTATGTATATAATAAATAGCACTAAACTAAATAATTACTATTATGATCACTACAATGTTTATTGATACAATAAACAGAATTAATAGGATCAGCAATTTCTATCAGTAAAGACAGTGTTATCATGTATGTCTGGCATAAAACCAAACAACAGGTTTTAACTATGCCTTTAACTGTATTAACTGTTGCTGTAGCATTAGTGGTGGGGTCTTGTGTTTTATAAACCAATCAGTATTAGGAGAAGTTAAAAATGACATTAATTAAGAGGAAGGAAGAAGAAACCAAGGGTAGAAAAGGGTTTGCAGTTTAAAAAGGTGAGTAGGGCAGATGCAGGAGTGGTTTATTAGTGGGGAATAAAAAAATGAAAGAAAAATTGAAGGAGAGAACAAAGAGTTTGGATGTTAGCAAGAGAAAAGAGAGAAGGAGAAACAGGGAAAATAGAGTTGTGCAACAGACAATAAAAAACCAAACCAAAATATACTAATCAAAACCCCTATCAAAAGCAGAGTAAAGAATAATAACTATCTTCAAGAAATTCTAAAAATGAGAAAGCAAAAACAAATATGTATATGTATAAATGTCCATGAATCAATTAGTATCCATTCAAAAAAAAGAAAAAAGAAAAAGAAAAAGGAAAGAAAAAACGAATCCCAGAATAGTCAATGAGTGTATGTGTTTGCTGTCTGTTCTGAACTCTTTTCTGTTCTCAGTTTCCCTTCTCAGCAGAATGGAGTGGGGTGGGATTGGAAGCACCGTTGGCTCTGCTCCCAGGTTGTAGATGCCCCGGGTTCTGTGAGACGAGTTAATGGAAGTGAAGCTCCAGGGGCAGAGCTTAGGTCTAGTATGGCCCCAGGTGTTTTATTGTGTGGATAATTGTAAAACCTTCTTAAATCAATGCACCTCTACACCTGTACTCCAGGAGTCTTTCCAGGGGTCCACTGATGGGACCAGGGAGCCAATCCTTTGCCAAAAAAAAGACTTAACTGATACTCAATATTGGACAGAAAGCCTTAGAGACTTGCAAATTTTGGGTGCATTAAATAAGGAAAAGGAACAAAATTGGAGCTGGGCTCCTGATGGGAGCAGGGTGTGTGGGCGTGGGGGGTACAGGGGATTACTACACAGGGTGGGAAAGTACTGAGAAGTGCTGCAGAAGGTCTTTGGAAAACTTCAGGATCAGAGGGGCAGCCTGCCCAGGGCCACCCCAAAGGCTATTTCACTTATTAAACTGGTGCATGAAAGACAACCTGGGTTTGCCAAGTGTGCACAAGGAGCTGAAGCTGGAGACATTTTGGGATGTCTGCTCTGCAGCAGTGCCAACTCAGATCAGGAATTTATATCTGTGAGATTTAGACCGAGGCAAGCAAATCAGGAGAATCTCTGGCAGAGAGCATTTTGCCCAGGAATAATACAGGTGGGAGGGGCAGGAGAGGGAGCCCGCCCTCCTCCCCTCCGCTCTCTTGAACTGGTGGCAATGGGTCGGGGATTCAAATGGGTGGGAATGACTGCACTTCATTGCTTGAGTCTGTGTCTGAAGCTGGGAGAAACAGCTCTTCCCTCTGGTCTGCCATCTTTTTTTCCCCAAACTTCCTTATTTTCTAGACAAATAAACTGTTTTGATCTAATGCTGCTATAGCTTCAATGAAATGTAAAATAAGTTGAGAGACAAGAGGAATTATAGAAAAAAAGAGTGAAAACATTGATTGTGCCCCTATGAGATTAATACATGATCTAACTTTGTATTCACATGCACTCACGGAGAGACTCATAGTTAAGAAAGGCAAATTTCACATTTGGGGTAAAACTTAAGCAAAAGGAAGTAATTGGTGAAATTCAAACAGCAAAACGGAGAGGCTGGATTTACAAGCATAATTAAGATAGCAAGCATGAAGTTAATGTAATAAAGAGTGCATTTGAGAGAAAAATAGAGTTGAGACAAGGTGTGTAGAATGAGGCAGTGAACACAAAGATAAGGGTAGATATTCATGCTAAAGATAGACAAAGTTGTGGGAAATCATACAGATAGAATATAGGAAAATTTACAGCCTGAATAGAAACATAATATGGACCATTTGAAATTAATTGTTTGGATAATAAAAGCTTGCCACAAATGTGTCCATAAATTTTCTCATTTATGTATCTCATAATAATTGATTTTGTTTCACTGGAGAGAAAATGAAATACTTTCTTGTTATATCAAAATTTACAATTGCATTTTCAGAATACCACAGACAATATCTGATTTTTACATTAACGAGTTATTTATAAATAAATGCACATGTTGCAGAATCAACTTTCTGATTGAATTATAACAATATAGCAACCCTCATTTGAATGTATGTAAAAGATTTTTCCCATGAAATCTGAGTTTCTAGCAGTCACTTGAATTTGAAATATTTTCAGACTTCTTTCTCATAGTCCATAAAATCATTAAAGAGTTCAAGGAGGATCACACGCAACTCACAGTTGCAACATTAATAGAAATCAAAGAAAACTGGGAACTTCAAAATACATGTAAATAGATTGATATTTTGATTCTAACACTGCCCCAGTTGAGGCTAGGTGGAGATGAGGGAGACTACTGCCTTGAGATCTAATTTAAGTGTACCCCAAAGCCTCGGTAATCATGGTAAACAATAATGAAATGGCTTAAAATTACAATCAATACAAAAAATTAATAATAGAAAAATACTGAATTTTTAAATAAAAGTTCCAACAGCACCAGGATTAAGGTGAAATGACTGTGGTGAGTTTGCCAGCAGAGATTTAGATCCCATCTTTAATTGGAAAGAAATGGAACACCCTGGATATGCAGCAGTTAAAGAAATAAAGCAAGACTAGAAAAAATTCAGGATCCTACAGAAATAAAGAGACTAGACACACTAATCCTTACTTATCCCACAACACTGCCATGAACATTAATGAAATAAGCTTCATATTATTATACTTTCAAAAGATAGTCTTGAACTAAGAACCTGTCAATAAAAATGCACCAAAGCCACACAAATCTTCTGTATGAAAAAAAAAAAAAGAAAATGAGAATTATAGCAGTTTAGCTAAGAAGAATTCTTCCAAATTCCAAAAGAATTCTAGCACAGAGCACATTGAAATACAGTGTCAAGTTGAACTAAATATATGCCAATAATACATTAGAAATTAAAGAAAATAAGACTTCACTCTAAAATACAAAATTAGAAAAGAAATGGATTAAGAAAATAAGTAAGAATTGATTGAAATCAGGAAGGAGTTGCAGAAAAACTGTCATCTCAGAAATGAAGAATAAATAACCAGATTTCAATGCAAATTTTCAAAGGGAACTTGGAAAACCAAGCATAAATCAAAATTAAAGTGTAAGTTATAAAAGAAGTAAAATGGATTAGAGAGAAGGTAGTTGACATGAACACAGGCACAGACTATTTCACACTTAAATACTGGAAGAAAAAAATTGAAATAATATCTAACAGTAGAATCAAAAAATATTCTAGAAATAAGATAAAACATTTGCATTTTAACAAGGCTCAGGGTTAATTTGAAGACATTGATTTAAATTAATAAATCTGAGACACATCCTCAAAACACCAATTCACTTGAAAGATGTACAATGTAATAATCCTCAGTGATGCCAAGCAAAAACAAAAACTAAAGCAAAGGAAACGTTTATTTATTTATAAGGTTGAAAATTTTAGTTTGATATCAGGCACCTCAAGAGCCACATACCAAGTCAAAAGTAGAATAGTGTTTTCAAGAAAACTAATGAAAGGAAACGTGAGCTAATGATTTTGTGTCCACCTCAGCTATCTTTCAAATATAAATGCTACTGAAAAAAACGTTTGAATGTACTCTAACTCAAGAACTACTGTACACATGTATTCTTTCTGACAAATTCATAAAAAGATAACCTTCTAAGAAATGACTGGTGAAAATGTAAAACATTCAATATAATTACATGTAGAGAACTAAGATTTAAATAAAGTTAGAGATATAAGTTAAAAAATGCTGTGAAGCATTATGTGTATTCTGATAAACAAAAGTACAATAAAAATAAATGAGTGAGAAAGGGGAAATTTAAATATCATTGTTAAGTAATAGTAGAAAGCATAGCAATATAGGCAGACAAAATAGCAAAAACATGAGGACAAAAGAAGATTGAGTAAAATTTAAAGAAAATATAGATAAAAAGGAAACTTCTAGAAGAAAATGGTTTGAATGTGAGGTGTCCCCCAAAAGCTCAGTTGTGAGACATTGCAAGAAGGTTTGGAAGAGAAATGTTTGGGTTATGAGAGCCTTAATCCAATCAGTGAGCTAATCCCCTAACAGAATTAACTGATTGGTAGCTGAAAGCAGGTAGGGTGTGACTGGAGGAGGTAGGTCATTGGATGTGTGCCTTCAGGGTATATATTTTGTTTCTGGTGAGTGGAGTCTCCCTGCTTCCTGATCATCATGTGAGCTGTTTCCCTTGCCATTCTTTTCCACCATGTTGTTCTGCCTCACCTCCAGCCCGGAGGAATGGAACCAGCTGTCTATGGACTGAGATCTCTAAAAACATGAGCTCCTAAACTTCCTCTTCTACAATTGTTCTAGTCAGGCTTTTTAATCACAGTAGTGGAAAAGCTTACTAAAATAGAAATCATGTGGATTAGCAAAAGAAAAGTACTAAAGTACTAAACATTATAAATACTCAAAACTACCAGAAATTTAATAATTTGAAGAGAATACAAACTATAGATAACTTATTATTTATGTCAGCCATAAATATTTTTTTCTTCAGGAAAAACCCCAAAGAATCAAGTTTTTATAAAAAAAAATCAAATAAATATAATAAGTTAATAAGTTAGCAAGATAAAAAATTAATGTGCAAAAGTCAATGACATATGGAAAACAGTTAGAAAATACAATGGACAAGAAAATTATTTATTTTTAAATCACCAAAAATTATAAAATGATCAGTAATAATTTTAAAACAAACTGTTCAAAGCCACCAAAAAGACTATAGAACATTTCTTAAAGACCTTAACGTAGATGAACAAACAGACAAATTTTGTTTGCTTTTGGTTCAGACTTTTTAACATCATCAAAACACTTAAGTTTTCTACAATTCATTTATGTATCAATTCAATCTTGTTAATTATACCAATGAACTTCCTTATAAAATTAGGGAAGCTGATGCTAGATATCTTAGCTTTTTGTCAATGTGACCAAAATATCTGACAAGACAGGAAACTTGATTTAGACACCCAGATCTGGAACTTCCCAGCCTCTGGAACTGTAAGAATAAAGTGATTTTTAAGCCATCCATTCTATGGCATTTTGTTATAGTAGCAGAACTGTGATAGTGAATACATAATTCATATTATTTTCTGCATTTCTTATACACTTGAAAAAAATGTCTTAAGTGTATTATTTATTTGAATTTTATAAAATCTTTCTGGATGAATGGTTTGAAATGCTGAATTACATAAATATTTTAAAGTTTTCAATTACACAGAGAGTTATAATGTATCAATTACTTAAAAATAATTGATTCTTTAGGGTTTTGCCTGAGATGATATAGGTAATTCATCCCCAAATAACTTTTATTCTTTTTGTCAAATTCTTATGTTTTTTATAGTTTGTATATTATTCATTGCTTATATTTTATCATTATGTAGGTCTTCTTTATCACATTTCTTCCAGAACTTTCAAACCAATAGTTTTTTGTTTAAAGCCTTAGTGTTCTCAAAGGTAAAACTGAAAATATTTCTTCCATTTTATAAGTCAAAAATAATATTTCTTGATATATTAATAGCACTTAGAAAATTTTAGCATCTATTAAAATTTTTTGTGTTTAGGTAAAATTGATTCTTTTTGAAGTATTAGTGTCTATTTATTTCAGCTCACACTTATAAAATATGGATAATGTTTCTTAACTAAAGGAACTGTGTTAATGTTCTAGAAATTAGCCATATGCTGCTGGCTCTGCAACTCCTGTGGCTTTTCAAACAACTGCTCACCCAGTATTTTAGCAAACTGTCTTTTCAGTACTGTGTTAAGTCACTTGAGAAATACTGTGATAACCATAACAGTCAACATATAACCTTCACATATAGAAAGTGTGATTTCACTTTATTATCACAATTCCCTTAACATTGGGGAGTAATTTTTTTTATAAACTGGAGATACCAACTGCTGTTAAGATAGAGATAGAGACTGAAGGTTTTTTTCGTTGTTGTTGTTTTTTCAGTGAAAATAGAGGATTGAGCTTATGTGCATGTGAATGTGTGTGTGTGTGTGTTCATTTATCTGAGTAGACTCATCACATTAAGTATAAATAATATTTTTATACACTTAAAGTAATAAAATTTACATCTTTTTTTTGTCACAAACTCATGCCAATTTAAAATAATGAGGCAAATAAACATTTTATGATATCCAACTTTTAAAAATGAAAAAAAATTTGTTTATGATGATAGCTATTATATAGCAAAATAAATCAACTTTCAGATACATAGAATACAACAACAGTATAAAGAGGGAGGAAGGAGGGAAGGCATGGGAAAGTACTGGGGAATGAAATCTCCCAGATTATGCTTTGTCTATGTATGAATATATCACAATGTACACACAAAGTTCATAAAAATCTATTGGTTTACATTATACATATATATTATTGTTATATAAGTGTGTGTGAATATAATTCACTAGTTAAAATAGCAATAAAAATAATATAAGGGAGGTCAGTAGAGCAGAGCAAGTAGATCAGGAGAGGGAAAGGGAAGGTACTGGGGAACAAGACTGATCAAATGATGTTATATGAATTTACAAATCTAGCATAATGAATCCCACCATTATGTATTATTTTAATGCATCAAAAATCCATTTTAATGAATAGATTTTTTTTTGCTTGAAATATTTCTATTTGACAATATGGTGATTTAAAGAATTTCCCTGACATGGAATTTCTATTCCATTTTAATTCTTAACTTCAGAAAAAAGATTCCTATTACAACAAATGCATACAGCCTGGTAAATGGTTCAACCACAGAGAAGGGATGCTTGCTGACCACAGATAGTACGCCAGTGAAGCTCTGAAGATAAAACCATCATAAGGATGAAACATGGGCTGAAAGAGTACAGCAAGACAAAAGCTGCAGACTGAATCTGGAACTATAAGGGCCCTATTCAACTTTGATCTGTAAAATTGGATAAGATGGTGGTTTTTCCCAGAGGCTGATCTGTATCTATTAACACTTTGATTTAGAGATGAAACATCCTCATTAAACTATCCTGAATCAAGATGAATTTGATTCAGAAGGTTCAGACTACTAATTGCCAACCCAAAGTGTTCTCCCAAAGGCAGAAGGCCTACGTGGACAATCTTCACAGTATCTTCTTTCACTATGGGCATGAACAGTTTGAGGAGAAAATCGATTCAGGGGCTAGTGTTGGGGCTCAGTGGTAGAGCACTTACCTGGCATGTGTGAGGCCCTGGGTTCTATACTCAGCATTACATACAAATAAATAAAATTAAAGAAGATTCATTGATAACTAAAAATTATTTAAAAAAAAGAAAATGGGGCTCAGAATCTTTTATATTTTGTCCCCTTATATGCCTATTCAGTGTTATAAAGATATTTTACTGCGTATTAATTTTTCCAGAAGCTTAAGCAGTTTACCTATCATATTTAGGTTTATGATCCATTTAAAATTAATATGGTTTGAGAGAGTACTGGTTCATTTTTGTTTGTGTTGATATGCTATTTGACTAGTAACAGTTATTGAAGAGGTCCCTGCTTCTCTACTTCACTATATTAAGTGTTATCTTTGAGTTATATTAAAAAGTGTCAGTGCATCTATATGCCAAGTACTTTTATTTATTTATTTATTTTTTGAAAATGCAAACTGTGAATCATGGCTATGGCGATGGCATGTTAGCAATGAAATAGTAAAGAAATCACTCAAGGTTCTTTTGGCAGCCAAGACCATAATCTGACTACCTTGTCTAAATTCAGTGATATTCCTTGATTTGCTTCAGAATATAAATATATTTGTAAATGAATAAGTACCCAAACTGATGAATATACTACAGACATAAGAAATTTTCCAAACAGCATGAAAAAAAGTAGCTCAGAGATTTTGTTTCTGCTGAAGGGGAGCATATGCTAGATAGTACATGTCATAGTGTGTATGTGTGTATGTGTGTGTGTATATGTACACATGTGTAAGTGTATGTTGTAGAGGGTGATGGGAGAAAGCATTCAAGATAGAGTGGTAAGGTCCTGTTGAGTTTAAAGTGGTATTTCAGGAAGTTTTTATAGAGGTAGAGGCATTGTCTTAGATTACAAAGAAAGGTGAGAGTTGGACTATATCTTATTTTGAATTGTTAATAGTGAATAGGAAAAGGTTGATATTTTTTTAATTCAGCACAAATACAGAAAAGCAAAGTCTAGTTATTGCACTACCTTTATTATAGCCACAGTGTAACCAAAACTAGAAATGACTCTTGAATGAAAAACTTAACAAAGATTATATAACTCTTTGCTAAAAATGCTTGAACACACATTGAAAACCAACATTCACTGTACACATTTATTAACCAATAAAATTTTAATAACAAAAATATTTAAAACAACATCACTATCAGTTCAATTCACTGTGCTGTCATGTGGGTTTTCCTGTTCTGCTTACCTTGATTCCTGTTCTGCTTTACTAGGATTGACTGAGGAATCATCTACCCTTGCCTCCTCAGGTATGGCTCCTCTTCATCCTTAGTTCAACTTCTGATTTTGGGAATAGTAAAATTCTCTTTCTGGCCTTATTTGGTATTTGAATACTTCTTCTATTTTGAATTGAATTGATTTCTCAAAATGCACCTAAACCAAGTTTTTACTCCACTGATTTTACCAAGAACCACTTTACCAGTTTCTGTGCCATCGTTCTTACTGAGCATCTGATTCTGCATCTAGTGCTTTTGGCAATATTGACATTTTTTTTTCCCTCTTCTGTGATGATTGAGGCAATATTCCACTCTCTTCCATAAAGAACACTTTCTGACTGAACTCCAAGCTCTTAATGTATTCCCTGTTGTCTGACTCCACAACACTTTCTGTGTAGCAGTTCATTTGTTCTGAGACTCAAATATATATTTTACTTTTATTAACATTTATTGCCAATGGATAGATTTTTAAATTTATAAGATGCCTGCATTATTTAAACTAGTTCTTATATTTTCAAATTTCCCATATCAATAATAGTAATAACAGTAATGACAGTTAAAAGTATGTGTGCTTCATAATGTCTTTAAGTGCATTGGGAAAATTGTTTCCAAAGTCTTATATTACTAAACCAATGCTCAGGGACAATTACGATTATACTGTAAGCTCATTTCAATGCTCTGGTTTTTAATTGTCACCTTCTCTGAAGCACACAAAGCACCAAAGTAGAAATGATCAAAGAGTTAAGGGTGTGTTGAAGTAAGGTAATCCAGGCTAACGGAGTTATGTCTACCCAGTGGGTTTGTGCAGCACACTCTTAGGTAATAATGTTAGCATTAAAGGAAATGAAAGTGTCATGGTGAATATGAAGGAAACAGATGTTAGCCTGTATGCAATACTAATGGGAAAAATTAAAGAGAAAAGATCAATCCAAAGGAGAATAAACCTAAGCACTGTAAACAGAAGTCCAATTAAAGAAATGCTTACTAGAGATAAAACACGTTCAATAGAAAGATAACTACACTTCCCCCTTGATTCTCAAGAAAAGTGCTAATTGCTAATGCTTACAACTTGGGCCAGTGACTAGATGGAAATTTCTGATTAAATGCATACAAAAGAAGAAAAGATGACTACATTATATTAATAATTTTATCCAAAGCTTATGTTTAGTTTTCATCATACTTAAAATCAGGGTTTGCTCTCCCTAACTCCAGAAAAGGGAAAAGATTACATGGAACTAAGAAAAGGACACAAAGCCATCCTTTGCACATGAGATCACTGAAAATTAGGACCCAAAACTCTGAGTCCAGGTCAGTTTCTTCTCTCTTCTCTTTTTCCTTCAGTTTAATAACTTATATTTGAGCTTTATAGGTAATTACAACCGGAAGGCACAGGTTTGACTTCAATTTAAATACACTAAAGGTGTATTTAGGTATTACTGTAAATGTTTGTAGACCAAAACTACAGGCAATTGAGAGAAAATTAGGAAGATATAGGATAGTTTCAGTTTTGATATCATGTAGAAAAATATGATGTATATATAAGTATCCCTACACATAAGTAGACTTTTCTTTCTCAAAGAAACACAGGAGAAAGTGTCAAAAGAAAGAGGAAACTTTTAGAAATAATGTGGTTTAAAAATAATAGGTGACCCGATAATAAAAGACTCTTATAGAGGAACATCTATTATTTAATGAGCTAGAATTATGCAAAATCATAGGGTGATCAGATTTGCAGAAATTAGGCTTACATTTAACACTTGCCTCTGAAGGTATACATTTGCTTCATGTTCAATATTTTGTTTGGAAATATCAGGTGACTTGGTGGGAGACAAGGAGGGCAGGGAGGAATTCTGCAATCCTCTCTTATTCCACTACTCCCATTTCCAACTGCATGAGATCTGGAAAAGAATACTGGTAATTGATTAATCCTGGTGTTCATATAGCTATACACACTAAACGTGTTCTAAGATGCTGAGGACAAAGATCATTAAAGAGAAAAGCAATAGAATTGCACCCGAATCTAGTGTGCACCGTTCCCTGTTACTTTGCTTTGAAGATGGTTGTCACCAGAAAATGTGACAATTTTTGCTGACCCTTCCCTTCAGAGTACCAGATGGGCTCTTACCTCTTAAATGCAGTTTAAACGTCTCTCCAGACATTTAGACCAGAAGGCCATAGAGGAAATAAATGAATCTAGAATGGACAATTCAACATAATCCCCTTGTGTTACAAATGAGAAAATTTAAGTTCTGTATCCCTGAAATGCTCTGTAACTATGAAGTCACACAGCTAGTTAGACAAATCTATACTAGAATACCACATTTTTGCAAGTACAGTCATTGCCTTTTTCATACCTTTGCTTTAAAATTGTATAAATTTTTAGCTCTCTTTTCTCATTATTGTCTTGTTCACACAGTCTCTCAATTTTAGCAAAGCTATATATTTTATACATGACAGCTTCTTGTGTGGGGCTTTCTATGTAGCTGAAAAATAATGAAAAGTCAGGCATATAATTAATTAGATTTTCTCTTTACTTACTGAAAAGTATACATTTTAACTATACATTGTTGTCATACTGGTGAAACTTAAAAGTTTAGTTTGCTTGAGATTTATACATACAACATTTGATATTGAAAACAGAAAGACTTATAAAGGTCAAATGAAGTTTGTAAAATCACTTTGAATTTCCTTATGTATATTTTCATACATCTTATATATTCATCTTACTTGGTTTGGGGGTAGTTATTAATGCATAGGAACCATGACTTGGGTATATGAATTGGTCCTGTACCTATATCAAACGGTGAAATGTGCCTAAGAATATGGGTTCTGGAGATTCGTACCCAACAGCTCCCAGTGACTGTGAGAGTTCAGGTTAACTTTAGTTCTCAGTTCTCTTATTTCGAAAATGAGAAAACAGTACCTCCCTTATCAGATTGTTGTAAGTATTTAAGCACTTTTTCTATATATTTAAACCTCAGAATAGTGGCAGGCTCAATGAGCTCTGCCAAGTTGTTTGCTATTATTATTACCATTTATAAAATTTTAAAATTTAACATAGATATTCCAGACTTACTAGAGGATTATGCATTACATTCTTATGTCTATTTTCCCTTTCTCTCCCACTTTTAACTTGTATTATTTTATTATAATAATGTTATAAATAATTTTATATTCTGTTCAGAAAACAGCAGATTATATACATAAAAGGGAATAAGTTCTCAATACAAAATAAACAAAATTATAGTCCAGAACTTATTATGTAACTGGGCACATACTAAATTGTCCACTTTCACCTGACAAGATAAATTTTAAAATAAATGGTTGAAAAAATTGTCAAAGTTGTATGTATCTTAAAAATAAATTTAAGTATATGAATCAATAAGATGTATGACTACAAGGACACACATTCTATTATGTTGGAAGATTCTAATAGAACTTAGTAAATAAGAAAAAAGACTAAAAATCACACACAACTTGATAAATATAAATTAGAAACTTTGTTGACTAGACATAAGTAGAAACATGTACAAATTAGAAAACATTTTTTCTTCAGCATATACAAAACATTTTTTTTTCAAAGTTTCATGAACTTAAGTATAAAACAAATTCTAAAGAATTATAGACCATGGAGTAGAATCCCAATACAATAGTTCTTCTTTATTTATGCTTTCACTTATCATGGTTTTAGGGTCTAAAACTATAAAATGGAAAGCTCCAGAAATGAACCATTTATAAATTTTAAAGGATAAATCATTCTGAGTAGTGTGAAAAAATCCTGTGCCTTCCTGCTTCGTCTCATTCAAGAAAGGAATCATTCCTTTATTCTATGTATCCACACTGTATATACTACCCTCCCGTAATTCAGTAGCTCTTTGGGTTATCAGATTTGGTCTGGTGGTACCAGAGTGTGCCACGGTCTTTCATGGCCATTTATTCAGGTTCCTGGACAAAGCAGTGAGGGGATAGAGAAAAGACAAACAGACAGACAAATAGAGAAAAAGCCAGGACCCAGTGGTTCAGTCAATCCCTCTTGGCAGAAGACTGACCATGAAGAAGCTTGGTACTTTTATTATATAGGGTTAAACATCTAAAGGATTTATTGTGAGAAAGTTTCTTCAAAGCAGGCAGAATCAAGGTCATGAATATGAGCAGCCTGATTAGGATTATCAGCTTGGGCCCATACTTTATACCCCTGAGCAGCTGGCATCTGAACCCAAGCACAAGAACTGAATAGCTTCATGGCTGGCACAGAAAGTCCTATTGAGCAGGGTGTTGCCATAGCAACTGGGCTATCTTGATGGCATCTTAGAGCTGAGAGTTCTCCAGAGGGGCATTGCTTCTGTCACAGGATAGTTCGGGGCCCATAATTCAATTGCTGCTCCCTAAAAACAGTGCTTACATCAAGAAACTTTTAAATAGGAGGTTAACATTATGTCACAAGGTCTAGCCATTCAATTTCCTTTGTCTCATTACCTTGACGTTGTATTATCTCATGTTGCCACAAAAGGAAAAGTGCACAGGGTACAATGGGGAATTTAAACGGAGAGAGAAACCATATTCACACAACTTATTACAATTTAGTGTTATAATTATTTTATTTTATTATTAGTTATTGTCATTATTCTCCTACTGTGACTAAATTATAACCTGAATTTTCTCATAGGGAAAAGAAAGAGTACGTTACAAAACTACAGAGAGTTCATGCACAGAAGGACTTCGAACATATTTCTTGCTAATAAGGATGGACTACTAAGTTCCACACAAATAAGGATAACAATGACCAAACCAGTGTTCCAGTATATTTAACCCATAAAAACATAAAAATATCTGAGTCAAATAAAAATGCTAAAATTTAAAATTACTTAGAAATACCAATGATGATGATTAGTAGCATATCAAAAAACTTTTCTGATTCAGATAAATTAGCAATTGAAAAAATATGCTCTTAGATGTAAGAAGAGAATAAAGGCTGGCTGACAATTTAGGTGAGCATTCAACAGAAGATGCACCCAAGAAAAGTAGACTACAGATAATAAAAGCAGAAATCTATCAAGTAGAAAGTAAAGAACAACAGAAATTATTAACTAGACAAAAAAATAAGCTATAAGACTAGTCAAATTAAAAACTTCAAATAAAAATAATTGAACAAAGAATGCCCAAATAAGCAATACTATGAAATAAAAGTGAGATACAACTATATACAGAAACAGTAAGGATATACAGTAACAGTAAGGATATACAGTAAGATGATTTGCCACAATAAATGTTAACATGTAAATAACTAGAAAAAAAATTAAATGATCTCAGAAATAATAGATATTTATATCCTTTAAGCATGAAAGGAACAGTCAATTATTTTAGATATTTTAAAAAGAAAAAACTTGTCTCAATTAATTTTGTCAAGAAAGTGATCATTCTAATTTTATAGAAAGCTTCCCAGAATCCAGAAAATTTCAGTCAATTTTTGTGGGCTGCTTCTATCCTGATCTTCAAACAGAATATGACATCCCCCCTCAAAAGTAAAAACATCAAGCAATTTCACTGGGAAATGTAGATGAAAAATCTCCAAGAAAATATTAGCACAATTTATTCAGAAATATATTTAATCATTACATAAATGAAATGAATATTAAAAGACTGAAAGTTTGGATCAATAGTAGAGAACAATTTTGTTGGACAATATTATTTTTCCTGATATTCATTGTCCCAACTTGGAAGAGAATTATTTCCCTGTCACTTTTATGAGAAATAGACAAAAATATGTCATATAAATATACAAATATATCATAATGAATCCCACCATTTTGTATCATTATAATGCACCAATAAAAATATATTTTAAAAAATTAAGTGCAGTTGACTGGCAAAAACAGCACAAGGTAGTATTGCTTCCCTGTGATTCTCCTTTCTCTCATAAAACCAAGAATGTTCAAGATAGAAGTGTATCCATTAGCATAAATTCTGGTTGAAGGCAACATAATTCAGGTCTGTGATAGACACAGCATGAGCAAGAAATAGGCTTCTGTTGTTTGAAGCTACCAAGTTTGGGAATTGCTATGGTCTGAATGTCTTTGTTCCTCAGAATTCACATGTTGAAGCCTAAAAACCAATGTGATAATGTGAGGAGATGAGGTCTTCTGCAGGTGACTAAATCATAAGA
The DNA here is from genome assembly GCF_902686455.1 of Sciurus vulgaris. NCBI lineage: Eukaryota > Metazoa > Chordata > Mammalia > Rodentia > Sciuridae > Sciurus > Sciurus vulgaris. The sequence goes on along the minus strand of NC_136469.1, from coordinate 35,755,023 downwards.
GGAATCCCTCATAAATGGAATTAGTGCCCACCCAAGAGAGTCCAGAAAGCAGTCTTGCCTCTTCTACCACTTAAGACTCAGTAAAAAGAAAAGATGGTACCCTCTATGAACCAGAAATTATATCCTCATCAGTCTGGGCTTATTCTGGGCTTTCCATCATCCATGAACACAAGAAATAAATTTTTGTTTTTTACAATGTTTTCTTACAGCAGCATGAACAAACTAGGGTAAATTGATTTGATATTGCAGTTTAATCTGATTTAGTAATCCATCATGTTAACCAATTAAAGGTAAAAATTTAAATGAGCAGTCCAATTGTTCTATAGAAGTGCAATAAAATTCAATGTGCTTTTGTGATAGAAACAATGACAATCAAATAAAGGAAGCATCCTTACTCCAAATGAAGCAGTCGTCAATAAAACAATGCAAAAAATATTAATGGTAAATTATTAGAGACATTCTATTTAATGTAAGAACAATGGAAGGATATTTGTTACATAAGTATATTAAGAATATATACAGTTTTATGTCAAAGAATAAAATTTATTATGTTGGTGTTCCTAGACATTACAAAAAGTGAAAGAAATGAAAGCAATTTGTGTACTGTAAAAAAAAAAAAAACCAAGAATTCTCATTATTTACAGTGATATAATTGCTTACATAAAATATTCTATAAATAAAGCACCATAATTAATGAGAGTTTAAAGTGTGACAACCTATATAAAAATTGACTGCATTTCTATATACCAGCAACAAAGGGAAAATAGTAAAATCACCTAGGAATAATGCATAAGAAATGGTGCAAGATATTTTTAAATATAGTTACACAATTATACAGAGAACCATTTTAAGGAACAAAAAGAAGCAGAGAAATGCACTATGTTCATGACTTTGATGTTCATGGCTCTGTTAATTGATTTATAGGTAAAATGCAATACTCATTAAAATTCTAATTTTTTTTTGTGTTGGGCTCACAAGCAATTCTAATTATGTGTTAAAGCAAAGGGCTCAAAATATACAAAATGTTCATGAAGAATGGCATATTTGAAAGATTTGCACATTGGATATAAAAAACATGAAAATATTGTAGTAATTATAAAAATGTGTGACAAAGACATAAAGATAAAAAAGATATTTGGTAAAGGAGTGAGCAGAGAAATATTTCTCATATCTTGAATACTTAATTTGTAGAAATACAAATTTGTAGAAATACAAATTTGTAATTTGGTGTGAAAGGATATATTTTTCTTTAAATAGAGTTCTTAACAACTGTTTCTACCTATCAAAATAAAATTGATGCATATTTTACACAATAAACAAAAATTTAATTTAAACTAAATAATAGATAAATGTAAAAAACAGTTTAGGAATTTTGTTTAGTGAAGTTAACTAGAGTCCTAAAAGAATTATAAACTCATTTGGTGTTCAATAAACTATTGAACAAAAATGGGGCTATATGAAATCAGGCTAAGAATTGATTTCTTCAAATAATTCTATTTAGAATATCTTTGATGGAAGTGATAAATTCTGATAATTAAAGTAAGAATTTCTGTTCATCAAAAATCATTAAAGGATATTAAAACATAAAATGCAAACTTGGAGAAAATATTAAAATATTAGTATTTAGAATATATAAAGAATATTTACATATTGAAAGAAAAAACCTACTCAGCTGAAAAAAAATGAGCAAAAGATATGAACAAGCATTCTGGTAAAAAAAGGCAATAGAAATCACCAGTGAATGTATGAAAGAAAGAAAGCTCTCTTGGTAATATATTTTAATAAAGCTAAAAGTAGGAACTTGGATGTTTCTTAACGATTATATTCCTTATATCTTATACATAAAATACAAAAAACATATAAATTATATATATTAATATTATATATATAAAATTTTGTGTTTGAAATATTATAATGAAACTAGATAGTAAAACAATAAGCACTGTCTGTGTAAATAAGCACTACGCTTGATAAATATGTGTGTGTGTGTGTATGTCAAGCCTCCAAGAGCTTACATTTAATTACACTGGACAATTGTTCTTTTGTTTTTCAATGTTTCTAGGAAGATATTATTTCATAGCCAATATTTTTTTAATAACAATTTAATAATAAATTTAATAATAAATTTTTGGGAAACAATTTTATACCTTGCACAAGCATTCCAAAAAACACTAACATGAGCACATAATAAGGTCAAAAGGTCTACTTTACTCTGATACAGTTGCTTAACCACTGACTGTATTACCATAGTGTTTTTCAGTTCCAAGTTAGTGTTCTTTCCTAGACCATCTTAGAACCTCTGCCTCCGTCGCATAGCCTCGTTTTCTGTCAAAATTTTATTTCAGCTTACATTCTAAGACACGTTTGTTCTCAGTTAACTTTTACACTATATTATGTGCTATACATTATATACTATATTTCATAGTATAACATATTGACACAATTAAATGCTTCTCGGTAGGGAACCCATCCACCAGCAGCATGTATTTGAGCTATGTGTGTATGCAGTATAGGGGATGCCATGGTCTGGTGCTACCCAGGATGAATGCATACATTCTGCTATCACTGCTAGAAGCTCACCCAAGCAAGTACCACCATCTCTTGGAATGCTAGAAACTAGATATGCTGAGCAATTTTCCTGTCCTGTCTGTGTTTGATACAGCGCATGGTTGGATGGATGTTTTTACATATAAAAAAGTGGAAGTAGGACACTGAATAGGTCTGGAAGTAGGTAATGCATTAAGCACCCTTTTGCCAAGAACTATAGTGTCTTTCAATTCTATTGTTTAAGGAGATCTTGTCAGGTTTTCTGTCATGCATGCAAGTCGAAAGCGTATTTAGATTTTTTTGTAAAAATAGGATGATTAGGACAAATATTTGTGCCCTGATGTTTAGCCTTTGCCATTCAGCTGTGTGTTCCCTTTGTGAGAAATGAGAGACTTGCTCTGCTAGGAGCAATGAACCTTGCAAGGTTGTTTTGTTAATTTCTCTGAACAAAACGATTAAATCCTTAGGAATAAATAACAGGTGCTGCTTTCACATGTTGACAGGCTTAACAATAATCTTTTCTAGTGACTCAGGGGCCTTAGGTCAATATCTAAACTTTGCAGAATGATCAAAGACTTTGCTATGAAATGCTGTGGTGGTAAAGAATGCAAAAGATCAGCAGCCCAGACAATAAGTTATAATCATAAATGCCTTCTTGAAATACACTTTTTGTCTTTATAAAAATTACAAGAGAAGCTAAAACATTCACTAAACTGATTTAAGACATGCGAGACCCCTCTCACAATTATTTGAGAGATTTATGTCACTAATTTTGAGAATAGTGATAAGAATTTAAGAAAATTTATCTTAAGCATGTGGAAAATATGGGTTCTCTCAAAATTTAAAGAATAACACTCTTATTTAGAACTGTTTCCTAAGCAGAGTTTAATGGTTTGACTGTAAGCATTACTCACGTATTTGGACCTTGAGAGCTTGTGTGGAGGTTCTAGCAGGGGAGCACAGCTACTCGTATACCCTTGACCGAAGAACGGTCCTCCTCTATCCGGGAAGGTCGTCCTCTTCGACCGAGCGCGCGGCTTCGGGAGGGACGCACTTGGAGCGATGAGGGAGGAAGGGGACACACGCCTAGCCAGCCAGATCAGCCGAATCAACCCTGGCGATCAATGGGGTGACAGATGTCGCAGCCCGATCGCCCTCACATCCATACTCACATATTTGGAATATCAGCATTGGTGTATATGTGTTCTGTACATTCTTGATGGGTTGTTCAGAAAAGTTCTAAAATATATTGTTACAAGTTGATGAACTAAGGTCATGATAATTTTAACTATGTAAAACACAGTAATCTGATAATTATAGTGAAAAAATTTAAGAGAAAGCAAACACTTTAAAATAATGTAAAACCTTGAGATTTTTTTTTTTTTTTTTTTTTTTTTTTTTTTTTTAAATAGTGAACTGTGACATCATTGTTAGTTTGTGATGTTGGCAGACTGGAGAATCTACCATGAGTTATTCTTTTAATAGAAGAAATGGTAAATTAATATTTTTGGAGAAAAAAAGAAAAAGAAGAAAACCAAGGAGTGCACTTAAAAGTAACTTGATTGCTTCTTCAGTGATATTTTTTCTTTCATCCACAAAGCCCTTCTTCATCTTATATTTCTTCTTGCTGATATGAGTTATGATGCATGGAGAAACATTTATAAATGAAAAACAACTATGATAGATAAAATCCAGCAAAATCAATTTTGGTCTCATTTATCTTCTGCCACTGTTAAGTATCAATGGTCCAGATTCCTAAGAGTCCAAGATAATCACCCAAACCTGCAGAGAACTAGGGATACATAAAATTTCCATAATGCAGTTTTTAAAAAAAATAAAGGCGAGTACTTGAACTTCCCGTATCAAAGAAGGAACTAAGCACTTGGGGTTGGGAGAGCTATAATCAATAGTATTCCTATTTAACTTACATGCATATTGGTATCCAATATATTTTAGTTTTTCTCCATGTTCCCCACTCCAGCACATTCTCTTCATTCTCCTCTAAAATCTCTCCTCCAGCTGCACCACTGTTTTCACCTCTAATAGACTTCACCAGGGACTGTTTTGGCACACTGTTATATTCCTACTACTGATCACAACTGATTTTGAATTAAGAATTGCATGTAATTATGGGGGAACAGCAATAATCAAGATAGAAGCTCTGCCTTGAAAGTGTTAGAGAATGAGATATTGGAAGTGAACTTCCAGGAAGGGTTGCTTAGTGAGGGAATTTGAGCAATCTTATCACTTGCATAGATTTTTGATGTGACAGTCTGACAAACACTTTAAAGGATTCTACAAATGTAAAACACCCTTCTGGGCTCAGTACAAAAAGTAGCTAGTTTCTCAATGTTATTATACTATCTCCAAAGGAGTCTCTTTTGGAAAGAAGAAATGCTGAATAGCCATTGCACCTTGTGCCATATTCCCTGTAAGTGGGAAGAATGGCTTCACAAGTGTGGTACCTCCTCCTGCCCCATAGCAAAGATCAGCTATAGGATTTGAAGTTCTAATTCAGATGCATCCTATTAATTCCTTATGCTTCATAAAAGAGAAATTAAATAAAGTTAACCCCTGATAAACAATGTACTATGAGAGGGGAAAGGGCACAATTTTACAACCAAAGTCTACTACCATTTTTCCAGGGGAAAAATATAATGCTAACATGATACAGGATAGTTAAAAAATCCTATTTCTGTCTGTTCACTGTAAAGATAAAAGAATTAAATGGTGATAATGAACGAATTTAAATAAACATTTCAAAGAAAGGAAGCTGTTAAAACTATTCTGAAATTTAAAATCCTATTTTCTAAGATGCAAAATGCAAATAATAATTAATATAGGAATGCTAACATTCATATAATGATAGGTTAAAATTATGGTGAGAGCATTTGGGGAAAAATACAAAATTAAATTTTTAAAATATGAGTTATTATTAGCATGGAACTTAACAGCATTGACTCTGGAGTCAAGATTTCCTAGTTTAAATCTTGATTATGCTGCTTACTTTCAATATGAATTTCAGGGTCATATAGTCTCTATGTCTCAGTTCCTCATCTACAAAAATAGGAAAATAGAAATGTATTAATTCATTAAAAGTCTTTTGAAAAATTTCCGTGCTCATTAAGGCAAGCTATGATTATAATTAAAATTATGTAAGTGATCATTAATTATGATTAATCATGTGCTGTTATTATTAACCAGGTTGGATCTTAAGTATCCCCCAAGGCCCTTATGGTAAAGGCTGGGTCCCTAACTTGGCACTGTTGGGAGGTGGTGTATCCCGTAAGAGGTGGGGCTTATTGGGAGGTCTTCACATCATTGGAGGAATACCTGTGAAGGGCATTTTGGAACCCCAACCCCTTTCTCTTTTTTTCTTTTGCTTTCTGGCCAGGAATAATTTTGTTCCACCACAGTGCATCACCACAGGCCAATGTAACATGGCCAATCAAACACAGACTGAAACCCCCAGAACTATGAGCCAAAATAAATCTTTGAAAGCTAACACACCATGACGTAGTAAAACAATAATCTGAATAACACTGACTGATTCTTCATTGTATTTTATTTCCTTGTTCTTCTTCCAATCTTTTGATAATGCTTTATTGCTTCTGGTATAATGTCATGCTTCTGAGCTTACCATGAAAAGAACCACCTGATTCCAAAGCAATTTGCAGTTCTCAAATGATCTAGCTGTGATATTTCTTGTTGAATCCCTGTGTTCATCTTCTTGTCTCTCCTTGCTATCCTTTTCCCCCACCATTGCTATCCCTCTTACTTATCCTCATCATGAGAATCTGTTGTACTTTCTTACCCCTATTCTGCCCCTATATAGAGATCATCTGTCTGTTAGGCTGACTGTTGCACTGGGCGGTTAAGTAGCTCGAAGATAAGGACTGCCCTATGTTACACTCCTGTGTTTTCAGAACTTAGTTCAATTACTTTACATTGTAGATACCCAATAAATGTTTGATAGATGAATAATTAGAATTATCAACTAATGAAAGAGCACTGGAAATAAGCTCTGTTGTGTTTTTTGAGATAGATATTCTCTGTCTATACTAGTGATCCTCAAGTTTGGCAACACATTAGAAACCATACCTGTATACTCAGTTCATACGAATATTTGTAAACAAATATTCTCTAAATCTCTAAATCTCAATCACTATTGCTGTGGGGTGCACTTAAGAGATTCAAATGAGTAGCAAGTGTTTAACAGACTGTGATGTGAAGATGTAACTCAGTGGTAAGTGCTTGTTCAACATATTTGAAGTTACAAATGACCCTGGGTTCAATCCCTAGCTCCCACCAAAAATAACTGTGATATATTTTGATGTTATTAATCAATCTTTCAATAACTTGATGTGGTTTTATTACCCAACAACCTTTGGAAGTTACTTTTTATTTCTGTCAGTTAACCTAGATGAGTTGAGCACAACTGTGCCTGCAGGGTTTTATTTAGCTACAGAATTAGGTTGTTAAGATGTCAGTCCTTGAATGCCCTAACTTCCATTTGGGTCATGGTTTAAAAAAAATACCCGAGTGAATAATGAATTTGGAAATTTATGTAAAATTTTCCATCTCTTCAATGTTCTGTATGCATCCAAAATTCCCAATTAAGGCTTTAGTTGATGTAACTTCTTACTGATGTTTTCCAAGTTCAAAATACATACTTTGAAAACATCACTTCTTATGATTTGAATTTTAGTATGCATTTAAATGGTCACCAAAAATATTAGCTAATTAAATCTCATTAAACAGAATGAGGACAATATAGTTAAAGGTGGAGATTTTTAATCCATAGTTTCATGGTTAATGCAGGTCAAAGTCAGAAACGTTAACCAGATCATTGATCATGTTTATATTTTAACAATATTTTCTGTCATACAAATATCTAATTCAACATACCAAGTTCATTTTAAATCTCTGAGATTTTGGAGATTAGAGCAGAGCCTATTAGAGCCATACACTGATTTTAGTTTAAAATACTGTACCTATTTTTTAAAGATAATTCTTCATGTCAGTATATTGATATGTCATATTACTAGTATAATCCTTAATCATAGATTTTTTATGTTCATATTAATAATTACAAAAATCTCAATGTCCTAGAATTAAAGCCAATAATGTTATTTTAGCAATTTTTCTCTTTTTGGAATGTGCTCACTTATTAATAGTGAGTTATAAATTAATAGGGAGTTATAAATTTTCCTGTTTTCCATATTCAAAGTTCAACTAAATTCCTTTTTCTAATGTGATAAAAACTTGAGTAGACAATGTACATTCTTGAAAATGAATTTGTATATTTAATTTGTGTTTGAAAAATGAAATTTTCTATAGGTAAATCAAAAAAACCATACAAAACTGGAAGACAAAGCATAACATAAAGGCCAAATATCCTAGAAAAACTGTAAAACATAAAAGAAACATTAAATGTTTTCTACTAGTTTTAAGGCTAATAGTTAATACTTGCCTCCAACTTAGAGATAATTTTGTTTATATACATCTAAATATTAAAAAAAGAAAAAAGAATTGAGATTTCAATAAACCAATATGTCAGTCATATATGTTTTTAAATATTGTCTTCTGAATTTGAGAACTACTGTTATTTCTGATGGAGACACCCAGGTTACAAATTGTACTTGGCTTCAGAGGGTATAAATGCTAGCTATTCTATAACATACTTATATTCAGTCCACACTACATAGTTTCTGAATGAAAAGTACTAGTGAAGGCTGATTGAATAAGTTTCACTTTGAATATAATAACTGGCATTGTTTGAAAAGTTGTTTTACTTTTCTTCATCTACTCTAATAGTGAGAACTTTTCTCCATATCATTTTAACAATTGGTGAAGGTCAGCTTATGCACATTTTACTTAGTATCTGCATTATTAATGCTCGGTATCAACCACCTTGTATTTCAGGATTACCCGACTGAGCTCAGGAAAACTTGAGTTGAACTCGAAGTATAACTTTGCCGCATTTTCAAAATGTAATATTCACTCGAACCACCTGGGTACATTGTCAAAATGCAGACTCAGATTTAGTAATTTGGGAGTATAACTGAGATTTTGCATTTATAACATGCTAAAGTGACTTCACTGCTGCAGGTACAAGGCCCACCTCTTGAGTAGCAAGAGTTGAGTTTTGCATTTGCCGGATCTGTCAGTCTCAATCCTTCTTTACAGAGATGAGCGACACTTTTTGAAACTAGTACATTCTATTTTAACCACACAATACAAACTTCGAATACATCTTTTTATTATACCCTTTGCAAACCTAAATCATCAAATCCAAGATCAACCACTCAAAGACAGTGTTTCAGTCAGCTATTTCACATCTGTGACTAGATGACATGACCAAAGCAATTTTAGAGGAGGAAAACTTGATTTGAGGGCTCATAGTTTCAGAGTTCTTAGTCCATAGAATTGTGATCCATTCCTCTGGGCTCCAGGTGAGGCAGGAAGCATGGTGGAAGAGTGTAGCAGAAGGAAGCAGCTCTCATCATGATCAGAGAGCAGAGAGAGACTCCACTTCCCAGATAGAAATGTATACTCCAAAGCCACGCTCCCAAAGTCCCACCTCCTTGAGCCACAACCCAACTGCCTTCAGTTACCACTCAGTTAATACTATCAAGGATTAATTCACTGATTACATAAAGGCTATAACCTTCTTGCATTGTCTCACACAGGAGCTTTTGGGAGATACCATATCTAAACAATAACAGAGGGTATCTTTAGAAAATATTGGAAGCAATACAGAAAGGAGACTACTGACATATAATTATTAACTGGTGACAAAGGAAATTATTCCCAGTTAACTCCACAGATAATATAATGACATTCCATCCAAGAAAGACCATGACTCTTGTTCTACTACCAAAACCTTCAGGATATTTGGCAATCCATAGTCAGTTCCAATTCGCACTTAGACGATATGAGTGATAATATGGGAGGGTTGGGTTAGAATATGTGCTGTCAGGACAGAGGAACCACCAGAATGAGTGGATTTCAAAACCTCCAATCAGATCAAAATGTACATAAAACATTGGTATAAGCATGTATCCTGCAAAGTTCTGATATTTTTACCATAAAACAAAGACTATATAAAATGACAATTGTATTACATTTTTTACTAAATATTATCAGAAGGCAATGTGGAAATCTTTTTTGCTAATTCCAAAACAGAATTGATTCAAAGATGAGTGCATATGCTCAGTATCGATCTGCTTTTAACATTTGCATTTATATCCCTTCTTCTTTATTAAAAAAGGAAATGAGATAGACTAAAAATATTAACATAATAAATGCTTATAATTTCATATGTATTTATCCACATATTTTTCCAAATTGAATGAGTTGCTGAGTGTGCAATTCCTTCTTTGCTTTAACTTCTTTTTAAAATGTGCTGAGTACTACTACTACTTTCTATCTTTCTCTACCATAGATATTTCTTATACTATTTCCATTTAAGGTATGTTTAGCAAATGGTTACATGAACTTGAATTGATAGGCAAACAAAGAATAAAAGAGTAATTCAAATAAGTGATGAAAAATAAATCACATTCTTTGGTTTAAATGAGGAATTGGAAATTAAGAACTAACATTTTTGTATTACACTTAAAACTACTTGATAGAATAAAATTGAGTAAGATTTAAATGATGTGTATTGGGAAAATAGTTAAAAAATAATTTGCTCCTAACATCAGATACAAGCAGTCAAATAGTATTTACAAAACTGAATCTGTAAATCTGAAATGGAGTAGAAATGCAAATGCAATGTGATCAAACTCTGGAGTAACAGATGAAAGTATTTAGATTTGGTACTAAATTTAGAAGTAGACTATCTCCAACAGATAAAGTTAACAAATTTAGTTGGCCCTCAAGTCCATTTGTTGGAAAAAAGTTCTATTTTTGTAACTATTGGTGCTGTTTTTTTTTTTTTTTTTTTTTTTTTAACTCTTTTAAATATACATAAGGGAGATCCAAGATGGTAGACTAGAGGGAGGCTGCGTTCCTTGTCACTCCGTAACTCCGGTTTCAAGCAGAGGATATCTGTTTCTTTGTGAGGCAGTTTTTGCTGTTTATTGATCCCCTGATATTTACCCCATTTGTCTGCTGTGATCACCTGCAGTCTGCCAGCATATCGATGCCTTTTTTGAGTGCCGATTGCTCATTGTCAGGTGCCTATCATCCGCCATTTGCCTACCTCTTGCCTGTCCATCGCTTACCTTACACCTATCCATCACCCAACACACGAGGTTCACCTCCTGATCATCCGACAGATGCCAGCAGACTGATTGCCAACCACCAGTGGAGCACCAGCTGCCTGCTGTTGCCTGGAAGTTCACTGTTACAGGTTTGATTACATGTGGCTGCCACCATTTTGAGACAACAGCCAGGCCCCGTAGGACCTCTGGCCGGACTGACTGAGCCCTGTCTCTGTAATGTATAAAGCTGCTCCCCCACCCATCAGGTGCACTCATTTTCCCCACCTCCCAACCACTTGTCAATCTGTGAACATCCTAGCTAGCTATTGATTCATCAGTCAGCTTGCAAGTATCCTACTCCCATATTGGTCCCCTATTAGCCTGGTGGAATTCAACTGTTTACTATAGCTTCCCCGCCATCTTTTCCCATTCTTCTGTCTGTCCTCCTCGCTTTTCTCTATCCTTCTGGCTTTCACACTCTCTCTAGTGCACGCGCTTTCTCTTTCCTTTCTCTTTTCCTCTCATTTTCTCTCTTATCCTGCAGGGAGACACTCTGTTTGCTTAATAAACTCCCTTATGTGATTTCCCGTGTCCAGCACAGTTCTGTGGGATTTCCTTACTGTCTCCAGGATCCCTCAGCCTGACGGATCACTCCCTGCCTCTGGGGCCCTCACATTGACTGACTGCTCCCTGCTGCCAGGACCCCCAGACCAACTGACTGTACCCTATCACCGGGACCCCAGACTGACTGATTGTACCCAGCCTCTAGGATCCTACAATCACACCAAACACACCCGACCTCCAGGACCCCTGCCTGACCATGGCCACACCCTGAGCTGCAGCTCCCCATTTGCCAACACATTTGGAAGCCAGAGCGGCCATCTTGGATAATCCTGGAAGCCATAGCTCCGATCTTTAGGTGGGAAAAATCCCATCCTGACACCTGCTGGAGGCTTGAAGCTCATTGTCAGGTACCTCTCATGCATCAGGCTACTGAAAACTGGGAGGTTTCATTACTATATGACTGTTATACTATAGATTTTCTTTTTTCTCCTTATTGAAAAAAATTTTTTAAGTTTTTATTCCTTTACATTTCTTGCTCTATTTTCCTTTTGTTTACCTGTTCCCTCAGAGTCTCTTTCTCCCTTTTTTGCATGCTAACATCTAATTTCTTTTGATTACACTCTCACCCTTTCTATTATCTGGAACTTCTGTATATTCTTTTCTTATGCCATTAACAGCCATATTCTACATCCCTCTGTATCCTCTTTGTCCTCCATTTGAAACTGCAGACCTTATTACAAATCTGTTTGTTTCACTGAAGATAATATTTGAACTCATTCTGCTTATTATGACAATATTTTTATTGTCCTCATAGGGGCTATTTGGTCTAGGATTGCATAGTGTCTGAATCGGGCACTGCTAATATTGATCTCCCCTTAAAGAAGGGGTTTCGGAAACCTACAGGACCACTATAAGCCTATAGGGGGAAATCTGCAATACCCCAGATCTGCACTGCTAGAGGGGAAGATACATGAGCAACATGAACAAACAAGGGAAGAAAATGATCCAAACAAATATAGATTCTATATTAATAGAATCCAATGACAGTATGTTAGAAGAAATGTCAGAAAAGGACTTCAGATTATATATGATTAAGATGATTCGCAAAGCAAAGGATGAGATAAGAGAACAAATGCAGGCAATGAATGCATATCAATAAGCTGAAAGAGCAAGTGGTGCAGGAAGCAAAATATCATTTCAACAAAGAGATAGAGATTCTCAAAAACAAACAAACAAATGGAAATCCTTGAAATGAAGGAAACAATAAACCAAATAAAAAACTCAATGGAAAGCATCACCAAAAGACTAGACCACTTGGAAGACAGAACCTCAGACAATGAAGACAAAATATTTAATCTTGAAAATAAAGTTGCCCAAACAGAGAAGATGGTAAGAAATCATGAACAGAATCTCCAAGAACTATGGGACAGCATGAAAAGACCAAATTTAAGAATTATTGGGATTGAGGAAGGCACAGAGATACAAACTAAAGGAATGAACAACCTATTCAATGAAATAATATCAGAAAATTTCCCAAACCTGAAGGATGAAATGGAAAATCAAATACAAGAGGCTTAAAGAACACCAAATGCACAGAATCACAACAGGTCCACACCAAGGCACATTATAATGAAAATGCCTAACATTCAAAATAAAGATAGGATTTTGAAGGCCGGGAGAGAAAAGCATCAGATTGCATATAGGGGGAGACCAATATGGATAGCAGCCGACTTCTCAACCCAGACTCTAAAAGCTAGAAGGACCTGGAACAACATATTTCAAGCTCTGAAAGAACATGGTTGCCAACCAAGAATCCTATACCCAGCAAAACTAACCTTCAGATTTGAAGATGAAATAAAATGCTTCCATGACAAATAAAAATTAAAAGAATTTATAAATAGAAAGCCTGTGCTACAGAATGTTCTCAACAAAATATTCCATGAGGAGGAAATGAAAAACAACAATGTAGGTCAGCAAAGGGAGGAACTACCTTAGAGAAAAACCACTCAAAGGAGAGACCAAGCCAACTTAAAAACCAAAAATAAGCCAAATGACGGGGACTACAAATCATATCTCAATAATAACCCTGAACATTAATGGCCTAAACTCATCAATCAAAAGACATAGACTGGCAAAATGGATTTAAAAGAAAGACCCAACAATATGCTGCCTGCAAGAGACTCATCTCATAGAAAAAGACATCGACAGACTAAAGGTGAAAGAATGGGAATAAACCTACCACGCACATGGACTCAGAAAAAAAGTGGGGGTTTCCATCCTTATATCAGATAAAGTGGACTTCAAGTCAAAGTTAATCAGAGGGATAAAGAAGGACATTTCATACTGCTTAAGGGAACCATAAATCAGGAAGACATAACAATAGTAAATATTTATGCCCCAAACAATGGTGCATCCCTGTACATCAAACAAATCCTTCTCAATTTCAAGAATCACATAGACCACAACACAATAATTCTGGGTGACTTTAATGCAGCGCTGTCACCACTAGATAGATCTTCCAAATAAAAACCAACCAAAGAAAACATAGAACTCAATAACACAATCAATAACCTAGACTTAATAGACATATATAGAATATTCCATCCATTAGCAAGCAGACTTACTTTCTTCTCAGTAGCACATGGAACCTTCTCAAAAATAGACCATATGTTATGCCACAAAGCAGCCCTTAGGAAATGCAAAAAAAATAGAGATACTGCCTTGTGTTCTATCAGATCATAATGGACTGAGAGTAGAAATCAATGACAAAATAAAAAACAGAAATTACTCCAACACCTGGAGACTAAGTAATATGCTATTGCTATTGAATGAAACATGGATAACAGAAAACATCAGGGAGGAGATAAAAGAAATTCTTAGAGGTCAATGAGAATGACAATACAACATATCAAAATCTCTGGGACACTATGAAAGCGGTACTAAGAGGAAAATTCATTGCATGGAGCCCATTCCAGAAAAGAATGAACAGTCAACAACTAAATGACCAAACATTACAGCTCAAAGCCCTAGAAAAAGAAGAACAGTAGAAGATAAAGAAAAAAGTAAAGTAGCAGAAGAAAAAGAAAGAAAGTAAAAGAAAGTAGTAGAAGACAGGAAATAATTAAAATCAGAGCTGAAATCAATGAAATTGAAACAAAAGAATTGTCAAAAAATTGACAAAACAAAAAGTTGGTTCTTTGAGAAAGTAAACAAAATAGACAAACTCTTAGCCACACTAACGAAGAGAAGGAGAGAGAAAACTAAAATTAAATATACATAATGTGTTGATTATCTCAAAATGTCCTTGGGGGCCAGTTGCAGTGGTGCATGCCGTCTTTCCAGTCACTCAGGCAGCTGAGATAGGAGGATCACAAGTCTGAGCCTAGCCTCAACAACTTAGCAAGGCCCCAAACAACTTGGATAGACCCCTGTCTTAAAAAGATCTGGGGATGTGGTTCAATGGTTAAGTGCCCCTGGGTTCAATTCCCAGTACCAAAAAAAAAAAAAAAAAAATGCCCTGATGAAAAGGCACACATTTCTTAGGCTTTAGTTGTAGAAATAGCAGTATTTGATCAAGATTACTATATCCTACAGAACAAAATCATTTTTGTTTTGAAAAAAGAGCAAAACCCTTGTAGTATGAAGTGTGAAACTAGAGGAGTCTCTCCACAGTAATAATTATACTCTCTGTATATTATTTTATGGGTTTTCCCAGTTCCTTACCAAATTTAGAAAATGATGCTCAGGTGACTTGCCTGAGGTGTCACAGCTAGACTGGCAAAATAGGGAAGAAAACTTGGCCTACGTGTATCGAGACTTGATTGTCATAACCCATTTTAAAGGAAAAAAGTAGGAATAGTAACATTCTTTGAGTATCTATCCTGTTTGAGCCACCATTGGAGCAGAGACATTTTTTCATAATCATTTCATTGAAGTTCAGCTTCATAGGTTTTAAACTTCCTACTAATGCAATTATTGTCTGCCATAAAATTACTAAACATTTTCAACTTTATCTCTAAATATTTTAACCTATGAAGAAGGAATCATAAAATATCCATGCACAGAGTTCTGAGAAATAAGTGAGACAGTATTTAAATATTGATAATTTAAAATATTTATAAAAGACTGGCATTATAAAGCATTACTAAATATTGCCTATAAAACTTATGTTTTTGTCATTATTTTTATTTAATTCTCACAATAAATAATATGGGTAGATATGATTCCTATTTTTATTAATAAGGACCTACAATTTGCATTTTAAGTATTATGTTTTTTCCTAAGATTCTAAAGCATAACACAAAAGCCAGGCTTCAGGCTAATAACCACTCAGTTCCTGTTCTGTGTCTTGTGCTTGCATAACAAATGTTTTAAAACTCCAAACTCTATACATTATGTTTCTTGATTTAGAATTTTCTCAGTATTTCTAAAAAGATTTTACATAAAGAGTAATGTTTGCCTTTTATTTCCTTTTTTCTTTTTTTCTTTTCTTTTTCTTTTTTTTTTTTTTTTGGTGTAGGTTGTTGTGTAATTGAACCCAGGATCTGGAGCATGCTGAGCTATACCCCCAATATTATCTTCCCTTTACTCCTTCTAAGAATTTACACAGGCATATGACAGGTTTATGCATCTGAAGAGAAAAACAAACTTGCTTTTGGAAAGCATCATGAGTATCATTTTAACCTCCCGTACATAGAGAAAGATGTGTTGATGTTTACAGGGATGATTCTAGTAAACTCACTGTGAACAAATCTCAAATTTTTAGGAATAAATACCATTGAAGTATTTGTTTTAACTTAGCAAATAAATTTTAAATGATGTGTATTCTACAGATTTATTTTTGAAAAGCCTTTATCATTTTTAAAGAGTAATTGTAGCCTCCTTGAAAAAAATAATTCCAGGAAGGACTGAAAATTACAAGATAAAATGTCTCATGAGTTTGATACTCATTTTTCATAACAAAGATACAAAGATTGATGAAAACGTTTTTTATTTGACTTACTCATCTTTGCTTTGACACTTTTATAGCTTATAGGTAGTACCAAATAAATATGTATATTACTAATAGCATAATTTAATTCTTTGCAATTTTGTCAGTGACTATTAAGACTAATAATACTTATATAGAAGTTGATATGTGATAAGATGAATATGTTCTAATTCTGTATTTTTAAATCACATTTATATGGTTGACCCTATTACCCAGAGTTTTGCAGATGTAAATCAAAGCAAAAGAAATTTTGCGAATCATTAAACTTTGCTTCCTTTTCTCTGTGACTACATGGCTAGTACATGCTGAAAATATGTTCAATCGTGGAGTATTCCATAGTAAATAAAGAGCTCTACATAGTGAGGCTAAATGTATGTTATATGATTTTCCCACACATTTTACCTTCTATGCTTAAATTTAGCTTTTTGAGGTTTTTGTTTTGTTTTGTTTGTTTTGTACTGTTTCATGGTTTATTTACCCTTGCTCAGTAAGAGAAACCTCTTATACTGAAATGAGGGAAGCTGGTCTGCAATGATTATTTGAACTATAATTATGATTGCTTCTAAATGCCAAAAGTAGAAACAATATTTATCCAGTGTTTCTCATTGTTCAGTATTCTCATGACATTTATCTCTACTTTCTTGTTCTACAGTTTCAGTTAACCCTCATCAACTATGGCAATTTGATGGAAAATTCCTGAAATAGAAAATGTATATCTTTTCAATTGCATGCTATTCTGAGTGTTGTGATGAAATCTCTCACCATCCGTCTCTGTCCTACATGGGATGTGAACCACACTAGTCCCTTTGGCTGTCTTGATGATCAAATCCACAACATCACAGCACTTGTGTTCATGTACCCCTACCCAACAGGCTAATGTGGTATCACAACATGTGTGTGACTTACCTCACTTCATCTCATCACACTTGCATCGTGCATTATTACAATGAGAAAGGTGAGTACGGTAAACATTTTGAGAGACCACACTTCCATAACTTTTATCATAATCTGTAAATAAAATCATTTTATGTTTTCATTATTTTGTTGTTGTTAATCTCTTACTATGCCTGATTTATGAGTTAAACTTTGTCATTGGTAGGTATGTATAGGAAAAATATATTCTGTGTAAGAGTTGGAACTATCTGTAGTTTCAGGCTTCTACTGAGGATCATGGAATGTTATCTCAGTTGCATAAGGCGGATCACCACATCTGATGAGTTATGATAAATACTAGAAATTTTATTAGGTCAGACTGCATTGACTCTGCTCCTGGCAACTGAGAACTTGCCACAGATGCAGTGGCAGTAGAAGCCAGCTTAGAGCACACTGTACTTTTCATATTGAAGATCTTTTCATGATAGAACCTGGAGAGTCTTGAACATAATAAATGTTTACTGAATTATCATTCTTTTATGATGGTCCTCCCCTTTAGCACCATCTATGGAAAATACTTCTTGGCTGGGTTATTTTATGAGGATATTAATGTTGGACCTCACAGTGTACTTAATCTTATCTATTTTTAGCATTCTCATTCTTCAGAGAGGGGTGAGACATGCTTATGGTTGAATCAGATCTGAATATTCAAAGGAAATGGCACTAGCCAACAACAAACAGGTAAGAGGAAAGACTAAAAATCTATGTATAGTCAGACAACAGAAGGGACAGCTGGAATGAGTGACTTCCACACCCACCACAACTAGAAATGGGGAATGGCTAATGGAAGAACCTACAATAATAATAGCAAAAGTCAAAACAACATTTTTTTAACATATTACCAATGATAAGTCAGGATATGCTGTAAGTCATTTACATTATTGTATCACTTGCTATTTTTAAAAACAATTTATTTTATGTGGAGGGGAAAGCTTTTCCAAAGTGGATTAAGGTAAAATAATTTGGAGACATGAAAATAGAGAACAAGTATCTGTAAAGTTGAACCAAGTTCATGCTTCCACTCATTCCACAAAGTGGAATTCACTTTAACCGACCAAGCCAACCACTTTGGCTTACCAAGACACCTGGGTAAACTGTTCAGAAAGATGTACGTAAAGCTGGTTGATATGTTTCAGGAATTCACCCTGAGTGAGGACAATCAAAACTCCTTCATTCCCTGCCGGGGTCCAGCCCTAGCAGGAGTCCATAGGTTCCACACTGGTAAACCGGACGCAGGGAGACAGCGTCGGCGATGGATGGAGAATGAAAGACACAGACTCTAGTTCTGGTGCAATCAATCCCACTTTATTCTGGGGAAGGTTGGGTTTATATACATTTTTCTTCAGGCTATGATGGTAGGCTTATGATTAATAAAATCAAAGAAGTTTCCAAAGCATAGGTAGAAATTGTTTTTACCGAAAGATTATGAGAAAACAGTAACCGTACAGATTATCCTTACTAAATCACAATTAAGAATATCTAGCTATGTCAATGAGCTAATACAATGTTTATTTCCTTAATATCTAAACTCTATATGACCTAAGACTATTTATATTATTTTTGCGGTAAAGCGATAGACAAATAATGTCATGTGACCATCTCTACTAGGTCCTTCTGGTTAATATCTAAATTGCTGAATTAAGGGTTACAGGAGGGCAGCAGTCCCAATGGTTATTATGTACCAACGTTTATTATAGGGGTGACATATTCTTTGTAGGAAGGAAGGAATGTTGTGAAACCTTATTTTTTTACTTTACCACCACACATTAACAAAACCATCATCTGGATTAAACCACCCTGTAGGAGACAGGGGGAGATCCATATCTACTTTCTCTAAGGGCTTGCCTTTAGGGGGGGGTACCAGGGCTTGCCATAGATAAAATAATCTAGTCCATATCTAGTAGCTACTGTGGGAGGTGCTTTGTGCTTAGAACTTGGGAAAACATTGTTATCTATAAGTTTCTGTGCCCCAACAGGTTCTGGCTGTGCCAGTAAATGCAGTGTTTGGTTTTTAACATAATAAAAACATTCTCCTGTAGTGAGGTTAACATCACAGGGTTTCAACATGTGTTTTGTCTCCGTGATGTTTTTCTGGAAACTTGTAGAATTATTCCCATCACCTCTAGCAAGATCCTCAGACTGAAGTGAGTAATATATTATTAGGAAAACTCCACCGAATAACATCCAAGCTAGGGAGGCATACATCTGGCTACAATCCTTTTAGGATGAGTCTCTGTAATCATCCTTGAGTGGAACTCTGTCAAGCACTGCAAGGAGAGCCAGGTGCCCCTGCAATTCCCCTTGGTTCTACCTATATCACTCATTCTGGATGTTTCACACTTCTCTCTTGTCTTGAATGTTGCTATCTTAGGCAGTGAAAGTAAATTAGTTAGCTATTTATTGCTATGACCATAATACCTAAAATAAATAAGTTCAAGGAGGAATCCTTTAGTTGGGCTCATGGTTTCAGTCTGTCTGAGGTCATCTGGCTCCAGGACAGAACATCATGGCTGAAGGCCCTGCCGAGAAGCAGAGAGAAGAGGAAGGGGCCAGTAACAAGATACACTCCCCAAAGACACACCCACAAAGGCCCACTCCTTGGACTAGGTCCCACCTCCCACAGTCCCCACCTCCTCCCAACAGAACATTCAGGTATCTATGGATTAACACACTGATTAAGTCATAGCCCTCATGATCCAATCTCTTTCAACCCCCAAACACCCACCACCCCCAAACACCACTGCACTGGGGAACAAGCCTTGAACACAGGGACTCTGGAGGGACTTCATATGCAAACCACAGATGGCCAAATTGGATAGTTTATTGTGAGTCTAAATATTGTCTTCAGGTATAAGCACTAGTTATTGTATACTAAAGCACTAACTCAAAACTACCAGAATTTGTTTCAACTAATTTCAAAAAATATTCATACAGAAATCTGGCCTTCTCAGAAACGAGCAGGTAAACTAAAACTCTTGGTTCCAGAATCCTAACAAACCCTTAGCTACAGTCTTCAACTAGGTCAAATTAGCACATCACAAATGCAAAACTTTGTATGATAACATAAAGTGAAGTTTAATGTCAGTTCTTTGCTTGGTTTAGTCGATTTTTTAAATAAGGAAAAATGCTGTTCTTTTAAAAGTTTGAACTGTTACAAAAAGAAAATTTGGAAGAGACTTGAATTCTTGGAAAACTAGCAGTGTTTGTGTCTGTTATTGAGTGTTAATGAGTGAGTTTCACTCATTAAAATTAGGAAATTGACCCCATGAATGTAATGGATTTTGAAATCTGGTGAATGATAGTGAGAAAATGTTGCTTAGTTGGGTGTCTGAACAATCACTCTTAGCTATGATTTTGTATTATAAAAGAGTCATATAAACACCAGAAAGGAAATAATTGTGATTTCCACTGGAAATATAAAACTTAATTTCTCAAGACTGTTTATAATTTATTTCTTAGACATTCGAAATAGATATCAAATGACAGATGTTTATAAGACAAAAGCCCTGGCTTCAAGAAAATTAAATCCTTAACATTTTATTTCCCTTATTGGCAAAATATAAGGTTTTGAGATAAGGCATAATGTTGCTTCTTTCGATTTGATAGCATTTCCCAGTTTGGTTGCCCATACATACTCAATGTTCCAAGAACATCTACTTTGGATACATAGGAATCCATTGCCAGCAGTGGCAGTGAGTATAACCACACCAGGCAAAATGAAAATTGGTTTCAAGGCAAGAAAATTAAACCTGATCACAATGGTGATTATTCTTTAAGCCCTTCTTAGATCCAGAATTCAATCATTTTCCAATGAATCTATAATGTCATTACAAAGTGAGAAGTTTTTTTTTTTTTTTTTTTAGAGGAAACTAGCACTTAGTGTTTTCCTAGAAATTGTTTTGGTCACCCGCTGAGGATATTTAGAGTTTCTTAAAAATGTTTGCCTTTAGCAAGTCTCCATATAAAGGGACCCCCAAATCCAAGTGACATATTTTCATAAACTTTTTAATAATCTTGTGCAAACATTTAATTCTTCAAATTATTTTGCCTGAATGAAAAAAAAGTAAGTAGAGTAGTATGTATACATTTATACTTTTAAACAGTCTTTCTCTCCCCACATAGACTCATGCATACACTCACAGGTGCACATGTACACTATCAAAATTATGATTGGTACTTTATTAGCTAAAGGAAACATAAAGATATATGCAACATATGAATCTGCCTTGTTTTGTCATAGAACTCAGTTTTCAGAAAACATTGTTAAAATTCATGACAAAAATCTTTGGATCTGACCGTGAAAGAGAAACGGATACAGGTTTTACTAGCCCACTGTGAGAAACTATTAAGTTGAATCAAATGTAAACAATGTTAATAGTTTGGGGGTAGCAAAACACATGGGCCTATCATATCTGAGAGAAAGAGAATATATCCATGGGGATCTCCTCCCTGATAGCATTTTCCAAATTGTAACTGAAGGAATGAGGTCAAGAATCTCAGTGGGTAGAAGAGTCATCCAGAATGCAAGAGTTCCAAGGCAACTGGGATCTGGGGGCATGATGCCAGTGAGAAAGGAAATATAGAGCTGCCCCAAAAATCCACTAAAAAGAAAAAATTTTAAAAAAAGAAATAAATAAAATAAATTGAGAAGATGTCTCAAAAATCCATGCAAAAATTCTCCTTACATATTTAGCTAACTTCTTTTCATGCCCACACAGAAAGATTCTAAGAGGTCAGGTTGGAAAAGACACACACACACACACTCACACACACACACACACACACCAAAAACAAAACAAAACAAAAAAAAAATGTTGAATTTCATGATAGGCAAAGTACATCTTTCAGGTGAAACTACTTAAAGTCTACTTTCTAGAAATTATAGCCCTCATCTAAAAGACTTAGAAATAAAGGGAAAGATAAAAGAGGCCTGGTTTAATGGGGCCTGAAACAAAGACTCAACAGGATCCACACAATTTAACCAGTAGTCTTCTCCAGATAACATTTTAACACAGTCTCTCTACAGCATTTCATCTGCAAGGTAGGCATAAAAGAAAAAGATTTACCAGACACACAAAGAAGTGAAAAAAGTGACTGATAATAAAAAGGTAAGTTAATCAGCAGAGGATGATGCAAGGAAAACCAGATATGAGAATTAGCAACCGAGGACTCTAAAATGACTAAAGAAAGAGTTAAGAACGAATTAAAACATAACACTTTTCAAACGAGAAGTAAATTCTATAAATCAACATTTTAAAACTGCATAAAATAACATCTAAAAATCAGAACTAATTGAATGTATTTCATACAACACTAGACACAGGAAAAAAAGTTAAAGATGTAAAAGAAATGCTAATGGGAAAATGTCCAAACTAATACAGAGAGAGAAAAAATGTATGTGTACACACACACACACACACTCACACACATATATATGTATTCATACACACAGAATTTATACATTATATTATATTTGTGACATGCTTAAAAATGGCATAGGACATTAGCAAGAATCTGTCTCTATATAAAATATAAAACAAAGGGCTGGGGATGTGGCTAAGTGGTTAAGCACCCCTAGGTTCAATTCCTGTTGCTCCCCCACAAAAAATAGTATAGGACATGTGTAGTTGCAATATGAGCAGAGGGAAAAAAAAAGGAAATGAGAAAGCAAGCATACATTTAAAGAGATGTCATCCAGGATTATTCAAAATTGGAGAAAGACAACAAATTATACATTGAAGCATCTCAATGAAACCCGGAATAATTATTAATACTATGTTATCTCTCCATATGAAAATAGTATAGTTTGGAATTATTGAAGTTCTATTATAAAGTACATGATGAGTCCTGTTCTTGGTATGATCATTAAAAATAAAATAGAACAATAATCATTCAAAAGATCATAGAAACCACAGTGTTTATATACACTGCTAGCTATCCAGCTAACCCAGCTCTCAGAGATGTCAAATAACAGACCTGTAGTGAATTTTCCTTTGGCAAAGATATGATGACACTCTTACCAAAAAACTCTGATCAATGTTACTACTTTTTGCTGGTTTCCAAACATTTAAGATGAATGTTTTATTAAATAGTATATAAAAGTATAGTAATTCTTAGCTATTCAAAATTCTTTATTAAATACAAAAATAATGTATCTGGGGCAGATGTAATATGGAATCATACTTGAAAGTAGTACACCAACTATAATTACCATCCTTACCTCCTTTAGATAACAGAATATATATAGTCTAATATTCTTCCAAAGTTATAATAAAGAAGTTAAGATAAATACATAACACTAAAAATATGTATATGCATGTGTGCATGCATATATATGTATGTGTATATACTGAGAGCCATTAGTGAATTGCATAGAGCCCCAATGTTAGTAAAATAGACATTAAAATTAGCCATGAGTTACCTGTGGTTGTTGAGTCCTGGAAGTAAATATCATTAATATTTTCTAACTCCTAGAGAAAACCATGCATTATCCATACTATTTTCTTAATGGTCAAAAGATAATCATTTTGTCCATATTGTTCTTATTTATCATATTGTTAATGGATTTTGATCTGTTTTTCCCCATAAAACAATATAGTTTTTTTCCTTGTAATTTAGGCAATTTTTGCATTAAATATATTGACACTTCCATACTAAACATACAGATTTATAAATCCTATGGTTTCCCACTAAATAAAAGCTTTTTTATAGATATTACATAACTCTATTATAACACTAATACATGATTTTTGCACAGAAGTCTATTTTGTCTGATAAAAAATACCACCCCCTTCTTTTTGGTTATTTTTAAATGGTATATTTTTAACTATCCTTTTACTCATAACTTTGGGAAATTCATGTTTTTGATGTGTCCCTTATAAACAGTCAAAACTCATTTTTATGCATCCTTACAACCTTTGTCTTTAGCTATATAATTCAGTTCATGAATATTTAGTAAAAGCGCTAAATTTATTTGAGATTCACATCTGCTATTTCACCATGTGCTTTCTTTTTGTCTACATATTCTCTGTGGTATTCTATTTTTATTTGACCTTTCATTGATTTCTTTTTAAATAACATTTCATCTGTGCCATTTATCTTTACTGTTATTTTTATTTTTGCTATTGTTTCCTAATTCATTAGTGGGCATTCTAAAAATTACATGTCTCCATGACTAATCAAAATGTAATGTTAATTGATGCTTTTACTTATGCAAGGGGTTTGAAATACTCAAACTCCATTAAGTCTTCTTTTTTAGTGGTATTTTTGTTAGATATTTTTATTCTGAAATCTCACAATATATTTTGTAAGTCAATATTTAATTAATTCTACCCACATATTTTCCTCTTTTGATTTTTCTCCTTTCCTTTATTTCTCCACTTGTTATTGATTTTGAATTTTGAATAATTTTTCTTTTGCCTGATAAAACATCTTGCAGTATTTCCCTTAGAGTGAATCTCCTTGTTTTGAATCTTCTCTCTTTTTGCTTGTCTGAAAATATATTTAATTTGTCTAAGCCTAGAAAAATACTTCATAGTGAACAGAAGTCCAAGAAATACTCACTTTGTTTTAGACCATTAAAAATATGAAATCATATCATATCATATCACTTTAAAATAGTTGTGTTTTCCAGAAATTAGTGTCTAGATTTCCCTGGTTAAATTTAGATTTGTCTCTTCTCTGTCTCCTTCAGAGTTCACATATTGTAATGATTAATTTGAATTGTCAACTTGATTGGATTAAGAGATGCCAATGATTAAGAGGCTTCTCGGTGTGTCATTGAGGGTGTGTCTAGGAATGATTGGCATGGGGGATAGTGAACTGAAGTGGAGACCCTCCCTAAGTGTGAGCAGCACAGTCCAATAGGATTGTAACTTGAATAGAAAAAAGTTGGAAGAACAAGGAAGCAACAGCAGATGTAAGCTTGATTCTTCTTGAATGGGTTCTTGGTTGCTACTGCAATCACCTGAGGATATCAGACTCTCTCACTCCTTCTCTCTTCCAAAGCATATTCTGTCAGTGATTGTCCAGGGAGTATCCAGAAGTTTTTGGTCCCAGACTAGAGTAGCACAATTGGTCCCTCTTTTATGAGGTTTCAGTCTCTTGGACTGCACAGCTACTGGTTCCTCTAGCTCTCCAGCTTGCAGAGAGCCATTGTGGACTATCCAGCTACTGGTCATGTAAGCCAATCTAATAAATTTCCTTTTTATAATCATACTTCCTATTGATTCTGCTCCTCTAGAGAACTCTGACTAATCCACATGTCCACTATAAGTTTCCTTTTCTTTTTTCTTTCAAGATTTGGTAGCTTCATAATTCCACAGTTTGTTGTATTTTATTAGCATTATATAAATTTCTGATTATGGCTTCACATTTCCTGCCACTATCTCTCTTCTTCCATATACCATTGTATTCAGTAGATGTTCTCAGTGTGTTCTCCATGAATCTTTCTTGACCTCCATGTTTTTATTCATTGAGCCTCCCTCTATGACTGGACAGTTTCTTCTGATCCATACTCCTGTTCATTCTTTGTCCCTACTATATTCTTAAACTATCAAAATTATATGTAATTGGTGTGTTACATATAAGTTAGTTCTGTTATTTCTATTCAGAACTTCTTCAACTACAAAAATACTTTATACTTTCTATTTCTTTTTTTGCTTTATTTTTATTTATTCTTTTCAGTTATACATGGCAGCAGAATCTATTTTGACATATTTTTACAAATATGGAGTATATCTTATTCTAACTAGGATCTTATTCTTGTGGAGATACATGATGTACTTCATATTTCTTTAATGAAAGTTTTAAATTATTATATCCATGAGATTTTAGTCATATATGGTGATTCTATTATATGAAGAGATTACAGTGTGTGCTATCATTTACTCCAGTTCTCCTTCATGTTACTAATTATGATCATATGCACAGAATATTGCTGATTTTATTCTATAATCTGAACTAATTTTTTTTTAAATTGAGGCCTAGAATGAGGATATGTTCTTCCTCAGAGGATTTATATATGTTTCTGCCAGATGTCTGAGGATTGTATAAAACTGGTATTAACTTTGTCCTACTAGCTTTCCGTTAGTAGGTCACTCAGATGATTCAAATCTGGATTGCTCTCTGAAAATGGAGATTTTAAGGAGTTTATCTTGTCTCCTAGCACTCAACTGCACAAGTTTCCCATCAACAATCTAGGGATTTTACCAGGACTACCCCCTGGGTAGAATCTGGACCTCAACATGTGTCTTCTTCATACGTCACATGCTGAAAATGGCAGACGGAATGCCTCCTGGGCAGGGAATTTAGTGAGAATTTAGTATTATAATGAGCAAAGTTTACTCTAGGTCACCTAAGATGAGTGAATCAGAGTGACTCTGTGATTTTGGCTGGCTCTGTGTGGGTTTTTCTGGAAGGTTTTACCTGAAACAAACAAGTAAAGAAACTCCTTTGAAAGTGCATTAACAGTCATTTAAAGGGGCAGTGGCTGTAACCATTGTGAGTATAGGTTGAGTACCTGTCTAGTGACTGACTGGCACATTTAAAATTCACTTTCTGAGCTGTTTTGAAATATATATCATTATTAATTATATTCTCTGCACTAAGCAATAGATCTCAAAATTTATTGCTCCAGTCTAACTGAAACTTTGTGTGCTTTGACAAACATCTTTCCATTCCCTGCCTCCCTTGCCTGACCCTTGCCTTCTGCCTTGGATATCCACCTTTCTACTCTACACCTTTGTGAGTTTGACTTTTTCAAATTCCATGTGTAACTCAAGTCATGCAGCATGTCTTTCTGTGCTGGCTTATATCACCTAGTTTGCTTGCTTAATGGTGCCAGTCAAATACACATGACCTTCACATTTTAAATGCTCAGTTCTTCTTAGGAAAAATTCCATTTTTTTTCCCAATGAAACAATCACTCTTGATGGAAAGATCCAAATGCAACTGATTACTAAGTACCAGCTAAAAATTAATCAATATTTGAATGGTGACATTTTGTATTATTTTATTCTTGCATTTCTTTCTCTGTTTTTCTAATCATTAAAAGTTCTTTAGTATATGTAGAGTTAAGTTAGCTAAAAAGTAAATATGAGCCCAATCATTATTTCAGATAACTAGTTATAAATTAGAGCCTTATTAATGAAGTGTCGCATTCAAATAAAGAATAGTGCTGAAGAAAAATCATCATGATTAAGGGTGATTTGGGTGAAATGCTAAGTGATTAGAGTTAGATCCTGCTATATCCTGGTATAAAGTATGGTATGGTTTTCCATACTGAGATGTTTGCTTCTTTATAAGTATTATCCACTGAATGTTTTGATTCTACTCCACATGCAATATTACCCACACAATAAATATTCTGATTGTCTCTATGCAGATGCCTCTTCAATATCTGTGGTGAGGAAATCAGCATTCTTTGTTAGCAGAGCTCCAAGTATCCACTTCAACTTTACAGTTAAATGAATGAACATGAGTGTTAATATCACCTGTATGATAATTATGAGAAATTTATTCATGCATTCTCTTATAATGGAACATTTATAGGAGTTTCCGAAATTGTTTGTGATTTTAGAGTAGTTAATTTGTAAGATTGAGGACACTCAAGGTCTTCTACAATTCAGTCCCTCTTACCTTAGAAACTGAGTGCATCAGTTCCTCTTCTGTCTTCATAGCTGTATTTCTGGTATACAAGACTCAAGTGTTTAATCATTCTCCATGAACATGTCAATGGTCATGGGAGCTGGTCTACCCAGATTGTGAGCAATAAGGAGGGAAATTCTCTAAACAGAATTGAAAAAAAAAAAAAAAAAAAAAAAACACAATAAAACAACTCAAGATCAATCCAATTGCATTGAGAATTCTAAATAATAGTATTATAACAATAGGTCAATAATAGTATTCTTTATTTTCAGTGTTGTGGCACATGCCTGTAATCCCAACAACGTGGGAGGCTGAGAAAGGAGGATGGCAAATGTAAGGCTAGCCTCAGCAACTTAGGAAGATGCCATCTTAAAATTAGAAAATAAATCATCATGGGTAAGAGAAGAATGGAAGAACTTTAGATTATTTAGAGGGAATTGAGAGGGAAGGGGTTTATGAAAAACGGTGGACTGAGACAGACATCATTACCGCATGTACATGTATGATTACACAAATGGTATGAATCTACATCGTGCACAACCATAGAAATGAAACGAGATGATGTACCCCATTTGTGTGAAATGAATCAAAATGCAATCTTTAAAAAACAACAATGAAGGTAAAAATAAAGAATTCACAAAAAAAATTAAAAATAAACAGATACAAAGGACTTGGTATATAGCTCAGTTGTAGAGCACCCCTAGATTTGATCCCTAGTACCCCCCCCAAACACACACATAATAAATACTATTCTCCAATTGTTTTTATTAGGATAAGTTTTAAACCATTGTTGCAATTATGCTGTGATTTAATAATATATGAAAGCTCTATAGCTGCTTGTTTTTATTTTTAACTTCTTAATAAAAATTAAATATATATGCATGCTAATTTAGATGACTCTAAATAAAAAACAAAATAGGGCTGGGTGGGGATGAGGTTCAGTGGTCAAATGCCCTTGAGTTCAATCCCTAATACCCAGCACCAAAAAAAAAAAAAAAAAAAAAAAAAAAAAAAAAAAAAATATATATATATATATATATATATATGAAAGCTTTACAGCTGCTTGTTTTTATTTTTTACTCTTTAATAAAAATTACACATATATGAATGCTAATTTAGATGGCTCTCCCTGATGAATAAGGACACTACTGCATGTGATGGTTTGGAGCACAATTGGTTTTGAACCTTTTCTTATCTAAATGGTTTTGAGTTCATAAAGGTTTCGAATTGTTCAAGATGGTTCTCATTTACTTCATATGTTATGGGGAGACCACAATAAATTAACCAAGTCTATCATTTTTTTTTATTGTAAACAAATGGGGTGCAACTTGTTTCTCTGTACATGAAGAAGAGGCATACCATTTGTGTAATCATACATTTACATAGGGTAATGGTGTTTGATTCATTCTGCTATTTTTTTCTTCCCCTCCCACCCCTCCCACTCCTCTTTTCCCTCTCTACAGTCCCTCCTTCCTCCCTTTTTGCCTCCCTCCCACCCCCCATTATGTATCATCATCTGCTTATCAGAGAGATCATTCGTCCTGTGGCTTTTTGAGATTGGCTTATCTCACTTTGCATGATATTCTCCAATTTCATCCATTTGCCTGCAAATGCCATAATTTTATTATTCTTTAGGGTTGAGTAATATTCCATTGTGTATATATACCACAGTTTCTTTATCTATTCATCAATTGAGGGGCATCTAGTTTGGTTCCACAATCTGGTTATTGTGAATTGAGCAGCTATGAACATTGATGTGGCTGCATCACTGTAGTATGCTGATTTTAAGTCCTTTGGGTATAGGCCAAGAAGTGGGATAGCTGGATCAAATGGTGTTTCCATTCCAAGTTTTCCAAGGAATCTCCATACTGCTTTCCAGAGTGGCTGCACTAATTTGCAGCCCCACCAGCAATGTATGAGTGTACCACATCCTTGCCAACACCTATTGTTGCTTTTATTGTGGATGATCACCATTCTAATTGGGGTGAGATGGATAGCTAAAGCAATCCTTAGCAGGAAGAGTGAAGCAGGGGGTATCGCAATACCATAACTTCAACTCCATTACAAAGCAATAGTAACAAAAACGGCATGATATTGGCACCAAAATAGACAGGCAGATCAATGGTACAGAATAGAGGACATGGACACAAACCCAAATAAATACAATTTTCTCATACTAGACAAAGGTGCCAAAAACATGCAATGGAGAAAATATAGTCTCTTCAACAAATGGTGCTGGGAAAACTGGAAATCCATATGCAGCAGAGTGAATCTAAACCCCTATCTCTGCACAAAACTCAACTCAAAATGGATCAAGGACCTTAGAATCAGACCAGAGACCCTGCAGATTATAGAAGAAAAAGTAGGTGCAAATCTTCAACATGTCAGCTTAGGATCAGACTTCCTTAACAGGACTCCCAAAGCACAAGAAATAAAAGCAAGATTCAACAACTGGGATAGATTCAAACTAAAAAGCTTTCTCTCAGCAAAGGAAACTATCAGCAATGTGAAGAGAGAGCCTACAGAGTGGGAGAAAATCTTTGCCACTCATACTTCAGATAGAGCACTAATCTCCAGAATATATAAAGAACTCAAAAAACTCTACACCAAAAATACAAATAACCCAAGCAACAAATGGGCTAAGGAAATGAACAGACACTTCACAGAAGATCTACAAGCAATCAACAGATATATGGAAAAATGTTCAACATCTCTAGTAGTAAGAGAAATGCAAATCAAAACTACCCTAAGATTCCATCTCAACCGAGTCTATTTTAAAGCAAGAGACATAACCATCTTTATTCACCTGCTGGTGGTCCAGATTCACCAGCTGGTGGGACAGAGGGGCAGGCTACAAGTCTGTACCTTTTGATTCCCTCCAGGTGTTAGAGTACACCTTTTATACCATAAATAAAGTATGTCAGTACATTAATCATAAGCGACTCTGTTGCTATGACAATCAGAGAATAGTTACTAACATTAAAACAAATGTTAACATTTTATGTGGTTAGGGTACACTGCCCAAGAAAATGGAACCCAGAGGGAGAACAATCTTATATTGTATAAGAATTGCCATTTTGTGTTGGCAAACATGTTATACTAAGCAACTGTTGATGGGTACAGAGGTGGGTATTCCCATGGGAGAAACATTTCCTACTGACACAGAGTCACAGGGTAAAAAGGAGTCTGTTTGGTCACTGCCCATATAGTCTGGCCCATAACACATATACTTGTATCATTCCTTTGGCCCTTCACTTATTACCCCCATTGAAATTCTGATTTTATTGTGCTTCAAATCACATCATTAAGTGGTTTGATTTCTCATATTCCTTCTGGTGGATGACAAATACTTTGTATACTTCCCCCAAAACCTGATAGTATTAATTGCAAGCCATTTGTAACTATTACATATTTATTAAATATTTGTAAACAGTTCAAGTGATTGAAATAATATCCTCCTTGTTTCTTTATTTTTGCAAACACACAAGATAAAGCTAATTCTACCAAAAGGAGAAATAGATTCTAGAAGCAAGAAATATCATGGGAGATAATTCAAATCACTGTTTTAAAAACTTTACTCTGAAAGATCTTTTCTTTGGTATTTTGTTTTGCTTTTGTTTCTGCTTTGTCCATACTTTTCTAGAAAAATACAATAAAAAATTTTAAAATATACTAGAAAAAATAACCAAAATCTAAAAATCTTTATTAATTTTAAGATCTAGACTTATAAAAATACTAAATTATTTTTAGATTATGGCAAGCTATTTTTCTAGATGAACTCAATAATTGAGCAACTTACCCAGGGAGTAAACATAAATATTAATTTGGCAAATTTGGAAATTAATTTCTGGGATATTAATTCAAAGGAAAGTAAGATTAAGTTCTAAGGTCACCAGAAATAAGATAGTTTAAGCACCAGCTTTAATTTATAAATTTTAATTTTCAAATATTGGATAGCTGTGAAATGAGAAAAAAGAATTTAAAACTGAAAGTATGTTAATATATTTATAGTGCAATAACTTCACATAAAGTTTTGTCAGATGATGTAAAGGGAATTAATATGAAAAAGATAATAGATAAAATGTATTTTAAGGATGTTTATTGTATTTGGGGGGAGAGAGTCAACTAATTAACCAATGAAAATATAGATTATTTCTAATTGCCTAGTTATTTTAGGTTATTATTGAAAAAACATTTGTATAAGATTTTAATATATCTACACACAGTCCTTTTGCTTTGTGAAGGACAAAAACTTTACTTCTCACCAAAATAGCATTTCATATAGCTTTTGTTTCATTTTGTTTTTTTTAATTTATGGGGAAAGAATGGGTAATTTAGGAACATGATAAAGAAAAAGTTGTTTTAATTACTCACTGCCTATAAAAGAAACACCATAAATATGGGAAGGAAGTTTTCTTTGGGGCAGCTGTATCCCATGAATCTTTCTTTAAGCAATCATGTGAATTTAAGAAAACTACACAGTTCAGAAAACAAACAAATTGAATTCCCCAGTTTCAGTAGCAAAAATGCCTAAAATTTATATTTTTAAGAGTGTTAATAAAGGGTTATCTCTGGCTGACAAATCATGGCATGCCAGCTGTAAGCAGTTAATTATGCTTGAAAACAACAATCTTCCTCTAACTTATACTGACAACCCACCTGCAGGTACTTGAGTTTAGTTTCTGTTGTATCTTATAAAATTTAAAGGATTTTTAAACTGTACATTATGGTGTGATATTAAAATTGATGCAATGCAATTCCATACACATAAAATTCAGTCAGAAGATTTAAAAGTAAATCACTTTTGATAAAATGAAGATGATTTTTAAACAAAACTTTTTATTGACGTTTTAAGAACAAGGAACTTACAGTAAAATCTAAGAAGTACAAGTCAAACTATGAGCATATAAAGTTTGTTTATAAGGTCAAGCTTTGAAAATTGACAGGATATAAATCAATATTTATTGCAGAATCAGGAGATATCCTGTATCTGTAATCCTTCTGCATAAAAAGCACACGATGACAGTCCATAATGTATGAAACACACCAACAGTGCTAAAAACATGAAACAGAACACTATGTACCTGCATATTTTAAAAGACAACAGCAAATTCATTATCATCTCCACATAACCATCTTCAACTCTGAGATTGAAATATCACCTGTCAAGAGCACAGCACAGCACAGCACATTTCAACTTGAACATGGAGATAATCACATTTTTCGTAGTAAACATTAGAATATTTCAACGCAACACTTCGGGAAAATTATCATTTTAATCAAATACCTATTAGAAAAATTGAAATAATCTTATGCCAATTATACCATGAAAGCATTGACCAGGTTATATTCTAGGTGTTTTAGAAGATGGGATTATAGAGATATGTATATTTAAAAATTCTACCAGAGGATAAGTTGTTTTTTTTAATATATGAAGTAAGAAAACAATAATATTTAGAAGCATATAATACTGGAAAAGAGGAGCTTTTAAATGGATCATTTTATTATTGAACTCAGGGACGCTTAACCAGTGAGTCACAGTCCTAGCTCTATTTTGTATTTTATTTAGAGACAGGGTCTCACTGAGTTGTTTATTTCCTCTCTGATGCTGTTAAGGGGCTATTGCAATATTCCAAATAAAAACTCTGGGTCCTTTTGAAGCAGACAAAGGATTTATACTGGCCAGGGCCAAGTGGAAAGCAGATAGTTCTGCAGCTCTTGACAATGATTGGGGGAGGAAAGCAGCTTAGGAACTAAAACACACACACACACACTCACACACACACAAAGACACAAAGAAAGGGGGTGGGAAAGCATTTATAATCACAAGATACATTTCATAAAGTGGAAGGAACATTCTCATAAATTGCATCTTTTGTACAAACTCAGGAAGGCAAGTTTGCTTTAGCTCCATAGTTCCAAGACATTGTGGTCAGGGTGAAAGTGGGTGAGGGTGGAGGTGTGAGACTCTACGCAAGTGGGCTCAGTTGGAAAGGGGGTGCAATTTTACACAGGGTGAGATGTCTGAATAAAATGGGGTCAACTTTGCTTAACTTCAAATCAGTCAATAACATTGCTGAAACTGGCTTTGAACTCTTGATCTCCTGCCTTAGCCTCCTGAGATGCTGGGATTAGGCCTGTGCCACCAAGTCAGCTAAATTAATTTTTTACATGATAAAACTGAAATAAATTGCCCAGAGTTCTACAGCATGGGGTCATTCTTGGTAGAGCAAATGTGTCTCCAGGGTTTGATTTTTGTGCCAGCATAATCATTGAAATGCCCCCTTTGATTCACAAATATCCGCGTTTAGATAATAAATTAGTGATATGAGCTCCATACTAAAATTCACATGATGGGACATACAATGACTCATCAGAGTTGAAGAATTAACAACTAGTTGACATGCAGCTTTGTTACCTTTCTCACCTTTATGTTTAAGGCAAATGCCGCATATTTTCTCTCATGTCACTTATAGAAAAGAAGTCCATTTATTGGTGAAATAAGCAAAAATAATAACTTGACTCCTTTGAGAAGTTTGTCACTTACACTGTGGTCAATTAGGTGGTATTGGAAGTATGTTAGAAACAGAACTGTCCATCCTACGCTTGCTGATTAACAATGACAACACCAAGTTAATGCTTGGCTGGAGCGTGGGCAGCTGAGTAGCTGCCATTTCCAACCCAAAGGTGGAGAAGCAGTCATTTTCTAGTTGAATTCTAATGAGCTCAACATAGAACATATTATTGACTGCAGTAGTCACAGTGCCTTTGCTAGCTCCTGCCATCAGCATGGCCATTGTCCTCAAAATAATGATAAAAGAAGGCCAGGTGGGAATGAAGACTTCAGTGTGACTCCTTGGCTCTTCCTCTGAAGTTCCACCTGACAGTGGGAGGGTTCTCACTTATACTGAATCAGAGGCTTGCTTCTGTAGGAAAACATGCCTTATGAACCTGATTATCCTTTTGAATGGATAGACTTAACAAAATATATCTCATTTTTGTACATGATGTATTTTGAGATAAAGTCATTATTTCAATGTGCAAGTGGAATCTCCCCCAGGATGGATCAGGGATGGGTCAGGGTGTTAAATCCAGTAGATGGGGGTGAAAATTATTTTCAAAGGAAGGTTTGCACATAAAGCCTTAAAATGAATTTATGTTTCCCTCTCCAATTCTCTAAAATAATCAGAAGAAAAGCTTTAAGAAATAAGCTTAATAACAGTAATTTTGCAAACTGCTGAAGTTTGCAAGCTACTTTTCATGTTCTTTTGTTTGTTCAGGCTTAAAATTGGAGAAGTTACTCACCCAAGGCTTTGCAATGACTTTCATAATCATAGTATACAGGGAAATTATTTTTTAAAAAAAGGTGACAATTAGGCAATTAATAGCTAGTCAGGAAAAATAAAATTCCTCTGGTCAAATGATCATGGAAAACCAGGTAATAGAGAACATAAAGCTAGCAATTGCAGTGATAATAGATAAAAGTTTGGGATTGGGGATGTGGCTCAGTGGTAGATCATTTGGCTAGCATGCTCAAGGTCCTGGGTTTGATCCCCAACACTACCAAAAAGAGCAGAAGGTGGAAGAAGGGGGAGAAGTAGGCTGAGGAGGAGGAAGGCGAGGGAAAGGAAAGGGGAGAGAGGGGGAGAAGGAGAGAGGGATAGGGAAGGACGGGGAAGAAGAAAGAAGCAATAGTTTTTCTTTTTACTTTTTTTTCCCTTTTTCTTCATTATTTTCTAAAAACTTATAATACCTTAAGAGCAGTTACATACAAAGAGTTAATATAAGGTTAAATTCCCTGCAAGCATGACCTCCTTTATTAAGTGGGTAAGTTATTCTTAGTTCCTTAATAAAGATGACCTGCATAGTGTTTGGGCTCAGAAGATGACACCCCAAAATGTAGTACTTTGACATGCTGAGTGGAGACACGGTCCCAGAACCAAGTTCTCTCTGACCTTCCTCCACCCCCCTCACCTTTGATCCACTTTCTCTTCTGAAGTTCAGGGAAAGACTTTTTTTACGAAGTGCCATTATTACCTATAGGCTGGGTTCACAAAGAGGAACACAATTACCTTCAAATCTTCTTACTGACTTTTCATTAACCAGTTTCACTTTAAATTTCATATTACAGAGAAAAAGACTGAAAGATCAAACCTCATACCTGAAACCTAGAGGAGTTACATTCCAGGCAGTTGTCTGTTTTCCTGGATCATGCTCCTCCACCAAAATCACTTACCCACCATCTAAAGTTGCCTAAAGACCCCCTTCCACCCCCGTCTTTCTCTCCCATGAAGAGGGCAGTCAAGTTCAACCATAAGCCCTTAATTTGAGTTTCATATATTGTATGATTCCAGTGTACATATACATATTAATAAATTTATGTTTTTCCCCAGTTAATGTAACATTTTTAATAGCTATCAGTCATGACCCCTTATGATGGACATAAAGGGACTCACTCTATTTTCTTCACTTAGGAAACTATCATCTAAGTTGTAGATGTGTATAAAGTATATAGTTCTAGAGATCTTTTTTTAATTTTTATTTTTTATATATTTTATTTTGTTCTTATTAATTATACATCATAGTAGAATGTATTTTGACATATTTTACACATATGGAGTGTAACTTTTCATTCTTCTGGTTTTACATGATGTAGAATTCTCTTGGTCATGGAATCATATATGTACATAGGATAGTAATGTCTGCTTCATTCTACCACCTTTCTTATTCTCATTTGGCCTCCTTTCCCTTCATTAGTTTTTCTAATTTCTCTTTCAGTTGATTCATCACTGATGTATAGGAATGCAATTAATTTATGGGTGTTAATTTTATATCCTGATATATTGCTGAATTAATTTATGAGTTCTAGACGTTCTCTGGTGGAGTTATTGAGTCTTCTAAATATAGAATCATGTTGTCAGCAAATAGTTTGAGCTTTTCTATTTGTATTCCCTCCTCTCTTGGTTAGTGTGGCTAAGGGTTTATCTATTTTTATTTATTTTTTCAATGAACTAACTTTTTATTTTTCAATTTTTTGAATTTTTTTGTTTGTTTCATTGATTTCAGCTCTGATTTTAATTATGTCCTGTCTCCCACTGCTTTTGGTGTTGATTTGTTCTTATTTTTCTAGAGCCTTGAGATGTAATGATAGGTTATATTACATGTAATGATAGGTTAATTATTTGGCTATTTTCTATTCTTTTAATGAATGAGTTCAATGCAATGAATTTTCCCCTTAGAACTGCCTTCATAGAGTCCCAGAGATTTTGATATGTTGTGTCCCTA
This sequence comes from Sciurus vulgaris, assembly GCF_902686455.1. Taxonomy (NCBI): domain Eukaryota; kingdom Metazoa; phylum Chordata; class Mammalia; order Rodentia; family Sciuridae; genus Sciurus; species Sciurus vulgaris. The sequence goes on along the minus strand of NC_136469.1, from coordinate 35,717,847 downwards.
TTCTCATATACTTTTAAGTTTTTTTTTTAATTTCATCCCTGATTTCTTCTATCCATTACATTCAATAGCGTATTATTTAGTTTCCAGGTGTTAGAGTAACTTCTGTTTTTTTTATCATTGATTTCTAATTTCTTTCCATTATGATCTGATAGAAAGCAAGGTATTATTTTTGTGTGTGTGTGTTTGCTAAGAGTTGTTGTGTGGCATAAGATATGGTCTATTTTAGAGAATAATCTGTGTACTGCTGAGAAGAAAGTGTATTCTATCATTGATGGGTGATATACACTATATATGTCTGTTAAGTCTAAATTATTGATTATATTATTTAGATCTATACTTTATTTGTTTAGTTTTTGTTTGGAGGATATATTCAGCCGTGAGAAAGGTATGTTAAAGTTACCCAGTATTATTGTGTTGTGGTCTATTTGAGTCTTGAAATTGAGAAGGGTTTTTTGATGTACGTAGGTGCTCCATTGTTTGGGGCATAAATATTTACAATTGTTATGACATGTTGATCTATAATTACTATAAGCAGTATGAAATGTCTTTCTTTGTCCCTTCTGATTAACTTTGGCTTGAATTTCATATTATCTGATATGAGGATATGAGGATCTGATCCCACTTGTTTATGAGATCCATTCAAATGATGTTTTTTCCCATCCTTTCTCCTTCAGTCTGTGGATGTCTTTGCCTGTGAGGTGAGTCTCTTGGAGTCAGCATATTGTTGGGTCTTTTATTAATCCAATCTGCCAGTCTATGTCTTTTGATTGATGAGTTTAGGCCATTTACATTCAAAGTTATTATTGAGATGTGATTTGTATTCCCAGTCATTTTGGTCTATTTCTGATTTTTTATTTGTTTTTTTTTTTTTTTTTTTTTTTTTTTTTTTATTGTAAACAAATGGGATACATGTTGTTTCTCTGTTTGTACATGGCGTAAAGGCATACCATTTGTGTAATCATGAATTTACATAGAGCAATGTTGTTTGATTCATTCTGTTATTTTTTTCCCTTCCCCCCACCCCTCCCACCCCTCTTTACCCTCTATACAGTAGTTCCTTCCTCTATACTTGCCCCCCTCCCTAACCCTAACTCTAACCCTTCCCTCCCCCCCATTATGTGTCAACCTCCACTTATTAGCGATATCATTCGTCCTTTGGCTTTTTGAGATTGGCTTATCTCACTTAGCATGATATTCTCCAATTTCATCCATTTGCCTGCAAATGTCATAATTTTATCATTCTTTATGGCTGAGTAATATTCCATAGTATATATATACCACAGTTTCTTTATCCACTCATCAATTGAAGGGCATCTAGGTTGGTTCCACAGTCTGGCTATTGTGAATTGAGCAGCTATGAACATTGATGTGGCTGTATTTCTGTAGTATGCAGATTTTAAGTCCTTTGGGTATAGGCCAAGGAGTGGGATAGCTGGGTCAAATGGTGGTTCCATTCCAAGTTTTCTAAGGAATCTCCACACTGCTTTCCATAGCGGCTGCACTAATTTGCAGCCCCACCAGCAGTGTATGAGTGTACCTTTCTCCCCACATCCTCGCCAACACCTGTTGTTGCTCGTGTTCTTGATAATCGCCATTCTAATTGGGGTGAGATGGAACCTTAGGGTGGTTTTGATTTGCATTTCTCTTATTACTAGAGATGTTGAACATTTTTCCATATGTTTGTTGATTGCTTGTAGATCTTCTTCTGTGAAGTGTCTATTCATTTCCTTAGCCCATTTGTTGACTGGACTGTTTGAATTCTTGGAGTAGAGTTTTTTGAGTTCTTTATAGATTCTGGAGATTAGTGCTCTATCTGAAGTATGATTGGCAAAGATATTCTCCCACTCTGTAGGCTCTTTCTTCGCATTGCTGATAGTTTCCTTTGCTGAGAGAAAGCTTTTTAGTTTGAATCTATCCCAGTGGTTGATTCTAGCTTTTATTTCTTGTGCTATGGGAGTCCTGTTAAGGAAGTCTGGTCCTAGACCAACAAGATGAAGATTTGGACCTACTTTTTCTTCTATAATCTGCAGGGTCTCTGGTCTGATTCCGAGGTCCTTAATCCATTTTGAGTTTAGTTTCGTGCATGGTGAGAGATATGGGTTTAGTTTCATTCTGTTGCATGTGGATTTCCAATTCTCCCAGCACCATTTGTTGAAGAGGCTATCTTTTCTCCATTGCATATTTTTGGCCCCTTTGTCTAGTATGAGAAAATTGTATTTATTTGGGTTTGTGTCCGTGTCCTCTATTCTGTACCATTGATCTACCTTTCTATTTTGGTACCAATACCATGCCGTTTTTGTTACTATTGCTTTGTAGTAGAGTTGAAGATATGGTATTGCAATACCCCCTGTTTCACTCTTCCTGCTAAGGATTGCTTTAGCTATTCTGGGTTTCTTATTCTTCCAGATGAATTTCATAATTGCCTGCTCTATTTCTGTAAGGTACGTCATTGGGATTTTAATTGGAATTGCATTGAATTTGTATAGCACTTTAGGTAGTATGGCCATTTTGACAATATTAATTCTTCCTATCCAAGAACATGGAAGATCTTTCCATCTTCTAAGGTGTTCTTTAATTTCTTTCTTTAGTGTTGTATAGTTCTCATTGTAGAGGTCTTTCACCTCTTTTGTGAGATTGATTCCCAAGTATTTTATTTTTTTTGAGGCTATTGTGAATGGGGTAGTTTTCCTAATTTCTCTTTCTGAAGATTCATCACTTATGTATAAAAATGCGTTGGATTTATGGGCATTGATCTTGTAACCTGCTACTTTACTGAAATCACTTATGAGCTCTAAGAGTTTTCTGGTGGAATTTCCAGGTTCCTCTAAATATATAATCATGTCATCAGCGAACAGGGATAGTTTGAGTTCTTCTTTCCCAATTCGTATCCCTTTAATTTCTTTGGTTTGTCTAATTGCTCTGGCCAGAGTCTCAAGAACGATGTTGAATAGAAGTGGTGAAAGAGGGCATCCCTGCCTTGTTCCAGTTTTTAGGGGGAATGCTTTCAGCTTTTCACCATTTAGAATGATATTAGCCATGGGCTTAGCATAAATGGCCTTTACAATATTAAGGAATGTTCCCACTATCCCTATTTTTTCTAGTGTTTTGAGCATGAAGGGGTGCTGTATTTTATCAAATGCTTTTTCTGCGTCTATTGAAATAATCATGTGATTCTTGACTTTAAGTCTATTAATATGGTGAATTACGTTTATTGATTTCCTGATGTTGAACCAACCTTGCATCCCTGGGATGAAACCCACTTGATCATGGTGCACTATCTTTTTAATATGTTTTTGTATGCGATTTGCTAAAATTTTGTTGAGAATTTTTGCGTCGATGTTCATTAAGGATATTGGTCTGAAATTTTCTTTCCTTGATGAGTCTCTGTCTGGTTTAGGTATCAGTGTGATATTGGCTTCATAGAATGAGTTTGGGAGGGTTCCCTCCTCTTCTATTTTATGGAATACTTTGAGAAGTATTGGAATGAGCTCTTCCTTAAAGGTTTTGTAGAACTCGGCTGAGAACCCATCTGGTCCCGGACTTTTCTTTGTTGGTAGGCTTTTGATGACTTCTTCTATTTCAGTACTTGAAATTGGTCTATTTAAATTGTTTATGTCCTCCTCATTCAGTTTAGGCAATTCATATGTCTCTAGAAACCTGTTGATGTCTTCGAAATTTTCTATTTTGTTGGAGTATAGATTTTCAAAATAGCTTCTAATTATGTTTTGTATTTCCATCCTGTCTGTAGTGATATTTCCTTGTTCATTCCGAATTTTAGTGATTTGGGTTTTCTCTCGTCTTCTCTTTGTTAGTGTGGCTAAAGGTTTATCAATTTTGTTTATTTTTTCGAAGAACCAACTATTTATTTTGTCAATTTTTTGTATTGTTTCTTTTGTTTCAATTCCATTGATTTCAGCTCTGAGTTTAACAATTTCCTATCTTCTACTACTTTTGGTGCTGTTCTGTTCTTCTTTTTCTAAGGCTTTGAGCTGTAGTGTTAGGTTGTTTATTTGTTGAGTTTTACTTCTTTTATTAAATGCGCTCCATGAAATAAATTTCCCTCTAAGTACTGCTTTCATAGTGTCCCAGAGGTTTTGATATGATGTTTCTTTGTTCTCATTTACCTCTAAGAATTTTTTAATTTCCTTCCTAATATCTTCTGTTATCCATTCATCATATAATAGCATATTGTTTAATCTCCAGATGTTGGAATAGTTTCTGTGTTTTACTCTTTCATTTATTTCTAACTTCAATCCATTATGATCTGATAGAATACATGCTAGTGTCTCTATCTTCTTGTATTTGCTAACATTAGCTTTGTGGCATAATATATGGTCTATTTTAGAGAAGGATCCATGTGCTGCTGAGAAGAAAGTGTATTCACTCTTGGTTGGATGGAATATTCTATAAATGTCCGTTAAGTCTAAATTATTGATTGTGTTGTTGAGATCTATGGTTTCTTTGCTCAATTTTTGTCTGGAAGATCTGTCCAGTGGTGAGAGCGGCGTGTTAAAATCACCTAGTATTATTGTGTTGTGGTCTATTTGGTTTCTGAAATTGAGAAGGATTTGTTTGACATACATAGATGAGCCACTGTTTGGGGCATAGATGTTTATGATTGTTATATCTTGCTGATTTATGCTTCCCTTAAGCAGTATGAAATGACCTTCTTTATCCCTTCTGACTAACTTTGGCTTGAAGTCCACATTATCTGAAATGAGGATGGATACTCCAGCTTTTTTGCTGAGTCCATGTGCATGGTATGTTTTTTCCCCATCCTTTCACCTTTAATCTATGGGTATCTTTTTCTATGAGGTGAGTCTCTTGCAGGCAACATATTGTTGGATCTTTCTTTTTAATCCAGTCTGCCAGTCTATGTCTTTTGATTGATGAATTCAGGCCATTAACGTTCAGGGTTATTATAGAGAAATGATTTGGTTTCCCGGTCATTTGGTTCATTTTTAAAATTTTGTTTATTTATTTGTTTGACACAACTTGTTTCCTCCTTTATTTGACAATTCCTTTAGGATAATTCCTCCCTTTGCTGATTTGCTTCTTTGTTTTTCATCTCTTCCGCATGGAATATTTTGTTGAGAATGTTCTGTAATGCTGGCTTTCTTTCTGTAAATTCTTTTAGCTTTTGTTTATCATGGAAGGATTTTATTTCATCGTCAAATTTGAAGGTAAGTTTTGCTGGGTATAAGATTCTTGGTTGGCATCCATTTTCTTTCAGGGCTTGAAAAATGTTGTTCCAGGACCTTCTAGCTTTTAGGGTCTGGATTGAAAAATCTGCTGATATGCGTATTGGTTTCCCCCTGAATGTAATTTGGTTCTTTTCTCTCACAGCCTTTAAAATTCTGTCTTTATTTTGTATGTTAGGTATTTTCATTATAATGTGCCTTGGTGTGGGTCTGTTGTAATTTTGTGTATTTGGAGTCCTGTAAGCCTCTTGAACTTGATTTTCCATTTCATTCTTCAGATTTGGGAAATTTTCTGATATTATTTCATTGAATAGGTTGTTCATTCCTTTGGCTTGTTTCTCTAGGCCTTCCTCAATCCCAACAATTCTTAAATTTGGCCTTTTCATGATATCCCATAGTTCTTGTAGATTCTGTTCATGATTTCTTACCATCTTCTCTGTTTGTTCAGCTTTGTTTTCAAGGTTAAATATTTTGTCTTCAATGTCTGAGGTTCTGTCTTCCAGGTGTTCTATCCTATTGGATATGCTTTCTATGGAGTTCTTAATTTGGTTTATTGTTTCATGTCAAGGATTTCTGTTTGGTTTTTTTTCAATATCTCTAACTCTTTATTGAAATGATCTTTTGCTTCCTGTATTTGCTCTTTTAACTGTCGATTGGTGCGATCAATCAATGCTTGCATTTGCTCTTTCATCTCATCATTCAATGCTTGCATTTGCTCTTTCATCTCCTCGTTTGCTTCTCTGATCATTTTAATTATGTACATTCTGAACTCCTTTTCTGTCATTTCTTCTGCCATGCTGTCATTGGGTTTTATTGATGTAACATCTAGATTTGTTTGCAGCATTTTCTTTCCTTGTTTTCTCATGTTGTTCAGATATCAGTGGACCGCTGAGATATTGCAGATTTCCTCTGTTGATTTACAATGACCCTGAAGATTTCTATATATATCCCCTCTTAGCCTTCAGTAGGCTGAAGTCTTGGAGGAGGTTGATAATGCGGTGCTGCACAAGGAAGCTGCCTCTCTAGGAGTGGTGGCCTTCAGGTGGGGTATATTCCCTGCTAGTGGGCAGAGGTGCCTCCACTTGTTGACCAATGGTCATCCAAAGGGGACCTAGGCTGTGGGCTGAGGCAAGGCCTGTTTGGGCCTGAGCCTCTGGTTTTACCGTCCTTGTGGGAAACCTCACCCAGCAGGGAAGACTCACCCGGTGGGGAGGTCTCGCTGGTCAGTTTCCTCCTAGAGGTTCCCCTCAATTTACATCTACTGCCTGGGCTGGGCTGCCTTCCTCTGCAAAGTTTCCAGGGGCCCGGCCCTACCTCCTGGGCCTGGGAGCCTCACCCTTCGCAGATGAATCTCCTTAGGCTGCCCCTCCTCCGAGAATTTGCCCATAGGCCTGGAACCTTCGCTCCGCCCTAAGCCTGTCTCTGTGCGACTCTTCCACCCAGAAGCCTCCTAGATCCTGGGACCCTGTTCTGCACCTAATCGCCTGGCTGCGTGGCCCCTCCTCTGAGCAGCCACCTGTGGCCCCGAACAATCGCTCTGCGTCCCAGAGACCCGCCACAGGCCTCTTCCTCCAGACAGCAGGCCAGTATGCCGGTGCGTCCACTAGGAGTCCAAAAAACTCACTTCGTGCCTCCTCCTCCCACCAACCACCCGTAGCCCGGGGCAATCAATCACTCCGAGTCGAAGTGACCCTGCCCGTTCCTCCTCCTTCTCCAGATAACCCCCCGGGTGTTCAGGAGCAGTCCCTCTGAGTGGCTCTGAATCCACGTGACCCGCTGCACGGGTCCTCTGGGCAACCGCCTGGAGCTCTGGTGTGGTCCCTCAAGACCAAGCGTCCCACCACGCTTCTCCTCCAGGCAGCCCCCCTGTGTTCAGGAGCTGTCACTTTAAGACCAAACCACTCACCACTCGCCTTCTCCTCTGAGCAGCCGCCTGGAGCGCTAATGCAGTCACTGCGAGTCCAAAGGACCCGCCGCGCTCCTTCTCCTCCTTCTCCTACTCCTCCGGGCAGGCCCCGGGGTTCAGAAGTGGTCAGGGTCCAAACAGCTCGCCACGCAGCCCCTTCTCTGGCAACCGCCTGTAGTTCCCGTATAGTCACCCGAATCCAAGCGGCTGCTCCTCTTCCTCCTCGTCCTCAGGGCAGGCCCCGGGGTTCAGAAGCGTCGTTCTGATTCCAAACAGCTCGCCGCGCGGCTTCTCCTCTGGCAACCGCCTGCAGCTCTGGCGCAGTCTCTCCGAATCCAAGTGGCCACGCTCCTCTCCTCCTCCTCAGGGCAGGCCCCGGTGTCCTGAGTCCACACAGTTCTCCCCGCCACTCCTCCCCCGGGCAGCCGCCGGAGCCCCAGTGGCTGCTCCGAGTCCCAGCGCTGTGCCAAGCGGCCTCCTCTATGGCGCTCCAGCAGGGGGAGGGGCGTCTCGCCGGCAGTTCTACTTCACAAAGTTTCCTGCGTTCTGGGACCCCCGTCCCATCCGGGATGCCCCCCCAGGGGGTGAGAGTCACCCGGCTACTTTGAGTTGGTCCCAAGCGTCTCAATATCTCCTCTCTTGAATCCTGAGTTCTGGAGCAACACGTAATGCAGCCACCCTCTAGGCCGCCATCTTGAAAACCCCCTGATTTTTTATTTGAATTAGTTTCTCCTTTGATTAACTATTCCTTTATTGTAGTTCCTCCTTTTGCTGGTTTTCACTTTCTTTTTTTTTTTTTTTTTTTCATTTCATCTTCATGTAATATTTTATTGAGAATGTTCTGTAGTGCAGACTTTCTAGTTGTGAATTCTAACTTTTGTTTCTCGTGGAAGTTTTTTATTTCACCTTCGAATCTGAAACTTAGTTTTGCTTGGTATAGTATTCTTGGTTGGTATCCATTTTCTTTCAGAGCTTGGTATATATTATTCCAAGACCTACTAGCTTTGAGGGTCTGGTTTGAGAACTCAGCCGAGATCCAAATTGATTTCCCTCTGAACATAATCTGTCATTTTTCACTGTTTAAAATTCTATCCTTACCCTGTATGTTAGGTATTTTCATAATAATGTGCCTTGGTGTGGGTCTGTTGTAATCTTGTATATTTGGGGTCCTGTAAGCCTCCTGTATTTGGTCTTCCATTTCATTCTTTAGGTTTGGGAAACTTTCATTGAAAAGATTATGCATTCCTTTGGTTTGTATCTCCATGCCTTCATCTATACAGATAGATCTTAAATTTGATCTTTTCATGTTAGCCCATATTTTTGGAAGTTCTGTTCATAGTCTCTTAACATCTTTTATCCATGGTCAACTTTATTTTCAAGATTATATATTTTGTCTTCATTGCCTGAAATTCTGTCTTCCAAGTGGTCTAGTCTGTTGGTCATGCTTTCCATTGAATTTTTAATTTGGTTTATTCATTTCCTCATTTTTAGGATTCCTGCTTGATTTCTTTCCAGAATCTCTCTTTATTGAAGTGATCTTTCACCTCCTGTACGTTCTTTCTGATTTCACTCCCTACCTCATGGATCAGTTTAAATATGTACATTCTGAACTCCTTCTCTGACATTTCTTCCACTGTGTTATCAATGGATTCTATTATTGGAGCATCTTGGTTTATTTGGGGCAATTTGTTTCCTTGTTGTTGTTTTTTTTTTTTTTTTTTTTATGGTTTTTGTGTGCTTATCCATCTAGCAGTGTGGATCTGAGGCAGTACAGTTTCTACCCTGCAGACTTATAGTTTCCCTGAAGGTTTCCAGTACCTTGCCATTAAGCAGGAGGACACATAATAACAGCAACCAATGCAAATGATATACAGTCTTAAACCAAGTTGCTCCTACTAATACATCTACAGCTTGTCACAATAAACAGAAATAATATATTCAGTTATTGCCCACAATAAAAACAGTAAGTTTGCAAAAAGGTTTACAATTTCAAATGGTGAACAAAAAGAGAACAGAAGGATATGATGTTAATGAGGAAGAAGGAGAGTGTGAAAAATTAAAGGAAGACTGAAAGAGGGAATAATAGAGGTTGGCTGTTATGAGAAAAGAGAGACAGAGAATCAAGGGAAAGAGATAAGTGAAAGGAAATATATATAAAGTAAAATAAAAAAAACTAGAAAGAAAAAAGTAAAAATAAAAGAATACAAAACAAAATTGAAATATACTAATCTGACATAATAGTCCTCAATAAAATGATGCATGAAAAATAAATGGTTTTAAAAAATGGTAGAAATGTGAAATAAAAATGGAAAAAAAATCTCGATGAGAAATTGAACAATTGTTGCCTTTGGAGTTCAAAAGTTTCTAAGGTTCCCTTCTCAGCAGTTAGGAGGGGTTGTCTGGAGTATGATGCTTGCTCCACCCCCTGGGTGGGGTTGCTAGGGTGAGACGGTTAATCCCGAAGGGGGAACTCCTGGAAGTAGGGTGTAGGTTTAGGTATGCTCCATTTTTTTTTTTCTTTTTTTTTGCTAAATGTCAACTCAGCTGGAGATTTTATATCAGCATACCTCCAGGGCCCAGCATTTGCCAGTTCATGCTGGAAGACTGCACCCCAGGAGTCTCCTTGGGGTTCCACTTGTGTGGTGTACCATCCAGTTCTCATTCCACTAAGCTACATATAGAACCCACTATTCCTGGCCTCTGATTCAGTCTTCAAACACAATTTCTCACCCCCTACCCCTTTTGAATTGCCGGTCAGGTGCTTCTCTCCCAGGTCAGGTGCTTCCCTTCAATCCAGTCCTGACAGCAGCTGGATTGGAAGCGCAGAAGGATGCTGGGTGGGCTTCTGTGGCCAATATTTCCAATGTAAACCTCTCTCCATGCTTGATTTTCTCCTGATCACTTAAGCACACTCTCTGTCTCCCAGTGTGGGTTTGCCCAGCTTCTTTTTCAAGCCAGACTCTGTCTGCCAGAAATCAGGTTCTCCACTGCTAGCCTCCATGCCACAGCTGCAACATGGTTCCTTCCACTGTCCACGGCCAGGAGAGATGCCCATCCAAAGTGCAGCACACCTTACTGTTTGGTCAGGCTGTGACTTTCATCTCTGAACTCTCCGTACCTCAACATGCCCCAATCCTCCTGAGAATGGGGTTCCTTTAATTCCTTTATTGCTTTACTGTGTTCAGGGAGGGACTGTTCTGGTCTGTACTTCCAGCCACTTCTGTAGCTGTGGTGCTGGACATTTCTTCCTTATTTTATTATATTCAATTTCCTGGGTCCCTGATCTGTTTTGAGTATCCAGTATTAAATTCCAGTAAAGTCCCCCCTTTTGTTTGGTGATTCACCCACTTGCTGAAAAGCTGCCTGTCTGCTTTTCTTGGTTTCACACCATGTAGCCATGAGGGAAGTGACCTCTCTATTCCATCATCTTCCTCTCTCTCCTGGAGGTCTTTCTTTAAATCTAATCATGACAGTCATCAAGTCATTCCTTGGTTAGATTTGCTTATTATTCCTCTACTTAAATATTTGATCAACCATGTCTGATTATCATCATATGGAAAATAAAAACAAAACTTATTAGTGACTTGCTTTAGAGACTTCAAACTGAGTAAATATTATTTCCTCTTGAGGAACGCACATATTCTGTTAAATTATTGAAAGCATTTTATTATATTGGTTAGAAAATTCTGATTATCTGAATCAATTATATATATATATAAATTTCCAATTAAAACACTACTATTCAGGCTTTTCTTTTTTGTCAGTTTTTTAACAGGAAGATAATGATGGCAAAAGCTATGCAGGAAAAAGAAATAGAAAGGGAAAACATGAGTGATGTGAGGATATTGGGAATGAGAAAAGAGGTATTTATTTAAAATAATAAACATATCACATATCAAAACAATACATCTAAATAATGGGTTGAGACATTTGTTTCCAAACTACAGACCATCATCCTAAAGTTCAAGTGTAAGTTTTCCAACCTCTGTACTTGATTCTTTTTAAAAAGTTGATGATTTCGCTAGTAAAATTCTGTACTTGAAGAAACATACAATTCCTATGAGAGTAAGAGGGATTATCTTTCTATAAAAAACAAAGCAAGAAAGGCAGAACAATCTAAATTCTAGGTCAACTTGTACTCTAATGTAGGTTAGTAAGAATTTTGCTAGGAGCATGAGACATAACTGAAAGTCTGGAGCGAGAGTCAGAGCTTAAGAATTAAGCAGAATTCCCTCCTGTGTTGCACTTCTTTTGTCTTTCTGCTTTCCCCTTACAGTGTCAGATGTCCTGTCCTACTTCCATCCCCTTTCTTTTATGCTCAATCATTTTTCTTCTATACATCTCTCACCCTTGTTCCTGCTCACAGTCATCCCTATCTCTTCCCTTAGAACGTATGTTGGGTGTCAGTCTCATGCTGACATCTGTCCAGTCCCATCTCGTACGCCACATTGAGTCAGAAACACATTTTCACAAGGGCGATAGAAAAATGTACACACACACTTATGATTCAACAAAAGGCATAAGGCAGTTCTACTTTCTTCAAAGCCTAACCTGTACTTGGTTTCTAAAATGTGAACTGAACTCTATAGAGGATCAACTAGAGTATAGCGAGAAAAAGACTACAGCCAAAAAAATAATATTTCAATATCAGTTGATGAACTTGAATTAAACTTTCCATTTTGAGGTGATGCAATGATTCTATGATGTTTCAAATGAACATTTAATAAGTTACCATTTTCTAGACATTACATTATGTCCCCACCTAGTTAAAATGTTAATACACCTGGAAAATGAAATTAAACACTATTGTGCCCTTTTCTTCATAAAAACACTTTAATATACTTTTTAAAATAATATTTGCTGTATTCTTAGGTCTATTATTGCATCTCAAACTAGCTATTTGGTGATTCAAAGGATCTTCCCAATTTTAGAATCCTTTACTCCAAAAGTTTAATGAAGTATATCAATATATTAATATATTCTTCTGTAAATGATACTACATTCAGCATTTAATGATAAATGAAGTGTTACTTTTGTTATAAAAATGTTAATGTATAAGCTATATGACTCGATACTTTATTTTTCACTTTATTTTTTATGCAATACATGAGCATAGATAATATTTATGAATTTAAATGTGTTCTTTTCAAATTAAGGTCAGCATACTTTAGAGATACATGCATACCCATGTATTTATCACAGTGTAACTCACAATAATCAGGTCATGAAATCAAAGCAGGTGTCTGTCAAAAAATGAATGGATAAAAAATATGATATAAACACATAATGAAGTTTTATTCATCTGTAAAGAAAAGTGAAATTGTGCTGTTTGTAGGATATGGATGGGACTGGAAAACATCATGTTAAGTGATTGAACCAGACTCAGAAAGGCAAGTAACATTTTTTTTTTCCCTTATATGTGGAAGCTAGTCTGATGGGGACAATGGAAGATATCAAGAAAGTAGAAGGGTGATAAATAGGATAGTAAAAGGGGAGCAGGGGACAGGAAGAAAGAAGAGTAAAGGGAAGTATTAGGGAGCAAAATAGGTCAAATTATGTCATTTATGTACCAATATGCCACAAGAAAACCCACCATCCTTATAATCAATATACACTAATAACAAAATAAGTGTGTATCACAACAAAAACAAACCACTTTTTCCTCATTTTCATTATATTTTTCAAGCATAGTTTGAAGTGGAAACAGAATATGCACTTAATATGTTATTAAGACAACAGGTTTTAATAATCCGTTGCCCTATTCTTGAGTTCTTTTCATAAGAGATAAGTGACTTAAAAGTATAGTATGTTGTGCGTGCCATGCAATTATAAATAATGTGCCCAACACAGAGGACCACAGAAATCAGATATGAAAATTATCAAGGAAGTCTTCCTAGAGGGAGTGATATTTATCCTGCTCTTGGCATATTGCCACAAATAATTGAAGGTACTGAGAATCTGAGAACATTCTAGGCAGAAGAAAAGCATGGCCAAGTGCAGGGAGTTGTGAAATGTTTTGTAGGGGAAACAGTATTCCTAAGTAGGCTTATGAGATATGTTTGGATTTTGTTTGAAGATGTGACTAACATGGAGAGATGGGGACTGTATAAGTTACTAAAGATTGCTTTTCTCACAAAAATATTCAAAACCAGTAAAGATATTCAAGGACAGAGACACGATTTTGAAAAAGATCTTTCAAAGAAATAGGAGTTAGACCGTACTATAAACCAAATGGATCTAACAGACATTTACAGAACATTTCATATGATAGCTATAGAATACACATTCTTTCCATTAGTGCATTGAATATTCTCTAGAACAGAACATGTGTTACCCACAAAACAAGCACCACAAATAAAATAAAATTAAAAAAAAAAAGATATCCAAGGAAGTATTTTGAAGAGCTGGTCAAACTGAGTAGGAAGCAGTGCAATCAGGAGATGGCTACAAAATCCCCCTGAAGGATAAGGGCCTGGACAAGAATCAGTGCAATGTCAGCCTGACCACAGACGCATCACCCCGTGAGTGAGAGCACAGTGTGAGGCTGAGTTGATTATAATGACGGCAACTAGTTGAGAGCAGAGAAAGGAAGAGCAAGTGAGTCAAGTACTTGGTTCCCAGATACCTTCAACTCCACCAACAGGAGTTGAGGGGGAAGCTCACACTGTAAGGTTACCCTTCCCCTGAGGAAGACCATGAGAAGGTTCCAAGTACCAGGACCAAGAGACATTCCTCCCTACTTCCTCATTTTCACCAGCAGGATCAAAGGGGAGCCCTAGACTCCTGTCCATCTTACCACTTCACTTTCACATCATAGTCATCCCCCATCTGCCTTGTGTCAATCAGACTAAACTTGTTCTATCTTTCATGTCTCTTCATTTAACTCCCTGAAAAAACCTCAACACTTGGGTCTCTCATCTTCTGTTTTGAGTTCCTTTTTCCATGGTGATTCCCAACTGCTGAAAATGACTTAATATACTGTAAAAAATTCACATTCCATGATCAGCAAAATGACTTCTTTTCCAAATCTGTCCTGTGTTCCTTTTGTTTTCTGATTCTAATAAGAACACATTTCTCCTCTGAAGACACTGCTTCTTTCTCTGCTCTCAAGTGCTTACGTGTTGTCACTTCTAGGCCATTTGTTTTTCTTTCATCCTATGGCCCCTTCTCCATTTTAAATCTCATGTCATCTATATGTCATCTATCAAAGTTTATCATCCATTATCTTTTATCATTGTCATCTATTGAGCCTCCTTTTGGGGACCATTTATAGTTTAACTCACTGTCCTTTCTTCCAACATGAGTTTTTTTTTTTGTTTGTTTGTTTGTTTGTTTTGTTTTTTTAATAAACTGCCTCTTAGTTCAACGGAATCTGCTGCCTCAAAAATCATGGCACTTGCATTACATCCACCATTCACTCCCATGTCAGGGTCATTACCAATATACACGATGCTTCATAATCTCTACTTGACAAAACCTACTCCCTACAGCTCTGTGACTATAGTATATCAATACCACTTACAATTCCAGCGCATTTGAACATCTAATCTACTCTTATTCAATGACTCTTTCTATCATTCAGTTTGCATCTCTTTCCTACTTTGTTAGCCTTAATTCGTGACCAATATTTATAATTTGTAACTACCCTCAATAATCCCAACTTTCTCTGCATTCCTTTACATTTTCTCTGCAAAGTCTAAACCTACAACCACATTTTCCACATGTTCTCTGTGTGCCTGAATGTGCTTAAAGGGACATGTAACTAGGCTTACTCTCCACATTTTGACTTCATGATTGATGTGATAATTTTCTCCTGATGGTTAACATCACATATTATTTATCTAACTCATATATTCTTCCAATCTATTCACAAATTTTCCTAGTTTCTCAAACGTTTAAAACCTATTCTCCATTTTTGTTCTCAATAAAGGATCTTGTTTCCTTTTTCACCTAGAAAACCGAAGCATCCAGAAGAGAACTTCAACAGACTCCCAAATCTCTATCTGCTGTTAAGTCTATACTCTTCATTCATATCTTATTTCACCAGGAACCATTATATATTGAAATCCAGTTCTACCGTCCCACAAAGTTATTGTTTCAGCAATTCTTTCCTGTCACTCATACATCATTGTTTATTTTCAACATCCTGGATCCATAAACACGCTATTCTTTTTCCCACTTCTTTTCTCTTGAACCAACATTCTACCTCCTTGTCTCCTTGGCAAACAAATAAAAATCAAACCAAACAAAAACATCCTTGAAAATGTACCTGTACTTAGTATCACTAATTTTCCTCTTTCTCTCTTAGGCCCACTTTCATTCAGGCTTTTGCTCTTTCCATGCCACCAGAAACTCTCTTGTCAGCTCTCTTCTCACTATTAGTGCTTGAATGATAAACTGTGTCCTATAGATCGTCCGTTTGGTAGAGTTGACACCCTCCATCTTTGCAGTATACCTTCTTTACATTGCTTCTAGGAATTAAGTGCTTGTGGCTTCTAATCTACCTCACCAGAAAGTTCTTTCCACAGATCATTGCTAGTCTACTTGTTGTTCTCCATAAACTTTTGTTATTTTTTCAGTACTGGGGATAAAATCCAGAGTCTTTTATATCTAGTCAACTACTGTACCCCCAGCTCTCCCCAACCTCTTAATGTAGGAATACCAGTGCTTGATATCTTATCCACTCACATGACTTAACTGCTCTTTTTGCTAATGATTCTTAGTCAGCTTTAACCCATCTTAGACTTCTATTTATAACTGCCTTGCAGTATCTCTGTTGTATGTTATGAAGTCTTTACAAACTTAACATGTCATCTACTGAACTCATTTCTGTCCTACTAAATGTGTCTCATCTAAAGTTTTACACAGCTTACTCCCAGTCATCATTACTTTTTGTTTTTTCCATGAATTAATATAACTCTCTTCTAATTATTCTCATTGTTTATACCCTCATCAATTTGGGTCTATTTGCAACACTGAATCCAGACTTTTTTTAGGGGGTGGGTACTAGGGATTGAACCTTTTCCCTAGGGAGTCACATCCATAGCCTTTTTAAACACTTTTATTTTATTATTTTTTTATTTTGAGGCAAGGTCTTGTTGAGTTGCTTAGTGTCTTGCTAAATTGCTGAGGCTGGCCTCAAACTTGCCATCCTCCTATCTCAGCCTCCTGAGTCAGTGGGATTAAACATGTGCACCACCAAACTCAGCTGCGGCCAAAGACTTTTAAAGTCAAAACCAGGTCATATCACTCTTCTGATCAGAACTCTGCAATAACTCTTGCTTACTAAACCTTACACCACTGGTTCCTTCATTTTTTATTGCTTGATACTCCTCATCTAGTTCAATCTTCTCTTGACTCATTTCCTTGTTGCTGTTCTCAGCATACACCAGACAATCTGTCATATTGGTCTCTGTGAAATGCCTGTTCCCCTTACCTGGTTGCTCTTCCCATAAACATCCATGTAGCCACCTCCTTGATGGTTTTCAGGAGTTTGCTCAAGCAACATGTTCTCATTCAATCCAAGACTTCCCATTTGGTCTAAACTTGCACTTACCCCTCCCAACCCAGGACTCCCGATTCCTTGGTCCTGACTCTTATTTCGTTTTCCATAGCATACAAGTCCTTCTAATATACTATGTATTTAAAAAAGTTTATGTTATTGATTATTATCTATGTCTTCTCCCTCCGAATAAAAACCTGTAAATACTGGAGTTTGGGGCTCTTCACAGGGAATACTACTTATTTAATACATTTATGTTATTATCTACTTTTCTGTCTTTTCATGCTTAAAATGTAAATCTGTAAAGATTTCAAGTCCTCACACAATACAAATTTACCCTAGGAAAATTTAGCACTTAGAATTTTCTATATAAGCCAATATAGCAAAAAATATTTCTTAGAAATTTGACTATGTATTTTCAGTTCAAATAAAAACCCTAAAATATTTCAATATATTATAGAGTGATTTTTAGTAATATTCTAACAAAACATAAATTTCTTCTAATACTTAATTGTTTAAAGCAAAGTGAAGGAAGGTAAATGAGTATTAACTGCTGTATTGAAGTCTAAATAAATAGAAACATCTCAAAAATAAGTTAATCTATTTTGTACAACTTTAGTCCTTGAATGGTGTACATGCATTTTAAAAAATGGGATCATATGGGAGAAACTGAACAAAAAGCACACTCCTTAAAAACTTCTGCTCCATGATTGTTGACTCTCAATTTAATTGAGGATATATAGAACAGTGTCACATCAACTCTAATGTAGAATACATCAATAGATATGAATGTTTGCAAAAATACAAACATATTTGCTAGTCAGAAATATTGCAAGTCAAGAAGTCCCCTGTTCTTCTTTTTATTACTTCTCTAGCAATAAAACCACATCCAGGAATCCAAGGAAGGCAGCTGGTGTGGGCATACAACACTGCCAGTCTGAGCTCTGAAAATGGAAGGAATAGTAGGAAAAATTCAAGGACAAGAAACTCCAGTTCAAAGTGCATCCCTCCCTATTCTATTCAAGTTTAATATTAGCAAAAGAATCAGAGCTCTATGAAGAAGCACAGCATCAATTTAACAGATAGATTTGACCTTTCCTCATCAATAAATTTATGCGATGTTGTTGCTCTTAAATTATTGTGTATACAAATTATTTTGTGTTTAGATGACCTTTAAAAAACAATAAACCTGTTCATAACTACTATATATAATTCTAAGTAAGCTTATATTAGTGTCATTTTTAGAAATTAGTAGTGTTCCAACTGCTATTTGGCATATGTAATCTATATCTCCCTATTATTGTGGCTACTATAACAATTACTTGCTAACAAAATATTTTATATCATGAATGAACTTAAGTAAAAATATACTTAGAGTAAATAAATGTTAGCTAAATCATTAATTTTACATTTTGAACCAAATTATTCTGTGATAACCATGTAAATGAATATTCTTGGAATCAGTACATTTGTTAAGAGCCTATTATGTGCAGGACACTGTTTGGGATATTGTTTGGAATATGACAGACAGCATACTATATTGAATCTAGTTATATAAATGAAATTATAAATGTACATCAAAATAAAATATTATCTAGATGTGAAGTAAAAATGTGGTGTTAGTTGTTTCCTGTGAGTGTCTTCAGGAGAAGGAAATGAGCTGAAAAGAAAGGGAGAAAGTTAAAATATATTAAAGTTATCATAAATTTTTCTCAAAGCACATACAAGAGAGTGGAACAAATTACAAATAAAACTTTCCAAAGATACATATATAGAGATGTATATATAAACATAGACATATATCCAGATGTGTATATATACATGTGTATATATACTTACATATGTAGTCTATGCTATTCCAAACATGTGCTAAGTGTGTGCATTAAAAAAAAAAAGATAAAAGCACTTTGTATGAGAGAGAAAATAGTCTTATTTTATTAATGAGATTTTTTTTTTTTTTTCACATAAGGGAGTTTATTAAGCACACAGAGTGTTTCCCTGCAGGGTAAGAGAGAAAATGAGAGGAAAAAAAAGGGAAAGAGAAAGGGTGTGCGCAAGAAAGAGTGTGAAAAGTGAGGAGGAGAAAGTAAGCAAGTGTGTAGGAGAGGAAAGCAAGAGAAAAGATGGCAGGGTAGCTACCATGAAGCAGTTGAATTCCACCGGGCTAACAGGGGACCAATAACAGAGAAGGATACTTGCTGGCTGACTGATGAACCAACAGCTAGCTAGGATGTTCACAGACTGACAGTAGTTGGGAGGCGGGGAAATGGCTGCAACAGAAAGGGTGGGGAGACAAGCTAGGTTGTGATGCAACGCAGCTTTGTATTACATTCCCCTGTTTCTGTTTTTGTAAGAAAATCTTTTGTTCTCCAGTTCTTTTCTGCCTTATCTCTCCTTCCTGCCTAAGTGACTAGGACTGTTTTTGCAGGTGAGATGTGAAACTTCCATTCTCCCAGGGGCCGTCTTCAACTTCCTGACTTCCAGAGGCAGATGGTTTTCATGGACTTCATTTCCTTGATTTGACTGATTCTACACTTACCTCCTATCCCTAATTCTGGCTTAATTCACCCCTTTAATTTTAGGAACTCCTTTATTGCTGTAGGGAAAGGGGGGCAATGACCACTCTGGCTTCTTCGAGCTGGAAGGGGGCAGCGTGGGGCAAGCTGCAGAGATGTGTTTAAGTAGCCCTAAGATGGCGGCTGGCGTTGAGCCAAGAGGTGGCACATAATTAGTGTTAATACGGCGTGATCTCTTATGACCTTTGCCTAATTAGTTAATGTCTCCTTTGTGCTAGTGGTCAACAGATGTTCCTCATTCTTTCTTGATTGGTACCGAGGCGCATGCTCCAACCATGCTACTTAATCCTAAGCTGATTGGCGCCTTAGTGTATATAAGACATTCTCTTCACCTGGAAGAAGATCGCAGAACGTAGGACTAAGCAGACAACTCTAGGTCGCAGAATGAAGATTGCAGGTTGCAGATCACAGATCGCAGAATGAAGGATCACAGAACGGAGGACTAAAGCCACATCTCTAGGTCGCAATTACAGGACGCAGGACACATGCCACAGGCCGCATGCTGCACGCCGCACCCTGCATCTCCAAGAAGCGACCCACCTTTAAGAAGCAGTAGACCTTTGATAAGCGTAGCCTCTCTGAAAGAGTAGCACTTCTAAAATTAAGCAAAGTCTTTCTACCTCTAAGCAAAGTCTCTCTTCCTCTAAGCAAAGCCTCTCCCCCTCTAAGCAAAGCCTCTCTTCCTCTATAAACTAGTGAATAAGCAAGCAAGCAAGGAAGTAGTCCAGATAAAGTAATAGAAGTAGTTCATTCCCAGTACACCTCCAATAAATTCCTGCGGTATTGTTGCTGTGGGAAGCAACAGCAAGCAGTTTGGAGTTCCCTTTTTAGAAATTGGGTTAATCGAGGGGTCCATGGTAGAAGTCTGGTTGGGGAAGAGCAGGTTGTAAAGGCATCTGGGGATGGGTGCTTCTTTTTCAGAGCTGCAAAGTGCAATGTTAGGAGCTCTGTGTGGCTCTCAGGGAAGTCCACTGCCCAAAGTCATGTGGTCAGAGACCCCAATCTCAACCACTGTTGTAAAGGCTTGTATACCAATCTGAAGTCTGGTGATGGATGCAGAGTAGAGCGTCCTGCAGAATGGAAGGTGAGGCTGTGTCTGGGGGGCACTGGGGTGTCAGATGGGGTTCCACCTGCTTAAGAGACAGTGAAAGAGCCTATCCTAGGTTTCGGCATCAATGTAAGCAATCCCACGAAAACCACGCTGGACACGGGAAATCATATAAGAGAGTTTATTAAGCAAACAAAGTGTCTTCCTGCAGGGTAAGAGAGAAAATGAGAGGAAAAGAAAGGGAAAGAGAAAGGGCATGCGCTAGAGAGAGTGAAAAGTGAGGAGGAGAAAGAAAGCAAGTGAGTAGGGGAGAAAAAGCCATGAGATTTTTTTTTTAAAGTCAAATCTACACTGCTAATACAGGATGCAGGAACTCTAAAATGCTTTAGTCTCACTTTATATCTCATATACTTTCACTCATTACAATTTATGGCCAAACTATCATTTAAATTGATTTTTGAAAGAAATGTGAAAATTGAATGTGGCAAATGGAAAGAAGGAAGAGAGTTACGGGTTGGGGAAGGGCATGAACAAATTTGAACTCTGGAAATCTTATGGATGATGCAAGGGATACAGGGCAGTTAGCTCTGTGTGGATTTGAGATACAAGAAGGAAAGTGAATGATGTATCTTGAAAAGGTAATTTTCACCCCAGATTATAAGTACCCAGGAATGTTGGAGTACAGCTACTTCATTCCAGAGGTAACTGTAAGTGTGGACCAGTTTTTGAGTAGTTAATAGGAAATATGTGAAGCTGCTTTTAAGGAGCAAAGAGGAAGGAATGGAGGCAGGTGAATTCTGAAAGAGACAATCAGGATATGAGCCACAGCAAAAGGAATACGGTGATGGGGAACAAACAAGGGAATTTCGAAGACGGATAATATCAAACAGAGTAAAAGGCCCCTTGATCAGATATTGTAAAAATTGAAAATTAAGATTGAATGTGTGAATTGCTTAAGAAATTGATTCTTGACTACTATGAATAAAAAGAAACAAAATATATTTGTTATTCCAAACATTTCAGAAAACTATAAGCAAAAAATCATGGAGGACTAAATGATTACAGTCAAGAATGAAAATACATATAAGGTAGCATCAAAAGCAACTCAGAGACTCTGTCTCTAAATAAAATACAAAATAGGGCTGGACTGTGGCTCAGTGGTTGAGTGCCTTTGAGTTCAATCCCTGGTACCCAAAAAAAAAAACAAACAAACAAAAATCAATCGCTCATCTTCTTATAGAAGAAAAGACTGAATAAGTTAAAAAAGACATTTTGTTTTTAAGAAAAATTTGTTGGATGAAACAACACTGCGTATTTAAAAATGAATATTTGGAAAAAATACAGAAGGTAATTGCCCCATATTGAAAAGATATAAAAAGAAAAGTAAGATCAAAATATTAAAATAATGTCATAATATTTTTTGAAAATATATAAGAAACTTGTAATAATTTCAAATAAAAACTTCCAAAGATATATTTTAATGGATAGTGAACATTTATATTCTCAGTTTTGAAATATCATGTTAACTCACAATAGGACAAAATAAAGACAGATACCTCTCCAAGGTTGATTTTCAGTCATAACTATTGATTATCTGAGAATAAATGAAATAGCTAGAAATTTCACCCCGGTTTCATCTAAATCACATATTGTGAAGAGATCAAAAGAGGTTCAAATCAATAAAATTACAATTTTTTCCAATAAAGTCATTTACATCACTATAATATTATAAAAGGAATTTAACTGGGGGTCAAGAAAACTCACTCTCATCTCAGTACTGGCTTTAATTAGTGGATTATGATTATCATACCAATTTCTCTGCAATTTTCCTCCTATTGGTAAAATGTAGAGCTAAATATCAATATACTCTCAACAAAAAAGATTAAAGCTCTTAAATTTGCTTCCAATTAATTATTAAGTCAAAGAGAATACTTACATATGTGAAATTCAGAAAGAAAATAAAATTCCCAAATAAAAACTGTTGTTCTAATTTGGTTGTCAAAGAAATATTTTTATCACAATGAGTTCTTATTGATACATGAAATTAGTTTTGGGGTTTTTCCCATGTTAAATTATGCTCCTATGCTTCACCTGTGTTTATGGATTTGACGGTCATTCACATTTTCTGCTGTTACTAGTCAATTAGTGAATACACCACAATTTATTTATTAACAGATTAATATGTTTGAATCACTTCTAGTTTTAACATTATACCTGTCACACCATGATTGTGAACAACTATATCTTCTGACCGTTGTCAGAATTTCTTAGGGTCTGTAACTTAACTACTGATTCATAACAGTAGTTATGTAGTCTTAACTTTATTAATACCAACCAATTTTCCATGATATTTCTACAAATTTACAAAAATTTTCCATGATATTTCTACAAATTTACAAAACTACAGGAAAAAATTGAGCATTTCTTTATGCCTATCCTTATATTTCTCACAATTCTAATTTCTGCAGATATCATAGTCAAATGGTTAATGCTTTTAATTTCCAATCCCCTAATTTATATTGAAATTGAGAACTTTTCTCAGCAAACTACTTGGTTGTTCATTTTCCTCTTGTATTTTTCCTCCTGTATTTTTCTTTGATATTTAAGAAGCACGTGTATTTGTTGCTGTTTTCAATGTTTTCCTATAGAAATTTTAATCCACAGATTTATTGTTGGATTAAACCCTCAGTACTAAAAACCTTTGATTGCTAGAACAAATATTGACTTAAAAAAAATTATCTTTGTGTTTTTTTCCGATTGATAGAAATGTAACTGAACTTGTATGCTGATTTTTTTTCTTTTGTCCAAACCTTTGCTAAACTAATTAATCATTTATCTGGATTTCTAGCTATATTATTACACCATGTAAAAGTAATGACAGTTTTATTTCTTTCCTAATATTCAAATAATAAATGATTCATGCAATTAAATCTAATTTGGGCTTGACACATTGTAATTTTTCAGTCAGCTTCTGTGTTTAGAAGTTAATTTTCTGCTTTGATTTTTACATTTGTGTTTATATTTATGCTTTTTATTTTCAGTGTTTTTAATCTCAATATTTCTGATTGATGTTTGGCATCCATGTTATGCCAATCATGTTGACTCACCTGGAGATTGTTCACTTTCCTATTGACCATGTATATGATATCAAAATCTATTTATTCTCTGTAGAATCCATTGGTAAAAATGTTTTTATTTTTCACTTGTGTGAAGATTTTTAAACTACAGATTCAATTAATCTAATGGTTATCTCCTTCAGATTTCATATTTCTTCTGCAGTTTGTTTTGGTAATGGAGTTACAGTGACATGAAGTTAATAATGTCTTCTTACTATATTTTCTCTGCAGCATCTGGCATTATGTACTTTTTTCATTCCTCATGGAGTTTGTTTGTACCATTGCTTATTTTCCCTCGATGAGCACTGCCTGCCAGAGACTGATCCATTTTATTTTCTTTTCCATTTAAGAATAATTTGGCCAAATATGATCCTAGTTATTATACATTTTGATGTATTAATTTCTTCACTTTTAATTTTTCCTTTTAGTTTCTTAGTATTTATTTATTAATTTCTGGCTCTTTCCACCTCATCTTAAGCCTGTACATTTCCTTTTAACATTACCTTAAAAATATCCCACAAGGGTACTTATGGAGTGTTTTTGTTATTGCCAATCTTAAATATGTTTTTTTTTCCATTATGATTCTAAATTTGACAAAAAAATTATTTCCTACATAATTTCATTTTTAAAAATAGGTACAAGATTTTTTTTTTACTTTATTTAATCATTCTTAAAAATACTGTTTTAATTAAACTTTGTTTTAATCAGCTTTTTTGCTGTTGTGACTAACAGTTCTGACCAGAACAATTGTAGAAGAGGAGGTTTACTTAGGGGCTTGCGGTTTCAGAGGTCTCAGTCCATAGGCAGCAGGCTCCATTCCTCCAGGCTCAGGGTGAGGCTGAACAGCACAGCAAAGAATCCTGGAGGGAAGCAGGTCACATGATGATCAAGAAGCAGAAAAAGAAAAGTCCAGAAAGACAAAACATCAGTTTTTGTTATGTTTTCCAACTACTCCAGGTAAGCCCAGGTGTACTTTTGTGTTCAACTGAATGTTCAAATGGAGATCTGAAGCCATATGGAGACCTCTGATCTAGTGGTGACCTAGAGCCCCTACTGCAAGCTCTGTGGTTCATTTATCAAAATTTAAATTCTGTACTTATATCTGTAATATAGCCAGAAATTTCCTGTTTGTGATCTATTATTATGCCTTTTTACAAGAAAAAAAATTCTGTAAATTATTGTAAATGTATTAAATGAGATTTCCTTAAAAAAAAAAAAAAAAAAAAAAAGCAGAGAGAGACTCCACTCACCAAATACAAAATACATACCCCAAAATCATACCCCCAATGTCTACCTCCCCCAGCTACACCTCACTTGCCTCCAGTTACTACTCAGTTAATCCATCAGGGATGAATTCACTCATTAAGTTAGGGCTCTCACGACCCAATCATTTCCTACCTGAACCCTCTCACATTGTCTCATGTGAGCTTTTGGGAGACACATCATAGCCAAACCCTAACAAACATCATGTGAAGATTAGCAGTGGAATTTGAAAAGATATACTTGATATTATAGAATCTGTCTTGAAGAAACTCTCAAAGTTGTGGGAAAAAAGAACATTTTAAAATTTCTGCATCATACAATTAATAGGCATGTTCTGTCAACCAATTTTGTTACATTTCATGAATTCTATTCTCATATTTATAACTTCCCTTTTTCTGTTTTCATAAAGAATAATTTGGAAAGCAGTGTAGAGAATCCTCAGAAAATTTGAAATGGACCCACCTTTTGACCCAGTCATCCCACTCCTCGGTTTATACCCAAAGGACTTAAAGTCAGCATACTACAGTAACACAGCCACATCAATGTTTATAGCAGCTCAATTCACAATAGCTAGATTGTGAAACAAACCTAAATGCCCTTCAACAGATAAATGGATAAAGAAACTGTGGTATATATACACAATGGAATATTATTCAGCCATAAAGAAAAATGATATTATGACATTTGCGGATAAATGGATGGAACTGGAGAATATCATGCTAAGTGAAATAGGCCAATTCCAAAAAAACAAAGGCCAAATGTTTACCCTGATAAATGGGCAATGATATGTAATGGGGGAGGGGAAATGGGGGTAAGAGAAGAATGGAGGAATTTTAGATTATGTAGAGGGAAATGGGAGGGAGGTGGGTATGAAAATGGTGGAATGAGCCAGACGTTATTACCCTATGTACATGTATGATTACACAAATGGTATGAATCTACATCGTGTACAACCATAGAAACTAAATGATGTACCCCATCTGTGTACAATGAATCAAAATACAGTCTGTAAAAATAAAAAAAAGAACAATTTGTTCCTTATCTTTTAGATTTCTGAGAAATAAAATTCAGATCATTGGTTTCCAACTTTTCTTATTTTCTAAAGTAGGCATTTAATGGCTAAATTTCTAAGAAATGTTTTCATTTCATTGTATAAATTTTCATTTGTTCTCATCTTCACTCATTTCAAAATACTTCTTACTTTTTCTTTTAAAGTTTTCTTCTATCCCTGAGTTAGTTAGAAGTATGTTTTCTAGTTTCTAAATATTTAAATTATTTTTCTCTTTGTCATTGATATCTAAGTTAATTATATTTGGGGCAAAAATGTTTTTGTATGATTTGAATCTTTAAGACTTGTTTTATTGCAAAAAATATGGTCCAAGTTTTCCATGCTCACTTTATAAAGACAAGCACTCTTCTGTTTTCAGAGTGAATTGTTCTGTAAATGTCAGTTAGGTCAAGTTTATTTAGTAGAGTTGCTCGAGTATTGTGAATCGTTACTAATTTTCTAAATAGTTGTTCTGTCAACTATTGAATTTTGAGGTATTGAAATCTCAGATTATAATTGTGACTGTCTAATTTTCCTTTTAATTCTGTAATGTTTCTTTCATTTATTTTAAGACTCTGTTGTAAACTGCATGCATCTTCAGGGTTATTGTCCTCTTGATAAATTGACTCCTAAAGTAATTATCTAGTTCAGCATAACAAATTATTCTAGGCTTTAGCAGTTTAATAAACAATAAATTATTTTCTTATAGTTGTTATGAGTCAGAAATCTGAGCATTACTGAGTTGGCTGCCTCTGACTTAGTTTTTCTCATGATGTTGCACCAAAGCCTAACACATCCATGGCGGTGGTCTCATCTGAAGACTCAGCTGACCAGGGATCCACTTCCAATCTTCCTCACCTGGTGTGTGGCAAGATTTGGCCCCTCAACCCATGAGTCTCTCCACAGGACTGATTCAAGACACAGCAACTGGCATCCTGAAGGATAAGCAAGAAGATCCCAGAGCAGAAGCAATTCTTTTTAAATCCTAATCACAGGAACCACATCACATCTTCTGTTTATGGAAACAAATCAGGAACTTCAGCCTATACTCAGGGGAGGTAATTATAAAAAAGCGTGAATACCAGGTGATAAGATGAACAGAGCCCACCTCAGAGACCACCAAGTTTGATCTTGAGCTTGAACCCAGCATCCAGACAGCCGTCAGGGAAGCAAGCAGCCAGTCAACATTTGCTCCTCTCAGAATGTCTCTTTTCTCTGTAGAATTTCAATTCATGTAGTCTTTGTGGCTTCTCCAGATTCCTGATGTTTTCAAAATATAGTTTTTATAAAATATTTATATTTTCTAGTCTTCAGTGAGAGCAACAGTCTGCCTTCACCTGCCACTTCCTGGCGGGAAGCGAGATGTTGTATTTTAATTAGAACACTTTCAAAGTTCAATTTGGTTCCTTTTCAAAACCTTGTGTTCATTTTTATGGTCTCTGTTACTTAAGTACATTTTCAATTTCCTCATATTTCTAAAAATATATTCTGAGAGCTCGACTGATGATGTCTTCTAAAAGTGTTGGGGAAATATATATACATTGTGTTTCAATCTGAATGCATAAAGTTTATAATCTCAGAGATAAAGTATGAAATGAAAGCAGGAATTCATAAGTACATATAAACTCTAAAGTTAGCTTTTTCTTAGAATCCTAATTTAGGTTTTAATAATTTACACTCTATTTCATCAGTTATAAGTAAGTTATATTATTAAGGAAATAATGTGTGAAAAGTGGATTAAATAAGGAGCAACTTTTTTCTGATCCTAAGCATATGAATTTGGGACACAGAATACACAGTGTCTTCCATATACTATCTATTCTTAAAAAGAACATTTTCAGCATCTATGGAACAAAATACTTTGGTTTAGTAATATAGACCCTCTCTACATTGCACCCTCTCTCTACCTATTCCAATTTTATAGTTTACATCTCCCCTGTCATGCTTAATGCCAAAATATTAATGCTTGTATTTTCTATATACTCCATACTATTCAATTTTTCAATACATTTATTTGTCCTATTATTTCTGTTTCCTGATCTCTCATGGATAATTCATCCTGCTTGTGTAATTGTTTAACAACTATTGCCACCTCTTTCTCTTTTATTTATTTTTTTTGTTTTCTTTTTTTCTTTCATTTTTAAAATTTATTATTTCTTTATTTTTTTAAGGACTGCATTTTGATTCATTGTACACAAATGGGGTACATCATTTAGTTTCTATGGTTGTGCATGATGTAGATTCATACCATTATGTAATCACACATGTACATAGGGTAATGATATCTGTCTTATTTCACCATTTTTCTCATTTTCTTCTGCATAATCTAAAGTTCCTCCATTCTTCTCTCATCCCTACCCTCCCACCCCCATTATATATCATCATCCACTTATCAGGGAAAACATTTGGCCTTTGTTTTTGGGGGATTGGTCTATTTCACTTAGCATGATATTCTCCAATTCCATCCATTTATTGCAAATGCCATAATAATATTCTTCTTTATGGCTGAGTAATATTCCATTGTGTATATATACCACAGTTTCTTTATACATTCATCTATTGAAGGGCATTTAGGTTGGTTCCACAATCTAGCTATTGTGAATTGAGCTGCTATAAACATCAATGTGGCTGCATTACTAAGTATACTAATTTGAAGTTCTTTGGGTATAAACCAAGGAGTGGGATAACTGGGTCAAAGAGCGTATCCATTCCAAGTTTTCTGAGGATTCTCCACACTGCTTTCCAGAGTGACTGCACCAATTTGCAATTCCACAATCAATGTAAAAGTGTGCCTTTTTCTCCTCATCCATGCCAACATCTATTATTGTTTGTGTTCTTGATAATAGCCATTCTAATTGGAGTAAGATGAAATCTGAGTCGTTTTAATTTGCATTTCTCTAATTACTAGAGATGTTGAACATTTTTTCACATATTTATTAATTGCCTGTATGTCTTCTGTTGATCCATCATTAGGTTCACTTAACTGGGCTTCCTGGGCACCCCATGCATGGTGGCTGTCACTGCCATGGTCTTGCTCTCACTAAGCACACTGAGGCCTGCTTCTGTTCAGGGTTTGTGAAGATGCTAGCCACTTATGGATGTCTGGACCACTACCTATAAACTCCTCTGAGTTGTGGACTTGCACTAACCCAAACATCCACCACCACTACCCAACTAACCTGAGGGTTTCTTACTCATTTGTGTGCCTTTCACTTTACAAAGTTCATTGTCCCTAGAACCTAAAGATAAGAACAATTCCATATGGGTGCACTTGGCTTTTATGTAAGTAGCAACCCCAAAACAGTTTAACATCTCCAGTCCCCAAAGCCCATGTGATCACACTGCCTGACTTTTAGCAGCAGTCAGGAGGAGATTTGGGTAGGGAGGCTGCATGGCATGTGGTGAAGCACCCAGGCGCTACTGCAGGTTGGCCCACCCCTGCCCACTGGTTCACTGGCCCACCTCTTGCTTCCCTGCACATGGGATTATAGATATGATGCCACAGAACACTCTGTAGTCACCAATGCCTTTCCAGATGTGTCTTTTCCAACAGTTGCCACCCATCCTCTCCACACATCTCTGGGAGAGACCTGAAGACCAGGGAAAGGAGTCTTTCTGGAAAAAACAATCTGCTCCAACAGAATCAAGTCTACAGTGGCTCAAGGGGAGACTCTGTGTCTACACTAGGTCAAGGGGAGTGAGTCCCCATCTACACTGAAGGCGTACAAGTCTCTATCTACATTGAACAGGAGAGGGAGGCACAGTGATCCAGTCGTTGGATGGGATGGTTGCTAGGCTCCTGCTCTTGAGATCTCCCTCTGTTTTTGATTTTTTTTCTTTTTTTTAAATTTTCTCTTATATTTTTAAACCCACCCCCTTTAAAAAAAAAAAAAAAAACAACTTTGGAACATCAATTTTAATATGCAATTTGTGAGAAACATAAATTTATTAAGAACCATCTCTGCTGCCTCAGAAGCATGGGAGGAAGGACAGAGAAGAGCAGAGCAGGGGGAAGGGTCCCAGGGAAAAGAGCCTCTGCTATCTCTGGCAGGTGGGGGCAGAGGAGCGTCCTGGTGGGCCCAGATGCACTCTTGGCTGGAGTACATGTGAGGAAGCCTGAGCCAGTTGGCACGTCTCATTCTTCCTGAAGCAGTTTGAGTCCACTCTTGACCAATGCCCACTCCATGATAGCATGCTTAGAGCCTTCTGACCATCCACTGGTTTGTCTGTCTCATCTCTGCCTCTTCACTGGGGCCACTCTGTTTTGGAAGCTAGGACACCTTTGCCCTCCTTCCACTAGAGCCATCTTCTTCTGAAGGCCGGCACACATGCAGCACCACAATAGTTGAATGTACGTTGCGATCCAGTGACCCTTTCCAGCCCCTGCGGCTGTCGTGGGGTTGCTCTGAGGATGTACCTTGGGAGAACGCACTCCCTGCAACCCACACGCTGAGGCTCATCCAGGGGTGGGGCCGGGGGTACTCAGGCCTGCGGGGCCCAAGGTCAAGCCGGGAGGCGAGACTGTGAGGGGGTGTGTCCACATGGAATAAGGGGAGAGGAATGGCAGGCACTCTGCACTTGCACTGCCCTTCTGCCCTGACTGCTTGGCCTCCTCAGGCTGCTGCTGCTCGCAGAGCAAGGAGAGGGCAGGATCACCAGCTCACTTCTTGGGGTGGACCCTGGGAGGACCGTGGGGCCTGGCGGTGTAGTAACTGCAGGTCGGTGTGGTACCTGCATTAGCAGCCCAGTTCTACCATTTTGGGGGGTTTGTTTATTTTGTTTTGTTTTTTTGTTTTTAGGTATTTTTGTTGTTGTTGTTGTTGTTCTGTAAACTGAAACTGAAGTTTATTTCATCAGCAAACCCGATGGCTAAATGTCATTTAGTGGCCCATCACAAAAATTATTATTTCTGAATAGGCAGGATTCCATGCTTTGTACCAGAAGCCTTATCGGTATGTCCATGCTTTACAATTTAGGATAGTTGTTTTCTCTTCTCATTTAATATTTTAACCAATTATTTGATAAATTTTTATGTAATTCTTCCACAGAAACCATGGTGTTCTAACATTGCATTAATTTCTATCACTGTGCTTATCGGATAGCATGGACAGTGTCTTCTTAAATATTGCCATGATTTGATGTCAAACTTCCTGTGAATCTCATATCCAAACCAGGTAAAGTTAAAGTACGTACTGAATCTACCTGTTGTGCCAGGTCTTCTTTTATCTATTATATTTTGCTAATTCACAATCAAGTACTAATGCTATACCTTCCTCCTCATTCCTCAAATTCATTTTCTCTTTAATTACATCTTCAAATATATATGGAAAATCAGTGGAAATAACCATTTCAAACAGCAACTTTCCTTATATTTACAATAAATTCTTTCCCAAATATTTAAAAGTCCTTGTGTTGATTGAAATCTGACTAAAATATAATGTCCTATTAAGTACCAGATGCTTCAATGAATTATCTGATTCAATCATGCTGCAAATCCTCTTCCACTAGTTACATGATTTGCATTGTACACTTGAGGAAATTGGGGCTTCTGGAGACAAAATAATTTAAGTCAAAGTAGCAAGAGCCTTGAAAGAAAGGCTAACTTCAAAAGTCAGCATTACCAATAAATGTGGAAATATTTGGTATAGACAGACCTCTGAAATTTCTGCAGAAGAGCCTCAGAGACTATATAAGAGACAAAGGAGTTGAAAAGGGTGATTAGTCAGTACACCCTACTTCCTAGATACAACAGGAGTAGCCCATCCTTATCTGATCACTCTAGTCCACCTTTAACAAGAACTCTGTCAAGGCTGTGTACATAGTCTGTGCCCCCATTATCTCTTGATATATTCTTTCAGTAATTTTCCATCCATTGACTACCACCCTGCTCCTTGGCTATGTTTTATTTGAAACTAAGCCCATTTTCATACTGAAACCTTGATTCTCCTATTTCAATAGTTTCTGAATAAAATTTGTGAGTTTTTTTGTACCATTTCATATCTACTTTGTAAAAGTAGTCTCCACTTAAGACTTTATAGGAGGAAAAACATCATATTGCAAATCTATAGATGTCTGCTACATAAGTAATATTTCTTAACACAGGGCAGCCCTAAAAACAACTGAGCTTTGTATATAAACTTACTGTAATTTTTGTAGTAATAATCTTGGCTACCTTAATAATATATTCAAAAGTAATCAAGATTCATAAAGCAACATGCTGCCTTAAATTCTTTCCATGTGGAAAAGCTTGTAAGATAGTCCTATAGGGAATAGGGACAAGGTAACCAGGTGTAAGAGGCATCCATTTGCAAATCCAGCTTAGCCATTAGTTTTTTTAACATTATAGATTTTAGAGCTTTGAACATCTGCTTGTTAAATGGTATCCTTTATTGCTGATTCCCTTGGAAAATACCTTTTACAAAGGATTGCTGCTTTTATGGCTTCGCTGTTATGTAGTAAACATATTACTAAGAATTATATGAGCCATTAGGAGTCGTAACGTGATGTTACTGAATTACTGTATTGAATATTTTACTTTAAATTAAGGATGGTTTGTTCAGTATTTTACATTACCTTTTGCTTTCAAGATCATTATAAGCAATTATGAACCACCTAAGTTGAGGAATCAAAGTTTATGTATACAACTTCTACCTAAGATTATAGTTGATTTGATGTGGTTCTGATTTAGTACAGAAAGTCAAGAGGAGACTCATTGTCTGTTAATGGTTTCTTGATGGTATTTGCATTCTCTGAGATAGGAGGTCTGTTACAAAAAACTTGGGGATAGGTGAACAATCTGTAACTCCTGTCAGATTTTGTTCAGAAACCCCAAACCATCAGACTTTATGAGTGTCATAAAATGGCAAATCAGTGTAGTTCTATAACGCAGTAAAGAGATTTTAAAATGACAGACTATCACTCAAAAACAAGAAAAGCACATGCCCTAATGACAAATTACCTGATTATTTATTGCTCTCAACCAACCCACACAAAAGCACTAAACAAATCTTCAGTGTTTGTCATTCTGGACACTGTCAAATATCTAAAGTATTTCTGTTTCTGGTTGCATCTCTGTCTATCTTAATGCAACTTAAATAATTTCATCATGGTCTAAATTGATATGCAAACTGGTAAAAATTCAGATTCATTTGTGTAGGATGGCATTCATTGGGATCTTTGGGTTGCAAAACACAAATCACGTCTCAGGGGATACACCCTCCTATTGAAGGCCCAGTCTGCAGAATAAGTCAGGGATTCAAAGTATCCTAACTTGACCAATAGTTATCCAATAATGATGCCAGATGTGATTCTAGCAACTGTGAGATTAGAAAGGTTTAATGCTTAAAATCATTTGTTTTTGGTCTATTATAAAACATTCAATCTCATTCGAATCCATTGAGATTCTACTAGGTGGGCCACCATATTATCATTCCATACATTGGGTAGCATCTATTTTGCAGATTGAGAAAATGTATCTCATGGATTAAGATATAATTGCATGGATCTGAAACACCAAAAGCAAGCAAACAAACTCCAATAAACTTCATGAAACTTATTGAATTAAATCAGTTCTATTTTATCTCAAGACAAATCTAGATCTCTAGATCTCTAGATCTCTCCTGGTTCCTCTGTCCCTCCTGCATTTCCATTGGATCATGAAATACATGGTATAGTGATTAGACTGGAGGTTCCGGAATGGGTCCATATGGGGTCCTTGACTTCTATATACTAGAAGTGTGGTTTTGATACAGTGATATAACTATCCATGCCTAAATTTCTTTATGAAATGAAGAAGACAATTACTACCAACTAATGGCAATTGAAAAGATTTAATGAATTCATGCAAATAAAACTCTTTCACCTAAGTTAAAATTGGACCTTGAAAAGAACCTGATTGATTTAATTTGCTAAATAAGTAATCAGAGTCAAACAATAATGCTATCAAAGAACCGTCATTTTAACATCTTTTTCTAGAATTCTTTACATGTGACTTCTATGATTGCCATATAACATGACCAGTGAATATCAATGTGGAGTTCTGACTTCATGTACAGAAAGAAGAGAGGAAACCAAGCAGACAAAAATTCCTTTACAAGAGTCTAAAGTTCATACCTTGTGACTGAGAACAGACTTAAACATCTATCCTAGGTATACAAAGACTGGGTAATAAACATTTTGGTTTTATAGCTTCTCTGGATCAGAAAGACAAAGGAATATGCAATGTTCAGAATGAGTGTTGAATAAGTCAATCAATAAAACATCCTACAGGTGCATAGTAATAAACATTGTAAATACAGTCATATCTTCTCCTTGCACATTTGTGTATATTAGATTACTCAGTTTAGTCACCAGTACTTAATCCAGAGTCTATTTGACCTTTTGGCTGAGTTAATTAGCTTGATATTTTCTAATCTCAATCCAAATCTCTAGGGAGAGTAATATAATGATTCTACAATAGCCAAACATCCATTCCTAACTGCATTTCTTCAGCTATTTATTTTTATTATGCGGCCTTATTGTTACTGCTACTCATCATGTATGCTGGAGTTAATGTTGGTTGGAATGGGGGGAGACTGTCATAACGGGTGTGTGGTATGTCTCCCCCAATAAGTATGAAATTGATAGGAATTTCTACTTTGTAATTTCTTAGGTGTCAGAGAACAAGTGAAATCTAGTTTACCATGCCGCGTGTAGCACAAAGGAGATTTAATAAAGGGCCACTAAGGTGCTTTGTTTGTATTCTTCTACAACATAACCAAAGAATATTTTCTCAGACTCTATGACACTTATATGATATCACTTACATGTGACAAAGCATATTACTACAACTTTATTGTGCTTACGCAAAAAGTAGTTCCTAAAAATTTTGTGTAAAATTTGTGTAAAATATATTTTATGTTAATTGCATGCCTGTCTAAAAATCTGTTTTTTCAACAATAAGTAATTTATCTACCCAAAAGAGTATTAATAGCATTAGTAGTATTAGAGGAATGTGATCATACATCTTAAAATCTAGTCATATATAGAAGAAACTTTCCATTTTACTTCATCAGTTTTATAATCATAAAACATCAATATTATTTTATATCCTATATATAATTTATTAAACAGTTAATAAGACATGATCATTTCATTAATATTTATTATGTCTAATATACCAAATTGTGTTTCCAATGCTACATATATCAAAACATACTTAATCCTCCTAAACTCTATGGATACATCAAACTATTATACCCACTTATAGACATAATTCATTCACAGTAATACATCTGAAAGGGATGGGTTCAGATTTAAATTCAGAGGAACAAACTTCAAACCATCATTCTCACCTGCTGTATTCTAGGAGCCCTATAATTTAGGATCGTTTTTCTTTAAATTAAATGTTTGCATAATTTGCCAATGCCACAGGTGAAATATGGAGTAAGCTCCAAATCTTGTCCACATCCAACACTTTACTCCAAGTCCTCTTAGAAAGGAATTATATTATATCCACACATCATAATGTCTACCCAAGTGTTTGGACACATAACTTTGTTGAATGTTTTTTTCTTTAGGTAAAAGAAGTTGGCACTGAGGAAATCTGGCAGCTTTGGCTCCCTTAGGTCTGGTGACGGCCTTAGTACTTCTGGTCCCAGAGACATAGAGTACAGCCATAGGCAGGAGGGAAGCCACCAACTGTTTTTCTTTAATTTCAATATCCATGTAAAGTCAACTACAGTCTAGATAACATGGGTATAAATGGAAATATTTACTTACAAGAGAATGTAAAAGGAAAGGAACTTTTAGAAGTCTTTCTATTCATTTAATATAATGAAATATAAACAGAGAGTTTTAATATAAACAGAGTTATAAGGTTACAATAATGCATTTGGCTATTTCAATTTAGTCATGTTCAAAAGATTTTATGGGTAGGTGTGTGGGAGTGGTTGGCAAGAAGGGATGGATGAGAGGTATGTGACTTGTATTGCAAAATAATTTTACGTATGTAAAATGAGAAGAATAAAAATTAGTTGGTAATTATGATGGGAAAGCAGAAAGGACAGTCATTAGTGACACTAATTAAATAGCTGGGCTGGAGGAACAAACAGAGCTATGGTTCCTAGTAAGTGAGGCTACGTAACAACCTAACATCCATTCTCTTATTCTTTCTCATTCGCTGAAACACAATTTTCCTGAAACTCAATTATACTCAAAAATATGGTATGCGGACAGAGAAAAATTGAGGTTCTGTTAGTTAAGAGAAAGCATAAAATATTTTTTGAGTAGTAAATTTCTACTTTTTATAAGTTTAAGCTAGAATTAGGCAAAAGAAAGCAAACACTGCTTTTGCACTGGGCAAAAGGAGAAACCTTGTGTTTCTGAACTGAATGGAAAGTGAACTTATGATCGTTTTGTTTTGAAAAAAATATACAGATGCCCTCATTCTGTCCCCTAAAATGGTTTAGAAACAAGACTTCTCAATAGTTAAATAGTAATAGGATCCTTAGTGCCTAGATTGTGATTTCTAAATATCATTTTCTTAAAAAAAAAAAAGTGCAGAGATACTAGAGGAAGCCAATAAAATACCTGATTCCAGGTTAGGGGAAAATTGTACACAATAACCCTGGAATAACTTCTCATACAAAGAAATCATGCAAGCTGTCAAAGACCTCTGGATATGTTTCAAAAAGACCCAGCAGCCAACTGGCCAAAGGACCAGATTGACAATTTTTAAGTTGAATAGACAAGGCATGCTGGTGTGTGCCTATAGTTCAAGTTATTCAGGAATCTGAGGAAGGAGTAGTTTATACCCTTAAGTCTGGTAGTTTAAAACCCAGCTTGACCAAAGTGAGACCTAGTTTCAAATAATAATAAAAATAAATAAAAATAAAAAATTGAGTAGGTGAGCACAAGGGATTTTTTTAGGGCAGAGAAAATACACTGCATGATACTATAATAATGGATACAAGTCATTTTTCATTGTCCAAATCACAGAATGTACGACACCAAGATTGACTTATAATTAAAACTGTGAAACTTGGGTATAAATGAAGTATCACAGCAGATTTATTGATGGGTAGAAAATATACCACTATGATGGATATTGCTGATAACAGGAGAATCTCTGCATGTGTGGGTATAGGGGTTTATGAGAAATCTATGTACCTTCTTCTCAATTTTGCAGTAAACATAAAAAAGCTCTCAAGAAATAAATTCTTTAAATTTTGTGAGTAATTTCAGTAGGATGAAACAGTTTAAATTTAAATCTGTAAGTTCCAACATCCTAAAAACAAACCAAAAATAAACAAAAACCAGTGTTTTAGAAGATTCTAATCAGAGGTTGGAAACTATGATTCTGAAGTATAATATGTTCTAGTTCCTGATTTTGTAAGTGCAGATAGATTTATGGACACACCAATATGTTTACATTACTGGTCTATGGTACATTCTGATTATATCAGCAAAGTTAAACAATTGTGACAGAGACTATTTGGTTTGCAAAGACTAAGCTATTCACTATGTTGCTCTTTGCAAGTAATGGGGTTCAGGACACACTACCTCAAACTGTGGCATCTTAGCAGTTGAGACATAAGTAGAAATAGGAAGTTCATTCTCATCTTCCCTTGCCAGGGGTTAAGAGTAAGAGAAAAAGGGATAACCAGATAGTCTGTAATTTCTGTAGAATTTTAAATATTACCTATAAGGTAGTCTTACAATATATCAGATATGTATCTAATCAAAACTCCTGCTATAACTACCAGATGATAAGAAGAACTTGTAACAGGAAGAACATGTGAAACCTCACAAAGAAGATTCAATCAAAAGTAGCCAGACTGAGAAATGATGATAAAGAATATTAAATATTAGGTGGGAATATGAAAGTATAGCTAAATTAAAACAAAGGAAGAATTTTTGTTTTATGAATTTTATGAATGTAAGAATTTTAGTGATATGCTAAAGCATGTAAAGATAAAATAAAATATACCTGGAAATATCTTTGAAAAGACTCAGGAAAAAGGAAGAGAAGGAAGGGTGTAGACAATATGGGTACTCATTGATGTGAGATGATTACATGATGACTCTTTACAATAGTTTCTCTATTCGAAATTTTTCTTAATCAAAAGGTTAAAAAAATAAGGAAGAGAGTGGGAAGAAAGTAAATAAAGCTGGGACTCTATAGAAAAGGGCTTAATGAGTTGTTGGTTAACATTCTGTCCTTGTGTACTGAACACACAAGACATAAAATTTTGCTTTGGACCAAGGGTTGAATCATAACAAAGGGAAAACTAGCCAACACGCCTGGAAGAGAGTGAGAAAACTTATTTACAAATGTAGCATTGCCAAGTTACATTCAGTATCTGTTCCAAATATCTGTCATTTTCCCTTCCATCTGCTTAGTTTTTACATCCAATATTCTTCACTTTAGAATAAGACAGAGTTTCTATTCTAAAAGCTGTTCGATGAGTGATGATAAAATAACTTCAATGACTTAGAGAAATTATGGAAATGGTGGGCCTGCATCAATTAGAAACTGCATGAACTGATACTAACACAGGAAACAAAATAATACTGCCTTCATATAAGATTTTGTTTTCATCTCATAAATTTCAGAGGTAGATAATCTAAGGATGTGATAACTGCTTGTGTCATTATTACTAATGTTCTTTTCTTTACTGAGCAACCATCAGGTCTACATGCTGAGCAGGAGAAGAGGGAATATTACTGGCAGAAATCCACTGTTTTATGAATATTTCTTGAGGTTCCAGGCATTTTTCTCTATTTATATCACTTTGACTACCGTAATCTGCATAGCAGCAGAAACAGATGTACTTTACTAGGTACAAGTAGGTAACAGGCCCTAGTAACAGAGAAGTTCACTTATTGAAAAAGTGGAGAAGGACTATGGAATAGGTGGCAGACCCCTGAGTTACAGAAGCAAGGTGAAACTCTGATGGGAGGTATTTCCTTTTATTTGATGACTGGGAGCATACTACCTAATATAAATACAGAGATAAGAGAATTTTCTACTCAAAAACCCTTTTGAGATCAAGATTTATTAAAGCTGTGAAAGACATGTTTTGGAACATGGAAAGATACAGAATCCTCTGAAAGATGTTAGTGACACCAGGATATGGGAGAATTAATTTTAATTCTAAAGGATGTAATTATGACTTAGTAACTAATTCTCTATTAGTTGGGTTCGACCTCATCACACTGCCTTTTGCAGGAAAAATTCTGAAAGTCTTGGAAATGTAAAAGCAAATTACTGATGGTTCTTTAGAACACCAGGTAATGTCCATTGGATACAGCCAGGATGAGCTGATTCTCTATAGCTGTAGGCTTTTGAATATCTTTGCATAACCAAGCTATTCGATAATCTTGATGATATCTCATTTAAGTTGTAGCAAACCAATTACAATGCAAATGCTACCTGTTCATAACGTTACAGATGATTCATATACTGGACAATGCAAATTAAGTTTGTCTGAGAGAATATAAAGTTCTATAAATTGCCATTTGAACTAGTTTTGCTATGACTGATTCCCCCATTAACTGATGAATTAAAACTTTTGACAGGTTGTTATGTTTGAAAAGTAGTCATGAACAGTTCT
Source organism: Sciurus vulgaris (assembly GCF_902686455.1). Taxonomy (NCBI): domain Eukaryota; kingdom Metazoa; phylum Chordata; class Mammalia; order Rodentia; family Sciuridae; genus Sciurus; species Sciurus vulgaris. The sequence goes on along the minus strand of NC_136469.1, from coordinate 35,678,592 downwards.
GGAGGTTTCATTGAGATGCTCAAATGAACTAGTGATGGATGCAAGCTAATTGTACTGCTGGAGAAGTGTGCACCAGTACAGTTTTGAATGCTCATCTCAGGTCTCAGAATGAATCCCTAAGTAGCAACAGAATTTTAACTTTATTGGTTCTGTGTTTCTCTAATATTTCCACCCTCTCTCTTCTGATTTTGCAAATTAATCACAAAACTATATTTCAAGTTATCATTTTTTATGCTTGCAAAACTTCAGTACGTTTTGGTGAACATATTTCTGTTTTCTCCCCCCCAGGAAACACATTTGAACACTGTAAAGAATACTGACATTTAAAATTGATTCAATTTACATACATTTTGTAGGGACTAGAAACTAACTTCAAAGTAGAAATTTGAATCCTTTTAAAATATCACAATATCCAAAAGAATAACCAAATACATCATTAGCTTATCTTCCTATTTCAATGATAAGGCCTATTAGCAATTGGAGGAGATATTTCTTATACCAGATATGACAAAATGCTGAAGATAGCATTTCACAGAGTTTACTTTCATTCATTCATTCATTTACTTTTTGTGCTGGTGTTGAACCCAGGACCTTGTGCATGCTAAGCATGTGCTCTGGTGCTGATGTATACCCCACCCAGAGTTTATACAGAATTGTGTGTATGGAAGGAGGGATAGGGCAGCTTAATTTTTCGATTTGTGACTATTTGTCTTAAGCTAGTAGAGGTGACATGAATCAGTGATTTTAGAAGAAAAAATCTTTTCCAGAAAATGTCCCGCAGCAAAATCTTTTACAGTACCCTGCTTCTGAAGACTTCATTTATACTTAACATCTCAAACCACACTATCATTATCATAAGTAATTCATAGGCCTTTTATAAAATATGAAGGAGTTATGAAGCAACTTTCATACTTGGAGAAGAGTTAAAAAATAAATTCTGAAAGTAAGATGCTTTATTTTGCTGACTACTTCTTCATAAATGTTAAGTAAAATTATATAAGACTCAGGTCACAGCTATTATTGTCTGGTTTTGTTTTTCCCAAAGGGGGAAAAAAATTGCACCATGGTTGATAGTTGCAGCAATGTCTTTCTTTTTCCACTTATTTAAATTATCCATGCAATGTTCCCAGCTTGTGTTTATCTAGTCTGAGAACAGGGTCAGGAAATTAGGTGTGCAGTATATTCTCTGGTGACTTCTCCAGATCTCCTCTCAGGCTTTCTCTACCTTCTCCTCTGCCTTGGAGGCTGACCTGAGGACCAAACTGGGTGTGCCTCTCATTTTCTTCTGCTTTTAGCCACTGGTTTTACCTTGTAGGGGACTGAAATTAGCATGAAGGGAAAAGTTAGGTAGCTATTTCTCTGGTCCCCATCATGCTCAAGTTTCATCAATTAAGCTGCTTCATGAAAAGTGACCACCTCTATAGGATTCTGTCTTTGAAGTTATGGTAAACACATTTTGCTTTTGTCATTTGCTCTGCAGTTACAAGCACCATGGATGTGTAATGGTGTCCTTTATTAAATCATTCTCAAAATATTCAGTTTTTCACATTCTTGTCAAACTTGACAAAGAATCAAGCAAACAAATCTAGTAATGTCTGAAATACCTACAGGGGCTGATTATTCAATCCAATTCTCGTCTGGGAGTATTTAGAGAGAGAGTGAGGAGACTAAGCTCTTGGGAATGCAGGTGAGAATACAGTGGTAGAAGGGAGGAAAGCAAAGTGATATCCAGCACACATGCTCAGAGAACATTCCCATTTCCATTTTCCAACTTTACTTTTTGCCTGCTGTTCCATGGTTCCTTTCTGTCTTCTTGTCTAAATTATAAACTTCATAGGGAGAGAACATGTTTTTTATATATTTCACTAATCTTTTCAGTGATGGTGGTAATAGTGCATATTCATTGTGCTATGACTGGTGATTGATCATATCTTATGAAGGTGATTGTTCTGCATCAAAAACTAAAGGCTCACAGGTCGCATTAACGTAAAGTGACCTTCTCTTTTCAAACACATTTATCCCTTTCTGTTGCCCATACTACCTGCTGGTCCTGTTGTCCTGTACCAGAGTGTGAAATGAAAATGTTTTTGTACCTTCTGCTGAGTGAATTTCTTCTGCTTCAATTTTACTTTCTTTGTGTCACAATCTTTTTATACTAGCTGTTACCAGAGTTAAAAGAAAGCAAATACATAAAATTATACATGCACTGTCAGGTATATTCACCTTCTGTTCCTATTATTATGTGACGTTAACCATATTTGACCTTAATTTGATCAAGAAAATGAGAAGGTAACAGATGTTAAAATAAGAATAACTATTTACAAATGCAGATTTTTTCAGAATGGTTTGTTCCTATAGAAAGAGAAATAAGATATAAATAATAAGTGGAACACTCAAAATATTAATAAGACCAGGAAGAAAACTAATCTCTGTTTATAAATTCTGGAAAAGTTAAAAACTTAGGACTCATTCCTTGTTAAAATACTCAGTTTTAAGGGATAATGGAAATTGTTTCAATGGAACAAAACTTCCTTATTAATACTCAGTAGTGAAACATTAAAAATAAATTGCTACAATCAGAATCAAGAAATAACACCTATAATTTCTATATTTAACCCTCTACCATATTATTATTACTATCTAAGATAATAAGATTAGCTTAATTAGATAAGAAAAAGAATTATGAACATAAAAATTAAAAATATTTAGATAATGTTGTAACTATTTGAAGTTTATCTGATTAGAAACTGAAAAATCAACTAAATTTCCTCAAAATATTCAGTAATTTATATATAGTACAGAATAACATTAATTTATTAGAAAATAATAAAACCAATAGGAAATGCAAAGGAGAAAAGATACAACAAAGAAAAATTCCTATGAATACGTAATAATAAACATGCAGAGCAATATTACTAAACACTTTAAAAGTTCCTGAAGGTACATAAAAAAGTGACTGGGAACAAATGGAAATAATAGAAAAAATTGACAATTTTCTTCAATTAATATGCTATTTATGAATTACATAAAGCAATTGCAAATTCATGTAGAACTTTTTTTAATTTATCAAAATCAGAAGAAGCATTCCTGACTGTTGGGCCTCCTCAGGCAGTGGAGGCTTACAGGACAAGGGAAATGTGCCAAGAGCAGGCTCATTGGGACTCATCTTTGGGAGGACAGGGGAATGGGGAAAATCCACAAGGCATGGGCAGGCTTACCCTTGGATGTGGGAAGCCTTCCTTATTTAGCAGGACCAGACTAGGTTGAGCCATGGGAGGCAAAAGCCTGGCTTATAGGAACTGCTGGGAAGTATGTGGTGCTGTGTGGGAGTGGTTCCCTGTCTCCTTCTGGACTTTCCCCCCTAGGAGGATGGCTCCACCCTATCCTGTCCATCACAGAAGAAGCTCCTCTCTCCTTGCCCCCCTTTACCTGTATATTATAAATAAAGGAGAGTTGAGTGACTCCATGTTGTTGTAAGAGACCAGAGCTGGTATGGCCAAACCCATCAGGCACACACCCTCTCATGTGAAAAGAGTATTGGTTCCTGTGTGTTTCATTAAGTAGATAAGTTTTTGGGTAATAGATAGAAAAACTGCCAACATCCTCCTTCAGCAGTTAACCCTTTTCTCCTCCATGCGGGACATGACAGAGAGGACCCCCACACTCAAAGGCAACAGGCTTCCCCTGGAGACATGCAGCCTGCCCCCTGCCCCATACTCCTGAGGTAGGTAGCCATGACTGCATTGAACTTTGTCTTGGCCAAAGACACCCAGGTCTTGTGTAGATCAAACACAGATCAAATTAGGATTGTCATTATTTGGGGGTCTGGGTGTTGGGGAGTGCCTCACTATAATCATGGGGTAAATACGGCTCACCCTGCTTAGCTGTGGGTTACTTCCTAGAGTCCAGGGTCAATATTGGATGGATGAGCATTTTCTGCTGCCACAGAAACATGGGAAGGAATTCAGTAACATCCGGGCATGATCTGCCTTAGCATCTCCTTAGCGGTGGGTTCTATAAATGAACACCTTCCTGTCAACATGAAATACGAATGACACCCTAGGCTCCAGATGTCCACTGGGGGCCCCTCATATGCTTGCCCCAGGATAATTTCAGGGGCAAAGTCTGAGAGAGTGCCCCAGAACTCGTTCAGTTTCTGCCCAGGCGTGACCCTGGTGCTGAAACCAAAGGCAATGAGTTTTGATGTTGGCCTCTGGCATTCACTATGATGTTCTCTAGCGTCAGGTTTCGGTGCCAATGCCCTTGTCATGGAAATATCCCACAGCACACACTATCTGCCAAAAAGTCTGTGGACCTTTTCTCTTGCATGCCACCTGTGGGATGTGTCAAATAGCTGTTCCCCACCTGAGTTGTTCCATCACCATATAGTTATTTCTGGACTCTCCACAACCTGAAATAACTGAGTCACATTGGGATGATCCAGGCTTCTCATAATATCCAATTTGGAGAGGATTGGGAGGTTCTGCAAGTCATCATCCAGTCATGCCTCACCATAATTCTTAGTGGTCATCTCCCTTTTTTGGCCTCCAGAAATTCTTCCATTTTTCAGAATAAAATTAAGGAAGAACTTCAACATTTTTGCTTTAGTGGATTATGGAGACTGATATTTACTTGTTTAGGAATTACTATTTGTACAGAACTTCAAAGTACTTCTCATTTTCATCTTTAAATCTGTAATAACTTTTTGCTTTGAAAGACTACAACATATCTACACTCAAGATATTCAGTTCCTTTTTCTTCCAACTTTGAATAACTGGTGTCAAAAGGATGGTAGCACCTCACTCACATGGTAGCAAAATGCTCTGTTCCCTAAGACGCCATAGAACACAGTATTAACACCTGTGGGAATGAGAGGGAGGCTTAAAGTTTCATCATGATTTCTCCATACGGTCCTACACACAATGCATATGCATTACATGGTGACCCCAATAACTGAAGGGAATAAATAGATATGTACAAGAAAGCATTTCTGCTACTGAAGCTATCCTGCTATAGGTTCACACCAGAGTTGTTTTATCCATCTTATATTAAAGGGAAACTGCACAGACAAATCTGTAGAACATACCTAAAATGAAAGGGATGGAAATCCAAATATTCCACATGAAAAAATCAATTAGACAGGAGAGAAGATAATCATTAATGGATACAAGGCACAGAGAATTAGGAGTTTGCACTGCTCTCCTTATAAGGATACAAGGCCCACTGAACCAGCATTCTGCCTTCCTATCCTTGTAAGGACGCAAGTCCCACTGAAACAACTGTTTGCCCTATTCGCTTATGACTGACCCCATCTTAGGTAATTACACTCATAATATCACCACTTCTGAAAAAAAAAAAGTCCTTTTTCCTCAGTGTGGGATTAGAACCTATGCAAATGCTCTGCAAGATATAATTTAACCCATAACATGCTCTATTCCTATTTTTCTAAGAGTTTTTAACCATAGGTGTTAATTTGATCATATAACTTTTCCCTATCAATCCATACAATCATACAACTTCCTGGGCTTATCAATGAAGTGCATATCTTCAGTGGGTATGATCTTGCAAATTCCTGAAGCCCAATGATCCAATAACCTTTCACTTGGTTCACCTCTTAAAGATTGTACCAGCCTACATCACCACACTGAGGATCAACCTGCCAATACATGAACCCTTGGTGTGAGGGTTTCCCAAGTCCCATGTGGATGAAGGGAAGAGTTTCTGTTGGAAGACAGTGGTGCAAGCAATCAATTGATTACTAATAAACATATCTAATCAATAAACACAAGAGTCAATACTCTTTTCAAATGGAAGAGGGGTGTGATGGATCAGACCATACCAGATCTGGCCTCCAACAAGTTGGAGAAGCCCACCTTCCCTTTATTTATATTTGCATAGGTAAAGGGGCCAAGACTGAGAGGGGCTTCTTCCTGTGAGGAACAGGATGGGGTGGAGTTAGGGAAGCCATATTCTTAGGAAATTAGCATAGCCTCAAATGGTGAGCCACCTATGTGCAGGGCCACTACTCCCCTGTCTGAAACAGTCAATTATGACTGCCAGTTCCTGGGAGTCAGGCCTCTGTATCCCATGGGTCAGCCCAAAAATGATTCTGCTAAACATGGATTGCTCCCCACGCTTTGATGGCAGAACAGGTACCCAAACCACAGCATCACTATTTCCTTATTACACTGTTGATGACTTCAGGGTCTGTCACAATTAATATTCCATTTTAGTACTTAATATTGAAAATTTGTCTGTTCTTTCCTTCATCAATGTTATTACAAAGTTGTGAATTATATTAATCATTCAAGCAAACAGCTCTTTGTCTCATTGATTCTTCCATTGTCTCTTTTCAATATAATACCCTCCTACTCTGATCTTCATTAATTATTCTTCTACTTGAATTTAATTTATTCGTTTCTCTAACACCCACCCCCCAACACCCAAGATTTCCTCAGTTGGTAAAAATGGTTATTAATTGTGCCTAGTCCTCATTTCTATGTGTTTTTAATGCTACCATTTCCACATACTGCTTAGTTGTATTCTACAAATTTTATTTTTATTTTATTTTATTTTTAGTTTGCATATCCACATATATTTTCACATATGTATTTCCTATATATGTTCATATACATATACATTTGTAATGGTTAATTTGAATTGTCAACTTGATTGGATTAAGAGATGCCAATAAGTAAGTGGCTTTTCTGAATGTGTCAATGAGGGCATATCTAGGAATGATTGGAATGTGGGATAGTGAACTGGAGTTCCTCCTTAAGCATGGGCAGTACCACCCAACAGGACTGTGACATGAAAATGGAATAAAAGTTTGGAAGTATAAGGAAGCAGATGTAGATGCAAGCTCGACTCTTCTTGAATGGGTTCTTTTTTTTTTTTTTTTTTTTTGGTTCTGGGGATTGAACCCAGGGCCTTGTGCTTACCAGGTTGAATGGGGTCTTGATTTCTGCTTGGATCATCTGAGGATATTGGACTCACTTCTCACTCTTCGAAAAGCTGACTCTTGCCAGTGATTCTCAGAGAGTTTGAAGAAGCCTTTGGTCTTGGACTAGGGTAGCACTTGTTAGGGTAGCACTGTTGATACCCTTTATTTCTGGGGCTTCCACCCTTTTGGACTGTGCAGCTACTGGTTCTCCCAGCTCTCTAGCCTATAGACGGCCATTGTGGACTATCCAGCTTCTGGTCGTATAAGCCAATCAAATAAATCCCCTTTTTATATCATACTTCCTGTTGATTCTGTTCCTCTAGAAAACCCTAATACAAACATCTCCTCTCTCTCTCTCTCTCTCTCTATATATAATATATTATATATATATAAATATATGCTAATGACAACCAAATTCCTGCTCATGCATTTTTATATATGTTCAGCATTTTTATATATGTTCAGTTACATATTATAAACTATAACTAAACAATTGTATACATCCATCTCAAAAGAACAAACAACTACATACAAAACTCATATCCATTTTAATATTTTATGGTATATTTTACATATATTCATATTTGCATCCTATATATGGATAAAAATGTTTCAATCCCTAAATTAACTCTATTTTTCTACATTGGTCCTATACCTACCAATACATCTCAGAGAAACCTCTACACATATAAATCATAATTTTTACATGAATGTACCTATGTATTTGGGGACATAAGTTCACAAATTCACATAAAATCCATAGATTTTTATATACATACTCATTTCCATAGGCATAACCCAGATTTCACATTTAATATAGCAATATTGCTTACCTTAAAAATATTTCTAAATTATAAATATATATGTATAATTTTGATATATAATCCTCTATATTCATATTCATATTCATATATGTTGATATATATGTTCCAAAGGTAACCCTAAACCAAAGCTATGACTCAGAATTAACCTAATCCTACCCATAATCATGAGCTTTTTAAACAAAAATTATAAATATTAGTGAATACACACACATTTTGTCACATATATATTCCATATATGCTTTATTATACATTCATATATATATGTCATGTATATACCCTAATGGCAACTCCTAGATCCTACCTGTAAATTTTTACATATATTCAGTTATATAATCGTATCTTATACGTTACCAAAATTGTAAACATCCATGTCTAAAGAAAAAATAACTACGTACAAATCCATATCCATTTAAGTATTTTCATGTATATTTTACATACATATTCACATTTTTATTCATATATATGGATAAAAATGTTCAAACCCAGTATTATTGTGTTGTGATCTATTTGATTCTTGAAGTTGAGAAGGGTTCGTTTGGTGCATGTGGATGCTTTATCAGTTGGGACATAAATATGATTCTTATGCCTTGTTGATGTATAATTCCCTTAAGCAGTATGAAATGTCATTCTTTGTCACATTTGATTAACTTCAGTTTGAAGTCAACTTTATCTTTTATGAGGATAGAAACCCCTACTTGTTTATGATCCATGTGACTGATAAGTTTTTCCCATCTTTCACCTTTGGTTTGTCAATTTGTTTGCCTATGAGGTGAGTCTCTTAGAGACAGCATATTTTGGGGTCTTGTTTTGTAAACCACTCTGCCAGTCTATGTCTTTTAATTGATGAGTTTAGACCATTAATGTTCAAGGTTATTATTGAGATATGATTTGGGTTCCTGGTCATTTTTGTTTATTTCTAATTTTTAATTTTAATTATTTTCTCTTTGATTGACTATTCCTTTAGTGTAATTCCTCTCTTTGTTCCTTTCTACTTCTTTTTTATTTTCATTTCTTCTTCATGGAATATTTTGTTGTGAATATTCTGAAGTGCAGCCTTTCTGGTTGCAAATTCTTTAAATTTTGTTTATCATGGAAGGCTTTTTATTTCATCTTCAGATCTGAAGCTTAATTTTGCTGGATATAGTATTCTTGGTTGGCATCATCTTATTCCAGGACCTCCTATTTTTGAGGGTCTGGGTTGAGAAATTTGCTGAATATTGGTTTTCCCCCTGTATATATTCTGATGTTTTTCTCTCTCAGACTTTAAAATTCTATCCTTATTGTGTATGCTAGGCATTTTCATTATAATGTGCCTTGATGTAGGTCTGCTGTAATTTTGCACATTTGGGGGTACTATAAGCTTCTTGTATTTAATTTTCCATTTCATTCTTTAGATTTGGGAAACATTATGATATTATTTCATTGAAAAGATTATGCATTCCTTTGTTTTGTATTCCTGCACTTTCATCTATCTTCATAAATCTTAAATTCAGTCTTTTCATGTTATCCCATATTTCTTGGAAGTTCTCTTCACTGTTTTTAACATCTTCTCTCTGTGATCAACTCTATTTACAAGACTATATATTTTGTCTTCATTGCCTGAGGTTGTCTTCCAAGTGGTCTAGTCTGTTGGTGTTGCTTTCTGTTGAATTTTTTTAATTTAGTTTATTGTTTTCTTCATTTCAAGGATTTATGCCTTTTTTTTTTTTTTTAATTTCTGTCTCTTTTTTGAAGTGATCTTTTGCTACCTGGATTTGCTTTACATCCTTTACTTCACAGATCAGTTTAAATAAGTACATTCTAAACTCCTTCTCTAACATTTTCTCCACTGTGGTGTCAATGGATTCTGTTACTGGAGTGTCTTGGTTTGCTTGGGGCAATTTGTTCCCTTGCTTTTTCATGTTGTTTGTGTGTCTACCCAAAACAATATGGATCTGAGGCAGAAGGGTTTCTACCCTGTGGACTTATAGAGTCCCTGAAGGTTTCCAGTGCCTCACTGTTTAAGAGGAGACAAATAATAACAATGACCAATGCAAACAATTTACTGCATTAAACCAAATAGTTCCTACTATGACATCAACAATGTTAATTATCACAATAAACAGAAATGATGTGATCAGTTATTGCTTATAACAAAAACAGTCAGTTTGGAAAAAGGGTTTACATTTTCAAATTGTGGACAGGGAAAAAACAGAAGTGATAAAGAATATGATGATTATGAACAAGGAGAGAATACAGAAGTAAAAAATTAAAGAAAGAGTGAAAAAGAGAATAGAGATTGACCGTTAGCAGATGAACAGAGAATCAAGAGACAAAGGAGAAAATATTCATATAAAGCAAAAAAATTTTTTTGAATTAAAAATAAAAATAAAAGAATAAAAAACAAGCATCCTAGTTCACCAAAACCCAATCCATGTAAAATAACTGGCTTCAGAAATGCTAGACATAAGAAGAAAAACAGTGAGAAATGTATAACTGTCTATGAATCATTAAGGTCACAGTTAAACAGTGGAAAAGAATTTTAAAAAAGAAAAGAAAAGGAAAAATAAACTGAATGAAAAGTTAAAGAAGTCTTTCCGTTGGAGTTCAAAATATTTTCAGCAGTTTTGGGTGGGGTCGTCTGGAGTGTGATGGTCCACCCTCTGGATTGCTAGAGCTAGAGCAAGAGAGGTAATCCCATAGGCAGAGTTCCTGGAGGCAGAGTTTAGGCTTAGGCAGGCTCCAGACTCTTTGCTGAACGCTAATACGTCTGGAAATTTTAAATTAGCACCTCTAGCACCCAGTATTTGATGGTTCACGCTGGAAGACTTTACCCCAGGGACCCCCCGGGTTCCACTTATGTGGTGGGGGAGACAATTCTTTGCCCTCTATGTCACCTGCAGACCCCATGTTTCCTGGTCTCAGGTTCAGTTTTCAATTTCTCCTGTCCCCACCATTCCAAGTTCCCTGCCAGATGCGTCTCTTCTAGTTGATCCTGTAAGCAGTCAGATTGAAGGGGGAGGGGAAGAGCAGGGTGGGTTTCCCTCAACCAGTTGTCCCCTGTGTAAACCTCTCTTCACATTTGATTTTCTCCTGACCACTTAAGCACACTCTGTGTTGTGCAGTGTGTGTCAAAGATCGCAGAACGTAGGACTAAGCAGACAACTCTAGGTCGCAGAATGAAGATTGCAGGTTGCAGATCACAGATCGCAGAATGAAGGATCACAGAACGGAGGACTAAAGCCACATCTCTAGGTCGCAATTACAGGACGCAGGACACATGCCACAGGCCGCATGCTGCACGCCGCACCCTGCATCTCCAAGAAGCGACCCACCTTTAAGAAGCAGTAGACCTTTGATAAGCGTAGCCTCTCTGAAAGAGTAGCACTCTAAAATTAAGCAAAGTCTTTCTACCTCTAAGCAAAGTCTCTTCCTCTAAGCAAAGCCTCTCCCCCTCTAAGCAAAGCCTCTCTTCCTCTATAAACTAGTGAATAAGCAAGCAAGCAAGGAAGTAGTCCAGATAAAGTAATAGAAGTAGTTCATTCCCAGTCCACCTCCAATAAATTCCTGCGGTATTGTTGCTGTGGGAAGCAACAGCAAGCAGTTTGGAGTTCCCTTTTTAGAAATTGGGTTAATCGAGGGGTCCATGGTAGAAGTCTGGTTGGGGAAGAGCAGGTTGTAAAGGCATCTGGGGATGGGTGCTTCTTTTTCAGAGCTGCAAAGTGCAATGTTAGGAGCTCTGTGTGGCTCTCAGGGAAGTCCACTGCCCAAAGTCATGTGGTCAGAGACCCCAATCTCAACCACTGTTGTAAAGGCTTGTATACCAATCTGAAGTCTGGTGATGGATGCAGAGTAGAGCGTCCTGCAGAATGGAAGGTGAGGCTGTGTCTGGGGGGCACTGGGGTGTCAGATGGGGTTCCACCTGCTTAAGAGACAGTGAAAGAGCCTATCCTAGGTTTCGGCATCAATGTAAGCAATCCCACGAAAACCACGCTGGACACGGAAATCATATAAGAGAGTTTATTAAGCAAACAAAGTGTCTTCCTGCAGGGTAAGAGAGAAAATGAGAGGAAAAGAAAGGGAAAGAGAAAGGGCATGCGCTAGAGAGAGTGGAAAGTGAGGAGGAGAAAGAAAGCAAGTGAGTAGGAGAAAAAGCCATGAGATTTTTTTTTAAAGTCAAATCTACACTGCTAATACAGGATGCAGGAACTCTAAAATGCTTTAGTCTCACTTTATATCTCATATACTTTCACTCATTACAATTTATGGCCAAACTATCATTTAAATTGATTTTTGAAAGAAATGTGAAAATTGAATGTGGCAAATGGAAAGAAGGAAGAGAGTTACGGGTTGGGGAAGGGCATGAACAAATTTGAACTCTGGAAATCTTATGGATGATGCAAGGGATACAGGGCAGTTAGCTCTGTGTGGATTTGAGATACAAGAAGGAAAGTGAATGATGTATCTTGAAAAGGTAATTTTCACCCCAGATTATAAGTACCCAGGAATGTTGGAGTACAGCTACTTCATTCCAGAGGTAACTGTAAGTGTGGACCAGTTTTTGAGTAGTTAATAGGAAATATGTGAAGCTGCTTTTAAGGAGCAAAGAGGAAGGAATGGAGGCAGGTGAATTCTGAAAGAGACAATCAGGATATGAGCCACAGCAAAAGGAATACAGTGATGGGGAACAAACAAGGGAATTTCGAAGACGGATAATATCAAACAGAGTAAAAGGCCCCTTGATCAGATATTGTAAAAATTGAAAATTAAGATTGAATGTGTGAATTGCTTAAGAAATTGATTCTTGACTACTATGAATAAAAAGAAACAAAATATATTTGTTATTCCAAACATTTCAGAAAACTATAAGCAAAAAATCATGGAGGACTAAATGATTACAGTCAAGAATGAAATACATATAAGGTAGCATCAAAAGCAACTCAGAGACTCTGTCTCTAAATAAAATACAAAATAGGGCTGGACTGTGGCTCAGTGGTTGAGTGCCTTTGAGTTCAATCCCTGGTACCCAAAAAAAAAAACAAACAAACAAAAATCAATCGCTCATCTTCTTATAGAAGAAAAGACTGAATAAGTTAAAAAAGACATTTTGTTTTTAAGAAAAATTTGTTGGATGAAACAACACTGCGTATTTAAAAATGAATATTTGGAAAAAATACAGAAGGTAATTGCCCCATATTGAAAAGATATAAAAAGAAAAGTAAGATCAAAATATTAAAATAATGTCATAATATTTTTTGAAAATATATAAGAAACTTGTAATAATTTCAAATAAAAACTTCCAAAGATTTATTTTAATGGATAGTGAACATTTATATTCTCAGTTTTGAAATATCATGTTAACTCACAATAGGACAAAATAAAGACAGATACCTCTCCAAGGTTGATTTTCAGTCATAACTATTGATTATCTGAGAATAAATGAAATAGCTAGAAATTTCACCCCGGTTTCATCTAAATCACATATTGTGAAGAGATCAAAAGAGGTTCAAATCAATAAAATTACAATTTTTTCCATAAAGTCATTTACATCACTATAATATTATAAATGGAATTTAACTGGGGGTCAAGAAAACTCACTCTCATCTCAGTACTGGCTTTAATTAGTGGATTATGATTATCATACCAATTTCTCTGCAATTTTCCTCCTATTGGTAAAATGTAGAGCTAAATATCAATATACTCTCAACAAAAAAGATTAAAGCTCTTAAATTTGCTTCCAATTAATTATTGTCAAAGAGAATACTTACATATGTGAAATTCAGAAAGAAAATAAAATTCCCAAATAAAACTGTTGTTCTAATTTGGTTGTCAAAGAAATATTTTTATCACAATGAGTTCTTATTGATACATGAAATTAGTTTTGGGGTTTTTCCCATGTTAAATTATGCTCCTATGCTTCACCTGTGTTTATGGATTTGACGGTCATTCACATTTTCTGCTGTTACTAGTCAATTAGTGAATACACCACAATTATTTATTAACAGATTAATATGTTTGAATCACTTCTAGTTTTAACCTTATACCTGTCACACCATGATTGTGAACAACTATATCTTCTGACCGTTGTCAGAATTTCTTAGGGTCTGCAACTTAACTACTGATTCATAACAGTAGTTATGTAGTCTTAACTTTATTAATACCAACCAATTTTCCATGATATTTCTACAAATTTACAAAAATTTTCCATGATATTTCTACAAATTTACAAAACTACAGGAAAAAATTGAGCATTTCTTTATGCCTATCCTTATATTTCTCACAATTCTAATTTCTGCAGATATCATAGTCAAATGGTTAATGCTTTTAATTTCCAATCCCCTAATTTATATTGAAATTGAGAACTTTTCTCAGCAAACTACTTGGTTGTTCATTTTCCTCTTGTATTTTTCCTCCTGTATTTTTCTTTGATATTTAAGAAGCACGTGTATTTGTTGCTGTTTTCAATGTTTTCCTATAGAAATTTTAATCCACAGATTTATTGTTGGATTAAACCCTCAGTACTAAAAACCTTTGATTGCTAGAACAAATATTGACTTAAAAAAAATTATCTTTGTGTTTTTTTCCGATTGATAGAAATGTAACTGAACTTGTATGCTGATTTTGTTCTTTTGTCCAAACCTTGCTAAACTAATTAATCTTATTATGGATTTTAGCTATATTATTACACCATGTAAAAGTAATGACAGTTTTATTTCTTTCCTAATATTCAAATAATAAATGATTCATGCAATTAAATCTAATTTGGGCTTGACACATTGTAATTTTTCAGTCAGCTTCTGTGTTTAGAAGTTAATTTTCTGCTTTGATTTTTACATTTGTGTTTATATTTATGCTTTTTATTTTCAGTGTTTTTAATCTCAATATTTCTGATTGATGTTTGGCATCCATGTTATGCCAATCATGTTGACTCACCTGGAGATTGTTCACTTTCCTATTGACCATGTATATGATATCAAAATCTATTTATTCTCTGTAGAATCCATTGGTAAAAATGTTTTTATTTTTCACTTGTGTGAAGATTTTTAAACTACAGATTCAATTAATCTAATGGTTATCTCCTTCAGATTTCATATTTCTTCTGCAGTTTGTTTTGGTAATGGAGTTACAGTGACATGAAGTTAATAATGTCTTCTTACTATATTTTCTCTGCAGCATCTGGCATTATGTACTTTTTTCATTCCTCATGGAGTTTGTTTGTACCATTGCTTTTTTCCCTCGATGACACTGCCTGCCAGAGATTGATCCATTTTATTTTCTTTTCCATTTAAGAATAATTTGGCCAAATATGATCCTAGTTATTATACATTTTGATGTATTAATTTCTTCACTTTTAATTTTTCCTTTTAGTTTCTTAGTATTTATTTATTAATTTCTGGCTCTTTCCACCTCATCTTAAGCCTGTACATTTCCTTTTAACATTACCTTAAAAATATCCCACAAGGGTACTTATGGAGTGTTTTTGTTATTGCCAATCTTAAATATGTTTTTTTTTCCATTATGATTCTAAATTTGACAAAAAAATTATTTCCTACATAATTTCATTTTTAAAAATAGGTACAAGATTTTTTTTTTTACTTTATTTAATCATTCTTAAAAATACTGTTTTAATTAAACTTTGTTTTAATCAGCTTTTTTGCTGTTGTGACTAACAGTTCTGACCAGAACAATTGTAGAAGAGGAGGTTTACTTAGGGGCTTGCGGTTTCAGAGGTCTCAGTCCATAGGCAGCAGGCTCCATTCCTCCAGGCTCAGGGTGAGGCTGAACAGCACAGCAAAGAATCCTGGAGGGAAGCAGGTCACATGATGATCAAGAAGCAGAAAAAGAAAAGTCCAGAAAGACAAAACATCAGTTTTTGTTATGTTTTCCAACTACTCCAGGTAAGCCCAGGTGTACTTTTGTGTTCAACTGAATGTTCAAATGGAGATCTGAAGCCATATGGAGACCTCTGATCTAGTGGTGACCTAGAGCCCCTACTGCAAGCTCTGTGGTTCATTTATCAAAATTTAAATTCTGTACTTATATCTGTAATATAGCCAGAAATTTCCTGTTTGTGATCTATTATTATGCCTTTTTACAAGAAAAAAAATTCTGTAAATTATTGTAAATGTATTAAATGAGATTTCCTTAAAAAAAAAAAAAAAAAAAAAAAAAGCAGAGAGAGACTCCACTCACCAAATACAAAATACCCCAAAATCATACCCCCAATGTCTACCTCCCCCAGCTACACCTCACTTGCCTCCAGTTACTACTCAGTTAATCCATCAGGGATGAATTCACTCATTAAGTTAGGGCTCTCACGACCCAATCATTTCCTACCTGAACCCTCTCACATTGTCTCATGTGAGCTTTTGGGAGACACATCATAGCCAAACCCTAACAAACATCATGTGAAGATTAGCAGTGGAATTTGAAAAGATATCTTGATATTATAGAATCTGTCTTGAAGAAACTCTCAAAGTTGTGGGAAAAAAGAACATTTTAAAATTTCTGCATCATACAATTAATAGGCATGTTCTGTCAACCAATTTTGTTACATTTCATGAATTCTATTCTCATATTTATAACTTCCCTTTTTCTGTTTTCATAAAGAATAATTTGGAAAGCAGTGTAGAGAATCCTCAGAAAATTTGAAATGGACCCACCTTTTGACCCAGTCATCCCACTCCTCGGTTTATACCCAAAGGACTTAAAGTCAGCATACTACAGTAACACAGCCACATCAATGTTTATAGCAGCTCAATTCACAAACTAGATTGTGAAACAAACCTAAATGCCCTTCAACAGATAAATGGATAAAGAAACTGTGGTATATATACACAATGGAATATTATTCAGCCATAAAGAAAAATGATATTATGACATTTGCGGATAAATGGATGGAACTGGAGAATATCATGCTAAGTGAAATAGGCCAATTCCAAAAAAACAAAGGCCAAATGTTTACCCTGATAAATGGGCAATGATATGTAATGGGGGAGGGGAAATGGGGGTAAGAGAAGAATGGAGGAATTTTAGATTTGTAGAGGGAAATGGGAGGGAGGGGGTATGAAAATGGTGGAATGAGCCAGACGTTATTACCCTATGTACATGTATGATTACACAAATGGTATGAATCTACATCATGTACAACCATAGAAACTAAATGATGTACCCCATTGTGTACAATGAATCAAAATACAGTCTGTAAAAATAAAAAAAAGAACAATTTGTTCCTTATCTTTTAGATTTCTGAGAAATAAAATTCAGATCATTGGTTTCCAACTTTTCTTATTTTCTAAAGTAGGCATTTAATGGCTAAATTTCTAAGAAATGTTTTCATTTCATTGTATAAATTTTCATTTGTTCTCATCTTCACTCATTTCAAAATACTTCTTACTTTTCTTTTAAAGTTTTCTTCTATCCCTGAGTTAGTTAGAAGTATGTTTTCTAGTTTCTAAATATTTAAATTATTTTTCTCTTTGTCATTGATATCTAAGTTAATTATATTTGGGGCAAAAATGTTTTTGTATGATTTGAATCTTTAAGACTTGTTTTATTGCAAAAAAGTATGGTCCAAGTTTTCCATGCTCACTTTATAAAGACAAGCACTCTTCTGTTTTCAGAGTGAATTTTCTGTAAATGTCAGTTAGGTCAAGTTCATTTAGTAGAGTTGCTCGAGTATTGTGAATCGTTACTAATTTTCTAAATAGTTGTTCTGTCAACTATTGAATTTGAGGTATTGAAATCTCAGATTATAATTGTGACTGTCTAATTTTCCTTTTAATTCTGTAATGTTTCCTTCATTTATTTTAAGACTCTGTGTAAACTGCATGCATCTTCAGGGTTATTGTCCTCTTGATAAATTGACTCCTAAAGTAATTATCTAGTTCAGCATAACAAATTATTCTAGGCTTTAGCAGTTTACTAAACAATAAATTATTTTCTTATAGTTGTTATTGAGTCAGAAATCTGAGCATTACTGAGTTGGCTGCCTCTGGACTTAGTTTTCTCATGATGTTGCACCAAAGCCTAACACATCCATGGCGGTGGTCTCATCTGAAGACTCAGCTGACCAGGGATCCACTTCCAATCTTCCTCACCTGGTGTGTGGCAAGATTTGGCCCCCTCAACCCATGAGTCTCTCCACAGGACTGATTCAAGACACAGCAACTGGCATCCTGAAGGATAAGCAAGAAGATCCCAGAGCAGAAGCAATTCTTTTTAAATCCTAATCACAGGAACCACATCACATCTTCTGTTTATGGAAAACAAATCAGGAACTTCAGCCTATACTCAGGGGAGGTAATTATAAAAAGCTCGTGAATACCAGGTGATAAGATGAACAGAGCCCACCTCAGAGACCACCCAAGTTGATCTTGAGCTTGAACCCAGCATCAGACAGCCGTCAGGGAAGCAAGCAGCCAGTCAACATTTGCTCCTCTCAGAATGTCTCTTTTCTCTGTAGAATTTCAATTCATGTCGTCTTTGTGGCTTCTCCAGATTCCTGATGTTTTCAAAATATAGTTTTTATAAAATATTTATATTTTCTAGGTCTTCAGTGAGAGCAACAGTCTGCCTTCACCTGCCACTTCCTGGCGGGAAGCGAGATGTTGTATTTTAATTAGAAACACTTTCAAAGTTCAATTTGGTTCCTTTTCAAAACCTTGTGTTCATTTTTATGGTCTATGTACTAAGTACATTTTCAATTTCCTCATATTTCTAAAAATATATTCTGAGAGCTCGACTGATGATGTCTTCTAAAAGTGTTGGGGAAATATATATACATTGTGTTTCAATCTGAATGCATAAAGTTTATAATCTCAGAGATAAAGTATGAAATGAAAGCAGGAATTCATAAGTACATATAAACTCTAAAGTTAGCTTTTCTTAGAATCCTAATTTAGGTTTTAATAATTTACACTCTATTTCATCAGTTATAAGTAAGTTATATTATTAAGGAAATAATGTGTGAAAAGTGGATTAAATAAGGAGCAACTTTTTTCTGATCCTAAGCATATGAATTTGGGACACAGAATACACAGTGTCTTCCATATACTATCTATTCTTAAAAGAACATTTTCAGCATCTATGGAACAAAATACTTTGGTTTAGTAAATATAGACCCTCTCTACATTGCCACCCTCTCTCTACCTATTCCAATTTTATAGTTTACATCTCCCCTGTCATGCTTAATGCCAAAATATTAATGCTTGTATTTTCTATATACTCCATACTATTCAATTTTTCAATACATTTATTTGTCCTATTATTTCTGTTTCCTGATCTCTCATGGATAATTCATCCTGCTTGTGTAATTGTTTAACAACTATTGCCACCTCTTTCTCTTTTATTATTTTTTTTGTTTTCTTTTTTTCTTTCATTTTTAAAATTTATTATTTCTTTATTTTTTTAAGGACTGCATTTTGATTCATTGTACACAACTGGGGTACATCATTAGTTTCTATGGTTGTGCATGATGTAGATTCATACCATTATGTAATCACACATGTACATAGGGTAATGATATCTGTCTTATTTCACCATTTTTCTCATTTTCTTCTGCATAATCTAAAGTTCCCTCCATTCTTCTCTCATCCCTACCCTCCCACCCCCATTATATATCATCATCCACTTATCAGGGAAAACATTTGGCCTTTGTTTTTGGGGGATTGGTCTATTTCACTTAGCATGATATTCTCCATTCCATCCATTTATTGCAAATGCCATAATAATATTCTTCTTTATGGCTGAGTAATATTCCATTGTGTATATATACCACAGTTTCTTTATACATTCATCTATTGAAGGGCATTTAGGTTGGTTCCACAATCTAGCTATTGTGAATTGAGCTGCTATAAACATCAATGTGGCTGCATTACTAAGTATACTAATTTGAAGTTCTTTGGGTATAAACCAAGGAGTGGGATAACTGGGTCAAAGAGCGTATCCATTTCCAAGTTTTCTGAGGATTCTCCACACTGCTTTCCAGAGTGACTGCACCAATTTGCAATTCCACAATCAATGTAAAAGTGTGCCTTTTTCTCCTCATCCATGCAACATCTATTATTGTTTTGTGTTCTTGATAATAGCCATTCTAATTGGAGTAAGATGAAATCTGAGTCGGTTTTAATTTGCATTTCTCTAATTACTAGAGATGTTGAACATTTTTTCACATATTTATTAATTGCCTGTATGTCTTCTGTTGATCCATCATTAGGTTCACTTAACTGGGCTTCCTGGGCACCCCATGCATGGTGGCTGTCACTGCCATGGTCTTGCTCTCACTAAGCACACTGAGGCCTGCTTCTGTTCAGGGTTTGTGAAGATGCTAGCCACTTATGGATGTCTGGACCACTACCTATAAACTCCTCTGAGTTGTGGACTTGCACTAACCCAAACATCCACCACCACTACCCAACTAACCTGAGGGTTTCTTACTTCATTTGTGTGCCTTTCACTTTACAAAGTTCATTGTCCCTAGAACTAAAGATAAGAACAATTCCATATGGGTGCACTGGCTTTTATGTAAGTAGGCAACCCCAAAACAGTTTAACATCTCCAGTCCCCAAAGCCCATGTGATCACACTGCCTGACTTTTAGCAGCAGTCAGGAGGAGATTTGGGTAGGGAGGCTGCATGGCATGTGGTGAAGCACCCAGGCGCTACTGCAGGTTGGCCCACCCCTGCCCACTGGTTCACTGGCCCACCTCTTGCTTCCCTGCACATGGGATATAGATATGATGCCACAGAACACTCTGTAGTCACCAATGCCTTTCCAGATGTTGTCTTTTCCAACAGTTGCCACCCATCCTCTCCACACATCTCTGGGAGAGACCTGAAGACCAGGGAAAGGAGTCTTTCTGGAAAAAACAATCTGCTCCAACAGAATCAAGTCTACAGTGGCTCAAGGGGAGACTCTGTGTCTACACTAGGTCAAGGGGAGTGAGTCCCCATCTACACTGAAGGCGTACAAGTCCTCTATCTACATTGAACAGGAGAGGGAGGCACCAGTGATCCAGTCGTTGGATGGATGGTTGCTAGGCTCCTGCTCTTGAGATCTCCCTCTGTTTTTGATTTTTTTTCTTTTTTTTAAATTTTCTCTTATATTTTTAAACCCACCCCCTTTAAAAAAAAAAAAAAACAACTTTGGAACATCAATTTTAATATGCAATTTGTGAGAAACATAAATTTATTAAGAACCATCTCTGCTGCCTCAGAAGCATGGGAGGAAGGACAGAGAAGAGCAGAGCAGGGGGAAGGGTCCCAGGGAAAAGAGCCTCTGCTATCTCTGGCAGGTGGGGGCAGAGGAGCGTCCTGGTGGGCCCAGATGCACTCTTGGCTGGAGTACATGTGAGGAAGCCTGAGCCAGTTGGCACGTCTCATTCTTCCTGAAGCAGTTTGAGTCCACTCTTGACCAATGCCCACTCCATGATAGCATGCTTAGAGCCTTCTGACCATCCACTGGTTTGTCTGTCTCATCTCTGCCTCTTCACTGGGGCCACTCTGTTTTGGAAGCTAGGACACCTTTGCCCTCCTTCCACTAGAGCCATCTTCTTCTGAAGGCCGGCACACATGCAGCACCACAATAGTTGAATGTACGTTGCGATCCAGTGACCCCTTTCCAGCCCCTGCGGCTGTCGTGGGGTTGCCTCTGAGGATGTACCTTGGAGAACGCACTCCCTGCAACCCACACGCTGAGGCTCATCCAGGGGTGGGGCCGGGGGTACTCAGGCCTGCGGGGCCCAAGGTCAAGCCGGGAGGCGAGACTGTGAGGGGGTTGTGTCCACATGGAATAAGGGGAGAGGAATGGCAGGCACTCTGCACTTGCACTGCCCTTCTGCCCTGACTGCTTGGCCTCCTCAGGCTGCTGCTGCTCGCAGAGCAAGGAGAGGGCAGGATCACCAGCTCACTTCTTGGGGTGGACCCTGGGAGGACCGTGGGGCCTGGCGGTGTAGTAACTGCAGGTCGGTGTGGTACCTGCATTAGCAGCCCAGTTCTACCATTTTGGGGGGTTTGTTTATTTTGTTTTGTTTTTTTTGTTTTTAGGTATTTTTGTTGTTGTTGTTGTTGTTCTGTAAACTGAAACTGAAGTTTATTCATCAGCAAACCCGATGGCCTAAATGTCATTTAGTGGCCCATCACAAAAATTATTATTTCTGAATAGGCAGGATTCCATGCTTTGTACCAGAAGCCTTATCGGTATGTCCATGCTTTACAATTTAGGATAGTTGTTTTCTCTTCTCATTTAATATTTTAACCAATTATTTGATAAATTTTTATGTAATTCTTCCACAGAAACCATGGTGTTCTAACATTGCATTAATTTCTATCACTGTGCTTATCGGATAGCATGGACAGTGTCTTCTTAATATTGCCCTGATTTGATGTCAAAATTCCTGTGAATCTCATATCCAAACCAGGTAAAGTTAAAGTACGTACTGAATCTACCTGTTGTGCCAGGTCTTCTTTTATCTATTATATTTTGCTAATTCACAATCAAGTACTAATGCTATACCTTCCTCCTCATCCTCAAATTCATTTTCTCTTTAATTACATCTTCAAATATATATGGAAAATCAGTGGAAATAACCATTTCAACAGCAACTTTCCTTATATTTACAATAAATTCTTTCCCAATATTTAAAGTCCTTGTGTTGATTGAAATCTGACTAAAATATAATGTCCTATTAAGTACCAGATGCTTCAATGAATTATCTGATTCAATCATGCTGCAATCCTCTTCCATAGTTACATGATTGCATTGTACACTTGAGGAAATTGGGGCTTCTGGAGACAAATAATTTAAGTCAAAGTAGCAAGAGCCTTGAAAGAAAGGCTAACTTCAAAAGTCAGCATTACCAATAAATGTGGAAATATTTGGTATAGACAGGACCTCTGAAATTTCTGCAGAAGAGCCTCAGCAGACTATATAAGAGGACAAAGGAGTTGAAAAGGGTGATTAGTCAGTACACCCCTACTTCCTAGATACAACAGGAGTAGCCCATCCTTATCTGATCACTCTAGTCCACCTTTAACAAGAACTCTGTCACGGCTGTGTACATAGTCTGTGCCCCCATTATCTCTTGATATATTCTTTCAGTAATTTTCCATCCATTGACTACCACCCTGCTCCTTGGCTATGTTTTATTTGAAACTAAGCCCCATTTTTCATACTGAAACCTTGATTCTCCTATTTCAATAGTTTCTGAATAAAATTTGTGAGTTTTTTTTGTACCATTTCATATCTACTTTGTAAAAGTAGTCTTCCACTTAAGACTTTATAGGAGGAAAAACATCATATTGCAAATCTATAGATGTCTGCTACATAAGTAATATTTCTTAACACAGGGCAGCCCTAAAAACAACTGAGCTTTTGTATATAAACTTACTGTAATTTTTGTAGTAATAATCTTGGCTACCTTAATAATATATTCAAAAGTAATCAAGATTCATAAAGCAACATGCTGCCCTTAAATTCTTTCCATGTGGAAAGCTTGTAAGATAGTCCTATAGGGAATAGGGACACAGGTAACAGGTGTAAGAGGCATCCATTTGCAAATCCAGCTTAGCCATTAGTTTTTTTAACATTATAGATTTTAGAGCTTTTTGAACATCTGCTTGTTAATGGTTATCCTTTATTGCTGATTCCCTTGGAAAATACCTTTTACAAAGGATTGCTGCTTTTATGGCTTCGCTGTTATGTAGTAAACATATTACTAAGATTATATGAGCCATTAGGAGTCGTAACGTGATGTTACTGAATTACTGTATTGAATATTTTACTTTAAATTAAGGATGGTTTGTTCAGTATTTTACATTACCTTTGCTTTCAAGATCATTATAAGCAATTATGAACCACCTAAGTTGAGGAATCAAAGTTTATGTATACCAACTTCTACCTAAGATTATAGTTGATTTGATGTGGTTCTGATTTAGTACAGAAAGTCAAGAGAGGACTCATTGTCTGTTAATGGTTTCTTGATGGTATTTGCATTCTCTGAGATAGGAGGTCTGTTACAAAAACTTGGGGATAGGTGAACAATCTGTAACTCCTGTCAGATTTTGTTCAGAAACCCCAAACCATCAGACTTTATGAGTGTCATAAAATGGCAAATCAGTGTAGTTCTATAACGCAGTAAAGAGATTTTAAAATGACAGACTATCACTCAAAAACAAGAAAAGCACATGCCCTAATGACAAATTACCTGATTATTTATTGCTCTCAACCAACCCACACAAAAG
Source organism: Sciurus vulgaris (assembly GCF_902686455.1). Classification (NCBI taxonomy): domain Eukaryota; kingdom Metazoa; phylum Chordata; class Mammalia; order Rodentia; family Sciuridae; genus Sciurus; species Sciurus vulgaris. The sequence continues at coordinate 35,654,605 of NC_136469.1, read as the reverse complement.
CACTAAACAAATCTTCAGTGTTTGTCATTCTGGACACTGTCAAATATCTAAAGTATTTCTGTTTCTGGTTGGCATCTCTGTCTATCTTAATGCAACTTAAATAATTTCATCATGGTCTAAATTGATATGCAAACTGGTAAAAATTCAGATTCATTTGTGTAGGATGGCATTCATTGGGATCTTTGGGTTGCAAAACACAAATCACGTCTCAGGGGATACACCCTCCTATTGAAGGCCCAGTCTGCAGAATAAGTCAGGGATTCAAAGTATCCTAACTTGACCAATAGTTATCCAATAATGATGCCAGATGTGATTCTAGCAACTGTGAGATTAGAAAAGGTTTAATGCTTAAAAATCATTTGTTTTTGGTCTATTATAAAACATTCAATCTCATTCGAATCCATTGAGATTCTACTAGGTGGGCCACCATATTATCATTCCATACATTGGGTAGCATCTATTTTGCAGATTGAGAAAATGTATCTCATGGATTAAGATATAATTGCATGGATCTGAAACACCAAAAGCAAGCAAACAAACTCCAATAAACTTCATGAAACTTATTGAATTAAATCAGTTCTATTTTATCTCAAGACAAATCTAGATCTCTAGATCTCTAGATCTCTCCTGGTTCCTCTGTCCCTCCTGCATTTCCATTGGATCATGAAATACATGGTATAGTGATTAGACTGGAGGTTCCGGAATGGGTCCATATGGGGTCCTTGACTTTCTATATACTAGAAGTGTGGTTTTGATACAGTGATATAACTATCCATGCCTAAATTTCTTTATGAAATGAAGAAGACAATTACTACCAACTAATGGCAATTGAAAAGATTTAATGAATTCATGCAAATAAAACTCTTTCACCTAAGTTAAAATTGGACCTTGAAAAGAACCTGATTGATTTAATTTGCTAAATAAGTAATCAGAGTCAAACAATAATGCTATCAAAGAACCGTCATTTTAACATCTTTTTTCTAGAATTCTTTACATGTGACTTCTATGATTGCCATATAACATGACCAGTGAATATCAATGTGGAGTTCTGACTTCATGTACAGAAAGAAGAGAGGAAACCAAGCAGACAAAAATTCCTTTACAAGAGTCTAAAGTTCATACCTTGTGACTGAGAACAGACTTAAACATCTATCCTAGGTATACAAAGACTGGGTAATAAACATTTTGGTTTTATAGCTTCTCTGGATCAGAAAGACAAAGGAATATGCAATGTTCAGAATGAGTGTTGAATAAGTCAATCAATAAAACATCCTACAGGTGCATAGTAATAAACATTGTAAATACAGTCATATCTTCTCCTTGCACATTGTGTATATTAGATTACTCAGTTTAGTCACCAGTACTTAATCCCAGAGTCTATTGACCTTTTGGCTGAGTTACTTAGCTTGATATTTTCTAATCTCAATCCAAATCTCTAGGGAGAGTAATATAATGATTCTACAATAGCCAAACATCCATTCCTAACTGCATTTCTTCAGCTATTTATTTTTATTATGCGGCCTTATTGTTACTGCTACTCATCATGTATGCTGGAGTTAATGTTGGTTGGAATGGGGGGAGACTGTCATAACGGGTGTGTGGTATGTCTCCCCCAATAAGTATGAAATTGATAGGAATTTCTACTTTGTAATTTCTTAGGTGTCAGAGAACAAGTGAAATCTAGTTTACCATGCCGCGTGTAGCACAAAGGAGATTTAATAAAGGGCCACTAAGGTGCTTTGTTTGTATTCTTCTACAACATAACCAAAGAATATTTTCTCAGACTCTATGACACTTATATGATATCACTTACATGTGACAAAGCATATTACTACAACTTTATTGTGCTTACGCAAAAAAGTAGTTCCTAAAAATTTTGTGTAAAATTTTGTGTAAAATATATTTTATGTTAATTGCATGCCTGTCTAAAAATCTGTTTTTTCAACAATAAGTAATTTATCTACCCAAAAGAGTATTAATAGCAATTAGTAGTATTAGAGGAATGTGATCATACATCTTAAAATCTAGTCATATATAGAAGAAACTTTCCATTTTACTTCATCAGTTTTATAATCATAAAACATCAATATTTATTTTATATCCTATATATAATTTTATTAAACAGTTAATAAGACATGATCATTTCATTAATATTTATTATGTCTAATATACCAAATGTTGTTTCCAATGCTACATATATCAAAACATACTTAATCCTCCTAAACTCTATGGATACATCAAACTATTATACCCACTTATAGACATAATTCATTCACAGTAATACATCTGAAAGGGATGGGTTCAGATTTAAATTCAGAGGAACAAACTTCAAACCATCATTCTCACCTGCTGTATTCTAGGAGCCCTATAATTTAGGATCGTTTTTCTTTAAATTTAAATGTTTGCATAATTTGCCAATGCCACAGGTGAAATATGGAGTAAGCTCCAAATCTTGTCCACATCCAACACTTTACTCCAAGTCCTCTTAGAAAGGAATTATATTATATCCACACATCATAATGTCTACCCAAGTGTTTGACACATAACTTTGTTGAATGTTTTTTTCTTTAGGTAAAAGAAGTTGGCACTGAGGAAATCTGGCAGCTTTGGCTCCCTTAGGTCTGGTGACGGCCTTAGTACTTCTGGTCCCAGAGACATAGAGTACAGCCATAGGCAGGAGGGAAGCCACCAACTGTTTTTCTTTAATTTTCAATATCCATGTAAAGTCAACTACAGTCTAGATAACATGGGTATAAATGGAAATATTTACTTACAAGAGAATGTAAAAGGAAAGGAACTTTTAGAAGTCTTTCTATTCATTTAATATAATGAAATATAAACAGAGAGTTTAATATAAACAGAGTTATAAGGTTACAATAATGCATTTGGCTATTTCAATTTAGTCATGTTCAAAAGATTTTATGGGTAGGTGTGTGGGAGTGTGTTGGCAAGAAGGGATGGATGAGAGGTATGTGACTTGTATTGCAAAATAATTTTACGTATGTAAAATGAGAAGAATAAAAATTAGTTGGTAATTATGATGGGAAAGCAGAAAGGACAGTCATTAGTGACACTAATTAAATAGCTGGGCTGGAGGAACAAACAGAGCTATGGTTCCTAGTAAGTGAGGCTACGTAACAACCTAACATCCATTCTCTTATTCTTTCTCATTCGCTGAAACACAATTTTCCTGAAAACTCAATTATACTCAAAAATATGGTATGCGGACAGAGAAAAATTGAGGTTCTGTTAGTTAAGAGAAAGCATAAAATATTTTTTGAGTAGTAAATTTCTACTTTTTATAAGTTTAAGCTAGAATTAGGCAAAAGAAAGCAAACACTGCTTTTGCACTGGGCAAAAGGAGAAACCTTGTGTTTCTGAACTGAATGGAAAGTGAACTTATGATCGTTTTGTTTGAAAAAAATATACAGATGCCCTCATTCTGTCCCCTAAAATGGTTTAGAAACAAGACTTCTCAATAGTTAAATAGTAATAGGAATCCTTAGTGCCTAGATTGTGATTTCTAAATATCATTTTCTTAAAAAAAAAAAAGTGCAGAGATACTAGAGGAAGCCAATAAAATACCTGATTCCAGGTTAGGGGAAAATTGTACACAATAACCCTGGAATAACTTCTCATACAAAGAAATCATGCAAGCTGTCAAAGACCTCTGGATATGTTTCAAAAAGACCCAGCAGCCAACTGGCCAAAGGACCAGATTGACAATTTTTAAGTTGAATAGACAAGGCATGCTGGTGTGTGCCTATAGTTCAAGTTATTCAGGAATCTGAGGAAGGAGTAGTTTATACCCTTAAGTCTGGTAGTTTAAAAACCCAGCTTGACCAAAGTGAGACCTAGTTTCAATAATAATAAAATAAATAAAAATAAAAAATTGAGTAGGTGAGCACAAGGGATTTTTTAGGGCAGAGAAAATACACTGCATGATACTATAATAATGGATACAAGTCATTTTTCATTTGTCCAAAATCACAGAATGTACGACACCAAAGATTGACTTATAATTAAAACTGTGAACTTGGGTATAAATGAAGTATCACAGCAGATTTATTGATGGTAGAAAATATACCACTATGATGGATATTGCTGATAACAGGAGAATCTCTGCATGTGTGGGTATAGGGGTTTATGAGAAATCTATGTACCTTCTTCTCAATTTTGCAGTAAACATAAAAAAGCTCTCAAGAAATAAATTCTTTAAATTTTGTGATAATTTCAGTAGGATGAAACAGTTTAAATTTAAATCTGTAAGTTCCAACATCCTAAAAACAAACCAAAATAAACAAAAACCCAGTGTTTTAGAAGATTCTAAATCAGAGGTTGGAAACTATGATTCTGAAGTATAATATGTTCTAGTTCCTGATTTTGTAAGTGCAGATAGATTTTATGGAACACACCAATATGTTTACATTACTGTCTATGGTACATTCTGATTATATCAGCAAAGTTAAACAATTGTGACAGAGACTATTTGGTTTGCAAAGACTAAGATATTCACTATGTTGCTCTTTGCAAGTAATGGGGTTCAGGACACACTACCTCAAACTGTGGCATCTTAGCAGTTGAGACATAAGTAGAAATAGGAAGTTCATTCTCATCTTCCCTTGCCAGGGGTTAAGAGTAGAGAAAAAGGGATAACCAGATAGTCTGTAATTTTCTGTAGAATTTTAAATATTACCTATAAGGTAGTCTTACAATATATCAGATATGTATCTAATCAAAACTCCTGCTATAACTACCAGATGATAAGAAGAACTTGTAACAGGAAGAACATGTGAAACCTCACAAAGAAGATTCAATCAAAAGTAGCCAGACTGAGAAAATGATGATAAAGAAATATTAAAATATTAGGTGGGAATATGAAAGTATAGCTAAATTAAAACAAAGGAAGAATTTTTGTTTTATGAATTTTATGAATTTAAGAATTTTAGTGATATGCTAAAGCATGTAAAGATAAAATAAAATATACCTGGAAATATCTTTGAAAAGACTCAGGAAAAAGGAAGAGAAGAAGGGTGTAGACAATATGGGTACTCATTGATGTGAGATGATTACATGATGACTCTTTACAATAGTTTCTCTATTCGAAATTTTTCTTAATCAAAAGGTTAAAAAAATAAGGAAGAGAGTGGGAAGAAATTAAATAAAGCTGGGACTCTATAGAAAAGGGCTTAATGAGTTGTTGGTTAACATTCTGTCCTTGTGTACTGAACACACAAGAACATAAAATTTTGCTTTGGACCAAGGGTTGAATCAATAACAAAGGGAAAACTAGCCAACACGCCTGGAAGAGAGTGAGAAAACTTATTTACAAATGTAGCATTGCCAAGTTACATTCAGTATCTGTTCCAAATATCTGTCATTTTCCCTTTCCATCTGCTTAGTTTTTACATCCAATATTCTTCACTTTAGAATAAGACAGAGTTTCTATTCTAAAAGCTGTTCGATGAGTGATGATAAAATAACTTCAATGACTTAGAGAAAATTATGGAAATGTGGGCCTGCATCAATTAGAAACTGCATTGAACTGATACTAACACAGGAACAAAATAATACTGCCTTCAATATAAGATTTTGTTTTCATCTCATAAATTTCAGAGGTAGATAATCTAAGGATGTGATAACTGCTTTGTCATTATTACTAATGTTCTTTTTCTTTCTGATGCAACCATCAGGTCTACATGCTGAGCAGGAAGAAGAGGGAATATTTACTGGCAGAAATCCACTGTTTTATGAATATTTCTTGAGGTTCCAGGCATTTTTCTCTATTTATATCACTTTGACTACCGTAATCTGCATAGCAGCAGAAACAGATGTACTTTACTAGGTACAAGTAGGTAACAGGCCCTAGTAACAGAGAAGTTCACTTATTGAAAAATTGGAGAAGGACTATGGAATAGGTGGCAGACCCCTGAGTTACAGAAGCAAGGTGAAACTCTGATGTGAGGTATTTCCTTTTTATTTGATGACTGGGAGCATACTACCTAATATAAATACAGAGATAAGAGAATTTTCTACTCAAAAACCCTTTTGAGATCAAGATTTATTAAAGCTGTGAAAGACATGTTTTGGAACATGGAAAGATACAGAATCCTCTGAAAGATGTTAGTGACACCAGGATATGGGAGAATTAATTTTAATTCTAAAGGATGTAATTATGACTTAGTAACTAATTCTCTATTAGTTGGGTTCGACCTCATCACACTGCCTTTTGCAGGAAAAATTCTGAAAGTCTTGGAAATGTAAAAGCAAATTACTGATGGTTCTTTAGAACACCAGGTAATGTCCATTGGATACAGCCAGGATGAGCTGATTCTCTATAGCTGTAGGCTTTTGAATATCTTTGCATAACCAAGCTATTCGATAATCTTGATGATATCTCATTTAAGTTGTAGCAAACCAATTACAATGCAAATGCTACCTGTTCATAACGTTACAGATGATTCATATACTGGACAATGCAAATTAAGTTTGTCTGAGAGAATATAAAGTTCTATAAATTGCCATTTGAACTAGTTTTGCTATGACTGATTCCCCCATTAACTGATGAATTAAAACTTTTGACAGGTTGTTATGTTTGAAAAGTAGTCATGAACAGTTCTGGAGGTTTCATTGAGATGCTCAAATGAACTAGTGATGGATGCAAGCTAATTGTACTGCTGGAGAAGTGTGCACCAGTACAGTTTTGAATGCTCATCTCAGGTCTCAGAATGAATCCCTAAGTAGCAACAGAATTTTAACTTATTGGTTCTGTGTTTCTCTAATATTTCCACCCTCTCTCTTCTGATTTTGCAAATTAATCACAAAACTATATTTCAAGTTATCATTTTTTATGCTTGCAAAACTTCAGTACGTTTTGGTGAACATATTTCTGTTTTCTCCCCCCCAGGAAACACATTTGAACACTGTAAAGAATACTGACATTTAAAATTGATTCAATTTACATACATTTTGTAGGGACTAGAAACTAACTTCAAAGTAGAAATTTGAATCCTTTTAAAATATCACAATATCCAAAAGAATAACCAAATACATCATTAGCTTATCTTCCTATTTCAATGATAAGGCCTATTAGCAATTGGAGGAGATATTTCTTATACCAGATATGACAAAATGCTGAAGATAGCATTTCACAGAGTTTACTTTCATTCATTCATTCATTTACTTTTTGTGCTGGTGTTGAACCCAGGACCTTGTGCATGCTAAGCATGTGCTCTGGTGCTGATGTATACCCCACCCAGAGTTTATACAGAATTGTGTGTATGGAAGGAGGGATAGGGCAGCTTAATTTTTCGATTTGTGACTATTTGTCTTAAGCTAGTAGAGGTGACATGAATCAGTGATTTTAGAAGAAAAAATCTTTTCCAGAAAATGTCCCGCAGCAAAATCTTTTACAGTACCCTGCTTCTGAAGACTTCATTTATACTTAACATCTCAAACCACACTATCATTATCATAAGTAATTCATAGGCCTTTTATAAAATATGAAGGAGTTATGAAGCAACTTTTCATACTTGGAGAAGAGTTAAAAAATAAATTCTGAAAGTAAGATGCTTTATTTTGCTGACTACTTCTTCATAAATGTTAAGTAAAATTATATAAGACTCAGGTCACAGCTATTATTGTCTGGTTTTGTTTTCCCAAAGGGGGAAAAAAATTGCACCATGGTTGATAGTTGCAGCAATGTCTTTCTTTTTCCACTTATTTAAATTATCCATGCAATGTTCCCAGCTTGTGTTTATCTAGTCTGAGAACAGGGTCAGGAAATTAGGTGTGCAGTATATTCTCTGGTGACTTCTCCAGATCTCCTCTCAGGCTTTCTCTACCTTCTCCTCTGCCTTGGAGGCTGACCTGAGGACCAAACTGGGTGTGCCTCTCATTTTCTTCTGCTTTTAGCCACTGGTTTACCTTGTAGGGGACTGAAATTAGCATGAAGGGAAAAGTTAGGTAGCTATTTCTCTGGTCCCCATCATGCTCAAGTTTCATCAATTAAAGCTGCTTCATGAAAAGTGACCACCTCTATAGGATTCTGTCTTTGAAGTTATGGTAAACACATTTTGCTTTTGTCATTTGCTCTGCAGTTACAAGCACCATGGATGTGTAATGGTGTCCTTTATTAAATCATTCTCAAAATATTCAGTTTTTCACATTCTTGTCAAACTTGACAAAGAATCAAGCAAACAAATCTAGTAATGTCTGAAATACCTACAGGGGCTGATTATTCAATCCAATTCTCGTCTGGGAGTATTTAGAGAGAGAGTGAGGAGACTAAGCTCTTGGGAATGCAGGTGAGAATACAGTGGTAGAAGGGAGGAAAGCAAAGTGATATCCAGCACACATGCTCAGAGAACATTCCCATTTCCATTTTCCAACTTTACTTTTTGCCTGCTGTTCCATGGTTCCTTTCTGTCTTCTTGTCTAAATTATAAACTTCATAGGGAGAGAACATGTTTTTTATATATTTCACTAATCTTTTCAGTGATGGTGGTAATAGTGCATATTCATTGTGCTATGACTGGTGATTGATCATATCTTATGAAGGTGATTGTTCTGCATCAAAAACTAAAGGCTCACAGGTCGCATTAACGTAAAGTGACCTTCTCTTTTCAAACACATTTATCCCTTTCTGTTGCCCATACTACCTGCTGGTCCTGTTGTCCTGTACCAGAGTGTGAAATGAAAATGTTTTGTACCTTCTGCTGAGTGAATTTCTTCTGCTTCAATTTTACTTTCTTTGTGTCACAATCTTTTTATACTAGCTGTTACCAGAGTTAAAAGAAAGCAAATACATAAATTATACATGCACTGTCAGGTATATTCACCTTCTGTTCCTATTATTATGTGACGTTAACCATATTTGACCTTAATTTGATCAAGAAAATGAGAAGGTAACAGATGTTAAAATAAGAATAACTATTTACAAATGCAGATTTTTCAGAATGGTTTGTTCCTATAGAAAGAGAAATAAGATATAAATAATAAGTGGAACACTCAAAATATTAATAAGACCAGGAAGAAAACTAATCTCTGTTTATAAATTCTGGAAAAGTTAAAAACTTAGGACTCATTCCTTGTTAAAATACTCAGTTTTAAGGGATAATGGAAATTGTTTCAATGGAACAAAACTTCCTTATTAATACTCAGTAGTGAAACATTAAAAATAAATTGCTACAATCAGAATCAAGAAATAACACCTATAATTTCTATATTTAACCCTCTACCATATTATTATTACTATCTAAGATAATAAGATTAGCTTAATTAGATAAGAAAAAGAATTATGAACATAAAAATTAAAAATATTTAGATAATGTTGTAACTATTTGAAGTTTATCTGATTAGAAACTGAAAAATCAACTAAATTTCCTCAAAATATTCAGTAATTTAATATATAGTACAGAATAACATTAATTTATTAGAAAATAATAAAACCAATAGGAAATGCAAAGGAGAAAAGATACAACAAAGAAAAATTCCTATGAATACGTAATAATAAACATGCAGAGCAATATTACTAAACACTTTAAAAGTTCCTGAAGGTACATAAAAAAGTGACTGGAACAAATGGAAATAATAGAAAAAATTGACAATTTTCTTCAATTAATATGCTATTTATGAATTACATAAAGCAATTGCAAATTCATGTAGAACTTTTTTTAATTTATCAAAATCAGAAGAAGCATTCCTGACTGTTGGGCCTCCTCAGGCAGTGGAGGCTTACAGGACAAGGGAAATGTGCCAAGAGCAGGCTCATTGGGACTCATCTTTGGGAGGACAGGGGAATGGGGAAAATCCACAAGGCATGGGCAAGGCTTACCCTTGGATGTGGGAAGCCTTCCTTATTTAGCAGGACCAGACTAGGTTGAGCCATGGGAGGCAAAAGCCTGGCTTATAGGAACTGCTGGGAAGTATGTGGTGCTGTGTGGGAGTGGTTCCCTGTCTCCTTCTGGAACTTTCCCCCTAGGAGGATGGCTCCACCCTATCCTGTCCATCACAGAAGAAGCTCCTCTCTTCCTTGCCCCCCTTTACCTGTATATTATAAATAAAGGAGAGTTGAGTGACTCCATGTTGTTGTAAGAGACCAGAGCTGGTATGGCCACACCCATCAGGCACACACCCTCTCATGTGAAAAGAGTATTGGTTCCTGTGTGTTCATTAAGTAGATAAGTTTTTGGGTAATAGATAGAAAAACTGCCAACATCCTCCTTCAGCAGTTAACCCTTTTCTCCTCCATGCGGGACATGACAGAGAGGACCCCCACACTCAAAGGCACAGGCTTCCCCTGGAACATGCAGCCTGCCCCCTGCCCCATACTCCTGAGGTAGGTAGCCATGACTGCATTGAACTTTGTCTTGGCCAAAGACACCCAGGTCTTGTGTAGATCAAAACACAGATCAAATAGGATTGTCATTATTTGGGGGTCTGGGTGTTTGGGGAGTGCCTCACTATAATCATGGGGTAAATACTGCTCACCCTGCTTAGCTGTGGGTTACTTCCTAGAGTCCAGGGTCAATATTTGGATGGATGAGCATTTCTGCTGCCACAGAAACATGGGAAGGAATTCAGTAACATCCGGGCATGATCTGCCTTAGCATCTCCTTAGCGGTGGGTTCTATAAATGAACACCTTCCTGTCAACATGAAATACAGAATGACACCCTAGGCTCCAGATGTCCACTGGGGGCCCCTCATATGCTTGCCCCAGGATAATTTCAGGGGCAAAGTCTGAGAGAGTGCCCCAGAACTCGTTCAGTTTCTGCCCAGGCGTGACCCTGGTGCTGAAACCAAAGGCAATGAGTTTGATGTGGCCTCTGGCATTCACTATGATGTTCTCTAGCTTCAGGTTTCGGTGCACAATGCCCTTGTCATGGAAATATCCCACAGCACACACTATCTGCCAAAAAAGTCTGTGGACCTTTTCTCTTGCATGCCACCTGTGGGATGTGGTCAAATAGCTGTTCCCCACCTGAGTGTTCCATCACCATATAGTTATTTCTGTGACTCTCCACAACCTGAAATAACTGAGTCACATTGGGATGATCCAGGCTTCTCATAATATCCAATTTGGAGAGGATTGGGAGGTTCTGCAAGTCATCATCCAGTCATGCCTCACCATAATTCTTAGTGGTCATCTCCCTTTTTTGGCCTCCAGAAATTCTTCCATTTTCAGAATAAAATTAAGGAAGAACTTCAAACATTTTTGCTTTAGTGGATTATGGAGACTGATATTTACTTGTTTAGGAATTACTATTTGTACAGAACTTCAAAGTACTTCTCATTTTCATCTTTAAAATCTGTAATAACTTTTTGCTTTGAAAGACTACAACATATCTACACTCAAGATATTCAGTTCCTTTTTCTTCCAACTTTGAATAACTGGTGTCAAAAGGATGGTAGCACCTCACTCACATGGTAGCAAAATGCTCTGTTCCCTAAGACGCCATAGAACACAGTATTAACACCTGTGGGAATGAGAGGGAGGCTTAAAGTTTCATCATGATTTCTCCATACGGTCCTACACACAATGCATATGCATTACATGGTGACCCCAATAACTGAAGGGAATAAATAGATATGTACAAGAAAGCATTTCTGCTACTGAAGCTATCCTGCTATAGGTTCACACCAGAGTTGTTTATCCATCTTATATTAAAGGGAAACTGCACAGACAAATCTGTAGAACATACCTAAAATGAAAGGGATGGAAATCCAAATATTCCACATGAAAAAATCAATTAGACAGGAGAGAAGATAATCATTAATGGATACAAGGCACAGAGAATTAGGAGTTTGCACTGCTCTCCTTATAAGGATACAAGGCCCACTGAACCAGCATTCTGCCTTCCTATCCTTGTAAGGACGCAAGTCCCACTGAAACAACTGTTTGCCCTATTCGCTTATGACTGACCCCATCTTAGGTAATTACATCATAATATCACCACTTCTGAAAAAAAAAAAAGTCCTTTTTCCTCAGTGTGGGATTAGAACCTATGCAAATGCTCTGCAAGATATAATTTAACCCATAACATGCTCTATTCCTATTTTTCTAAGAGTTTTTAACCATAGGTGTTAAATTTGATCATATAACTTTTCCCTATCAATCCATACAATCATACAACTTCCTGGGCTTATCAATGAAGTGCATATCTTCAGTGGGTATGATCTTGCAAATTCCTGAAGCCCAATGATCCAATAACCTTTCACTTGGTTCACCTCTTAAAGATTGTACCAGCCTACATCACCACACTGAGGATCAACCTGCCAATACATGAACCCTTTGGTGTGAGGGTTTCCCAAGTCCCATGTGGATGAAGGGAAGAGTTTCTGTTGGAAGACAGTGGTGCAAGCAATCAATTGATTACTAATAAACATATCTAATCAATAAACACAAGAGTCAATACTCTTTTCAAATGGAAGAGGGTGTGATGGATCAGACCATACCAGATCTGGCCTCCAACAAGTTGGAGAAGCCCACCTTCCCTTTATTTATATTTGCATAGGTAAAGGGGCCAAGACTGAGAGGGGCTTCTTCTGTGAGGAACAGGATGGGGTGGAGTTAGGGAAGCCATATTCTTAGGAAATTAGCATAGCCTCAAATGGTGAGCCACCTATGTGCAGGGCCACTTACTCCCCTGTCTGAAACAGTCAATTATGACTGCCAGTTCCTGGGAGTCAGGCCTCTGTATCCCATGGGTCAGCCAAACATGATTCTGCTAAACATGGATGGCTCCCCACGCTTTGATGGCAGAACAGGTACCCAAACCACAGCATCACTATTTCCTTATTACACTGTTGATGACTTCAGGGTCTGTCACAATTAATATTCCATTTAGTACTTAATATTGAAAATTTGTCTGTTCTTTCCTTCATCAATGTTATTACAAAGTTGTGAATTATATTAATCATTTCAAGCAAACAGCTCTTTGTCTCATTGATTTCTTCCATTGTCTCTTTTCAATATAATTACCCCCTACTCTGATCTTCATTAATTATTTCTTCTACTTGAATTTAATTTATTCGTTTCTCTAACACCCACCCCCCCAACACCCAAGATTTCTCAGTTGGTAAAAATGGTTATTAATTTGTGCCTATTCCTCATTTCTAATGTGTTTTTAATGCTACCAATTTCCACATACTGCTTTAGTTGTATTCTACAAATTTTTATTTTTATTTTATTTTATTTTTAGTTTGCATATCCACATATATTTTCACATATGTATTTCCTATATATGTTCATATACATATACATTTGTAATGGTTAATTTGAATTGTCAACTTGATTGGATTAAGAGATGCCAATAAGTAAGTGGCTTCTGAATGTGTCAATGAGGGCATATCTAGGAATGATTGGAATGTGGGATAGTGAACTGGAGTTCCTCCTTAAGCATGGGCAGTACCACCCAACAGGACTGTGACATGAATGGAATAAAAGTTGGAAGTATAAGGAAGCAGATGTAGATGCAAGCTCGACTCTTCTTGAATGGGTTCTTTTTTTTTTTTTTTTTTTTTGGTTCTGGGGATTGAACCCAGGGCCTTGTGCTTACCAGGTTGAATGGGTTCTTGATTTCTGCTTGGATCATCTGAGGATATTGGACTCACTTCTTCACTCTTCGAAAGCTGACTCTGCCAGTGATTCTCCAGAGAGTTTGAAGAAGCCTTTGGTCTTGGACTAGGGTAGCACTGTTAGGGTAGCACTGTTGATCCCTTTATTCTGGGGCTTCCACCTTTTGGACTGTGCAGCTACTGGTTCTCCCAGCTCTCTAGCCTATAGACGGCCATTGTGGACTATCCAGCTTCTGGTCGTATAAGCCAATCAAATAAATCCCCTTTTTATAATCATACTTCCTGTTGATTCTGTTCCTCTAGAAAACCCTAATACAACATTCCTCTCTCTCTCTCTCTCTCTATATATATATATATATATATATATAAATATATGCTAATGACAACCAAATTCCTGCTCATGCATTTTTATATATGTTCATGCATTTTTATATATGTTCAGTTACATATTATAAACTATAACTAAAACAAATTGTATACATCCATCTCAAAAGAAAAACAACTACATACAAACTCATATCCATTTTAATATTTTAATGTATATTTTTACATATATTCATATTTGCATTCCTATATATGGATAAAAATGTTCAATCCCTAAATTAACTCTATTTTTCTACATTGGTCCTATACCTACCAATACATCTCAGAGAAACCTCTACACATATAAATCATAATATTTTACATGAATGTACCTATGTATTTGGGGACATAAGTTCACAAATTCACATAAAATCCATAGATTTTTATATATACATACTCATTTCCATAGGCATAACCCAGATTTCACATTTAATATAGCAATATTGCTTACCTTAAAAATATTTCTAAATTAAAATATATATGTATAAATTTTGATATATAACCTCTATATTCATATTCATATTCATATATGTTGATATATATGTTCCAAAGGTAACCCTAAACCAAAGCTATGACTCAGAATTAAACCTAATCCTACCCATAATCATGAGCTTTTTAAACAAAAATTATAAATATTAGTGAATACACACACATTTTTTCACATATATATTCCATATATGCTTATATACATTCATATATATATGTATGTATATACCCTAATGGCAACCTAGATCCTACCTGTAAATTTTTACATATATTCAGTTATATAATCGTATCTTATACGTTACCAAAATTGTAAACATCCATGTCTAAAGAAAAATAACTACGTACAAATCCATATCCATTTAAGTATTTTCATGTATATTTTTACATACATATTCACATTTTTATTCATATATATGGATAAAAATGTTCAAACCCAGTATTATTGTGTTGTGATCTATTTGATTCTTGAAGTTGAGAAGGGTTCGTTTGGTGCATGTGGATGCTTTATCAGTTGGGACATAAATATGATTCTTATGCCTTGTTGATGTATAATTCCCTTAAGCAGTATGAAATGTCATTCTTTGTCACATTTGATTAACTTCAGTTTGAAGTCAACTTTATCTTTATGAGGATAGAAACCCCTACTTGTTTATGATCCATGTGACTGATAAGTTTTTCCCATCTTTCACCTTTGGTTTGTCAATTTGTTTGCCTATGAGGTGAGTCTCTTAGAGACAGCATATTTTGGGGTCTTGTTTTGTAAACCACTCTGCCAGTCTATGTCTTTTAATTGATGA
Organism: Sciurus vulgaris; assembly: GCF_902686455.1. Lineage (NCBI taxonomy): Eukaryota > Metazoa > Chordata > Mammalia > Rodentia > Sciuridae > Sciurus > Sciurus vulgaris. Next base: position 35,639,379 of record NC_136469.1, on the reverse strand, counting down.
GTTTAGACCATTAATGTTCAAGGTTATTATTGAGATATGATTTGGGTTCCTGGTCATTTTTGTTTATTTCTAATTTTTAATTTTAATTATTTTCTCTTTGATTGACTATTCCTTTAGTGTAATTCCTCTCTTTGTTCCTTTCTACTTCTTTTTTATTTTCATTTCTTCTTCATGGAATATTTTGTTGTGAATATTCTGAAGTGCAGCCTTTCTGGTTGCAAATTCTTTAAATTTTGTTTATCATGGAAGGCTTTTTATTTCATCTTCAGATCTGAAGCTTAATTTTGCTGGATATAGTATTCTTGGTTGGCATCATCTTATTCCAGGACCTCCTATTTTTGAGGGTCTGGGTTGAGAAATTTGCTGAATATTGGTTTTCCCCCTGTATATATTCTGATGTTTTTCTCTCTCAGACTTTAAAATTCTATCCTTATTGTGTATGCTAGGCATTTTCATTATAATGTGCCTTGATGTAGGTCTGCTGTAATTTTGCACATTTGGGGGTACTATAAGCTTCTTGTATTTAATTTTCCATTTCATTCTTTAGATTTGGGAAACATTATGATATTATTTCATTGAAAAGATTATGCATTCCTTTGTTTTGTATTCCTGCACTTTCATCTATCTTCATAAATCTTAAATTCAGTCTTTTCATGTTATCCCATATTTCTTGGAAGTTCTCTTCACTGTTTTTAACATCTTCTCTCTGTGATCAACTCTATTTACAAGACTATATATTTTGTCTTCATTGCCTGAGGTTGTCTTCCAAGTGGTCTAGTCTGTTGGTGTTGCTTTCTGTTGAATTTTTAATTTAGTTTATTGTTTTCTTCATTTCAAGGATTTATGCCTTTTTTTTTTTTTTTAATTTCTGTCTCTTTTTTGAAGTGATCTTTTGCTACCTGGATTTGCTCTTACATCCTTTACTTCACAGATCAGTTTAAATAAGTACATTCTAAACTCCTTCTCTAACATTTTCTCCACTGTGGTGTCAATGGATTCTGTTACTGGAGTGTCTTGGTTTGCTTGGGGCAATTTGTTCCCTTGCTTTTTCATGTTGTTTGTGTGTCTACCCAAAACAATATGGATCTGAGGCAGAAGGGTTTCTACCCTGTGGACTTATAGAGTCCCTGAAGGTTTCCAGTGCCTCACTGTTTAAGAGGAGACAAATAATAACAATGACCAATGCAAACAATTTACTGCATAAACCAAATAGTTCCTACTATGACATCAACAATGTTAATTATCACAATAAACAGAAATGATGTGATCAGTTATTGCTTATAACAAAAACAGTCAGTTTGGAAAAAGGGTTTACATTTTCAAATTGTGGACAGGGAAAAAACAGAAGTGATAAAGAATATGATGATTATGAACAAGGAGAGAATACAGAAGTAAAAAATTAAAGAAAGAGTGAAAAAGAGAATAGAGATTGACCGTTAGCAGATGAACAGAGAATCAAGAGACAAAGGAGAAAATATTCATATAAAGCAAAAAAATTTTTTTGAATTAAAAATAAAAATAAAAGAATAAAAAACAAGCATCCTAGTTCACCAAAACCCAATCCATGTAAAATAACTGGCTTCAGAAATGCTAGACATAAGAAGAAAAAACAGTGAGAAATGTATAACTGTCTATGAATCATTAAGGTCACAGTTAAACAGTGGAAAAGAATTTTAAAAAAAGAAAAGAAAAGGAAAAATAAACTGAATGAAAAGTTAAAGAAGTCTTTCCGTTGGAGTTCAAAATATTTTCAGCAGTTTTGGGTGGGGTCGTCTGGAGTGTGATGGTCCACCCTCTGGATTGCTAGAGCTAGAGCAAGAGAGGTAATCCCATAGGCAGAGTTCCTGGAGGCAGAGTTTAGGCTTAGGCAGGCTCCAGACTCTTTGCTGAACGCTAATACGTCTGGAAATTTTAAATTAGCACCTCTAGCACCCAGTATTTGATGGTTCACGCTGGAAGACTTTACCCCAGGGACCCCCCCGGGTTCCACTTATGTGGTGGGGGAGACAATTCTTTGCCCTCTATGTCACCTGCAGACCCCATGTTTCCTGGTCTCAGGTTCAGTTTTCAATTTCTCCTGTCCCCACCATTCCAAGTTCCCTGCCAGATGCGTCTCTTCTAGTTGATCCTGTAAGCAGTCAGATTGAAGGGGGAGGGGAAGAGCAGGGTGGGTTTCCTCAACCAGTTGTCCCCTGTGTAAACCTCTCTTCACATTTGATTTTCTCCTGACCACTTAAGCACACTCTGTGTTGTGCAGTGTGTGTTCACTGGGCCTGTATTTTGGGCCAAACTCGGGTTTACCCTGAATTAGCTTCCCCAGTTGCCAGCCCAAGCTGCAACTGCAAAATGGTTCCTTCCTTTGTCCTCCCACACCTCCTGGAGAGATGATGGCTTCTTTCCCCACATATAGATATCATGCAGTGAGTCCTTCAGGTTTGTTGGGCAATGTCCTTGGTCTCTAAGTACTCCATACCCAGACATGACTAGCGCCTCCTTATCCCTCTACTATGCTAATGGAGGGACCCCTCTAACTGGAGCTTCCAGTCTGGCTATGGCACTGATTGTGCTGCTGAGGATTTTTTCCTTATTTTATTATATCCAACTTCCTGTATCCCCAGTCTGCTTTGAATGTCCAGTTTTAAACTTCAGTAAATCCAGCTTTTTTTTTTTTTTTTTTTTTTTTTTTTTTTTTTGGCCACCCACCTTGTGGAGAAGTTGCCTGTCTACTTCATTGGTTTCATACCATAGAGCAGCCAGGAATGTGACTTCCTCTATTCCACCATCTTGAATCTCTCCCATATTGAACTTTTAAAGAAATAGAAATCTGGAAGAGAAAATCAATAAGAATTTTTTCCTAACATATTTAATCTATAATATATACTTAAATTTAGAAAAAATGTATGGAGACAGACATTCAGAAAGTAACACTAATGGCTATAAAAGTTTAGGTAAATCTGAAGTGGAAGGTTATACTGTTCAACAGATGTATTATATAGCACTGTGGAACTTTGGGAAGGGTAAACTGTGTCCATACTTCCACAAAGAAGAAGTCCAAAAGTGGACTAAATTAATTAAATATAAAGAGCCATAAAGTAGTGAAGGCAGCATTGGAGATTTCTTTCATAAACTCAGTAAGTAGAAGGCCTTTATACATTTGACACAAATATTCTGAAGTCTTAACAAACTGATAAATTTAATAATATGAAGATTAAACCTACTAGATGCGTAGGACAATCTAAAGGTTAGATTCAATTGGCCAAATACAAATGGCAACTAACATTAAATACAAGAACTCCCTAATAGATAGAGAAAATCTAAAAATAGGCAAGAATAGAAAAAAAAAATAGGCAAACATAAAGAAGAGACCACTCACAGTAAAGGAAATGTTCCATGAAGCATAGAAAGGGGTAAAATCTCATTCATTTTAAAAGAAAGAGAAATTAAAACTACAATGCTATTTCTTTTTAATCCATCAGACTGACAAAAACCTAAAAGCTTAATCAATTGTAGTGTAAGTAAATTAGTGGGTAAAAACATCTGACTGACCTTTTTTGATTATCCTCTTTTAGGGTGTGCATTACTGTGGTAGCCTACAGAAATGGCTCTTCACCGTACAATTCCAGTGGTGCACCAGGGAGATCCTCACAGTTGGAATGAGGAAGGGGCTGGCATTTTCAGACATTATTGTGGCAGTGACTTTACAATCTCCATAAAAGTTTAATAAGAAGACATCTTTATGACAGCAATACTTCTACAGTTCCTTGTTCATACACACTAGTGCACATGTAGAATTGCTCATGCACGAACTGGTTTACTGCAGCATTATCTCTAATATCAAAGACTGAGTGTTAGTTAAGTAACATATGACATTTCCCAACTGTGAGACTATTAGCCAGAAATAAAGGAATAGAAATCTCTTTTTGTCTTGATAGGAAAAGATGTATCAGATTAGGAAAAAAAAAAAAAAAAAAAAAAACCAGAATGTGGACAGTATGCTACCTCATCTAAAATGTAACAGAATATATGTCCAAAAATCAGACTTGTACACATAGTAAAAAAAGTTAGTGTCAGAAAACAAACAATAACATAGTTAACCTGCTAGGAAAAGAGACAAACTAAGTGTATTAAGATAAGTGCAAGAGGGTACCTGCTGCTATAACAGAATACTATGGACTGGGTGATTTAGACAACAAACATTGATTTTTCACTGTTCAGAAGGATGGGAAGTCCAAAAACAACAGTAGATTCTGTTGATTCTTCTTGATTGGCAGACTGGCATGCCGAGTGAGAAGACATCCTCACATGGTAGAGAAATAGAGCAGATTTATCCTCATACAAGAGCACCAAGGGTTTCATGCAAACCCAATCACCTCTCAAAGACTCACCTGCAAGAGCCACCTTGGGGATTAGGACCTCCACATATGCATTCAGGGGAGACATTCAGCCCATAGCAAAATGAAATGTTTCACTATGTACATTTTAATACTTTTTGAGGTCTCAAATTTGTGAATGTCTAATAACCTATTCAAAACTGTTAAAATATGAAAATCCTGTAAGAATAAGAAATAGGTGGTAATTTCATTGAGAATCAAAACCTGAAGGAATGAGTGACATCTTTAAGAGAAAAAGCAAGAAATTTTAAAGGAGTCAATGGGATATCCAATTGTAAGCTGCTGTTCCTGTTATACTAGATATTTGCTTCCAGGCAACATTCAAAGTGGTTAGATATTCCTGTGGATAGTGCTTTTCTCCTTCAAATCTTCATTTCAAATCTTCCTTATATTTTATATGCTTATTAATAATTCAAATTACTCCAGAATTTTCATTGAACTAATGTCATAAAATTATGAGTCAAATATCTGCCCTATTTCAAAGATGCAGATATGAAGAAAATGCAAATGATGGGTGAATTATAGAACAAAACTTTCTCTCAGAAAGCTGCATCCTGAAGGTAACAGACTGTTGTGTTCCCCATGGACTGGAAGCCCCAGATGGCCAAGCGTTCTGAAAAGTGGAGTTAATGAAGAAGAGTAGGAGGTGACAGAAACTAGTATTTTGAGAGATTTGAACTGAGGGAAAGCACTGAATCATTCAGCCCTTGGCATTCCCTATATATATGATTATAAGTAATCTCTGTCTACCATGAATACACAGAAGAAAAGAAATAGATCATTTACTTCTAGATTTTCTATGTTAGTCATAGGGATTTCCTTCTCTTCTAAAATGGGAAAAGCATGAAATAAGGTCCTCACACAAACTTGAAAGTTCACAGAGGGTAAAATTAAAGGTTCCAGAGAAGGTGAGTCCAGAAGGAATATCTGAGCTTGAAGACAACAGATATGCTAGGGAAATGACTTCTGAAAAATGTATTGGATTTTAGTCTTCAATACTCAAGCAGGAGTGTTGAGTTTATAAATACAAACATCTAGGTAAGTGAACTAATTCTTAAATATTTGAAAATTATCCTTTCATGGTCATAGCATCAAAGGACATGGATTCTAGGTAAAATCCTGGGAGATTTGATTTTACATATAAATATATATAAATTATATATAGTTGTTATATATACATATATATAATTTTGCTACTACATAAAATAACAGAATTTTAAAACTCTTGCTATTTTATAATTTTCAGGAAATTCAATTGAACACTGAAAAATCTAACTTTTATTTGGCTTTTTCTCACTGGAGTCATTTCTTCAAGTCTAGAATCAATAGGACAGCAGAAAACGAATCTCTAATCTCCATGATTCAGTACAATTCTTCACCTATGTTGAGAGTAAACCAGAAATTTTTTTTTAAAGTGCAACCTCCCTGCTAATTGGCCTAAGTTTAAATTCTTGATTACCAATCCCCAGGCATCCTAGTGAGCTACATTCAATTTATCATATTTGCCTAGTCTTTTCACACTCTTTTCCACATTTTTTGCCTATAATTAGCTCATTTCCTTCACTATAAAAAAATTGCTACAGCTCCATCTTGAATATCCTCTCACCACCAGGAAACATTTCTCCAGGCATTGCCTAATTTCATTATTCACTTTATGGCAACATATTTTGGAAGAGTTGCCCACATTTCTTGTTTCCATTTTATATCTCTCTATTCTCTAGCCTAATGCAGTAAGACTTACCCTCCTCTTCTCTGATCCAGATTGGCCATTGTTCTTTCGCCACATCCAATGATCCTTTTCAGTCCCGCAACTGGTCAAACAGGACTTAATGAGTGGATTACACTTGATTTCTTAAGTAACTTCTTCATAAGTCCTATAGGATATCAGTATCTTTTATTCCACTATTATTCTCTTCTTGTTTAACTTTACTAGATTCTCCCTATCTTCCTCAGCTTTTATATAGCAAAGCAAGAAACCCTGGGCTCATCCTTATATTTCTTCCTCTAGCTGAACTCATTCTATACACAACCTCTTATGTCCCATGACTTTATGTTCCATCTATTTCTGAGGACTTAAATTTAATCTAGACTTCTTCCCAAAACTCAAGATACAAACTTCTACAGTTCAATTGGATATTTAAGCAGTAGTCAAAATTTCAAACATTTAAAAACCAACATCATGTTTTTGATCCCCAGTCTCAAAAAAAGCGACTTCTCTCTTGACCTTCCCCATCTCAGTAAGGAGCAACTTAGACCAATTGCTTAGAGATATCCTTGATTCTTTTTTTCTCATATTCCACTTTTAATCCTCTAACATACCAATGACAGAACAGAAGCACAGTGCCTAAGAGCCCCTCCTTTGTTCATAATGTTTTCCAGAAGACATATGATTTACTCATACACTTCCTTCAGATTCATAGTCACACATCACAATATCAGAATCCTCTCCTGAATAATCTGTCAATAACTGAGCCTCCCCTCTCACTGTCTAGCGTCCTCAACCACATTTCTGGAACATACAGAGTAAAAGTGAAATAATGCTAGTAAGTAGCAGAACATAAGCCCCAGGAATACACAGGAAATCTGAAGAGGTTCGAGTTTCTCTAGTTAAATGGATGATAGATTTTGAAACAATCCTACGTAAATTTTAAAGATCACTGAAGATCCATTAGCCTATGAGCAGTAATTCTAAACTACATTTAACTTGTTGGGTCCATTTTTTTCTCCTGAGACACTAACTTGTGTTCTACCTTTCTTTCTTCCTCCCAGCTTGAGTGCCCCACATCCTGGTGCTCACTCCACTTTTTGCTCTGCTTCCAAATTGCTTTTCTGTTTTATCTTTCCTTTATGCTTGTATATTTTCCTCTTTGTTGGCAGTACCAATCGCATGGTAGGCAGATTGAAATGAATTGCACTTCCTGAGAGTTAGTCTTTGATAGTGTTTCAAGCAGATGAGGTTATAGAAAATGTCTGTGGTTGTAAAACCTACATGAAATATCCTTCCCAGAGACCGTAAACTAGCTATTAACCTTGTCCAGACATCTTGTTTCTGAGCTCTTGGCACACTAGCAAGAAATCAAGCATGGTTTAAAAAAATCGCTATCATTAAAAAGAACCGCTACCATTCTGATAGTAACAAGTTTAAGAAGAGTAATCACCCCATTATCTGGGTGGTAAGTAGTCTATAGAATAAAGAAAGGCACATCTTACACCAGATTTCTGGCTTTGATTGATATGTTTAATACTCTTTTTAGCACTTTTTGCAAATAGGAAATTAAGTTCTTTTTATTTGTTAATTCCTTTCTGGATTCCATCCCCTTCTTTTCTTTTTCTTTGTTTTGTAGCAATGTAGGCAGAAGCTTTTGTAGATGATGTTGTGAGGCAAGTCTCCTGATGCCTTTATAGTGCACCAGGGGTTTAGAGCTTTACCTTCTATCAGTTACTTATCAAAGCACTACCATAAATGCCTCTTTTACTTTATTAGTGCCTTGTAGTGAGCCAATAAAAATAAAGCTACTATGAGTATATGATATATATATATTTATATATATATTTATATATGTGCATGTGTGTATATCTATATACATATATAAAAACTACAAAATATTTTAATTTTATTCTTGTGGATAAGTTTATTTTTTAAAGAAAATGTATCATAGTCATTTTCAAAGAGGACAGACTATGGTCATAATTTTTTCTGCCAAGGAAATGAATCACTTTGGGGATTTTCACCTCCCACATTTTTTCATGTACTGATAAAGAATTATATAGCTTCCTGACAAATATTTTTAGAGAAGCAACCTTTCAAATACTTAAAAAGAATTATCTCTGTACTCTGCACTGAATAATTATACCACTTGAATACCATAGCATATTTGAGTCCAAATCAAATATAATTAGCAAAGTTATCAAATCCTTATAATAAAATGAATGCATATATACCAGACTAGTGGTGTTGCTTTATGTCATTGACCAATGTTTTATAGCAGTACCTATTAAATAACATTTCATCTTTAAAATTTCTGTGGCAGGGAGTGGAAAGGAAGTTTTGCTACAAAATCTATCTCATTGATTTAAGCAAAGGATTGAATTTAAAGGCATCAAGGCCTCTAACTGAAATCTGTCTGTTATAATTGGTGATAGGAAGCACTTATTAGTTCTGAAGAGTCTGCATTTAATCTGTACTAGGACAAGCAACTGGACCACTGTGTGTGATTGGGACAGCTGAAATCAGGTACTGCAGAAGATTTATTTGGATTTGGTAATTCATTGTGAAGGAATTACATATAAAGTGGGAGAAAGGTCTTTGGCGATTGGCTACCTTAAAGAAATAATTGCTTTTCAAATCTCACCAAGTTTCCATTTTTTTCAGAAGTCTGTTCTTCAGAACTTACCCCAAATGCTACATGTTATTGGATTACTTCTTGAAAATATTTGTTATGATTTAGATATGAGGTGTCTTACAAAAGCTCATGTACGAGACAATACAGGAACAGTGGAGGTGAGGTGATTGGATTGTGAGAACCTTAACTTAATCAGTGCATTAATTCCTGACAGGGATTAACTAGGTGGTAACTGTGGGCAGGTAGGTTATAACAGGAGGAGGTGGGTCACTGAGGACAAGCCTTTGGTATGCTTATTTGTCTCTATCTGCTTCCTTGTTGTCATGTCCTGAGCTGATTTCCTCCACCATATACTTCCAAGATGATGGTCTTCCTTACTCAGGCCCAGAGCAATGATGTTGACCATCTATGGACTGAGACCTCTGAAACCATGAACCCCAAATAAACTTTTCCTCCTGTAAAGTTGTTCTTGTTTGGTCTTTTGGTTACAGCACTGAAAAAGCTGACAGTAACAATATTCCTTCTTGCTTGTTCTCCCAGGCATACTTAGCTGCTCACCTGTTTATCTTCAAGTGCTTCTGGGAGAAATTCACTAGCTCCACATCTATTTATAACACCACAGTGCCTAGTAAAGTGTCACCCTGGAGATGTGGATTAAATATATTTAAACTAAACTCTGAGTTCATTTTAAAAGTTAAGTAACAATTTATAGTGATGAACTTTAAGAATTTCAAAATAAATGACAGCATTTTATGATAAATATTGCTCATGAAATCCTCACATTTATGAATTATTAGAAGTATTTTCTAGACAAAAGCATACCATTTTTGTGATTTACAATGTTTGAAAGCATAATAATATAATCTATTAATATTTATAGTACTTGAGTAAATATAAAATGTATCTTTATAATATTTTTCTAACATATAAATTCCTTCATACAAATTAGGTTTCTTGATAATCAAAATTACTTCTTGAAATAGGTATAAGGATATGGACATCATAAATGAAGGAAAATGTGTACCTGGTTTCCATAATTAGTTGTGACATCTAAATATGGGGGATTGTTTGACAAAGAAAAGAATCCTCCCTGATCTGATCATCATATAGCTTTCTGAGCTCGAGGTGCACTGGAAAAAGATGGCTTTAAAAAAAATCATTATCATTCAAAAGACTCACTATCTTTCTGATAGAAAGGTAGAAAAGCAATCACCCCATTATGTGGGTAATAAATAGACTATAGAATAAGGATATATCAAGATATTATATTGTGTCTCATATATGTATATATATGTGTGTGTGAGTGTATTTGTTATGTGTCAATAAAAGTAAGAAATGAATATTTTTAAAAAGGAAAGCCTCCCTGCCCACCCATGCGGGCCAATCAAATTAAAACAGACACCCTGAAGTCATTTTCAAAGAAATGAGTGGAATCACCAATCCCCAGCCTCCTCAATCCTCCCAGTCTTAAGACTCAACACAGGAGATTCACACAACCTGGGCTTGGTCCTTGGGACTAAATGCCTGTCTAGGGATATTAATAACCCATCTTAGTAGACCAATTGACTGCAAGGGTCCCCATGTTAATCATTTATTTCAAAATTAAAATAATTGGGGCCATGATGAGGACTGGAAACTGTGGAAAAACAAGAGACACATCACAGCATCACACTCGGTTCCTTCCCATTGTCAACCATTTATTTGTCCACAACTTTCCTAAAGACAAGAAGTGTTTTATTTATTCTTCATTTTCTTACTTTCTCCTAAGAGTCATGCAGAAATAGTACAGGGTGAGTACTCTGGAGTCCTGTTTGTGGCTTTCTTGCTTTTTATTCCCTCTGTTGCTTTAGCAGATTATTTATTTTCTCTCTATTGCATACTCTATATGTAAAATTAATGATCTGAAATTGATAAATCCCTACATACTCTTCAATGTCTCTGAATCTTTGAAAAAAAGAGTATATAATAAACCATGTTCAAATGTGAGGAAAAGTTATAGTAAATGATACAAGTCTTGATTCTGAGAAATGTCTAATTCTGGGCTTTGCTAAAGTGTCAATTTGGAGAGGAAATATAAGCATCCAAATTTAGCTGCCTAATGTAATTGGAGTAAAATGACAGAGTCACTGATTCAGTACCATTACTAAATTGGTTTGTCTTTAACCTCCACCATAGCACTCCATTAAATGACATACTTATTAACAATACACTTAAAGACTTTTTTGTGGGAAAAAATACTTGTAAAGTTTAATTAGGATCCATGTTTTTAACACTATAGCTCAATAATTCTTAATAGACATAATAAGCTTTAATCACACTAAACTATAGTTATCACACATGGACAGAGAGAACATTGCTTTCCTTCCAATGGACATATCCTTCATCTGTTGGATGTATTCCACTAACCATTTGCACGGAAGGTCTTCCAAGCATAAATTTAAATTTTACCCATTACAGAAGAAGGAAGGCAACTGGGAGTGGTTTTCTTTTTCCTTCCACCCTATGTTAGTCAGGATTTTCTAGAGGAACAGAACAAATAGGATATAGCTCTATATACAGATACGTAGATATAAATAAATAATTTGTATTATCTTTTTATCTATTAACTTATCTAAAATTATTTATTTTTTATTTTTTACAGACTGCATTTTGATTCATTGTACACAAATGGAGTACATCCATTTCATTTCTATGGTTGTACACAATGTAGATTCATACCATTCATGTAATCATGCATGTACAGAGGGTAATGATGTCTGTCTCATTCCATTTTTCATACCCCCCTCCCTCTCATTTCCTTCTACATAATCTAAACTTCCCCCATTCTTCTCTCACTCCCCACCCCCATAGATATCTTGATAGATAGGGAAAGACATAGATATAGATCTGTAGAGATATATAAAGATACACATATGATTATTAAAAGGGGATTTATTAGATTGACTTACATGACCAGAAGATGAACAGTAACACAAAGGCTGGGGAGTGGAGGAACCAGTAACAGCTCAGTCCAGCAGAAATTAGAGTCTCAGAAGAAGATGGATTAATGATACTGCCCCAGTCTGGGACCAAAGACTTGGAAACTTCCTAGAGAGTCACTGATCAAAGTTTGCTTTGGAACAATGAAGGAGCTGGAGTCTGATATCACAGAAGCAATCAAAGAACCTGCTCAAGAATAATGGAGATTGAGTTGGCTGTTGCTTCTTTGTTCTTACAATTTTTGTTTCATCCAGCCCCTCAACCTGTTGCAGTGTGCTGCCACACTTAGAATAGGTCTTCCCCTTGGTTTGTTATCCCATGTGCTAATCAGTCCTGGAAATACTCTCATTGAGAAACCCAGAAACCCCTTAATCTTAGGCATCTTTTAATCCAATTGACAACTTAGATAACCTTCGCACACCCAGTCTTCCCCCTCTATTCACCCGGTCTTCTGCTCTACAGGGTATTCTCTTTCTGGACCTTGCACTTTAAGTTACTTCTATACACAGAAATCCTTTGCTAGTCTATAGTTGTGTAACTAGGAGTTTGACTTCTAATTATTTGTTCCCACTGTTATCTTTCCCTTCCCTTTTCCCAAATTCTTTGTACTTGAATCACATCTTCCTTAAGTTATTTGTGACTTTGGAGGTGATGTCCATCTTATCCTCAAAAAGTAGTGCTTTACCTTCTATCTCAACTATCTGATCAGTGTTTTTCTGGTGACTTTTGTTTTGGGGAAGTGCTAGGGATTGAATTTGGGAGCACTAGACCACTGAGCCACATCCCCAGCCCTATTTTGTATTTTATTTAGAGACAGGGTCTCACTGAGTTGTTTAGCACCTCATTTTGCAGAGGCCAGTTTTGACCTCATGATCCTCCTGTCTCAACCTCCCAAGCCACTGGTATTACAGGTGTACACCACTGCACCTGGCTTTCTGTTGACTTTTGTTTAACTCTCCCATTTATTTTTAATACATTTTTGCTTCACTTTTCCATATATTAATTATGTCAACATGATATAACATCATCATCTGCTTACTTATTATGAAATGTTATAGGAAAATATCTCCTTCCTAACTTTACATTGATATATCTGAATTTACAATGCACATGTATGTATATTTGTATTTGGGGCACTAATAGCAAAAGTATGTGATGACATGACTTACCTATTTACATAGCTGCTGATAATCTGGTCTGAAGAATGCCTCAAGTTTTGCCTTTTCTCGGTCAGTGTCTGGCTGTTCCACTGCTAACATTCCTTTTGAAATTTTTATTTTAAAATCTGGAGTAACAGACTTTGGTTGTAAAGAAGAAGAAAGAAATTATGAAGATTTTCTTATTTTTAATGAGCCAGAGTAGACCCTTTGATTTCTACATAATCTTTAAAATTATTTATTTTCTCTCAAACCATCTTTACTTCTAGTATTTAATAACTAAAAAATCAAATTTGTGCAGCATAGAACAATTTTTTTTTTCTCTTGAGATTAAATTTAAGTACTAAGTAAAAGGCATTCCTTCTCTTAAATATGATGCTAGGATAAACGTAAAAAGTAATTATTTTCTAAGTATACCCTAATAAACTGATACTTTGTAGCAGCTGTTACAGCACTGGTGATAAATACAATAACATAAAACAACTTTAATTGTACCTGACTGTTGAAGGGTATTAATTTTAAAAGAGAACAGGTGACAATCAAGTAAAGTAGACATCTGTCAGTCTGACAGTTTATTCTAATAAAAATAAAAACCCAAAGATTTACTGATGTACAAAGATAGTAAAATCAGAGTGTTAAATATAGCTGTTGCCATATGTGTTGAAATATTTGTCTATAATGATTCTAATCTTACATATATATATATATATATATATATATATATATATATATATATATATACTAGGTGAGAAATAGCACTGTACTTTAGAACCTAATTTCATCTTCTTTTATATGATGTTCTAGAATCAATGTTTTATTTTTTAATTGAAGACTTCTAATAGTTAAATGACTCCAGGGAGTGTATTTTCTACAGATATTTTTAAGACTTTAAAAAAGTCACCAACCACAAAGGAGAGTAAAAGGAGGGGAGGAGGTATGGGGTAGGAAAGGTAGTAGAATGAATCGGACATTATTACCCTGTCTACATATATGACTGCATGACTGGTATGATCCTACATCATGTATAACCAGAAGAAGGAGAAGTTATACTCCATTTATGTACGATGTGTCAGAATGCATTCTACCGTCATGTATAACTACAACAAATTAAAAAAAATCAACAATACCAATTCAAACATGGTATTTTCTTTATTTGACTATTACGTTTGGATATTTTTCACTCCACCTGTCCCTAAAACATATACATCACTTCAGTTTGACACAGGATACTACTAGGTTCTAGTATCATCTGTGCCACTTATAAGTCAAGTAAACTTAAGTAAGTCCCTAGTTCTCAAAGTCATACGTCTCTTATGAATGATGGACAGTAAGAGAACCAATCATAGCATAGCTGAGGGTGGTTTAAAAACTATGTTGCATTTAGTATAGCTTCTAACACATGGGAAGTATGTGGAAAACATTTGTTTTTGTTTTTCATTAGTAACAAACATCTAATTATGTAATTGTCCCTTCAGTTCTTTACATGTTCTTTGTGCCTCCCTTGGGTATTACATTAGAAGGCTTAAAGAAGAAAGGAAAATTTCGGTCTTGTCTGGTGCTTTTACCAAGGGATAGGCAAGAGCATTCAATAAAGTTTTTTAATAAACTATCTGGAAGTTAGTAGCCAAAGATTCCTCTCTCTTGATAGCACAATCCTAGCAATTCTGTTATACTTCAAGACTGACTAATATCCGATAATTTAAATGACCTTTCAATTTGTCTCCTCACCATCCTTCCCTTTTGCCATTTCATTGTTTTGTGAGTAATGACCTTGGCTAGACCTTTCATTTGATCAATGACCAGTGACACAAAACCAAGCGCAGGCCAGAAAGACCACAGGACTGAAAACTGCTGGAGCAGACCATTTGATCATCTTGATGGAATAAGGAAAATTGCACAAAGCGTTCACTTACATGTGCAAAATATATATACTACTTACTAGGAAAGCAAAACAGAACAGTATATTTAATTTAAAAAAAATTCATAAAGGATGTTTTCCTTTCGGTGATATCATTCCCTGTATTAATTGTCCAAAGGAAAAGTTTAAATTTTTTATTTGTTATTTAAGTAAATCTTATTTTCTTCTTCAAAATTGCTCAAATAGTATGTGAGTGCATGCTTGTGATAAGAAAAAATATACAGAGAGAGAGGGTACGTACCATTTAATCATCCCTAGATCACTCCTGACTTCATCCTCCACTCTCCCAGGACCAGTCTCAGAATGGCCCTCTGAGAGAGTCATAAGTGAGAGTTTCAAATGCTCTCTTTATGATATTCCACACCATTTTGTTACCTGTCTGTGCTACAGCTGGAGTATAGAGTTCTCACTTCATATGAATGGAAGGATGTAAGACCTATATGAGAAAAATCTTTGAGGGAGATTAAAGAGGATGAGGAGCAGCAACAGAAGAAGACAGGTATTTTAAATGCTTTAAACAGTTGACTACTCACAGCAGCCCAGGTAGTCACATGCTATTCCCAGGTTTCTTAACAGTACAGTGCATCCAAGTGAAGGACATGCTCAAGGTCAAATTCTCAGCCAAAAGCAGAACTGGAATACAACCAAATTCTATTTTATTCCAATACTTCAAATTTATCAGGTATACCATGCTATCTCAATGTCTTTTTTCTTTCCCTCTAACTTTTATGACAAGAGAAAGTTGATTACAAATACACACACACATACACACACACACACACACACACACACACACACACACTCACGAATCACAGGGATACATAATAAACAGAATGATAACTTTGCAGAAGTAGAGATAAATCATCATAATAACGTTTTTAGATCCTTCTTTAAAGCAATTTTCAAGAGACCAGAAAGAAGTGATTTTTTTAAATAGACTTAACTTTATGGTTTAGAAAAGTTTTTGGTTTATAGGAAAATTGAACAGGAAATAGAGTTTTCCTCAAGCCCCCTGTGCTTGCACATGCTTAGTGTTTCCCATTAGGAATGTTCCCCACCAATGATTTGGCCCCACAGGGTCTAATTTGCTTAGTTCCTCATCACGTTGCTGAGGCTGACTTTGAACTTGTGATCCTCCTGTCTCAGTCTCTCCCGGGGCTGCTAGGATTACAGGCATGTGCTACTATGTCCAGTTTTGCATTAATGATTTCTGAAGGTAGGAAAAGAGAATTTGGAAAGAATCAGAGAAATTTTGATTATAGTAAAATGAATAAATGCAACTTATCTAAAATAGATACATTGTGATTTTTTCCTACCTTGTTTTCACAATTATAATAAATTTTAAGTAATTTATGTCACAATGATTAAAATTAAACTGAACACTAGATACTTAAAATACATCATTTATGTCATTAATAAAACCATTATTAGTACTACATAATTATTTGCTGCTAACAGAAAGAATAAGATTTTACTGATTATGTGTATTGTATATATTTCTGAGTTGATTATACTTATGTAAATTATTAAATCAAAAAGTTCAAAGTATTAGTTGATAAAATACTCATGGTTTAAAATATAATATGTGGATTCTCAGATATCATATATTTTGCACTTAAAATTTTCTCTTGTGAAATATCTAGTGGATTATTTCTAATTCACTTTCTTCTCTGAAAATTTTATAATCTTTCATTTGGATAAGTTCTTATGGAAATGTCCAGAAGGAACAAATGCATAACATATCAAATGAAGTCCGCTAGGTAATGCATAATTCATATCAAATAGTAGAGCTTTATTTTTTAAAACTCCAAGGTTTATTTCATGGTTCAGAATGATACTTTTCTTCTCAGTTCACTGAACCTAAGAATTATTCCTAAAACAACTTAGCACTTTTCTCATCTGTTTCTAATTACAGAGCTCTTTCAGTATAAATTACAGTGAATTGATATTTAGCAGATGCATATATAATCTCTGGAGTGTGTACACCTTCTCTCTCACCTAGCACATGTCTTCCACACCTGAATACATGAACAGGTGTGCTTTTAAAAAAGAGTTATAAGCACATAAACATACTTACCTCTGATATCAACTTGCTTCTCTTGTTTAATTTCTACACATACTCAGTAATATTAAATATAACATTTTAGAAAAGAAAACAAACCTATAACCTATATGGAAACTTGTAAACTTCAACTATTAGATCATTTTTGATTTTGAAATTTCTTGGACAAATGCCAAACAATTAATTAACTAATAATCACTGACACATATTTCTTCTCCTCTGCATTAGAATCACTGGAGTGTGCAAGGGAACATACAAATATAAATAACTGAAGAACATACATTTGCTTTATTATTTAGTTGGGTAGATCACGTTTTCACTTGACTCCTATTTAATACTTTTTTCTTTTTTATTTAATATTTCATTTGTTCAAATTAATTATACATGACAGTAGAATGCATTTATGCATTTTGATAAATCATACATAAATGGAGTATAATTTCTCATTTTTCTGATTGTACATATTGTAGAATCACTTCGGTCATGCAGTCATACATGTACATGAGATAATAATGTCTGTTTCACTGACTATTCTTCCTACCCCATGCTCCTTCCCCTCCCTTCACTCCCCTCTACCTAATATAAAGTAGCTATTCTTTCCCAGTACCCTCCATCCTTATTGTGAATTAGCATCTGCATATCAGAGAAAACATTCTGCATTCTGCCTTTGGTTTTTTGGATTTGGCTTATTTCACCTAGCATGATATTCTCCAACTCCACCGTTACCAACAAATGTCATAATTTCATTCTTCTTTAAAGCTGAATAATATTCCATCATATATATGTGTGTGTGTGTGTGTGTGTGTGTGTATAAAACACATTTTCTTTATCCATTCATCTATTGAAAGACACCTAGGTTGGTTCCATAGGTTAGTGCATTGAGCTGCAATAAATGTTGATGTGGCTGAGCCCCTGCAGCATGCTGATCTTAAGTACTTTGAGTATAAACCAAGAAGTGGGATAACTGGGTCAAACAGTGGTTCCCATTTCAAGTTTTCTGAGGAATCTCCATACTGCTTTCCATAATATTTGTGCCAATTTGTTTTTCCCCCAGCAATGTGTTAGTGTACCTTTCCCCTCATCTTTGCCAATATTTATTGTTGCTTGTATTCTTCATAATTGCCATTCTGATTGGAGTGAGATGAAATCTTAGAGTAGTTTCGATTTGCATTTCTCTAATTGCACGAAATGTTGAATATTTTGTTGATTGATTGCGTATCTTCTCCTGTGAAGTGTCAGTTCAGTTTCTTAGCTAATTTATTGATTGGGTCATTTGTTTTTTGGTGTTAACTTTTTTGAGTTCTTTATATATCCCAGAAATTAATGCTTTATCTGAGGTGCAAGTGGTAAAGATTTTCTCCCAATCTCCAGTCTTTGTCTTCACATTATTGTTTCTTTTGCTGAGAAGAAGTTTTTAGTTTGAATTCATTCCATTTATTGATTCTTGATTTTAACTTCTTGTGCTTTTGTGTGTGGGGTCTTATTAAAGAAGTCAGATCCTAAGTCAACATGATGAAATTTGGGACTACTTTTTCTTCTAGTCTCTGTTCTAGTACCTAAGTCTTTGATTCACTTTGACTTGAGTTTCATGTAAGGTGAGAGATAAAGATTTAATTTTATTTTTGTTACATGTGGTTTTCCATTTTTCCCAGTACTATTTGTTGAATATGCTATCTTTTCTCCAGTGAATGCTTTTGGTGCCTTTATCTAGTGTAAGATAACTGTATTTATGTGAGTTTGTCTCTGTCTTCTATTGTGTCCCATTGGTCTACATGTCTGTTTTGATGCCAATACCATGCTGTTTTTATTAACACTCATTTTTATTAGACCAGTTGCTAATTTCACTTCCAAGCTTAGCCTGACCATGGTCATTCTGTTTAAAGTTGTCACTCTTCCATTTCCTTCTCTGTGCCTTGCTCTGATTTTTATTTTTGAATTAGCATTTAATGACATCCTGATAGACATTTGGGTAAAGAACTATGCTTGGTACACTGATACATTCTGAACATCTAAAACAGTACCTGGCATATAGTTTACTAAGTATCTGCTGACTGAATGAATCTTCTCTCCTATAGGATGAATGAGTGAATTCTCTCCTATAGGAGAGCAGATGAACAGAGTGGCTCATTAGTTTATTGAGGGCTGCATAAATTGGAAGATGCTGTCTAATTTCAAAGTCTCAATCAATATATTATTGTACTTCCTGAACTCTGCAGGGTCTACATTCACCTGGCACTCCACTGCATTCCCTCCCCACTGGGACAAACATAATTTTGCATGGTTATGGCAAAATATTATGGATAGGCTAACTAGAAGAATAAATGATAGTTTTGAGGAAACTCAATTGTTCCTTAAGAGAATAAACTGAAGAAAGTTTTCTTCAAAGTCTATCAGTGGTATACCTGGCATATTTCACAACTGAATTAGATTATTTTAAAATAACCCTCTGTTCTGTGCTAAATTGTGTCCTCTCAAAGTTAATATGTTAAGGTCCTAAGCCGTAGTATCTCAGAATGTGACTGTATTTGAAGGCAGATCTTTAAAGAGGTAATTAATGTTAAATATGGTCATATAGGTGTGCTCTATTCTAATGCAATTGCTGTCCTTGTAAGAAGAGACTAAGAGATGGATACACAGAAAGGAAACCACCCAAGGCACAGACATCTGCAAGGTAAGGAGAAAGGCCTCAGAAGAATCCAACCCTGCTGACACCTTGATCATGAACTTCCAGCCTCCAAAACTATCAGAAAACAAATTTATGTTATTGAAGCCATCCTATATGTGGTATTTTTATGGCAGTCCTAGCAAACTAACCATGAGATAAAATAAAAATTTATCCAGAAAAGAACTGCAGAGAGACAAATTTTTCCTCACTTGAAATCTGTGTGTGTATATACTAATTAAAATAAAATAAAATGTGACAAAAATGAATTCATAGATTTAACCACAGTCACGTGTATTTTGAAGAGAGAGGAGATGAGAAAGAGAGGTGGGGGAGAGATGTACAAATAGTTCTTCAAAATGAGAGAACGCTACATGATTCAAAGAATTTGGAGCACAAAGAATGCCAGAATTGAAGTAACTGAAGTTCTATCTCTTTTTAGTATCAATACAGTATTGCTTATTTCAAATCTACTCTTTAAATACGAAATGTGCTCCAGTACAGATTTTCCAGACACTTGCCCTGCACAAAAATAGTTTAATTGCTTCAAAATCATTAGGAGCTTACTCGCAAAGCAATCCATGAAACTCAGTTCATGTGTGTCTAATTTATTTAGAACTTAATCCAACAAATGACCTTTATGTGCAAGAGTATTTCATCACTGGTATTGTAAGTCTGATTTTTTTTTTGTAGGCAATGCAACCCATTATTGCAGAACTGCCTCCTACATCATCTCAAACCCCTTTCATATTTAACCCATTTTTTTTTTCTCTCTCAGCAATAACATTTCCTACTTTCCATTCTGATATATCTGGAATAATATTTAAATAAAATTTGCTTTGTTTACAGATTTTATCAGCATAAAGATGAGGATGCAGGGACCTGAATGGTGACAAGTGAATGATACCAAAGCCCCTTTAGTCCTCTACAAAATGGCCTGTTTTTTTTTTTTTTTTTTTCCTTTTGATGGAGTCATTTAAATATACTTGCTATATTTTTGTCTCTTATTCTAAAAATAAAAACAAAAATACTTTTCCTCGCTTCTCTCTGAAGAAAAGAGTGAAAACAGGAAAACAAAATGCTAAAAGCTCATGATAAACTAGCTCACAGTTGGGAAAAGGAAGGATGTTGAGAAATCATAAGAAATTAAAAGCAGTGTTATGCTCCCTAGGTTGAATGTCACACTTTTGGGAACAAGGAGTTACTCTGGTATTAAGTGGCTATAGCTGTAAAATAATCAGAAAATGCAGACGTTCTTAGAATGGAAACAGTTACACAGAATGGCTTTGAAGACTCACTGGGACATTTAGAATAGGAAGAGTCAAAGTGACATTTCACTTTATTTTTCTATCATGAACCTTGTGCTATGTTTCTTTTAAAATATGTTCTATTAAACTATGTACAAATTGAATAGTCTTTGGCAGTATAGTTAAATAATCTTTTTTAAATATTTCATAATTGTTTAAGATAACTCAGAGTATCAGATTGCCAAATCAGATTTGCCGGAATCAGAGATCTTAATCAGAAAACTAAATCCTACTAACAATGCAAAGGACATTGATAATCATAAGGCAAAGACAAAACACGGATACTTATTTGGGGTGATGATTAATTGATGAACTTGCCTACTACTTCTCCAACTCACAGTGGTTTTTTTTGTTTTGTTTTGTTTTGTTTTTGTTTTTTTTAATGTTTGTTTTTGTCTGCTTTTGTCGTCTTGGGGTTTGAACCCAGGGCCACAGGTATGCTAAACAAACACTGTACCACTGAGCTACATTCCCCAGCCCTTCTAGTTCACAACCATAGATCTTTAGATTTCTCAGTTTTCAGAAAGCTAAGAGCCAATTCCCTATGATAACCTATGATTCTGTCTGCCTGCCTGCCTATCAGTCAGTCTTCTGTTTGTTCTGTTTCTCTTAGAAAGTCACAGAAATAATTAAAAAATGGAATGTTTCTTTTGTATCCTACTAATTATACAGCTTCTGTGACATTTTCTAGTGAGTTATAAATCCGTGAATTTAAATTTTATTTAGCAGGTATATCCTTTTTCTGATAAAAGTTTTCCATTACCTCTATTAGCTTTTCTTTTAATAAATACAATTAGTGTGTGTACCAGTAGATCTGGAGTTCAGGTTTAAATGAGAATTTGGCTTGGTCAACTCTTTCCTTCTGGATGTGTCTGGTAAAGGGAGAAAATAGGTCACTACTGCAGCTAACTTTCCTTCCTAGTTTTTCATTATAGAGAAATGCACTTGCTACAAAATGTCACTCAGATCATGAAAGAGCACCACACACTGGTCAAGATTTCAGTTCAACCTCTCTCAGGAATATTGGCTTGGCCTTGCTGCAGTGACACTCCAGTTAACCCTTAAGAGCTCACCATTGAAGAAAGGAGACATTGTGGTACTTGGAGAATTGTTCATAGAGAGTAATGATTTTCTATTTGGTTTCAGAATCATGTGGGGATAAAACAAATGGAGGATGCTGAACAGCAAGAGATGCCTTAAGTAAACAGTGGATCTTTCCTTGTAAGAGTTATGATACTCTCAATTAATATTTGATGCCTAGGAAAACTATGTGACTGTATGAATGGAAGAGAAATAGAAATATCTGGCCACATAAGTCTTAGCTTACTCTCTAGGCTATTGAGCTAAAAACAATAAACATTATCTTTCCTTCACTTAAACACATACACACCATACAGCTCCTACCATTGAGTATATATATTAAAGATTAAGCAGTTATTACTCCCTACAAAGCAGGTAAAGGATCAGGTTTTCCAGTTTCCTACATTATGGCTTAGTTATGTACACTCTCAGCAGATGCTTAAACATCAGTTGTCAAATATCTTGGCATTACACAAAACAGAATCTCCTTTTGCTTTGGCATCCTATTAGTTGGCAGGAAATCTGCATAAAGAATTACACTTGTTTTGAAGAAGGGTAGCTATTTTATGACTTGTAGATTTCAGTTAGGTACATTTTAACTTCAAATTTCTTTTTGAATTTTGAAAGAAATGATCTACTTTTATGGATCACACAATGCCTTTTATGATCTGATATGTTCATCAATGATGGATATTTGTAGAAATTAAAAGCCCTGACAGAGACTAAAACAATTTAAATGTTGCCTCATTTTGCTCATTTTGTTTTTGCAAAGTATTGATTTAAGCAAAAAATTCCCTCTCCTGAAAAATACCAATACACAGAAAAATTTTGATAATAAGTACTTGACATAGAACTCTATCTTACATGGTTTTTATATATAGAATCTATATAAATGGATAAGTTTGTGCAAAATTTTACTTTTCTAAAGCTTCTTACAATTAATGTTAGGAAACATTTATATCGATATAGATATATTCTTCTGCTTTCATCTAAGTACAACTGAAAGCTTCTTTTCCTTGAAGTAGAGTCAAGTTGCTTTATAAATGTTCACCAAATCCTTTAATATCAACTCCTATTTAGCAATACAAGACTCTGAATTCCACTTTTTATAGTAATAAACCAAAGTAAGTGTGTGAACAGAGAACGAACTTTGGACAGAACTATATTTCCTTTTTGGCTCAAATATGTTCCTTCTCTAACTTTGGGAAATTTGCATAATTTATCTAATTCACTGTTTCCTTATACTTAAGTAGGTAATGCTTATTTTTTATTAAAAGAAATATATTAAAGTAATTAGCCATTTCCAATAATGTATTTGATAATGGTAATAGTATCCTGAATTTTTTTCACTAATTTACAATGCATAGTTTTATAAAACTAAATACAAATAAGAAAGAATATTTATGTATATCAACATATTCAGGTTCTATCCCTACTTTCAATTTAAAAATACTCGTTTTCATGTCAGGTCACCTTCACAAGGCTTTCAGTTATTATGGTTTGGCATTTAGGTTTGGCAAATGGCTTGATTCCATTTAAAAGCAAATTCTATTTGAGAAATTAGATATCTGATACTGCTGGGAATCATGGTCTGCCAAACCCAAAATACAGCTAAAATTTTTAAATACATCTGAAAATTGTGCCTCCAATTTCAACCAAAGACTGTTCTTTTGAGCAGGTGAAAGGAAGTGTTGTGTTATCAAAAAATCAGTATTCAGGAACCGTCCAGCTGGGTGTGGTGGCACATGCCTGTAATCCCAGGGCTCAGGAGGCTGAAGCAGGACAATCTTGAGTCCAAAACCAGCCTCAACAAAAACTAAGGCACTGAGCAACTCAGTGAGACCCTGTCTCTAAAATACAAAATAGGACTGGGGAGGTGGCTCAGTGGTGGAGTGCCCCTGAATTCAATCCCCAGTACAAAAAAAAAAAAAAAAAAAAAAGGAAGAGGAAAAAAGAAACTGTACTATGTTGATTAAAAAATTAGCAACTGATTTTAAGAAATGTTAATGAATTGTGTCTTAGTCATCATAATAATGCTATTATCACTCCAAACAATGCAGTTAACATTTTCTCTACATAGATTTAGAAATTGTGAGTAAACCGCCTATACTTGAGATTTTTTTCTTTTTATAAGACATATTCTAGATAACAGAGAAAAATTCAAATGAATGTGTGCATTGTTATTGATTTATTTCTAATTTTGAAACCATTTATTATACTTCATATATGTATACAGCATCTTATTTTTAAAAATAGCAAGTAGGGATGAAATAAACCTATTCTTCCATCAAACAAATATAGATGTTTGCTTTATAAGAAATATTCATTGCACAGATTCAAAATATTTAAACTCAAGAACACTCTAATATTGTCAAGTGTAATTTTGCCAAAATAATCATTAGTAAAGTGAAAATGTATACAAATAAACTTTTTAAATGTTTTTTGAAAATGATCAGTTTTCTTACTAACATGATTTATTGTTTTAACATCATAGATCATTAATGGATATAGACAATATTTGGAGGAAGAGCTTTTGGCTTCCATGTAATTCTGATACTACTTGTCATTAAAATTTAATTGCAATTTTGAAATGTTAAAGCAATGTTTTTAACTGGTGCCCCAAACATTCAAAGATCTTTGCTAATAAAATGCTTTTAGAAATTCATTTAAGATTGCTGATAGAATTTTCACTAGGATACTTTGAAAAGTAATATAACTAGGCTGAGATCTGAAAAAATGAAATTCAGAACTGTTCCATATACTGCCATTATTCTGAGTGGGTAAATATCAGAAGCTCACAAGATTTCCAACACAAGCAGTTAACAACTCCTTCATTAACCTATAGTTGCTTCAATTAATCACCAGAATTAGTCTGTTAATATTTAATAATAAGTGAATGCAACAAAATTGCCTATAATTCTCAGTGTCCTGGTAATGCACTAATGATTTTTAATTCTTTGAATAAATATAGAATGGTGGTATTTTATATTTTGGGAACTGAAGCTGTTTAGCTTTATACATGTCAAAAAGCACATGGTAGATCTAATTTTTACTTAAAAATATATAACTTCAATAGAAAGAAGAGAAAAGAGAGTACCAAAGAGTAAGAAAGGAGACAGGGTGAATTTTTTGAGATGTAAAAAGTTGACCTTACTAATTACAGCACAAAAGAGATCATATTGATTCTGTGTAATAGCTCTATTGTGTTCTATGTGATAGAAATATCCAATTTAGCAAACTAGATGGTTTTATTTTTAACCTACTTCAACTCAAATAATTGTTTATTATTAACATAATTCACCATTAGTGACTCAACCCAGGAATGCATAGAAATTAAAGGAAGAATTGTATTTGAAATTAAGGTACTTTTTCCCTACAGATTGGGAAGTCAAGTCTTTTAAATGTACTGTTAGTGAAGTGGATTTCCTTGGCTGCACATTAGAATCAGCTGTAGCAGGAAGGGGTATAGAAGGAAGGTTTGAGAAATATTCCAATGTCTAAGTCTGCACACACAAACGTGTGTGTGTGTTGAAGTCAAAGCACTTCTAAAGTTCAGTAAGAATTAAACAATATTTATTGGTGAAAAAATTCAATTCTAATTGAAAAAATTCGATTCATAATTAGGCAAACCTAATTACGTTTGTAGAATGGGTTAGTAACTAACGTTTCCGTGGTTAGGCTTGCACTACATGAGAATAGTTTTACCAGCAATTTTGAAAAAAGAAAACACCTAATTTTTCTATTAATATATTGTCCCACAAATGAAAGATTTTGAATATTATAGCAAGCAAAAAAATGGATCATTTAGGTAAATATTTTTTAAAAAAGATTCATTTCCTTTGGTTACTTCCACATTTGAGTCAGTCACACACTTTTTTGCATTTGTAGGTTTGGGTTGCTGTGGAATTACATTTATAAAAAATAAATCCTTATAAAATTATGGCTCTAAACCAAATGTGACTCATTGTTCATTTTCCTTTTTCTCCCTTTTCTTTTTAGAAAATAATTGAGAAATAAATGTCTAATTCTAATAAACAGGCTGGAGAGCAAAGGCTTTTATGTGGAGAGGAAATTCATATGTATTGAAAGTCTACAACATGTACTAGGGATTATACTAGAAGCTTCAAATTAAAACACAGAATATCTGTGATCACTATGAGACAGACTATGAAATAAAACATCACTTTAATATTTTCATGAGATTTGAGAGTAAGGTGAAAAAACTCATCAAATAGGCATTTTCTAAGATTTAAAGATTCTTTTGATGGTAGGACACAACACACTGACACAAATAGATGAAAAGCAGAGATCCCTTTGTTACATCCAGCTCCAAAGAAGAGAAGGCTGCCTAGCAGGCCAGACAGAAGGCTGCACCCAGGGGTAGGGCAGCAGCCAGCTGGAGTGGTACAGGTTACTTCTGCATGGCAAGCAGGATGTGTTAGCCGGGTTTCCCAGGCTCCCAGTCCACTGGCTGCCTGAATAATTTCATGGACTCTGGACAATGAGGCTGACTCTACTTGTCTGGTATCTGGCCACAGATAATGGGACCCCAGTAGATGAGAGAGGTAGTCAGAAGTTCCCTTGAGAGTGGGAGACTGATAAAAGAGAGAAGTAATTGGAGATGGGGCTCAGCAAACTGCTTATGAAGTAAAACTTAGAGTTTTAGTCGAGACTAAAACTGGGTCAAGTTAGCCCCTGAGAATCATAGCATAAAAAATTGACCTCTTAATGTCTTTTTTTTTTCACCGTATTTTATTGGTTCTTTTTAGTTATACACAATATTAGGATTCATTTCAACATAAGGATAAAATTATAGAATACAATTTATTCTAATCCAATCCCTAGTACTTCCCCTTTTCCTCTTCTCCTCCTTCCCCTGTTCCCTTCCCTCTACTCTACTGGACTTTCTTCTATATTACTTATAGTTTATCTGTGTGTTTTATGAGTGTCATGTGAATGCACATGCTGGTGAGATTCTCTGTGGTATATTCATATATGTACATAGGAAAGTTAGGTCAGATTCATTCCACTGCCTTTCCCAATTCCAACCCCCCTCTCTTCACTTAGATATGTTTTCAGGTCGGTTATTTGAGGCACTGGAATAGCCTGAATAGTAAAGGAGACTTACAGAGCATATATTGTTCTACAAAAGCAGAGAAATCATAGTAAAAGAAAGAGCCTCACAGAAAGATGAAGGGTCACTGAAACCCAGTTTTTAGTAGGCTCCTATTGGTAACTGGGAGAATAAGTTTAACATAGCAGAGAGCTCCAGCACTCATTGGGTAGAATTCTGAGAATTATGAAGTACGTTAAACGCATGGACTATGTTTCTTATGGTGATGTTACAAACACCTCTTTGAATCACTAATAAATAAACAAATGCCAATTTATTGTCAAAGTTCTCTGGTCCTAATTATGTGAGGCAGATATTTGTCGTACTTTAGAAATATGAAATACTAAAGCTGGACCTTTGTAGGTTAGAATCAATGATTCGTGATTACCAAGTAAGAAAGATGGTCCTTGTGGCAGTTCCATGAATCCCAAAGTAATTGAGAGTTCCAATACTGTGTCTACGAATGCAGCACATCTGTGACATTTGTTCAGGGCTGGGGAAGAATGATTAATATTTATCTAAATTGCAAATTCAATGTCAAGGTCAACAAAGGCCCAACTGCATTAATGCAGTATGTGTCTTGAGAATGGAAAGGCAAGGTGACAGGATGAGTGCCTTGTTTATTGGTCCCCAACAAACCTGTGGGATTATCTTTAGGGTTAATTGTTGTATCCCATTACCAGATTTTAGGTAAATAAAAATTATTAAAGAATGGTATTGGAGGAAAACGATGTTTTTTGTTTGTTTGTTTGTTTGTTTTTGCATCTACATTAAAGGTACTGAGTCTTCTATTGGTAGCTATGTGCTACCAATTGCCATTTGCTGTGAAGGAGCATTCCAAATGCAAAGGAAGTGGCTGTTTGGAAGAACTTTCCCAATATTTTCCATCCCCAGAACACAAATCAGCTGTATAAAATGATGAGCTAAGTGGAACAGGCTGATGGAAAATCCCCCAGTCACAGAGAAGATGGATGAGAGACTTGTTTAGTTAAATGCAAAATTATACAGATGAATGTCTGTGTAAATATCCAAGGACTGGATGACAAGTTTATCTTTTAGAAGGCAAGAGGCCTATGTACTGCTCAGATGGGAAAGGCTGAAGTATTTCTAATGTAGTAAAACTTCAGCTTCCCCAATTTAGTTTCTCACCAGTCACCCATCATTCAGATCTTCCAAGTGATGAAAGGGAAATTCCCATTTCAAATCTTTCTGGGCCACTTTGGAAGGGTCAGGATTCACACAGCTCTCATTGCCTCTCTCTAAGAAAAGGTAATTGATCCATTAGCATAAAGGACAGCCACCTTAGCATGTTGGTATGCAGTGGCACTTAGTGCACATGAGTGTTAAATTTGGTTTTAGGCTGTTTGAGCAATTAGATGACTGAGACTAGAGTTTTGGGGGATTCAGGTTGTTCATTCTTTTCTCCACTTTAAATTAGGCAGTGGACTCCAAGAATGTGATCCATGATATCCCTGGGAGCCTGCTAAACACAAAGTTCTCTAGCAACAGCAGCAAGCTGTGCATCAACAAATAAAGCAAGTGGAAAACATTAGTAAGAAGAACAGGGTGCCATTTCTCTACCACCGAGGCATCCAACCCACACTTACCTTCACAAGAGGATGCCCAAAACATATGAACAAACTAGGGTTCTGCCCAAATAAGGATAAGCATCAACTCCAACAAAGGAGTGGAAGACTTCTGGTACAGATCTCTGCTAAACACGGTCTGTGACTAGAAACACACAGTCTCCCAATTCTGGAAAGCATGGCTGAAATAGTGTATTGCTCCAATTGCCTTAAGTCCCAATCTGGAGTAATATC
Source organism: Sciurus vulgaris (assembly GCF_902686455.1). Taxonomy (NCBI): domain Eukaryota; kingdom Metazoa; phylum Chordata; class Mammalia; order Rodentia; family Sciuridae; genus Sciurus; species Sciurus vulgaris. The sequence continues at coordinate 35,610,547 of NC_136469.1, read as the reverse complement.
TAGTTCCAGGAATGTAGACAATCAGGAATGTTCGTATTAAATATCCATATGCCAAGGAAATTCAGGTATGGAGAAATATCGCCATCCCAGCAAACAGAGCAGCAGACAGCACCAGCTATGGGCAAGCTTACTGATGGGCAGCAGTTCCATCTGAAGCAGGTTTTGCTCTGATCTGGCCTCAGTGAACCAGAAGCAGTCTGCCTAAGAGGCTTCTCAAGCACAATTGTCATGGTTTGTGCTGTTTCATAATATTTAAAGATACTTTTGGTGACAGGACACAACACACTGACAAAATTGTATAGAAAAGGCAGAACTCTTTGTAACTTGTGGCTCGAAATGAAAGAAAAAAACTTCTAATTGTGCCAAGAGCAACAGCTTGGAGAAAGCAGCTTCAGTAAGCAAACTGAAAGGGGCTACCGAGTGTCCCCAGGCTCGCCCGGGGATTGGCTAACCGGTATAACTTCATGGGCTTTATTACATACAGTTTATCCTAGTTGTCTGGTATCTGGTCCAAAATGTGGAAATCTACTAAGAGGGGTTGGGTATGGTGTATGTAGAAAAGCTGGAGAGTGGGAACCTAACAAGAGAAGCCACTGGAGCTGGGGACTCATGCAAACCACTTGTAAAGGGAAATTGAGAGTTCATAGCCATGAATTCAAAAGTAGGCCACCAAAGAGTACTCGTCACCTTTACATTGAAATAGCTGCCCTTGATTCCATTATTCTGTCCACTTCAATATATTAGTGCAGCCTTTACTAATGCCACATCTGGAAAAAAAATGATATGCACTTATTACCTGTTTTAATTTTAAAACATAACTTTCCTCTTCTCATGATTCCAAAAGATGCAGAAGGTAAATAATATCAGACACCAGAGGAGCATTTTTTTCTAGTATTTGTTTGTTAAGTACCAAAATAATAGGCAATTTCTACTTTATCAGGAGTTGTATTGTATTAGAATTTGGATTTTGTTTTGTGGTGCCCAGGTTTACTCCATGAATCAGTGCTAAATGTAGTTATCTTTACTATTAACTAATTTTCCTTTATTTGTTGGAATCTATCATATCAAATTTTCACACAGTTCTACTTGCTCTCTTTCATTTAGGAATATTACTGTTCTTGTACTCTTCAGAATATTATCATATTATATTTTAAGTTTGCACATGACCTCAGACATCATAGATTACAACATTCTGATACTTACTGTTGCTTGTGTGGTCACGTTATAGTACATAGAATTTTCATGGAAGCACTATGTACCATCAAAAGATGGAAAACTGAATTGTCTTTGAGTGAATGAATAAATAAATTGGAGTGTATCTCTGCAATTGAATGCTATTCAGCAATAAAAGGTAACAGAGTACTACTGTACTTGGATATACCCCTCAAAACATTGTTAACTGAAAGAAGTCAGACAAACAAAGACTACATCTTATATGGTACCATTTACATGAAATATTCTAATTGTAGGCAAATAGAGAAAGAAAGTGGATTAGTGGATTCCTGGGTTGGCAGTTGGAATCAAGTGTGACTATAAAAGGGCAGGAAATTCTTTTTGTGGTAGTGAAAATGTTCTAAAATAAGATAGTGGTGGTAGTTGCACAACTCTGAAAATATGCTAATAGTAATTGAATTATATACTAAAAATGGGCAAAGTTTATACACTAGATTTTAGTAAAACTGTTAAAAAGAATTACATCCTACATCTGAATAAATAAAACTATAAAAAATAAACAATTATCTATATTATAGTAGTAATAAGCTGTAACAAACAATAAGTAAAAGCAGACATGAAATCTGCTTTACTGGAACTTATTGTTTGCTGGGGAAATATTAACACAAAAGATTCCAAATGTGCTGCTGATACAGGGTTATGCCCAAAGGTATTTTGTCTTGTCTGTGTGAACCACCAGACTCTCTGTGCTCTGTCCCACTGTGCACATCTCCTGTCTCTACCTGCTTCACTGTTTATGTTTCAGAAGATGATAATTACTTATTTTTATCTTGGGATATACTATGTGCCACAGTTTGAATATACCATGTGCTGTAATTTGGATCTCAAGTGTCCCTCAGAAGTCCATGTGTTAAAAGCCTGGTCTCTGGTGTGGCATTTTTAGGAGGTGGTAGGCAATTCAGAGATGGGGCTTATTGAATGGAAATCAGATGCTTTCAAAGGGGGTTTTGGGACCCCAGTTTTTTTCTCTTTCTCATTTTTGTGTTCTGGCCATGAGGTGTTTTATCATGCCTTTCTGACATGATATGGCAGACTCAAATGTAAAAGGCTGATAAATTATAGATTGAAACCCTGAAAACTGTGAACCAAATAAATCTTTTATATGTTGATTATCTCATGTATTTGCTGTAGTGATGGAAAGTTGACTAAAAAAACATGTTTCTTCTTATATGCTTTTTTTTTCTCTTCCAACTTTTTGCCCTAATTTCCAGCTTTACCTGTGCTATTGACTTGTACACTATAAGACTGGTCACAGGCACATTTTGGGGAGCTGAGTCAGGTCCTTCCTGTCCACTCTTCCATTGCATATCTTGCCTACCCTCCTGCAACACTATTTCATACACAGCTTTGAAAACATCGGCTTATATTTCTATTGCTTTTCCCAATCTGTTAGCCTTTTATCTCTCATTCATGTTCGTGTTCTCTGTTTAAGACATTACTTATGAAAGTGATGATCCATGCAAACCTCCAGTGTGGGATATCCAAAATACCACACTCTTGTCCACCTCCTAATATTGAAGAGGTCAAGAAACAAAACTAAGGTAAAGAGTAAGACCAAAATATTGACCTTTATTACCAACAAACTTCAAGTAATTAGGTGCTTATCTGTACAGGCAGATGGACTTAACTAATGCAAAACTCCTAAATGAGACATATATATATTCAGGCGCAGGAAACTCTGGACTGCAGCAGATCACTGTAACCTTAATCGTGAAGGATATGAAGCAAGCCTGGTGTTACACTGATTGAACTTCACTCACAGAATGAAAAGGCCACAAGTGGGAAGAAGCATTCTCTATTAACAGGGCTCAACGACTGTATGGTATAATTGAAAACAAAATAGTGTTAACTTGCCTAGAGGAAAAAGAAGACTTACAGCAGGGAAGAGGAACAAGGTTATTGGAAATTATGATATACGGATACCATCAACATTTCATTACATTAGTTAATATTAATTTAAAACATGTATTAATATATTAAATATTAATTTTCTAAAATGACTTTCATTCCCCATATAAATTGAATTTCTTCAGTGACCACCCATGTATAGCAAATGTAACCTTCCAACAGGCTTACACTTAGAGTAATTATTTAATTTTAGGCTCCACAGTTTTTACTTTGTGGTTTCCCCTCCCAAAACAAATGACTTTGGTTTCTATGAACCAATAGGAAATTCTGTTAACAATAAACAATTACAAAAGCCTAAAAATTATGGACACAGCATAAGTTGCCTAGCAACATTCAATATACTGAAGTTGAATTTTGGATTAGTTAGCCCTGAAGGAATTGCAAAATTGATTTTTCTTATTGCAATATCTTTTAAAAGTTACCAATGAATATCTAAAATGTTTTACCCCTCTCAGTTATTCATTCTCTCATGGTTTCTTCAAGCATCAAATTATGCCTGCTTTTTTGTGTATTTCTTAATATTTGTTACAAAAAGTAAAAATTTTATTTTTGATTTCAACTAATCAGAATATTTGAGTAAAATTAACTCAGTTGTGGAGAACTTTTAAAATATGACATTTTTCTACTAATGTATTTCATAGCTAGAGAGCATGTCAAGAAATAATTCACTAAAAGCTAATCTTATGTTATTTCCAACACAACCAAAGAGTTCAGCATCCTACATGAACATCTGTTTTGAAAAAAATCTCCCATTCTTGCAGAGACGTTGCTCAGAAAATCACATAAATTTGTAGACATTTGTCCAAACCCACTATTTTAGTTGTCAAAATGGCAGTTACTAGAACAAATTCTTCCTTTCTTGACTTTGAGTGACAGCAAAAAAAAAAAAAAAGAAGTTCCTATTTTCTTCATTATGCCATGAAAATATAAAAATGAGAGAAAAACTATATCACATTAAATTTTTGACCAGCTTTAAAATCTATAAAAGTGATAATGTATAAGAAAATTACTAAGGAATTTCTAAAATGACATTAGAAATCTTTTAAATGTGGATAAATGTGAATTTATGTATCAGCTATGCAATTGGTATATATACACATACATATGCATTAAATAACATAAACATAGCATTTTGAAGTCACTGAAAATCTATTATTGGGAAGATTGTACTACACAATGCATGTAGTATCATAGTGATTTGCTTGAAGACAATTTCTAGATCTCAGTCTAGGTTTTCAATTCGAAAAAAACTATTTTTAATAAAGTGTTTAGCATTGTTATATGGAGTTTCCAAAAAAATGGGAAATAAACTCTTGCATTAAGAAATGGTACAAAAAATAATTGAATTCTTGGCTAAAACATTGTGGGAGTTCCATTATTTGTGGGATTCTAATACAGAGAGCAAGCCCCTACTGAGAGTGCAAATTAAAAAGGCTTAGTATAAAAGAACTCAGTAGCAAAATGAGCTTCTTGAGACAGCACATTTTATCTACCAAGCATAACTATCTTTGCATTTTGGGGGATGTGCTTCCACTGTTTCCCAGGAGTCTGAAGATGGAGCTCTGTGTTCCTCCTGTAATGAGTCCTAGTATTTAATATGCTTTAGCCTAAATATGATCAAATTTAATTTTTATTCATATCAACTTGCCCTTATTATGGTTTCAATCTGCTTCAGCAAAGCTTAGGGTAATGTCCAAAGCTTTGCTGAAGGAACTTTCTGTTTATTGGTTTCTGCTTGTTATGAAAGTAATGCACGCTCAATTTAGAAAATCATGACAAACGAAAAGTTAAAAAGTAGATAAAGAAAATGTTAACCACAAGACAAACACACAGGGAAAACCATGCAATTTATTGGAAAACCTTACATGGCTTTCCTATGCATGGATATGTATATTTATATTATTTAAAAAACATCTGACAATTCCTTGATGGCATTTTTCTCTTAATAAATCATACACACAAGAAGTATTCGTATTAAAGATAAATTTACTTGCTGTAATTATGTTATTATATGGTATGTTAGTTAGGTTTCCCTTGCAAGATGAAGTACATAAGAAAACAAATAGAAAGGAAGAAATATTGCTTTTGGATCATGATTTCAGAGGTTTTAGCCCATAGTTACCTGGCCCATCACTGGGAGTTTATTGTAAGGCTGAGCATCATAATGAGGAGCTTGTCTTGGAACAACACTGTTCACCTCATGGTGACTAGGAAGCACAAAGAGAGAGAGAGACAGAGACAAAGGCAGAGATTTTCCAATATACCCTTTCTTCAAGGGCATGCCCCCAAAGACCTTTCTCTCATTAGGCCCCAACTCCTAAATGTTCCATCACCTCCCAATAGGACCATCAGCTGGGGACCGAGCTTTTAGCACCTGAGCTTTTAGGGCTTTTAAGATCCAATCCAAAGCATTCTACCTCCAGCCCAAAACTGCTGAGGTCCATTTCACTATACAAAACACATTCAGTACATCTCCAAAAGACCCCAAAGTCTTAATAGTTCTGACATCACTAAAATTCCAAATCCAACATCTTCTCTGAGATTCAAGGCAAACTTATCTGTGTGGCCCTATAAAAATTAAAACAAATAAGTTATATGCTTACAACTTATGGCACATGGTAAATTCAAACTCCGAAAGGAAGCAACAGAATACCAAAGAATGAACCAAAGCAAGATTTAATTCTGTCAGGGCCAACTTTAAATACTGCAGCCCATACCCAGAATCTGGGTCATGTGGTGGCATGATGTAAGCTTCAAAGGGTTTGGGCAGACTTGAGGCCATGCCCAATGAAACCCACATGGCCATTTTTGGGGGATGGGTCTGCTTTTATTCTGTGGTTTTCTTTGGCAGGTGTACCTCATTTCTGAGGTCTAAATTACAGCTTCAATTTCATTCTCACCCTCTCAGGGGATGACCATAGAGATTTTAAGCCTGCCTCATTGTCTGACCTCCCAGACTTCCTTTGAAATCTATTTCTATATGATCCTACAACTCTAGCTCTCTGCATGACTACAAAACTAGCATCATATGGATTATGCCAAGGTCATCTGTGAGTCCCCTTGGACTATGACTAAGGCCATTATGGGTAGCCTCCAATTCAATTTTCAATGGAGTTCTCATTTCATCTGAAACTTCATCAGCACAACTTACATTGTGCACATGTCTATCAGCATTCTGGTATTCTGAGCTCCACCAGAATTATCCATTAGGATCCATTTACAGATTTAAGTGCTTCTCTAGCCTGCATCTAGGTCCTGCCCACATTTCCAAACTCCTCTCACAAAACAATTATAAAGACTCTAAACCACATCATTGGATATAGTAACAGCAACAATCTTACTTCTCATTACCAATTTTCTGGGGTAGTCGTTTTTCCATTGCTGTGACAAAATACCTGAGAAAAACAATTTAAAGGACATTTATTTTGACTCATAGTTTTAGAAGTTTCAGTGTATAAGTTTTTGGCCCCATTGCTTTGAACGTGTAGTAAGGGAGAACATGATGGCAGGGAGCACATGTTGGAACAAATCTGCTCACCTCATGGAGGCTAGGAAGCAGAAAGAGATAGAAGAAAAGGACAGAGGTCCTGATATCCCCTTCAAGGCCAAGCCTACCCTAGTGGCCTACTTCCTCCAACCAGGTCCCACCTCTTAAAATTTTTACAACATTCCCTACCCATAGAGCCATTCCCTGGCTACTTCAACACATGAGCTTTTTTGGGGGGGATGGGAGGGTTAAGACCCAAACCTAGACATGTGGCTATGATCATTCCATATTTTTAACATAAATGTTATTTACAATATTTTATTATTTTAAATATTATTGGAACAAATTTTCTTATATATTCTTCACTTGCATTGTTATAGAATTTGATTCTTTTTTTTTTAATTTTTGTTTTGAAATAATTTTAGACCTACCAAGAAATTGAAAAGTAGTTCAGTTTTCCCAGACCTCTTTCTGCTTTCCTATGTCCTTTTTCAGTTTTTCCACATTCCTTTCATCTATTACCCTAACTATAAATCTTAAATAACCATACATGATCAAAACCAGAAAACTGAAATTTATATAACATTAATATACATCCTTTATTCCACTTTCACCATTTGATGAATTGAATGGTCTTTTTATGGTGTAAATTGAATACAGAATTTCATATTTTGTTTAGTGATCATGGATCTTTACTCTTTCTCATTTTATGATAGTTCTTTAATCTTGTTTTGTCTTTATTGACTTTGACCCTTCAAAAGAATACTAGTCAGTTATTTGGTAGACTAAACCCCAGTTTTAATTTTTTTCTAATTATTAGATAAAATTTATGCATTTTGTGCAAGAATATCTAATGCTGAGAAGCAATGCAGTGTGATTTTTAGAGGAACATGTAAAATATCTTATTTCTGGTAATAATTGTAATACTTTGTTTCATTCAATATCTGCCAAATTTCTTAATTGTTGATGTACTGCTTTCCCCTTTTACTCATAAGTATCTTGCTTAAAACTATTTTGACACTTTGCATAAATGCTATTTCTTATTATAATTTCATCCAATTACTTTCACATCATTGGTTATTCTTGTCTACAAAATATATTTTTCTTACATTTTCTATTTCCATCATTCTTTTTACATTTATTAATTGCAAATGTTCTTTAAGGAAGAACTTTTCTCTCTTTCCTTCTTTGTACAGTTATTTACATAAAATTATCCCAATTTTGTGCTCTTAGGAGTTTCTTCAATGGACTTTTCAATTAGTCCCCGTCCTCTATTGAGCACCTCTTTTCCTTGGTACCAGAATATTTCATACCTGTATTATATGTCCTCTTTCTCAGTCCTAGAATGAATTTTTCCAAGCCAAAAGTGTGTGGTAAGCATGCATATTGCTACTGTTGTGTCACTGTTTCCACATCCTCTTAGCAGTCCAGGATAGGAAATACAGCCATGTGTATTCACACAAAACGATCTGAGTCTTTCTCTTTTTTGAGTCTTTATTTTTCTATATCAATCAGTCGGTATTTGTATACAAAACTAAAACCACAAATTTATACCAGTTTTTCCAATTCTGATCCAACACTACAAGAATCATTGTAACCAAAATTTTACCATTCTTACAAGTTCTTTCTCTCACTGTGCTGAACATACTTGAAGCAATGAAACTTTCTGCATGTTTCACTTAAAAAAATAGTTTTTGATCCAATAATATTATTTCTAAGTATCTCATCTGAAGGTAAACTTCTAAAATCATGAAAATACTTATTCACAAGGTGATTTAAAAATTATATGGTCACAAAATATCGAAAACCCAAATGTATGTAAAAAAACAAGTGTGTGTGTGTGTGTGTGAGAGAGAGTGTGCATATATATGTGCATATGTATATGTATATAAGTATATATGTGTATATATATGTGTGTATATATATATATGTATAGTTATATATAAAGTTTGAAGTCTTTGTTCAGTCTTAATGAACGCAAACAGTAGTTTCAGTATCTAACAAAACTCCTGTTTAAAAGATATTGGCTAATCAATTGAAGGGAGGGGGGATGGGATAATAAAATCAGACATAACTTTCCTATGTTCATATATGAATACATGAACTATGTAACTCCACATCATGTTCAACCACACGAATGGGAAGTTATACTCCATGTATGTACAGTATGCCAAAATACACTCTACTGTCATGTATATCTAAAAGGAACAAATAAAAAAAATTTTTAAACATATTGACTAGAAAAATGAAGATTCCAAGTGAATGATTAAAGAAAATTTGAAGTAACTAAATAAACTTTAGAACTAAATTGTTAGAAATGAATCTACAAATGGAGAGATTAAAATAAAAGTAATAAAAGCAAATAAAATTAGCAATACACATTACAGTTTAAAGGTTATTGGTTGTTTTGTTTGCTGAACTCAATAAATAGTTTTTATAGGAAAAGGTGGGGGGTGTGGGAAGAAGAAGAAGAGAGATTACTTTTATTTGGCAGCTCATTCAATCTAATGGTTAATAATTTTACATTGCAAAGCAAGAGGGGAAAGATTTATTTTCTTCTAATATTAAATATATAATAAACATTCTAATATTTTTAGAATATTAAAATGTCAGGTTGTTATTTATGTATCTTGAAATGATTATTTTTCTGAACTGGTATCATTTTATGAGAAAAATAGTATTTGAAAATACAGGTTCTAACCAGAATACTGTGCATTGATGAACATTTCTCATTAAAAGAAAATGTTTCTTAAAGTTTTCCAGTGAGCTTAATGAACCTCAAACATATATACAGTAGTATTTTATTACCCCTGAATGCAATCCTGTATCCCAAAGCTAAAAAGGGTTCTAAAAGTAGAGTTTGATTAAATAAAATTATTAACTAATAAAATATCTTTCTTAATAGAATACATATGTATTTTTATTCTTCCATAATATACCTCTCTTTCTCCCAAGAGAGGGATTTATAACTATAATTTCTATTTTTCATTACAGACTGATAATTTTATTCCTATGAGGGTATGAGATAATAAGAAGTTTAATTCCTGCTATTATATAGGTTAACAGTAATACATAGACCTCATGTAAATCACTGAATAAGGTTTTTATTCATGCATTTGCCTGCTTTGCTTTGGTCTTTTAAAGAGAGCATTGAAGATTGTAGGGAATTGTAGTTATGTCTTTATTTGGGCATTTGGGAAATGCATCAAAATGGAATTGTTTGAGGATACTCAATACAATGTGATATGTGCATATGTTTATCCAGATTGTTTAAAACACTCTCAGGAAGTTTATTTTTTTAGGAAAACAGTTTGGGGAATTTGATTTCTATTTTGTGGAGAGAAATGTCTTCTCTTTATGAGAGCTGGGATGTAGTAAAATGAGCTTCCTACTGACAAGATGACACCACTGTGGTAACTCCTCATTCCTTGGGTTGTGCCCACATAACTGATATTTTCTTTTCATGTACAAATTAACATATGTTGCAATCCAGTTTAGTCCATTTTCCTGTCATTTAATTTTATTGCAAAATAGTATCTTGTTTATGGGTGAATTTTTAACATACCTTTTTTCCCCCAATATACTCATTTGAAACAACAGTTTTTAAAGTGTGGTCCAGGGACTCTTCAGAGACCCTGATGACATCTTTTGAAATTATGTGAGTTCAAAACAATTTTTATAATAACATTAAAGCATTATTTTTCATTTTTTTCTCACTCCCTAATTCTTGATGAATTGAGTTTTCCAGAGACTATATAAAATGTGACTTTATTGCTGGAACAATTACTAAAATGTGCAATTCTGAACATTTGTGTTTTAAAAGATTCTCAACTTTACTTTTTAATCAGTAAATATCAATTGACATAATTCATATGAACAAAAGGCTTTAGACCCTCAATAAATTGCCAGAGTATAAAAGGATCCTGATAACACAAAGTCTGAAAACCACCAACCTCAAATTTTCTCTATAGCATTTAAGAACAAGGCATCTGTGTTAATCAGCTTTGCATTGTTATGGCCAAAATACCTGACAAAAACAACTTGTGGGAGGAAAAGCTTATTTTGGCTCATGGTTTCAAAGGTTTAGCTCATGGTGGGTTGACTCCATGGCTTTTGACTCAAGACAAGGCAGAACATCATAGTAGAAGGGCATAGTAAAAGAATGCTGTTCACCACCCCACGGTGGCCAGGATGCAAAGAAAGAAATGGGTAGGGGCCAAAGGGATAATGAATCCTTCCAGGGTACCCTCACAAAGACCTTCCTCCTCCAGTCATGCCTCTTCTGCTAACTTTATCAACCAGCTAGTTCATTTAAATTAGGATGAATTGATTGGGCTAAAACTTCCATAATTTATTCCTTTTTGCCTCTAAATATTGCTTTATCAGTACAGAAGCTTTGAGGGGACAACTCATATTAAAACCATAACATTCTGTTACTGCCCTTCAAGCTCATGTTTATCTCACAATCAAAATGCATTTAGTCCACCTCCAATAATTTCCATAGTCTTATCAGTTCTAGCATGTTTCCAAGCTTCCAAGTTCAAATTCTCATCTGAGACCCAGGAAAAACTGAGACTCAAGACAAGCCCCTGTAAAAATCAAAAGCAAGTTACATGCACCCAATATACACTGGCACAGAATAAACATTTCTATTCCAAAAGGAGGAATAGGTTCAGGGCAAGACCAACTGGTGGGGGTGGGAGAGAGGGGGCAAACAGGTACTGAATGTCTGCATATACCATTTAGCACCCATGGTGGTGAGTTATGCTCTCCAAAGTGTTTGGGCAGATCTACTACTTTGGCCTTGCTGGTTGCAGCACACATTGGCACTCTTAGCCTGTATCTCTCCATAGCCAGCAGTTATTCTTGGCAGACAGTTCACATTATGGGCATGTTTTCATCCCTTCAGTCTCCATTCCAGAATCAGCTTCACCTTCACAGCTTTATGTATCACCCTCTCAGAGGCAGCCAGTAAGGATTCTGACCGTGTTACACTGGGCTTGGCCTCCCAGTCCTTCCTTTGAAATCTTGAGAAAACCTACAAAACCCTTTGACTCATCATGCATCCTGCATTCCTGCAGAACCAGCATCACAAGGATGACACCAAGATCTGACAGCAGTTCATGGAGCAGTAGCTAGGTTCCTTGGAATCATGGCCACAGCAGCATCTGAGATCCTAGATGTCTGAGCAAAATGAAACAAAGTCCTAGGACCCTTGTTCAACAAGGGTGCCCCCAGGATCTCTTCTCAAAGTAATTTTCTCTTCTAGACCCTTGAGCCTGCAAAGAGTGTGTTCTTACAAATTCCTCAATGACCTTCAAGGTATTTTTCCAATTGTCTCTATGTAAAGTACTTAGCATCTCTTTAGTAAAGGTTTTTAAAATCCTTCTGCTCCTGATTCTCATAGTAAACCTGGATTAAATCTTCTAGAAATGTCCATTCCACTGCTTGAATGCTGCACTGCTTTGATACTTCTTTCACTAGATTAATTGGTACACCAATTTTAAATTCAGATTCACACAAAGTTTCAGAATGTGGGAAGAAAAGATGAGTTCTTTGCCAGAACGTAACATGAAAGCTTCTAATCCAGTTCCTCCTGGAGTTCTCATTTCTCTCTGAAACCTCATGAAAAGTCTTTACTGTCTGCATTCTAATCTTTTGAAGTCCCACCAGAGCTGCCAATTGAACTCTGTTTAAAAAAAATCTAAGGCTTCTCCATCCTGTATCCTCAAACTATTCCCAACTGCTCCCGCAAACAAGTTCCAAAGGTTTCTGAAACATGCTAATACCTCTGGTTATGGGTGACACTAGTTCCACTTCCCAGATGTGAAGATTAAACACCAGAGAAGCACCAAGGCAAGCATGGAAAGTAAGTTTTATTTAAATAATAGTAACATAGACTTCTGCCTGGAGGAAGAAGGGTGTCATACTGGTATCCTAGTATCCTGAGAAGCAGGAGCTTCCAGCCCCTTTTATACCTTTTAGATTATCTTTTTCCTTCTGCCCTCTTCCCCCTCGTCTCTCTCCCCATCCTGTGTATGTGACCAAGCCAGGATGAGCCAGAAGGTGAGGAGCAAATGGGCAAAGGGGAGGGGCCAAGAGGTAGAGTGATCCAGGCAGGTGGCAGGCCAGGAGGCATTAAATTAACAGTTCCTGCAGGAAGGAACAATTCCTGGGGCAGGTTATCTTGGTAAGGGTGGAGGAAAGGCTCTGAAAGCTTTAGCATATCAATCCCCCAGAGGCAGTCTCCCACTTCCCAAACCAACTTCCATCTTCCCAATCAGACCAGATCACCATCTACACTAACTGCCTGTCTTTAATTCTTGCTTAAGCATGGTCAGGTTAGACACAGCAACAACCCCACTTATCAATTTCTGCATGAGTCAGTTTTGCATTACCATGAATGAAATACCTCACAAGAATAACTTAGATAAGGAAAAGTTTATTTTGGCTCAGATGTTTCATTCCACTAGAATGTTTCAATCATATTTAGGAATCCATCAACCTCCAGGGATCTCTATAAGAGGGAATGTTTAAAGGGAAGCAGGATGTCAATATTCCAATTTGGTTTTCAGAGATTCAGACCATGGTGACCTGAATTCATTGCTCTGGGCCCAAGTGAGGCAGGACATCATGGCAGAGTGTGTGGTGCAGGAGCAGTGTTCACTTTGTGGGATCTGGGAAGCAGGCAGGGGGCAGAGGAGTACAAGGAAGATGACACTTTCCAGGGCATACCTCCACTGACCCACCTACTCCAACCACATCCCCCACCTTCTCCAGGCACATCACACCTGCCTGCATTTATCATTCAATTAGTCCTTTTAAATGATGATGGACTGATTAGGTTAAAGCTCTCATAATCTCGTTATCTTAAATCTGAATATATCTGCATTAACACAGAAGCTTTGGGGGATACTTTATATCCAAAACAAAGAGACTTATATATTTACTTACAACCAGGTAGTGATAAAACAATATCAGAAATATTTCTTACACCAGAACCTTGCCTTGGAAGTAGGCTTTTTGCTATCTCAAATTCAAAATAAGTTAACATTTCCAAATGTATAGATACTTACATGACCCTTTACAACACAAAGTTTTTCACAATTCCCCTGCTGTATTTTCCTATATTAAATCTTTTGTTGGTATTTTGAAAGAATTTGTCTGCACATCCTCATCAAGAGACCCCCTTTTCTCTTGGTAAATTTGTCCATGTGGTTAACATGAAGAAGGCAATATATTCTGGTTCTACCTAAAAAAATAAATAAATCATTGAGAAGAGTTCATAGTTAAGTACCTAGTACAAAATATCCAGAGAAAGCAGGCTATTCCAAGGAATACAGAACAGTATTTCATTCAATAAGGCAAGAAAAGGCAAGGGTAAGAAAATGTAAAGTATTAACTCTGTGGAAACATTAACTTCCAATCCTTAAAACAAAATACTAACTATAAAAACCAACAACACTACCTGAAAGTTCTTAATGTTTAGTTTCTTGACCTAAATAAATCTATTAAAATAAATTTAAATGATTTGGATTAAAATTATATTTTTAAACACATTATGTCTATACTTATGTGGTAAGAGGATTCTAAATTTCAGCAAATTGGTTTTCTTATTATTCAATACAAATAGAATTAAATACTGTGAAAATTATTTATTGATTAGTAATTAAATAGGTCGCAAATTTTCTTCTGATCGATATGCCTGAAATGCAATGTGTCAATCATATGACTGTTTTGATCATATTTAGGAATCCATTAACCTCCAGGGATCTCTACAAAAGTAAACATTTAAAGGGAAGCAGGATATCAATATTCTTAATATAAATTTCTTCAAATTTCTTTCCGTATAAAATATTTTTGAAGAAAGCAGTCAACAGTTAAATAACTACAAAAAATTCTAATTATGAAAATGATGAAGTTTTAATAACTCACCTGGAAATACCAAAAGTCATGCATTTTATCCTAACCTATTTGGAGAAGGTGTTGGACAAGATTTATCCTGAGAGTCTGTTAGATCCTGCAATGACCTCATAATTGTTTGTGTCAAATAAACTCAAAGTACAACTAGTAACAAGAATGCACGTTTTCAAATATTCATTTGGTTGTGCATTAAAAAGAATAAATGGAGGCTATTGGGCATCAAGTCACATTGTATGTTACACACTCTTTCTTTTCCAGTCTTCTGGAGATTCTTTTTTCTGTCTTTTCAATACTGAAAGTATTGTGTCTAAGGACTAATTTTCTCTCTAGACTTTAGTCCAACTGTAGATGAATGGATATTGACATAACATTTTGTAATCTAACTACTAAATTCTATTTCATGGACACAGTTGTTGGAGGCAAAAGTGTACAAGCACTAGAATTGAGGAATATACAAATTAATATAATATGATTAGAGCAAAGTATAAATTTAGGTTACTAACACTGTCTGATAACAGTAAAATGGGACCATATTATGAATAGTTATGAAGAATAAATGATACAATAACATTTCAACTGGTCACTCTCAAGCATCACTCTCCACTAGAGCACATACAAATGGATCACTTGCATCATTTGACTATTACAATTATGTCTGCAAGAGTCAACACACTATCATCTTTGCTTAAATATTTTTCATTTACACATTTATTAAATAGTAACGTATTAAATGAGAAAAGGCATTCTGTGTTCTGAACAAAAGATAAATAAAATAAGATTGAGTTGTGCTCCAAGTCTGCACATTTTAAGCATGAGATTTAGGCTTAGACCTCTAAAATTGGAGTTGGTGCAATTTTAATGAAGTAAAAAATGAAAAAAAAATGATATGTAAAATTCACAGAGGTGTAAAAGGTTGCTAGTGTGAAGAAAGAATGGTTAGAAGATGATCATGAGGACTAATTTCACTACTGTACTTCAAGTATTTGAGTCCTGTTTGCTTTTATAGTCCTAGCACAAAGTAGACATCTAGTAATGCCAGATTCTCAGAATTGACTCAGATTAGAGTTAGTTAAATTAAATGATAGGACATGTGTTTTAGAAGTTTTTTTATATGCCAGTAATTTGGTTTGGTACTCATAATGAATGATATGATTTAATTTTTACCAAAATAGCATGAGATAATTTATCTTTTTTCTAGTGTGGTAATTACAAATATTTTTCTATGTTAACTATATGCTGTGTTGAGGTTCAACATGAAAGCTACATTATTCTGTCTTCCAACTCCGATGACTCATATCAAAAGAGATATGTAATTCTGTTTCAGAAAGAGAGGTACATCAATAATATGATTTATTTTGCATTGTAAATATGCAGGCACTGTAGTAAACATTTTCAGTACATTATGTGATTTAATTCTTACCCTAATCGTAATGCTATTATCATTTCATTTAAAAAAAAAAAAAGATGAGCAAGGTTTTGAACAGGTAAATTAAGTACCTACTCAAGGTCTTATAGTAATAAATAGTTCAGCCAAAATTAAATATCCCGTGTAACAACAAAATGATCTACTATGCACCAATAGCACACAGATGGAAAGGAGAGATATTCAGTTAACATTATTGACATTTATTGAGCACTTAGCAATGTGCTAAAATCTTCACAAGGTTTCTACAAGTTATAATGACTATCAAATTTTTTATCTCATATGTTTATCCCATATGTACATTGATTTGATAGAGTCTCAGCATAGTAATAAGACACATGTACTCATTATACCAAAATTGACAACTGATTTTCTAAACAGACATTTTGTTTCTCAGAATCATTCCTAGAGTTCTAAATAGGGATTCTTAATAACACCATTAATTCTGGCCACTCACTTATAGAGGGGGGACAATCAGCTCCAACTGTTTATTCACAGCAAAATGAATGAATGAATAAATGAATGCTCAAGTTTGTGGGTAGAATTCTTAGTGTAAGAACCAAAAGGTTGAACACTTTTACATATATTTATTAATGGCCTGCATATCTTCTTCTGTAAAGTGTTTGTCCAGTTCCTTGGCCCATTTATTGATTGGGTTCTTTGTATTTTTGTGTAAAGTTTTTTAAGTTCTTTATAAATTTTGGAGATTAGTGCTCAATCTGGAGTGTGTGTGGAAAAGATTTTCTCCCACTCTGTAGGCTCTCTTTCACATTATTGATTGTATCCTTTGCTGAGAAAAAACTTTTTAGTTTGAGTCCATCCCATTTATTGATTCTTGCTTTGATTTCTTGTGCTTTGGGAGTCTTATTAAGGAAGTCTGATGCTAAGCCAACATGATGAAGATTCAGGGTTACTTTGTCTTCTATTTGGTGCAGGGTCTCTTGTCTAATTCCTAATCCCTTATTCCATTTTGTGTTGAGTTCTGTGCAGGGTGAGAGATAGAGGTTTAATTTCATTTTAGTGCATATGGATATCCAGTTTTCCCAGCATCATTTGTTGAACAGGCTATCTTTTCTCCATTGTATGTTTTTGACTCCTCTGTCTAGTAATGAGGTAACTGTATTTATGTGGTTTTGTCTCTGTGTCTTCTATTCTGTACCATTGGTCTGCCTGTCTATTTTGGTGCCAATACCATGCCATTTTTGTTACTACTGCTCTGTATTATAGTTGAAGGTTTGGTATTATTATAACCTTCTGCTTCACTTTTTCTATTCAGGATTGTTTTGGCTATTCGAGGTCTCTTGTTCTTCCAGATGAAGTTCATGGTTGCTTTGTCTGTTTCTATGAGGAATGTCATTGGGATTTTAAGTGGAATTGCATTGAATCTGTATAGTGCCTTTGCTAGAATGGCCATTTCGACGATATTAATTCTGTCTGTCCAAGAACATGGGAGATCTTTCCATCTTCTAAGGTTTTCTTCAATTCTTCAATTTCTTTCTTTAACCTTCTGTAGTTTTCATTGTAGAGGTCTTTCACCTCTTTCGTTAGATTAATTCCCAAATGTTTTTTTTTTTTTTTTTTTTTTTGATGCTACTGTGAATGGAGTGGTTTTCCTAATTTCTCTTTCAGAGGATTCATCACTTATGAATAGAAATGCGTTAGATTTTCACTTATTGATTTTATATCCTGCTACTTTACTGAATTCATTTATTAGTTCTAGAAGTTTTCTACTGGAGATTTTTGGATCCTCTAAATAGAGAATAATGTCATCTGAAAATAGTGACAGGTTGAGTTCTTCTTCTATTCCTATCCCTTTAATTTCTTTGGTTTGTTTAATTGCTCTGGCAACTAGTGTTTCAAGGACAATGTTGTATAAAAGTTGTGAAAGAGGGCATCCCTGTCTTGTTCCAGTTTTTAGAGAAATGCTTTCAGCTTTTGAGAAATGCAAATTAAAACAACTCTAAGATTTTATTTTACTTCAATTAGAATGGCTATTATCAAGAACACAAACAATAATAGATGTTGGTGTGGATGTAGGGAAAAAGGCACACTTTTACATTGCTGGTGGAGTTGCAAATTGGTGCAGCCTCTCTGGAAAGCAGTGTGGAGATTCCTCAGAAAACTTGGAAAGGACCCACCTTTTGATCCAGTTATCCCACTCCTCGGTTTATACCCAAAGGACTTAAAATTAGCATACTACAGTAACACAGTCACATCATTGTTTATAGCAGCTCAATTCACAAGAACTAGATTGTGGAACCAACTTAGATGCCCTTCAACAGATGAATGCATAAAGAAACTGTGGTATATATACACAATGGAATATTATTCAGTCATAAAGAATAATATCATGACATGTGCAGATAAATGGATGGAATTGGAGAATATCATGATAAGTGAAATAAGCCAATCCCCCAAAACCAAAGGCTGAATGCTTTCCCTGATAAGTGGATGATGATATATAGTGGGGATGGAGGTGTGGGGGTGAAAGAAGAATGGAGGGACTTTAGATTACATAGAGGGAAATGAGAGGAAGGAGGGGGGATATGAAAAATCATGGAATGAGACAGACATCATTACCCTATGTTCATGTATGATTACACGAATGGTATGAATTTACATCATGCACAAGCATAAAAATGAAAACGTGTACCCAATTTGTGTACAATGAATCAAAATAAAATAAAAAGAAAAAAAGAAAAGAAAAAAGAACCAAAAGGTTACAAATGAAGCTGCACTTTTTCCATGATTTTTGGAATATTCCTTTTTGGATTGATCAGTCAGTATAGACTACACTACAGTTTGAAACTAAACAAAGTTTTATTTCTCCTTCACATCACATTGTGATGCAGGTTGGGACTTTCCAGGACTAATGAGGATGCAGGACCCCATACTGGCTCCCAGCTCCAAATATTGTCTTCACAGAGTACTCATTTCTGTGCACACAAGTGAAAGAAAGAATGAACATGAGCAGATGTTGCATCAATTCTTCAGTGAATTTACAATGAACGTTCATCACTTCTGCTCATATTTTATTGAGATAATTCTGTGACATAATCTAGAGACAAAGTGACTGTGATATAGGTAGAATAACATGGATATTGGGTGTGCAATAATAAGCTCTTTCAAACTTTTCTGTGTGCTCTGAGGTCCTGTTCCTTTCCAAGCATAGCCAAAGGTCGTTATCTCTGCCTTACTGTACTACCTTATCCTAAGCCCCAACCAGGTATCAAACAGAAATTCCCTTTCAAACCAAACCCAAATTGAAACAACATCTCAGAAAAAGAAGCATGAGTCGGCCTCTTCTTAATCTACCACAAGTACTTTTCATGACTTACAAGAGTCGAAAGTATGTGAGGATTTGAAGTCAAATCCCAAACAACCAGCAGGTTGTTCATTGACTTATGGTATCCCCTATTTGACTCATCTGAGATTTGTTTGACAATGCGTTTTTCATTTGAGAAACCAAGAATACTGACATTTTACTCCTGGTCCCTTTACATCAGAAATCTGCTGAATCCCACTCATCTTCCAGCAGAAGATGACAACATCTCACTTGTAAATATTATTCTCCAAGGAAAATAATTTTCTCTATTCATTGATCTTCTCTCTCTTTTTTTTTTTTTTTTTTTTTTTTAGTTTTTTTAAAGATGGAAAAGTTAAACACCCAGAAGAGAAAAAACATTTATATTCAGGAAAACTATTTAATTACTTTGTTATTATTCTGTTTTTCAAGAAAGAGCTAATCTGACTACTGTATCTGGGAGTTAGTAATCAATGCAAACACCTCAAGGACACTTAGTTCATGAAATAATTATATAAAAATGTAAGAAAATATTCATCCAATCAAATATTACACGATTTAAATGAGCATTCAAAAAAAAAAAAATGTTCATTCTCAGACTTGTTCCAATGGTCTGTTGGAACCATGTCTTATGTGAATGACATATTCTCCTCTTACCATATCATCAATATGCAACTCAACGCTGCAATCATTTTTCAATCCCTGGAGAAAATATGTTCCTGTGACTTCCTTCTTCCTCTCCTCTTCCTCTTCCCCCCATCCACCTCCTCTTCCTCCTCTTCTTCCTTCTGCTGTTGCACTGGTAATATTCCCATCCTTCCTTCTTCTCACAAGCTATGGGTCTCCTATGTCTGAATTTTGTAGACATATGTCATCCATGTTTCCATCTTAGATCATACAGTTGAGTATTTTGGTTGGCTTACCACTTCCTTGTCTTACAAATCACTATTTGCTCTCTTATTCTCAGTTCGTATGATTCATTTTTCTGTGAAGATATCCTTACCTTCCTCAGAGAGAATTACCTGTGGTCCTCTAGGCAACACAGGACCAGCAACGTGACACTACTGTGTTGGAATAATTTGAAAGTATAAATTCCTTAAATGCCAAAATCTCATGTTATATTTTTTTTTTCCCATTTTCCCATTCCTCATTTGGGAACTTGAAACTCAGGAGATACAAAACAATTATTTCAGATTTCTAGCTAATTATTTTTCTGCATAGCTACTCTATTAATAGTCTTCATAGAGTTGTCTTTGAAATAATGGAGAGAGTAGCTTCTTTTTTTCACCTCATCTAAGAAGTAATTTTTTCATTTTCTATCACAAATATACATATAATTAATATTAGAACTTCTTTAGTCTCATATACTTCTATTTATCTTATATGATTATAAGATTCCCTTCCTTCAAGGATTTATTATGTTTTTCAATAGCCTAATATATGCATATAGATATTATATACACACAAATAAACATGCACATCTTTTTTTTATGAGTGACTTTCGTATCTTTTATTATGTATTTCCAGTGTCTCACCATTTTTTTTTATTAAAAATCATAAATTTACATAGGGCAATGTTGTTTGATTCATTCTGTTATTTTTTCCCTTCCCCCCACCCCTCCCACCACTCTTGTCCTTCTATACAGTCCTTCCTTCCTCCATTCTTACCGCCCTCCTTATCCCTAACCCTAAATCTAACCCTAAACCTAACACTAACCCCTCTCACCCCCCATTATATGTCCTCATCCGCTTATCAGCGAGATCATTCATCCTTTAGTTTTTTGAGATTGGTTTATCTCACTTAGCATGATATCCTCCAATTTCATCCATTTGCCTGCAAATGCCATAATTTTATCATTCTTCATGGAAGAGTAATAGTCCATTGTATATATATGCCACAGTTTCTTTATCCATTCATCAACTGAAGGGCATCTAGGTTGGTTCCATAATCTGGCTATGGTGAATTGAGCAGCTTTGAACATTGATGTGGCTGTATCTCTGTAGTATGCTGATTTTAAGTCCTTTGGGGATAGCCCAAGGAGTGGCATAGCTGGGTCAAATGATGGTTCCATTCCAAGCTTTCTGAGGAATCGCCATACTGCTTTCCAGAGTGATTGCACTAATTTGCAACCCCACCAGCAATGTATGAGTGTACCTTTTACCTCACATCCTCGCCAACACCTATTGTTGCTTGTGTTCTTGATAATCGCCATTCAAATTGGGGTGAGATGGAAACTCAGGGTAGTTTTGATTTGCATTTCTCTTATTACTAGCGATGGTGAACATTTTTTCATTATCTGTTGATTGCTTGTACATCATCTTCTGTGAAGTGTCTGTTCATTTCCTTAGCCCATTTGTTGATTGGATTATTTGTATTCTTGGTGTAGAGATTTTGAGTTCTTTATAGATTCTGGAAATTAGTGCTCTATCTGAAGTATGAGTGGCAAAGATATTCTCCCACTCTGTAGGCACTCTCTTCACATTACTGATAGTTTCCTTTGCTGAGAGAAAGCTTTTTAGTTTGAATCTATCCCAGTTGTTGATTCTTGCTTTTATTTCTTGGGCTATGGGAGTCCTGTTAAGGAAGTCTGATCCTAAGCCAACAAGTTGAAGGTTTGGAACTACTTTTTCTTGTATAAGATGCAGGGTCTCTGGTCTGATTCCAAGGTCCTTGATCCATTTTGAGTTGAGTTTTGTGCAGGGTGAGAGATAGGGGTTTAATTTCATTCTGTTGCATATGGTTTTCCAGTTTTCCCAGCACCATTTGTTGAAGAGGCTATCTTTTCTCCATTGCATGTTTTTGGCACCTTTGTCTAATATGAGAAAATTGTATTTATTTGGATTTGTGTCCGTGTCCTCTATTCTGTACCATTGATCTACCTGTCTATTTTGGTAACAATACCATGCCGTTTTTGTTACTATTGCTTTGTAATAGAGTTGAAGATCTGGTATTGCGATACCCCTGCTTCGCTCTTTCTACTGAGGATTGCTTTAGCTATTCTGGGTTTCTTATTCTTCCAGATGAATTTCATAATTGCTTGCTCTATTTCTGTAAGGTACACCATTGGGATTTTAATTGGAATTGCATTGAATCTGTATAGCACTTTTGGTAGTATGGCCATTTTGACTAATATTGTCAAATTAATTAATTAATATTATTCTTCCTATCCAAGAACATGGGAGATCTTTCCATCTTCTAAGGTTTTCTTTAATTTCTTTCTTTAGTGTTCTGTACTTCTCATTGTAGAGGTCTTTCACCTCTTTTGTGAGATTGATTCCCAAATATTTTATTTTTTTTTGATGCTATTGTGAATGGGGTAGTTTTCCTAATTTCTCTTTCTGAAGATTCATCACTTATGTATAAAAATGCTTTGGATTTATGAGCATTGATCTTGTAACCTGCTAATTTATTGAATTCACTTATGAGTTCTAAAAGTTTTCTGGTGGAATTTCCAGGTTCCTCTAAATAAACAATCATGTCATCAGCGAACAGGGATAGTTTGAGTTCTTCTTTTCCAATTCGTATCTCTTTAATTTCTTTGGTTTGTCTAATTGCTCTGGCTAGAGTCTCAAGAATGATGTTGAATAGAAGTAGTGAAAGAGGGCATCCCTGTCTTGTTCCAGTTTTTAGGGGGAATGCTTTCAGTTTTTCACCATTTAGAATGATATTGGCCATGGGCTTAGCGTAAATGGCCTTTACAATGTTAAGGAATGTTCCCACTACCCCGATTTTTTCTAGTGTTCTGACCATGAAGGGATGCTGTATTTTATCAAATGCTTTTTCTGCATCTATTGAAATAATCATGTGATTCTTAACTTTAAGTCTGTTGATATGGTGAATGACATTTATTGATTTCCGTATATTGAACCAACTTTGCATCCCTGGGATAAAACCTACTTGATCGTCGTGCACTATCTTTTTATTATATTTTTGTACGCAATTTGCTAAGATTTTGTTGAAAATTTTTGCATCAATGTTCATTAAGGATATTGGTCTGAAATTTTCTTTCCTCGATGTGTTTCTGTCTGGTTTAGGTATCAGTGTGATATTGGCTTCATACAATGAGTTTGGGAGGGTTCCCTCCTCTTCTATTTTATGGAATACTTTGAGGAGTATTGGAATGAGCTCTTCATGAAAGGTATTGTAGAACTGGGCTGAGAACCCATCTGGTCTCTGACTTTTCTTTGTTGGTAGGCTTTTGATGACCTCATCTATTTCATTGCTTAAAATTAATTTATTTAAGTTGTGTATGTCCTCCTCGTTCAGTTTAGGTAATTCATATGTCTCTAGAAACTTGATGTCTTCGAGGTTTTCTGTTTTGTTGGAGTATTGGTTTTCAAAATAGCTTCTAATTATGTTTTGTATTTCACTCGTGTCTGTTGTGATATTTCCTTGTTCAACCCGAATTTTAGTAATTTGAGTTTTTTCCCTCTTTCTCTTTGTTAGTGTGGCTAAGGGTTTATCAATTTTGTTTGTTTTTTCAAAGAACCAACTATTTATTTTGTTAATTTTTCTGATTGTTTCTTTTGTTTCAATTTCGTTGATTTCAGCTCTGATTTTAACTATTTCCTGTCTTCTACTACTTTTGGTGTTGGTCTGCTCTTCTTTTTCTAGGGCTTTGAGCTGTAGAGTTAAGTCATTTATTTGTTGATTTCTACTTCTTTTGTTGAATGCACCCCATAAAATAAATCTTCCTCTAAATACTGCTTTCATAGTGTCCCAGAAGTTTTGATATGATGTGTCTTTGTTCTCCTTTACTTCTACGAATTTTTTAATTTCCCTCCTGATGTCTTGTGTTATACATTCATCATATAATAGTGTATTATTTAATCTCCACATATTGGAGAAGTTTCTGTTTTTTGTTCTGTCATTTATTTCTAATTTCAATCCATTATGATCTGATAGAATCCAAGGTAGTATCTCTATCTTCTTGTATTTGCTAACAGTAGCTTTGTGGCATAAAACATGGTCTATTTTAGAGAAGGATCCATGTGCTGCTGAGAAGAAAGTGTATTTGTTCTTTGTTGGATGGTATATTCTATGTAAGTCGGTTAAGTCTAAATTGTTGATTGTGTTATTGAGATCTATGGTTTCTTTATTCAATTTTTGTTTGGACGATCTATTCAGCGGTGAGAGAGGTGTGTTAAGTTGCCTAGTATTATTGTGTTGTGGTCTATTTGATTTCTGAAATTGAGAAGGATTTGTTTGACGTACATGGATGAGCCAATGTTCGGGGCATAGATGTTTATGATTGTTATGTCTTGCTGATTTATGCTTCCCTTAAGCAGTATGAAATGTCCTTCTTTATCCCTTCTGACTAGTTTTGGCTTGAAGTCCACATTATCCGAAATGAGGATGGATACTCCAGCTTTTTTGCTGTGTTCGTGTGCATGGTATGTTTTTTCCTATCCTTTCACCTTTAGTCTATGGGTATCTCTTTCTATGAGATGAGTCTCTTGCAGGCAGCATATTTTTGGATTTTTCTTTTTTATCCAATCTGCCAGTCTATGTCTTTTGATTGATGAGTTCAGGCCATTAACATTCAGGGTTATTATTGTGATATGATTTGTATTCCCAGTCATTTGACTCATTTTTGGTTTTTTGACATGATTTGGTTTCTCCTTTATTTGGCTATTCCTTTAGGCTAGTTCCTCCTGTTGCTGATTTGCATCATTGTTTTTCATCTCTTCCTCATGGAATATTTTGCTGAGAATGTTCTGTAATGCCGGCTTTCTTTTTGTAAATTCCTTAAGCTTTTGTTTATCATGGAAGGATCTTATTTCATCGTCAAATCTGAAAGTAAGTTTTGCTGTGTATAAGATTCTTGGTTGGCATCCGTTTTCTTTCAGGGCTTGAAAAATGTTGTTCCAGGCCCTTCTAGCTTTTAGCGTCTGCATTGAAATTCTGCTGATATTCTTGTTGGTTTCCCCCTGAATGTCATTTGATTCTTTTCTCTCACAGCCTTTAAAATTCTGTCTTTATTTTGTATGTTAGATATTTTCATAATTATGTGCCTTGGTTGGGTCTGTTGTAATTTTGTATATTTGGAGTCCTATAAGCCTCTTATACTTGGTTTTCCATTTCATTCTTCAGATTTGGGAAATTTTCTGATATTATTTCATTGAATAGATTGTTCATTCCTTTGGTTTGTTTCTCTAAGCCTTCCTCAATCCCAATAATTCTTAATTTTGGCCTTTTTATGATATCCCATAATTCTTGTAGATTCTGTTCATGATTTCTTACCATCTTCTCTGTTTGGTCAACTTTGTTTTCAAGATTAAATATTTTTCTTCAATATCTGAGGTTGTGTCTTCCAGGTGTTCTATCCTATTGGTTATGCTTTCTATGGAGTTTTTAACTTGGTTTATTGTTTTCTTCATTTCAAGGATTTCTGTTTGTTTTTTTTTTTTCAGTATCTCTAACTCTTTATTGAAATGATCTCTTGCTTCCTGTATTTGCTCTTTTAACTGTTGATTGGTGCGATCATTTAATGCCTGCATTTGCTCTTTCATCTCCTCGTTTGCTTCCCTGATTGTTTTAATTATGTACATTCTGAACTCCCTTTCTGACATTTCTTCTGCTGTGCTGTCATTGGGTTTTATTGATATAGTATCTAGGTTTGTTTGGGACATTTTCTTCCCTTGTTTTCTCATATTGGTCAAATGTCAGTGAGTCTCTGTGATATTGCAGATTTCCTCTATTGGCTTGTAGTGTCCCTGTAGATTTCCAGTGTATCACCTCCCAGCCTTTAGTTGCCTGAAGTTTTGGAGTAACTTGATAATGCAGTACTTCCAAAGAAAGCTGCCCCTAGTCCTCTACTGGTTCCAGGACTTGGAGCTGGCTCTGTGTGGAAAGGCTCTCACTGGGGGGCCTGCTCCGAGAAGCTGGCCATGTGGGAGGAGACCACTGCTGGAGTGCCCACTGCTGCCAGGAGAAGACTCTAGCTGCCCTGCCCTATTCTAATAAGCCACCCGAATCCAGTCCTGCCGCCAGGGCCGAGCTTCACCGGGTGGGGGAGACTCACCCTCTGGTTCTATTTTAGTCCGAGTCTCTCAATGCCTCCCCTTCTTGAATCCTGGGTTCTGGAGCGACTGGAGATGCAGTCACCCTCTAGTCCACCATCTTGGATCACCCTGTGGAAAAAGCCTGTGGCCAGAGGGGGGGCAGGGTCGCCTGGAGAGGTCTCTGGCTGCCGTGCCCTGGTCCCAGAGGCTGCTTGCGGGTCAGAGGTCTCCACTGGCTTGGGGACTTGTGGCTGGCTCTGTGTAGAAAGGCTGTCACTGGGCGGTCTTCTCTATGAAGCCTGCCTAGAAAGGTGGTTCCCGCTGGAGGGAGCCAGGCTACTTGGGGAGGTCCCTGGCTGCCCTGTCCTTGTCTCTGAAGCAACCTGTGGGCAGGCCAGAGCTCGCCGCACGCTGGCTCAGGGACTTGGAGCTGGTTGTGTGCAGAAAGGCTCTCACTGGTGGGCCTGCTCCGAGAAGCTGGAGAATCTGGTGCTGTGGGAGGAGCCCACCACCGGAGTGCTTTGGGCTGCCTGGGGGAGACTCTAGCTGCCCTGCCCTACTCTAAAAAGCCGCCCAAATCCTGGCCTGCCGCCTGGGGCGAGCTTCACCGGGTGGGGGAGATTCACCCCGTGGTTCTATTTTAGTCCAAGGTTCTCAATGCCTCCCCTTCTTGAATCCTGGGTTCTGGAGCAACTGGAGATGCAGTCACCCTCTAGTCTGCCATCTTGGATCGCCCCGTGGCACATGCACATCTTGATAAGAAAATATTCAACAAATCACACGTGTACATAGATGTGAAGTTGTTTTTATTAAATGTAGTTACTTTTTTAGTTTGTGGAACATTGTTATTCTAACCCATTTGGTAAATACTAGGCAGTTTAACAATATGAGGTTGAGTTAAGAAAAAGGACAGGAGGTTTTAAGAGATTATAACTCGACTAAAAAATAATCATTTATGTTGGAATTTACCTTAATCACATATCAGAGGCAGTCTATATGCTTTCCTTTTGTAAATCTTATTATGAAATGTGTTTTGAACACCACCTAAGGTTGATGTACTGCTCTGTATTTTGTTGGAAATCTAAAGATTATACGGGTCAGATACTTCTGTTTCATTTGGTATCCAAAGATATCTATCTAATGAATAACTTATAATAGAACTAAAACATAAACAATTATAATGTAAATTAGAGCTAGAGAACTAAATAACCAGAAAGTTATATAAGAACATATGGCAAAGTGGAAAACAGGCTTAATTTGTAAGACTAATTAAAGGTTCACGACAGTGTGTCATTCAGGAGGCTAGACTTCCATTTTATAACTTCCCTCCATAGGACAGTTTTGTGGATGGTCTTGGACAATTTTAGCTCCCCTGCCTCCATTTCCACAGGACATTCCTAGAAAAGGGTGAGCTCACTGGAGCAGCCTGGGCTCTGTTTCATTCCCAGGGTCTCCACCCCAGAATAAGATGGCCTTCCACATTTTAGCTCAGTGGTCATCTTACCCCAGGTTTGGTAGAAAACGCACAACAGGGGACATTCTGCTGTGGTATAAGTGGCACAACACATTTGAATTCCATCCATATTCTCCTCTGTCCAACTTTCTTGGGACTTGAGGGACCAGGTTGCAATTTTGTCTCATGCTGTCAATTTGTAAGTCATACATCCACTTTGTGTAGCTTGTTGTATATGTGTGTGTTGTGTGTCACTGAACTCAAACAAGATTTTAACAGTATGCAGTCTACTTTAAACTCTAACAGTAGGTGAAGGAGACAGAAACTGTCTAAACTCATGGATATTGTGCCCTCAAGGAGAACACATTTGATCACAGACATTAATTAAAAATGTGCAGACAAATATAATCACGGGTATAAAATACTCAAGCCCTAAAAGATAAATAATGATACCTATGAGAATCACTGTAAGGAGACTATTCCCTGCAGAAGAAAGCACAGAGTTTTAGGGATGAAAAAATTCCAGATTAAGAATTGGAATCATAGTCATACTTTGATCAATAGTTTAGTTTATGATAAAGCATAAAGCAAATAAAACATAAGAATTGTATATAATGCAATCCTTTATGTAAGTGGTATAAAATGATCTATCTAATAAAATAATTGATGGTCAATCTAGGACTGAATGCTTACATTTTCTATTATCCAAATTGAACAAACTTTATTTTTAATCTCTTCAATGAGAGGGATTAATTATTCAGTACAGCCCAGAGGGGAGAAAAAGAGTAATGAGTAGTCATGGGAAGTCAGATTTCAGGTCAAGCTATAAAAGAACTACAGTGATCATAACTATTCAAGTTTGATATTAAATTACTGGAAGTATAGATTGAGCATAGCCTATCCAAAATGGAATGGGATCAGAAATGTTTGAGATTACATTTTTTTTTTTCTTCACCTCCTCCTTCTTCCCCTCCTCCTACCCTTCCTTCTTTTTTGATTTGGGATAGATTGCATATACACAGTGAGATATTTGGGGTATGGAACTCAAGTCTAAGCACATAATTCACTTCTGTTTCAGAATGTATACCTTAACCACATAGCCTGAAACTAATTATAAAGTATTTAGAGTGCACCTGTGTGGTGAATAGGACTTGTCATGTGAGGTCTGGTGTGGAAGTGTCCACTTGTGGCATCATGTGGACATTCCAAATATTTAGGACCTTGGAACATTTTGAACTTCTTATTTCTGAATGAAAGACATCCAACCTGTAGTAATAATAACTTTAGTGGCTTATACACCATTTTCTCCCATACCTTTTGGTATCATGAAAGAGCTTGGTGGCAGACACCTTATTACTATGAAAGGGTTAATAAAACTCAGTCTCTTATTTCAGAAGGTATCAAGGTTTCAAGATGAGTGATGTAGCAAATACCCCCAAATCACAATGTTACTTATGATTATGACTTTTCAGGAAGGATTCCTGGCTTGATGATCTCCTGAGGTGATAAGAAATCGTTGAATCCCCAGTTGGGCCAATCCCTTTAGGAAAATCAGTTCTGTCGGGAAGATTTTTTTTTCACTGTCTGTTTTATAAAGCAGAGAATTAGAGATAAAGTTAATTCTCTAAGTCACATCTAGTAGAGATAGAGTAGGACTTAGTCACAGAACTAATACTAAATCTATTATAGAGTGATTTTGGGGCACTTACGTAATTCAAAGAGGCAAGAAATCAATTTTTGAGATTTTTTCAAAAGAGACTTAACCATGAAAGATAAATCCTCAGTTTTGAGGATTCAACTTTTCTACTGAGAAATAAATAATTTTATGATCCTTGAGATTTAGTGACAATTCTGATCCAAACAGAAGTTCGAGATTTTTAAAATTAATGTCTCATTTTATATTTATACCTCATTTTGCTTGGGTTGAAAATCTTGGCACCTACCTATATTAACAGGTACTATATTCTTATTGACTTTTTTCCAGCTTTATTAAGTCATATAAATAGCATAATGTTAAAATAAGAACGTCAATATTATTTAAAAAATTAAGCAATCAAGTAGATTTTAAGGATTTTTTACAGTTCAGTTTTTTATGCATTACAGAGAGCAACCAAAAATACTTAGCAAGGTACAGTTTACTTATCCTTTGCCCCAGCAATCTCACATAGAAGTATCTATCCCAAAGATACATGCAAAAATAACTAATATTTGTATGCAGCTTATTTACAAAAAGTATTTATGAGAAAAAGAAAATGAAATCATTAAGAGTCAAGGCTAACTAAAGCATGCAATATATGAGTACCTTTCCCTACCTACATCTTTGTCAATGGTATTTTCAAACCTTTATATTTTTTGCCAATCTTACAGATGAATCATAGCAGCAAAGCACACTTTTAATATGTATTTTCATTAGGAGTGAAATTGAGCAGTATTTATATGTGCAAGTACCCTTTGAATTTCCTTTTCTATTAGTAGCTTTTTTATGCCTTTGGTCCATTTTCAAAATTTAATTGCTGGCTTTCTCTTTCTAATTTTTAATAGCTCTTCATATATTTGAGAATTATGCCTTTGTGAAACATCAACATTTTTCCTAGTTTCTCATTTATCTTTTGATGTTGCTAATGGAATTTGAACATATAAACATTTCTCTGATTCACCAATGCAGTTAAGTTTAGCACTCTTACTTTTTCTGGATTGAGTCCTAGCTATATGATTTTTCCACACTCCACCAGAAAAGAGACTGAGGTTACACTTATTAGGCAGCCCAAAAGACTTCCAACCCAGGGGCATTCTCTGCAGAGGTGAGCCCATCAATAGAGTCTTCCTCTTCAATCTTGGGCTAGTAGACAATAACAAATTTATAATTAAACTCCTAGATTTTGAATGAAAATAATTTTGGCATTGTTCTGTTAGCAGGAAAAGCTAGTTAACACTGTATCCAATGTTCCTAGTAATATGTATTTAAAAGTTCACTTTTAACCTATCAATTTGCCATTTATCTATATTCCCATAAAAACCTGAATTTATTTAGGATCTCCTATTCTACCCATTGGCTCACCTGTATATACAAGCTCAATTAATATATGTGAAATATAGAGCTTTTTTCATGTCTTAATATCTATAATTGACTTTTGGAATTATATTGTTCTCTAGTAGTAGTAAAACTTTCATGGAGCTCCTATTTTTCATTGAATAAATTTATAAGTGGAGTCATAATTTGTAATCAGAAATATACTTCATTGCACAACCGCAGAAACAAAATGATATACCCTGTTTGTGTACAATGAATCAAAATGCAGTGTGTGAAAATTTTTAAAAAACTTAAAAATTTAAAAAAGAAATATATTTCATTTAACAAATATGCTCTGGGTCCTCCAGGTAATTCAGCATGCATGGGGAGAATACCATCTCATCAGAAAAAACTTTGGTCCACAGAAAAGCATCAGTTGGATATGGCAACTTATTAAGTATAACATGAAACTTTGAAAAATCTTACAAACAATATAAAAAATTGAAAACAATCAGAATGTATTAGAAAAGTATTTTCAGAAAATATATATGAACAGTGCTAGATAAAGTTGGAATCATAAGTCAATTAAATGAATATCTGATAATTATTTTGCTTGTTTTGCTCTTTTATTATGTCAACGTTACTGAGGGTTGGTTTGCATGAAATAAAAGAAGACTTCTGTGACAAAAAACAAGCACTGCATGATTTCACTTAGATGAGGTGACTAAGGTGGTGAAATACCTAAAGATGAAAAATAGAATGTTGATTTCCATTGCAAACACTGACAACATAACTTCTGTTTCAGTATGGATGGCTTTTCTTTTTTTTTCCTGACTGCACTGGCTAACACTTCCAAGATTATATTGAGTAGAAATAGCAAGAGTGTCATTTGTGTTGTATTCATGATTTTTAAAAAATTTTTATTTAGCTTTTAATTTTTTACAGACTGCATTTTGATTCATTGTACACAAATGGGGTACATAATTTTGTTTCTGTGGTTGTACACAATGCAGATTCATACGATTCATGTAATCATACATGTACATAGGGCAATGATATCGGTCTCATTCCACCATTTTTCATACCCCCCTCTCATTTTCTTCTACATATTCTAAAGTTCCCCCATTATTCTCTTATTTCCCACCCCCACCCCATTATATATCATCCTCCACTTATCAGGGAAAACATTCGGCCTTTGGTTTTTTGGGATTGGCTTATTTCACCTAGCAAGATTTTCTCCAATTCCATCCACTGATTTGCAAATGCCATAATATTATTCTTCTTTATGGCTGAATAGTATTCTATTGTGTATATATATATATAATTGACTATATATATATCAGAGTTTCTTTATCCATTCATCTGTTGAAGGGCATCTAGCTTGGTTCCACAATGTAGCTATTGTGAACGGAGCTGCTATAAACATTGATGTGGCTGTGTTACTGTAGTTTGCTGATTTTAGGTCCTTTGGGTATGAAACAAGGAATGGGATAATTGGGTCAAAAGGTGGTTCCATTCCAAGTTTTCTTAGGATTCTCCATACTACTTTCCAGAGTGGTTGCACCAATTTGCAATTCCACCAGCAATGTAAAAGTGTGCCTTTTTCCCCACATCCACACCAACATCTACTATTGTTTGTGTTCTTGATAAAAGTCATTCTAATTGAAGTAAGATGAAATCTTAGAGTTATTTTAATTTGCATTTTCTCTAATTACTAGAGATGTTGAACACTTTATCATATATTTATTAATTGCCTGCATGTCTTCTTCTGTAAAGTGTCTTTCCAGTTCCTTGGACCATATAGTGATTGGGTTTTTTGTATTTTTGTAAGTTCTTTTTAAATTTTGGAGATAAGTGCTCTATCTGAAGTGCATGTGGAAAAGATCTTCCCACTCTGTAGGCTCTCTTTTCACATTATTGATTATATCCTTTGCTCAGAAAAAGTTTTTTAGTTTGAGTCCCTCCCATTTATTGATTCTTGCTTTTATTTCTTGTGCTTTGGGAGTCTTATTGAGGAAGTCTGATCCTAAGCCAACATGATGAAGATTCAGGGCTACTTTGTCTTCTATTAGGTGCAGGGTCTCTGGTCTAATTCCTGTGACTGATCTATTTTGTGTTGAGTTTTGTGCAGGATGAGAGGTAAAGGTTTAATTTCATTTTGCTGCATATGGATTTCTAGTTTTGCCAGCACCATTTGTGGAAGAGGCTATCTTTTCTCCATTGTACGTTTTTGGCTCCTTTGTCTAGTATGAGGTGACTGTATTTATGTGGTTTGTCTCTGTGTCTTCTATTCTGTACCATTGGTCTGTCTATCTATTTTGGTGTCAATACCATGCTGTTTTTGTTATGATTGCTCTGTAGTATAGTTTAATGTCTGGTATTGTGATACCTCCTACTTCACTTTTTCTATTCATGATTGTTTTGGCTATTTGAGGTCTCTTGTTCTTCCAGATGAAGTTCATGATTGCTTTCTCTATTTCTATAAGGAATGTCATTGGGATTTTAGGTGGAATTACATTGAATTTGTATAGTGCCTTTGGCAGAATGGCCATTTTGACAATGTTGATTCTGCCTATCCAAGAACATGGGAGATCTTTCCATCTTCTAAGGTTTACTTCAATTTCTTTCTTTAATGTTCTGTAGTTTTCATTGTACAGGTCTTTCATTCCTAAGTATTTTATTTTATTTTTTCGATGCAGCTGTGAATGAAATGGTTTTCCTAGTTTCTCTTTCAGAGGATTCATCATTTATGAATAGAAATGCATTAGACTTAAGTGTGTTGATTTTATATCCTGCTACTTTGCTGAATTCATTTATTAGTTCTAGAAGTTTTCTAGTGGAGTTTTTTGGATATTCTAAATATAGGATCATGTCATCAGCAAATAGTGACAGCTTTAGTTCTTCTTTTCCTATTTGTATCCCTTTAATTTCTTTGGTCTGTCTAATTGCTCTGGAAAGTGTTTCAAGGACAATGTTGAATAGAAGTGGTGAAAGAGGGCATCCTGGCTTGTTCCAGTTTTTAGAGGAAATGCTTTCAGTTTTTCTCCATTAAGGATGATGTTGGCTGTGGGCTTAGCATAGATGGCCTTTACAATGTTGAGGTATGTTCCTACTATTCCTATTTTTTCTAGTGTTTTAAGCATGAAGGGGTGCTGTATTTTATCAAATGCTTTATCAGCATTAATTGAAATAATCATGTGATTCCTAACTTTAAATCTATTGATGTGGTGAATTACATTTATTGATTTCTGGATGTTGAAACAACCTTGCATCCCTGGGATAAACCCCATTGATCATGGTGCACTATCTTTTAAATATATTTTTGTATGCAATTTGCCAGTATTTTATTAAGGATTTTTGCATCTATGTTCATCAGGGATATTGATCTAAAGTTTTCTTTCTTTGATGTATCTTTGTCTGGTTTTGGTATAAGAGTGATACTAGCTTCATTCATAGAATGAATTTGGAAAGGTTTCCTCCTCCTTTTTTATTTCCTGAAATATTTTGAGGAGTTGGTATCAGTACTTCTTTAAAGGTCTTGTAGAATTCAGATGAGAATCCTTCTGGTCCTGGGCTTTTCTTGGTTGGTAGGTTTTTGATGGCTTCTTCTATTTCAGTGCTTGAAATTGATCTGTTTAGATTGTGTACATCTTCCTGATTCAGTTCGGGAGGCTCATATGTCTCTAAAAATTTGTCAATGTCTTTGATATTTTCTACTTTGTTGGAGTATAGATTTTCAATGTAGCTTCTCATTCTGTTATGTATTTCAATGGTGTCTGTTGTGATCTTTCCATTTTCATCACGAATTCTAGTAATTTGATTTTTTTCTCTCCATCTCTTTGTTAGTGTGGCTATGGGTTTATCAATTTTGTTTACTTTTTCAAATAACCAACTTTTTGTTTGTCAATTTTTTGAATTGTTTCTGTTGTTTCAATTTCATTGATTTCAACTTTGATTTTAATTATTTCCTGTCTTCTACTATTTTTGATGTTGATCTGTTCTTCTTTTTTCTAGGGCTTGAGGTGTAATGTTAGGTCATTTAGTTGTTGACTTTTTATCTTTTTAATGTATGCGCTCAATGCAATGAACTTTCCTCTTAGTACTGCTTTCATAGTGTCCCAGAGGTTTTGATATGTTGTGTCATTGTTCTCATTTACTTATAAGAATTTTTTTATTTCTTCCCTGAGTCTTCTGTTATCATTGCATCATTCAGTAGCATATTTTTTAGTCTTCAGTTATATGAGTAGTTTTTGTTTGTTATTTTATCATTCATTACTAATTGTATTCCTTTATGGTCTGATAGGATACAAGGTAGGATTTCTATTTTTTTGTATTTACTAATGGCTTTTTTGTGGCATAGCATATGGTCTGTTTTGGAGAAGGATCCATGAGCTGCTGAGAAGAAAGTATATTTGCTCAAAGATGGATGAAATACTCTGTAAATATCCATTAGATCTATATCATTGATTGTATTATTTAGTTCTGTAGTTTCTTTGTTCAGTTTTTGTTTGGAGAATCTATCCAGTGGTGAGAGCAGTGTATTAAAGTCCCCCACTATTAATGTGTTTTGGTCTATTTGATTCTTAAAATTGAGAAGGGTTTGTTTGATATACATAGATGCTCCATTGTTTGGGGCATAAATATTTAAAAGTGTTATATCTTGCTGTTTTATGCTTCCCTTAAGCAGTATGAAATGTCCTTCTTTATCCCTTCTGACTAACTTTGGCTTGAAGTCCAATTTATCTGATATGAGGACAGAGACCCCTGCTTTTTTACTGGGTCCATGTGCATGGTATGTTTTTCCCCATCCTTTCATCTTTAGTCTGTGGATGTCTTTTTCTATGAGATGAGTCTCTTGAAGGCAGCATATTGTTGGGTCTTTCTTTTTAATCCAATCTGCTAGTCTATGTCTTTTGATTATTGAATTTAGGCCATTGACATTCAAGGTTATTATTGAGATATGATTTGTATTCCTGTTCATTTTGGCTTATTTTTGGTTTTTTACTTGTCCTTTGATTGGTTTTTCCTTTAGGGTAGTTCCTCCCTTTGCTGACTTGTATTGTTATTTTTCACTTCCTCCTCCCAAAATATTTTGCTGAGAATGTTTTGCAGGGCAGGCTTTCTATTTGTAAATTCTTTTAACTTTTATTTATCATGGAAAGATTTTATTTCATTGTCAAATCTGAAGGTTAGTTTTGCTGGGTATAGTATTCTTGGTTGGCATCTGTGTTCTTTCAGAGCTTGAAATATATTGTTCCAGGCCCTTCTTGCTTTTAGAGTCTGCACTGAGAAATCTGCTGATATCCATATTGGTTTCCCCTTATATGTAATCCGATGCTTTTCTCTAGCAGCCTTTAAAATCCTATCTTTATTTCGAATGTGAGGTATTTTCATTATAATGTGTCTTGGTGTGGATCTGTTGTAGTTGTGTGCACTTGCTGTTCTGTAAGCCGCTTGTTTTTGATTTTCCACTTCATTTTTCAGGTTTGGGAAATTTTCTGATATTATTTCATTGAACAGGTTTTTCATGCCTTTGGTTTGTTTCTCTGTGCCTTCTTCAATCCCAATAATTCTTAAATTCGGTCTTTTCATGCTATCCCATAATTCTTGGAGGTTCTGTTCATGACTTCTTAACATCTTCTCAATTTGTTCAATTTTATTTTCAAGATTGAATATTTTGTCTTCATTGTCTGAGATTCTGTCTTCCACGAGGCCTATTCTGTTGGTGATGCTTTCTATTGAGTTTTTAATTTGGTTTATCATTTCTTTCTTTTCAAGTATTTCTGTTTGTTTGTTTTTTTTTTTCAGAATCTCAATCTCTTTATTGAAGTGTTCTTTTGTTTCTTGCATTTTCTCTTTTAACACTCTACTGGAATGGTCTTGCATTGCCTGCATTTGCTCTCTTATCTCACCTTTTGCTTCACAGATCATTTTAATCACACATATTGTAAACTCTTTTTCTGTCATTTCTACTGCCATGATGTCATTGGAGTCTATCACAATAGGATCTTGGTTTGTTAGGGACACTTTCTTTCCCTGTTTTTTCATATTGTTTCTGTATATTCTCCTCTGGCAGTGAAGATCAGAGATACTGAAGTTTGCCCCCTGCAGGTCTATTATGACCTTGCAGTTTTCCACTAACTCTCCTTTTGAAGGGGAGATCATTACCAGTAGCACCCAATACAGAGAAAATGCAGCTATAGCCCCTGTAAAGACTTTAACGCTTTTAAAATAAACAGGATCAGTTCAATTACTATTTACATACAATATTTCTAGTTGTCAACAAGAGGATGGGGAAAGGGTGTAGGATATAAGTGAGTAAATAGGGGTACCTGTCAAAGGGCCTCCAGTCTACTGTAGGTGTCTCAGGAAGGGAGCCATCCCTCCAATGATGATGGCCACACCCTCAGGAATAATTCAAAGTGCCTGCACCAGCCTCCAAAGGAGCTGGGGAGCCTCAGCAAGGGTGCACTGAGTCAGCACAGAGGCAGGCGCGGAGTCCCTCAGCAGTAGGGGGAAGGTGGGCAGGCAGGCTCAGCAACGACTGACCTCGGTGTGGGAGGGCAGGCTCAGCACCGAAGTCTGACCTCTGTGTCCTTATTCATTATTAGAGAAGAAATGCTTTCAGTTTTCCAACATTGTGATATAAGATGTGGGTTTGTTGTGTATGACTTTTATTGTGCTAATGTACATTCCATCTAAATCTAATTATCTGAGAGTTTTTAATCATGAAATGTTGTTGAATTTTGTCAAATGACTTTTCTGCATCTATTGAGAAGATGATATGGTATTTGTCCTTCCATTAATATTATCACAGTTATAGATTTACTTCTGTTTTCTATCTCTTGGATGAATCCCTGTTCATAATGGTTAATTATCTTTTTATTATGTTGCTAATTTAGTTTGCCAACAATTATTGAACATTTTTACATATACATTCTTCAATGATACTGGCCTCTAGTTTTGTTTTGTTTTTTTTCCCCAACCGTGTCCTTTTGGTATTGGGGGGATACTGGCCTCAGTTAAAAGAATTTCGTCTTCTTCAACTTTCTGGAATAGTTTGAATAGAATTGGTATTTAAAAAGAAACATTTGGTAGAATTCAGCAGTGAGATCATCAGTCCTAGACTTTTCTTTGAGGGAAGACTTGATTATTCAATTTCATTATTCATTATAGGCCTGTTCAGGGTTCTGATGCCCTTATGATTCACTCTTCATTGTGTATGTCAAGGAATTTCTTCTAGGTTATAAAATTTGTTGGCATAGAATTGTTCATAGCCATCTCTTACGATCCTTTGCATTTCTCTGGTATTAGTTGTAATGTCACATCATTCATTTCTGATTGCACTTATTTGACTCTTGTCTCTTATTTATTATTGCTAAAGATTATAAAATTTTATCTTTCCAAAAACTCTCTTAATTCCTTCAACCTTTTTTATGGTTTATTAAGTCTTTATTTATCTAATTTATTTCTAATGTTGTCTTTATTATGTCCTTTCCTCTAATATATTTGAGCTTAGTTTGTTCTTTTCTAATTTTTTGAAGTACAATGTTAGGATATTTGTGATCTTCTTTTTTGATGCAGCATTTACTGTTATAAACTCCCCTCTTTCAACTGATTTCACTGCATTCCATAAATCTTGACATACTGGATATCCATGTTTGTTTTAAGATTATTTTTTTCTCATTCTCCTTTTAATGTCTTCTTGAACCATTGGTTTTTTTGAAGTCTCCAAATATCCCAGATAAAAAGAATAAGCTATGGTTGTGCATGATGTAGATTCATATCATTTATGTAATCATACATGTACATAGGGTAATGATATTTGTCTCATTCCACCATTGTTCATACCCCCGCTCATTTCCCTCTACATAATCTAAAGTTCCTCCATTCTTTTTAATTAAAAAGAAATAAGTATTAAGCAAACATTTAAAAAATTTCCATCTCTTAAACATCCCTGTAAGTAAAAGCCTATGGTATATTATTTTCTGTTAATAATGAAGACATACAAATTATATATTACAGTGTTTTCCCTAAAATCTCACATTTAGAATCATACTTTGTAATAAAGTTCCTCCATTCTTCTCTCATCCTCACCCCCCACCCACATTATATATCATCATCCGCTTATCAGGGAAAACATTCAGCTCTACATCATGCACAACCATAGAAATGAAATGATGTACCCCATTTGTGTACAAATGCATTATATGAATTAAAATGCAGTATGTAAAAAATAAAAATTAGAAATTTTAAAAAATTAGAAAACATATGTACATGGGGGGAAAAACAAAAACTAACAACTCAGAGCATTTTATTATATAGGATGGCAGAATATGCCACCCCAAAATATGCCACTAGGGCATAAGGATTATTCTGAGCTGAGGGAAATTGAGAAGAAACAAATAGAAGAAAAATTTTCTGCATTCCTAATAGGAGAACATACATTTATAAAGTTGTTCTCTTCCTGTCTCTGTCAGAAAGGACAGCAGTTAATCACCAGGGACCACTTCAGACCCCTATCAGCCCAGGGTGGCACCAGAGGAATATACACAACAAAATTTATCTACCATTACTTTCCATATATTTGCCTTCCTACAATTTACCTCTGGGACTTAAAATCCTTCATTTTTGTCACTTCTCTAAACATTTATTTTTCCTTTGCTAAGA
This sequence comes from Sciurus vulgaris, assembly GCF_902686455.1. NCBI lineage: Eukaryota > Metazoa > Chordata > Mammalia > Rodentia > Sciuridae > Sciurus > Sciurus vulgaris. Next base: position 35,571,131 of record NC_136469.1, on the reverse strand, counting down.
TGCTATATGAGTTCAAATTCTAATCAAACCTAGAGTTCCTCATCTCTGAGTACTTCTGTGTGTCATATGCATAATGCACATGCTAATAAACTTTCTTTTGTTTGTGGAAAAAATAAATAAAAAGAATAAGCTAGAGATGCCACTCTACGTGACTTCAAAATATATAACAAAATTATAGTGAGCTAAATAGCATGGTAGTCATGACACACAGATCATTTAAGTAGAACAGAGAAAAATAAATAAATAAGTCCCCACACTTAATACTGATTGATTTTCAACAAAGATGCTAAGAACACACAATGGAGAAAATACATTCTTTTTAATAAATTGTCCTGAGAAAACTGCATATTTACATACATATGAAATTAATGAAATTAAACCCTTATGATACAACATACATACAAACAACTCAAAATTGACTAAACACATAAACATAAGACCTGAAATTGTGAGGAAAATACACCATAACTTTGATTTTGGTGATGATATTTGGATATAACCTAAGGCACTGAAAACTAAAGAAAAATAACCAAATGGGAATACTTCAAGATAAAATCCATTTTCACAAGCTAAGGAGACAATCAACAGAGTCAAGAGACAACCTAAAAATGGGGGAAAACATTTATAAGCCACTTATATAATAAAGGGTTAATATCAATTATATAAGCAATTTGATTCAGTAATAATAAAAACAATTGCATCTGTCTTCACTATTTTGTACAACCATGTGCCACTCATTATGAGCATGCACTGTAGTTTATTGAACCATATTTTGCTTATAAGAATTTATTTCCAATATTTTAAAACTTTTCCAATTATTAAAATAAATTATAATAATATATTTCTGCAAATATACTTTTTGGGTTTTTTTTTTGTTATTATTTGTTCTTTTTAGATATGCATGAGAGTAGAATATATTTTGGCATATAATACATACATGGATTATAACTTATTCTAAGTAGGATCCTATTCTTGTGGTTGTACATAATGTGAAGTTACCCTGGTCTTGTATTCATATACAAGGATAGGAAAGCTATTTCTGAGTAATTCTACCATCTTTCCTGTTCCCCTTTCCTTTCCCTTCCCTTCATTCTCCTTTGTTTAATCCAATGGACTTCTATTCTCTTCCCCATCTTCCCTTGTTGTGGGTTAACAGCCACAAATCAGAGAGAACATTTAGCCTTTGGTTATTTGGGGTTTGGCTTTTTTCACTTAGTAGGGTATTCTCCAGCTCCATCCTTTATCTGCAAATGCCATAATTTCATTCTTCTTTAAGTCTAAGTAATTCCATTGTGTAGATATACCACTTTTTCTTTATCCATTCACCTGTTGAAGGACACCTAGGGTGGTCCCATAGGTTAACTATTGTGAATTGAGCTGCTATAAACATTGATGTGGCTGAGTCACTATAGTATGCTGATTTTAAGTCCCTTGGCTATAAACTTGACAGTGGGGTACCTGGATAAAATGGTGATTCCATTCCAAGTTTTCTAAGGAATTTCTGTATTACTTTCCATAGTAGTTGCACCAATTTGCAGTCCCACCAGCAATGTATGAGTGTACCTTTTTCCCCACAACCTTGTTTATTATTACTTATATTCTTAAATACAAGAAGTAAAATCAAGAATCAAAACTAAAAAGCTTCTTCACAGCAAAGGAAACAATAAATAACATTAAGAGAACACCTACAGAATGGGAGAAAACATTTGCCACCTGTACCTAATTAATATCCAAGATATACAATGAATGCGAAAAACTTAACACCAAAACAATAAATAACCCATTTATTGTTACTTATATTCTGATAATTGCCATTACAACCGGAGTGAGATGGAAACTCAGTGTGGTTTTTTTGTTTTTGTTTTTTTTGTTTGTTTGTTTGTTTGTTTTGGTTTTTTTTTTTTTTTTTAGTTTTAGTTGGACACAGTACATTTATTTTATTTATTTATTTTTATGTGGTGCTGAGAATCAAACCCAGTGTCTCACACATGTCAGTTGAGTGTTCTACCACTGAACCACAACCCCAGCCCCCCAGTATAGTTTTAATTTGTGTTTCTCTAATTGCTAAGGATGTTGAGTATTTTTTCATATATTTTTGACAATTCATATTTCTTCTTCTGTGACATGCTTGTTCATTTCCTTTGCCCATTTGTTGATTGGGTTATTTATTGTTTTAGTGTTAAGTTTTTCGCATTCATTGTATATCTTGGATATTAATTAGGTACAGGTGGCAAATGTTTTCTCCCATTCTGTAGGTGTTCTCTTAATGTTATTTATTGTTTCCTTTGCTGTGAAGAAGCTTTTTAGTTTTGATTCTTGATTTTACTTCTTGTATTTTAGGAATCTTATTGAGAAAGTCAGTTCCTAAACTGACATGATGGAGAGTCGGGCCTACTTTTTCTTTTAGTAATTCAGGGTCTCAACTCTAATGCTTAGGTCCTTGAGTTTTGAGCTGAGTTTTGTGCACAGCAAGAGACAGGGGTTTAAATTTATTCTACTACATATGGATTTCCAGTTTTCCTATCAGCATTTGCTTAAGGGGCTCTTTTCTCCAGTGTTTAAGGGCATCTTTGTCTAGTATGAGATAACTATATTTATGTAAGAATGTCTCTGTGTCTTCTATTCTGTTCCATTGATCTTTATGTATATTTTTGTGCCAATACTATGCCATTTTTGTTACTATAATTCTATAGTACAATTTAAGGTCTGGTAGTGATGCCTCCTGCATCTCATTTCTCATAAGGATTGATTTTTCTATCCTGGGTCTGTTATTTTTCCAAATGAATTTCATGTTGCTTTTTCTATTTCTATGAAGAATGTCATTGGAATTTTAGTAGGAATTGCAATAAATCTGTATAGCACTTTTGGTAGTATGGCAGAAATAGGCTTCTGTTGTCATAAAAGTACTTCATTAAGACTGTGATGTCAGTTAGTAGTAGAGCGTTTGCTTAGCATCATGTGCAAAGCCCAGGGTTCTATCCCCAGAACTGCCGAAAAGTAAAATAAAATAAAAGAGATAGAGAGGAAGACAAGTACTTTTAAAAGCCTACTCATTTATTAATCTACTCAATTCATCAATATCTACCTATAAATAAGCAAGTCATGTCATGTAAGCTTACTTGTATTTTCAATGGGCTGAAATATAAAAGTTTTTCTTGCACATTTATCAGCAAAATAAAAAATGTAAGCTGAATAATAGCACAGTCAGATTAATCACTGTTAGTTGGCACTATTCAGTGAACACTGATGAATAGACCAATGTCATCAAGGATAACATGACTGAAGTCTGTTTTTAATAATATACTTTATCTTATTGTCATTAAGATGTCAAACTCATCACATTTTCAGAAGACTTGAAAATGGGATAGTCAATAAACCAGTTGGCTTATAAGTTACATTTTTTACAAATAGCTATTGCTAAAGAAAAGAAATATTTTGACTTTTGAAAACTTTATTCAGGGTAATTGTGATATGTGTCAAGACCAAAACAACAGAGAAAGAGATCAGGCTCAACTCTGAATAGAGTAAGGACAGTTTAAGTTTGTATTCTATGAGGAGAGTGAAGGGGTCAGTGGGTGGAAGTTACTTAGAGGAGATATCAGAACTATGGGGATTCCTGTTAAATGGACCCAAAAAGATTCTAGTTGAAAGCAGGTCAGAGTGATGTGATATTGAGAGTGTGAAAAGAAAAATGTAATCAGATATTAAGGTGGGAGGGTTCTCTGTAAACTTAGGAGGATTCTTACTGTAATTGGGCTTTGCAAGTCTAACAAGCATAGGGGTCAAGGTTGAGTCTTGATGCAGGAAATAGCATGAATAATGTTTGGTCAAGAGGAGTCCTTGTCATTGAATGGTTATAGAACATTATACATAGATGATAAGAGAAATGAAATGGGAAAATCACTTAAATAAACAAACAACCCATATACATGGATTTATTACAGGAAAACAAAAAAGTACATGAATTCAGATCAAAATATGTTCTGATAATTGTTATATTTAACACTAAATGCACCTGTCAAAATAGAATTTATACAGTGATTAATATTGGTTATTCAGTAAAGGATCACTATTTTTTACTTTTTAAAATTTTTTCTAATGAATTATACATGTCAGTAGAATGTATTTTGACACATCATATGTAACTGGAATATAACTTCTCATTCTTCTGGGGGTACATGATGTAGAATCACACCAGTGTAATCATATTATGTACATATGGTAACCTTCCTACCCCCAAACCCCCTCCCCTCCCTCCACTATTCAGGGCCATAGGCACTGGGAGAGTTTTCTAAAAAGAAAAAAAGGGTATTTGATTGTATATTCATTATTGAGGGAGGATCTGAACTGTGCATGTGGAAAGAGGACATAGAAAGATCTAGTTTCTGTTTGGTATCACATCTTTGTGTCAGATCCAAGAAAAATGTGGGGAAATTTAAGAATATTAAGATGCATAGATTTAAAGTGCTTAATAATGTTCATGGTGTCAAACTGAAATATTCAGAAATATGCTTGTTTATAACAAAAGAATCAACTGACTTTGAGATTTCTCATGCTAGCTGTCTCCCTGGTAGATGTAGGAGTAAGAAATATTTGATATGGAAGGGTTAGTGAGCAATCACTCATCATTTGCACACAGAAAAGCAATTGAGTTTGTCAGACTCAGGTCATTTAATATCATATCTCTCTGCATATTGCCATTAGTTGACTAGCTGCATAAGGATTTGAATAAATTCTTGCTTCATTTCATAGAAAATCTATAGAAAATGAGGGATTCTAAAAACTCATCTCAGTAAAATATCAGCTATTAAATATTCTTAAATTAAGCAAATGCAAAGATCAATTTTCATGTCATTATTATATCATGATACTGCATCATAAATATTTAACCCAAATATTCCATTGGACAACAAATAAATAGATAAATATACATGAAATCTGGGCAATCTATCATTCAGGGGTCAGTCAATCCAAGAGAAACCAGTAAAGATATTTCATTAAGGAAAGGATTTAATACCATCAATTAAATGTTGACAAAACCCTGGGACAGCCTTGGGCATGAAGGTCAATGATAGCCACTGCAAGGTCTCCAGCCTACTGCTCTCTTCATAGACTCAGAAAGTGACAGAAACCACTAGCAGAATCCCTCCTGTTTTCTGTTCTCAGGCAGATGTCCAGAAAAAGGCTGTTTTGTTCAGTTCTACCAAAAGGATGTCTACTCCTTTTCCTCTTTCTTCCAGATCTCACTTAAGGCCTTCCACTTGGTGGGATCCTATCAGATACTCTTCATCAGGACTCTGCAGTAGAAGGGAGAGTACAGATGGAGAAGGGTGATGTTGGGTGTCAGAAATATGCAATGTATAAATATCATATTCTGGGTTCAGAGATATAGGTAAAGATAGTTAAAATGTAATTAAACTTTTTATTGTAACCATTTCTCATCTGGAAAAATTTCTAAAGAATTTTCAACAAACTAGGTGATTCATTCTAGTTATTGTCACAGAATATAGCTAAACCATATCAAGGAATATATGATGGTGGGAATAAGATTGATAATACTTATGTCATCTTTTCAATTATGCTTTGATGACAGAATATTATAATTTTAAATTTATTCATTGGAGTCCCCATATTGTTTCTTAAAATAGATATCTAATACATATTTGCTGAATAATGTATAAACTATTTTTCTGTTGAAGAAGTTCTGACAAAATATGCCACCCACGTACCTGTCTTCTACCTTCCTCTGTCATTTATCTTTTTGTTGCTGAGAGCTGACTTCCACTGAGATTAAAAAATATACAAGTATATTATGTTTCTTTAAAAGACAACAAATTGAAAATTGGAGAAATATGGAAAACTATAATGTATTCAAGAAGTTTTAAAAAGGAAATTTACAGAATCAGTACCAAAAGGAAAAAACAGAAAAAAAGAAGCTTAAAACTTTTCCCAGACTGCATATTTGAAACGGAAATATCTAAATAATTTTAATAAGAATATTGTTAATTCAGAAAAAAAAAAAAACCTAAAATTTCCTTCATTGTTGGAAGAGATAAAAAGCAGAGGAAGAAAATGATAAACCCCCAAACTCAACATATCAAATGTAGCTATAACTTGCTTGAATTTCATTTTAAGAAAGATAAAATTTTTAGATAATTTCTGATATTGCCAGTTATCAGTGACGAGTTCTGCTTCCTCAAATGCTGAAATTTGAACATTAGAGAAGCACACCCAGGCAAGCATATAGAACAGGTTTTATTTAAAGGCAGTAACATAGATTTCATCCAGGAGGGAGAAGGGGGCCATGGCTAGTATTCTGGTGTCTCAAGAAGTAAGTGCACCCTGCCCCTTTTATAGACTAAAGTTTCCTTTGCTCTCCTCTCCATCCCGACCCCCTTATCTCTCTCCTTCCTGCCTACATGACTAGGCCCAGGAGAGGCCAGTGGGATGGTCAAAAGGTAGGAAGCAGATGAGCAAAGGGAAGGGCCAAATAGAGGGATCCAGGCAGATAAGAGCTCAGGGGACATTAATTAACAACTTCCTGTCTGCAACATATTGGGAGAAGTAGTATAGGCAGGTAATCTTGGTAATCAAAAGGCTCTGGAGACATTGATATTCCAACTACCCGGATCCAAACTGGTCTCCATTTTCTCGATTCGGATGCGCTCATCTATCTTAACTGCCTGTTTTTAATTCTGGCTTTACTTCTCTACAGGTTGACAATGATATGGCTAACAACAACAACAAAAGCATCTGTAATATATAATGGAGGCAGTGGAAAAGGAAGAAAATTGAGCTCACAGACAGAGCACAGAAACTTGAGATACCCAGGTTCTAAACCTTGTTGTATGGCTTTTTAGTGTGGTACCAATACAAATGTCTCTGTCTTTTTTGCAGTGCTGGTGTTTGAACCAGGGTCTGTACCATTGAGCTACATCATCCTACATTTCCAGCCCTTCTTATATTTTATTTTGAAACAGGGTCTGGTTAAATTGCTGAGGTTCACTTAGAACTTGCCATCCACCTGCCTCAATCTCCAAGTAACTGGGAGTACAGGTGTGCTCCACCACACCCAGCAATATGTCATGTTTGAAATGAGTTATCTTGAAAGAAATGAGAATATTGTAAAGGAAAACTGACACCAACAAGTTGAGCAGCAATTTTTTGTTTTAGAACAACAATTTTAACATCTGGTAAGGAATCAGATAGAATGTATTCAAGTACACACATCTATTTTGGAACTGAACATGAAATTTGTCTGTATTTTACCATAAAATAAGAAAAAATGGCTTCCACATGAAAATGAGCAAACTCATATCGTTGACTACAGTGAAGAGTCCTGATCTGAGTCATCAATAAAGATTTTATAATGTCACCACTAAAATGATGGTTGTACACATGCTCTGTCCTCTTCTCCCCCCAGAACTCATCTAAAACTTAACAAGTACAACAAGAAAAAGAACAAAAATGTGGGAGACATCAGTAGCCACAAAACAGAGTATGTTAGGAAAAGCTGTCGAACATGCAAAGATGTAACTAGAGTGTGGCAAGTTTCCAAGAGAGGACCTGGTTGACAACTGTGTTTGGAAAAAAAAAAAAAAAAAAGCATATGGCAAAGTGTTCCAAAGGAGAAATTGAAATTGGAAGTAGAAGAGAATGAACACACCATTGCTAGACATTACCCTGGGGTAATTTTGGTAACAGGAGAAGGGAAGGAAGCAGGGTTAAGGAGAGAAAGGTACATGGCATCATTTTAGAATGCCTGCATTCTGCAAATCTAGTGTGCAGAATGAAGGGTAAACTGGAGGAAGCAATGCACAGGCCACTTCTGCTGTCTGGGAAGAAGCCACACCCAAAGGACACAGCCACACATAATGTTTTCCCATGTCTTTCACTGGAGCTCTCAAGCATTCCAGTTGTGTTTCTTGCATTTGAACCGATTGGAGACTGGTCTCCAAAAGAGTTTATTTCACTGAAAATGAATATATTTGAAAAGAAGGTGACATAGACACTATAATTTTAAAAGTAGAACAGAAAGGTGAGAAGAACACATGGCAGACCAAGAATAATATTGACTGGGAAAATACTGTCATGAAGCAGTGAAAAAATGTAGTTCCTGAATAAAAACAAAATGCAATGCAATGATTCATTTGTTTAAAAAGGAACTAGAAGTAGTAATCAGGAAAAATCCGTGAAATAGCAGATGGGTTGAAACTCGAGCTGACATTGTGCAGGAAATAAGTGAGAAATAAATTATCTTCACAGAAATGAATACCACGTTGAAGACTGCTCAAAGGAGAAGATGTACAACTAGGAGTATAAAGTACAAATAAGAAGAAAACAACCATAAGAGAATTAAAACTAAAAACATTTCAAAAGAGTATAGGTAAGGAAGTGAGACAGAAATGAATCAACTTACAGAGAATCAGTGTCCCTGAATAACAGAGCTAAACAACTAAAATAAAAGAAATGCTCAGAGATATAAAGAGCATATTTTCAGAAATACTACTAGTCATAAAACTAAATGTCTAAGGGGAAGAAGATTTTCTGGGAAAAAATTGATTTGGATGACTGACCTAACATAAGTCTAACAAAACTCCTAGACTTCAATTATAAAGAATGTTTTGGGACTGTGCTGTAGCTCAGTCATATAGCACTTACCTGACATATACAAGACGCTGATTTCAATCCCCTGCAATGCAAAAAGAAGAAAAGAAAGAAATTAAACTTTAGACATCCTAAGCAATCACTTGATAATTGGAAGAACAACAAAAGCTTGACATATTTCACCACAATAGTTTTCTATATACCAAAAGACAGCATATGAGAGGCTATTGGCTAGCCTGGAATATTACTTTACATCCAGCCAAATTGTACTTTTATTATATATAAAGTTGACATTTTTACTCACAGTAAGGAAGCATCCCTTAAGACCTTTTAGAAGAGATGACACACTGCTGGCATCAAGTCATGAAAGAAGCCACACAAATATATGTGAGTTAATTTATTTAACCACAGGGCTAAGTGGTTGCAATCTCTGAATACCACACTGAGCAATGAACAATGAAAACTTTGGAAGCAATATAACCAAATCATTAAAAAGATGCAATAAGCAGCATGTCTTTTAATCAAGTGGTCAAGGAATATATTTTAAGATTGGGATATTAAGACATTTAAGGAAAGAAATCAAGCACTGTTACAATATATCATATCTTCAAGACATACTGAAAATTTTAATCAATAAAAGTAGTATGCTTCCACTGAATATGATGAACACTGTATTATCATTGGAAATCTATTTATTTTCTTTCCAAACTGAGAAACCCAAGGTCCCAATGGTCACTATATTCATGTCTGGGAGATAAGTATTTCTTTGCTAGATTAAACTCAATTATACTTTTTTTCTACCAAAGTAAAAAGTTATACAGTTCTCAAAAGAACCTTAAATAAAATATTAGAGGAAAACCATCTGAGAAAAAGGAAACTGGAGTTGTAGATTATATAGAAAAATGATTGCTAGAAAATAGATACAGATACCAGTGCAAGAAGGAAGAAATGTGTAATTGTTCCAATGTCTTTTGTATAATTGTTGATACTTGTACTTAAGATTTTCCTTTGTTCCATTGTTTACAGAAACTTCCAGCAGACCAGAAACTTCATTCTTGTGCTGATCAAGAAATGATAAATCAATCAAACTGGAAGATACTTCAGAGGAACAGTGTATATCATACCATTGATCATTTATTTTCAGAGGGAAATCTGACACTCTCATATATCAATCAAATTTCTATCACTGGACGAAATTACAATCCTGACTGTCCTTCAGATTTACATAAGATTATAATGTTACGATCGACTTCTGGTTATGTCACTTAACATTACCCCCCACACTGGGCACCTGCTCATAGAATTCAAGTATCAGTCTTGAATAGTCTTAAAGTCTCATAGATTTTCAATGAAAAAGACCTTTATTAAAAACTACCACATGGGTGGCAGTATAAAAATGCTAAATCCATGTATTGCTTTACTTTTAGATTTATTTTGACTTGGTTCATGCATCAATAGCAATATTTTATTTGCATAATGATGTTAATTAAGAATTATACGATGAGCCTATATATGTAATGAGTTATTAGAGTTCATTGAATATTAGTGTCTCAGATATTGAACTTTATAAAGATAAAATGCTTAGTGAAATTCTAATTCATACAAATTTATGTGGAAAATGTCAAAGTATACTTAAAACAGTACATATTAAAAAATATGAGTAGCAGTTAACATTATAAATAAGTAAACCTTACAGTTTTGTCTTTCTTATTGGTATTAATGAAACAAAATGACCTTTTATACATATTAAGAGGAAATTATTCTTAATGAATAACTCTATATAATAATTAATAACTTGCTTGTGTAGCCAATGAATTATTTCACTCTCAACATTAATTCTTTAAATTTTATCATAAGAACATATTTTCGGAGCAAGTCAATTAAGATTCAATGTTTTACTAGTTCTAAATAAAATAAGTAAACTTATGACCTTTAGAAAAATACAATGCAAGCATGTAGATGTAAGATTCAAAAAAAATTAAGGTTTTAAAAATAAGTGTACTTTTTGTCATTTAATGAATACTGAAAAGCGTGTTGTAAATAGTCTAATTCCTTTCTTAATATGTAAATCTCTCACATAAAACAAGGTTGCTGTCTGTGTAGGCTGGCCTGCAATTGCGCCTTTCTTTGGTAGCAGCATCTGCATCCAAGTGCACACTAACACCCTTTTTTTCCTTTTTCAATGTCCTCTGGTGCTAATTGAAGATTTTTGTGATGAGCTTTGAATGTGCAGGAAATGCCTAGTAGGAGTCCAGACATTTGCAAATGGAATTTCTGGCTAGCTTATTATTCACTATCTATACTAGCATTTGAGCTTTATTCGTATTAAACTTAAATCCCCTCTGTGCTATTTAAGTCATTATTTGTCGGTTTTAAAATTGAATATAAAATACTTGTAATCTGAAATATGTGATTTTAATGTATTTTGTTGCAGATTCAATGGATGGCTCCAAGTTGAAATATAAAAAATAGAAAAAATATAATGCTTACTTCAGGGATAAAAACTTCAAGGTCATGACATTTATGCTGTAATTTTCATTTCAATCATGAATATATTGCATTTAAATGATGCACTCTTCACCATAAAAAAATCTTTCTAATGTTATTAAGAGAATAAAATGCCTTAATAGATAGGATTGTAATTTTAGAGCCTAAGAATTTCAGTTTTCAGAACTGTCACGTAATGTAGCCATTCATTATAAGTTACCATGAATTGCTGGTCCAACAATGAGCTCCTGCATCATTAAAATAAAAAAAGAATGTGCTTCTCTGTAAGAGTCAGAGGAAGGTTTTTACTATTGTCTAAGGAAAAAGAATATGATGGGCCAGAGAAGATGGAGTGGAGGAGGACAGGAAAGGTAAAGAATGAATATCCAACAGAGTAGGTACATTATGGTTCAGACTGCCACAGACTCCCAGCCCCTTTCTGCCTTCCCTCCCCACAGTTATCCTGATAACATTTACTAAACAATAAGCTACTATGAACAGAGGTCCTCTGTTATTTGCATACAATCTCACCAACCTACCAATGGATCTTCAAAATATCAATCAATAAATTGACAAATCAGCAAGTCAATAAATTGATCATTTTCTATGGGTAAGACATTTGCTGACTATGAAAACAAAGGCTGATGCTGATGGCCATATTCAAGGGACAATTCCTAAGAGTATTACCATACTCAGAGCTTCCCAGTGGGGTCATGTTGAAAGAAAACACATATTTGGACAGTTTTATAAAATTGTGATAGGAACAATTAACATGATACCTACCATCTTAAAGTATTTAGTGAACAATATGGTATTTTAAATTAGAGTCAATATTGTACTTCAAACCTCTACAAAGTGCTTACTCTGTATAACTGAAACTTTATACTCATCAAACAGTAAAGGAGAATTTTATTTTGTTTTGTTTATTTATTTATTTATTTATTTATTTATTTATTTATTTATTTATTGGACACCTGGAAAAGCTATATGCATTAAAAAAGTAACCACACAAGATCTAAAGCCCTCAGAACAATCTTTGCCTTTCCCCTTCTTTTATATCACTACTAAACCCTACTTGGTTTTGTTTCTTAGATTTGTCTCAAAACTATCACCTCCTGCTGATTTTTAGCACTATGCTTCTAGTACTTCAGGTATTTTTCATCACTTGATAATCTATGACAATATGCAGCTACCTGATTTCCCTATGAACCGCTCCCTTTGAATCTGTACATTTTACAGCAAATTGAGAATTTTCTCTAATTTAAATATAATCAGGTAATTCCTTTTTTTATAAATTTGTACTCTACCATACTGTCATTGGATTCTATTGGATTCTATTGTTTGGATCATTTGCTTCCCTTGTTTTATCATGTTATTCATGTATCTTCCCCTCTAGTAGTGCAGATCTGGGGTATTGCAGATTTCCCCCCATAGGCTTATAGTGGCCCTATAGGTTTCCAAAACATTTTCTTTAAGGGGAGATCAATATTAGCAGTGCCCAATTCAGACACTATGCGATCCTAGACCAAATAGCCCCTATGAGGACAACACAAAATTGTCAAAATAAACAGAATGAGTTCAAATATTATCTTCAGTACAACAATCAGATTTGCAATAAGGTCTGCAGTTTCTAATGGAGGACAAAGAGGATGCAGAGGGATGTAGGAAGTAGCTGTTAATGGGATAAGAAAAGAATATACAGAAGTTCAAGATAATAGAAAGGGTGAGAAAAGAACATCAAAAGAAATTGGATGTTAGCATGCAAAAAGGGAGAAAGAGACTCTGAGGGAACAGGTAAACAAAAGGAAAAGAGAGCCAAAAAAATAGTAAAGAAATAAAAACTTAAAATTGTTCAATAAGGACAAGAAATAAAATCTACAGTATAACAGTCATATAGTAATGAAACCTCCCAGTCTTCAGTAGCCTGATGCATGAGAGGTACCTGAAAATGAGCTTCAAGCCTCCAGCAGGCATCTCATGATGGGATTTGCCCCACCTAAAGATCGGAGCTACGGCTTCCAGGATTATCCAAGATGGCCACTCTGGCTTCCAAATGTGTTGGCAAATGGGGAGCTGCAGCTCGGGGTGTGGACATGGTCGGCTGGAGGTCCTGGAGGTGGAGTGGGGTTGGTCAGGCAGGGGTCCTGGAGGTTGGGATGTTTGGTGTGGTTGTGGGATCCTGGAGGCCGGTGCAATCAGTCGGTCTGGGGTCCTGGTGATAGGATGCAGTCAGTTGGTCTGGGGTTCCTGGCAGCAGGGAGCAGTCAGTCCATGTGAGGGACCTGGAGGCAGGGAGTGATCAGTCCAGCTGAGGGATCCTGGAGACGGGGCTCAGTCAGTCTGGCCAGGGGTCCTATGGGGCCTGGCTGTTATCTCAAAATGGCGGCAGCCACGTGTAACCAAACCTGCAGGTACTGTGACAGAGAACTTCCAGGCAACTGAAGGCAGCTGGCGCTCCACTGGCAGTCTGGGGTCAGTCTGCTGGCAGCTTGCAGATGATCAGGAGGTGAACCTCAGGTGGTGGGAGATGGGTAGGTGAAAGGCAGGCGATGGACAGGCAAGAGGCAGGCAAATGGTGGATGATAGGCAGCTGACAGTGAGCAATCAAGAAACAGATATCCTCTGCTTGAAACCAGAGTTATGGAGTGACAAGGAATGCAGCCTCCCTCTAGTCTGCCATCTTGGATCTCCCCTAAATTTATACTCTAGAAAAAATGTTCATTAAATCATGCCACATTCACCTTCTCTTCTTGTTCTTGGTCTCATTATAGCAAGAAAGGAATAATTTTGAATAAAGATATGAAGAATATTAAAAGTTGTAATTTGTGGTTTCCTATTCTATGTCCAGGTTCCTAATCCCATAGTTTTTTAATTAAAGCCTAATTTCTTAATGCCCTAATTCAATGTCTGGCTAATCATAGATTCACATGGTAGAGGAACATGACAGAACAAATAACTACTTAAAAAATACCAAGATTGTAGTAAATTTTTAAAATTATATTTTTTCCCAATGATTTGGCAATTTTATGAAAGGTACTATTTTGATCTTAAAAGTCCCTCAAAGGCCCACATGTTAAAGGCTTAATCACTGACCTAGACTCTATTAGAGAGTGGTGGAACCTTTGGGAGGTGGGGCTTAGTGAGAGGAAGTTAGTTCACTGGGCGTGTGTCCTGTCATAAAGCCCACCCCTTCCTTTCTCTCTCTTACCTCCCTGTCACAGAGAAGTGAACATCTTCTCTGCCAAACACTCTTGTCATGATGTGCTACCACAGGCCCAAAGCAACAGGACCTGGCAATTATGGACTGAAACTCTGACCTAGAATAATAGATTTCACCAAATGATGGTTAGTGAATTTGCCTCATACCATAGAGGAGCATTTAGTATATCAATCATCTACATTTTATTCCCAAACTTAGACATTTTCCAGGAAGTCATGCCCCAAAAACACAGAGGCTCTGAGTTTCTTTACTAGAGCTTATTTACTGATAAGAATTTTACTGATGCACTTATTTCAATTTATTTACTAAACCACGAACATCCCATTAAGGACATACCACAGATAATGACCATCCTAGTGGACATATTATCTATTTTCCCATTGGTCTAGTTATGTCGACAAGGAGATTAGGCTGGGCCATCTGCCTTCTTTTCTTCCCTCAGGGGCCTTTCCCAGTAAATGGAACAAAATTGAATCACAGCTCAGCTGATTCAACCCCTTCTTTACAAACAATCAACATCTAAAACAAAATTGGGAAAAAAAATGTTAGTAATTTGAACACTGCATTTTATTTTACAAGGGGATATAACTTCTCAATTGAACTTCAAGAAATAAGTGGAGTTTTGTTTTGCTTTGGGATTATTTGGGTTTGGGCAGGGGTTGTTTTTTTGTTTTGCACTCAGAATATAATGTATTCCGGGATAAAAGACTGACTTTGCATACCCCTGAATGCTCATTTAAAGATTCAGAAAGGAAAAGAACAGGTA
Organism: Sciurus vulgaris; assembly: GCF_902686455.1. Lineage (NCBI taxonomy): Eukaryota > Metazoa > Chordata > Mammalia > Rodentia > Sciuridae > Sciurus > Sciurus vulgaris. Next base: position 35,556,051 of record NC_136469.1, on the reverse strand, counting down.
AATCATTTATTACAGCAAGAACTCTCTCACCAATCTGGAAGTTGCAAAGTTCCTACATATGTGAAGTTTCCAAACCTATGTATCCAAACTCTTATACACTGTGGACAAGTAAATTAGAACAGCCATTTTGCAGAACAGTATGGAGATCCTTTGAAAACTAGACATAGATCTATCATATGATCCAGCAATCCTATTTCTAGATATATACCCAAAGGAAATGAAGTCAGCTTATCTAGGCAATACCTGCACACCCCTGTTTATTACACTACTGTTCACCATAGCAAAAACAAGGAATCAACAGAGATGTCCATTATCAGGTGAATGGATTAAAAAAATGTGGTATATATGCATAATGTAATATTAGTTAGCCATAAAGAAGAATGAAATACTGTCATTTGCAGCAAAGTGCATGGAACTGAAAGATATTAAAGTGAAATAAGCTATGCACAGAGTTATGTATGCATGTATGCATGCATGTGGAAACTAAAAAGTTTATTTCAAAGAATAGAATGATGTTTACTAGAAGTTACAAAGGATATGGGAGAGGGAGGAAAGATAGATAATGGATAAAAAGAAATCTAACTTAATTACTGCTGCTACAGCTTGTGAAGAATGTTTTATAAATATTTGTTACAATTTTATGAGTGATATTATGTGTTGAACTCAGCAAAGCTATATTGAGGCAGATGATGGATGATCTGCCAGGCTTACTCTCCAGACAAATGATACGTCCCAACAAGTTTCCCTTACAGAAATTTAATTCAAATTTATGCCTCAGCAAAATTAAATAATACCTTTTTGGCACATTCTTTTTGCTATTCCAACTATCAGTTGGAATTAAAGTATCAATCTGAGAAGGACAATCTGAGAAGTTCTATTGCCTTTTGTAGCTCGAGTGTTATGGTTTTTAAATAGAGAATTGCCTGGAAGAAGAGAAGTTCTTAACTTTAATGCATTTTAACAACTGGGTTTCTCTTCTCTATTACTATTATTACTATTAAAGGCAACTGTCTTATGACTAAATTAAATGTAACCCACAGATTCCTTTTCTATTCACCTAAGAAAAGTTGCTTCCTGAACTTCCTGAACTGTATGTGTGGAAGAGAAGAAAGTCAGACTACCAGGAGAGTCCTCATATTAATCAGATGTCGAGTTATGGGCAAACCTCATGTTTCTTCACCTGTGTACAAATTTACACTGTGGCATGACAGTACTGGTATGTGTTTCTAAACCCACTTGGCAGGATAACTTGATAGGATAATAGCAACAATAAAGCTTATCATATTTCAATATCTTTTTAATACTATTTCAATATAAAAACAATTTACCAATTAAAACTTGGGAGAACAAAAATACATTCCCTGTGACACATTTTTAGTTCACATCTTAACTAATCTAGCAATAATAATTTACAGGTTTAAACTCTACTTTCTTTAAAGATCTGTCTTTCCTCTATGTAACAAATATTTATGACACAATGAGCATTAGCTGTGCTATTTTATTTTTGTCCTTTGTGCTTGCATTCATATTCTTTTACCCTCTGCATTTTTGCAGGAATCTTCTCACCCATTTACCCATTTTATGAAGTAATGTATCATTAGCTCAGTATTACTCATGATCTGCAGTTATTTTTAAAGTGGTAAATAAACCATCAAATATCTAATGGTACTTAGAGCAAACAAAACTAATCCACTCCTCCATTTATAATATAGTTTCCATCTCAATTGCTTGGAGAGCTATATTTAATATTATGAAATCAATCAAAGAGAAAAGACTATCCAGGACATTCTGTAGTCTTGTAATTGTCTTCTATTATAACATATTCTACTCATCAACAAAATATATTGATAAATAATCTGAATGTGGAGTTTTGCAATATTACATTTAAAGAGAAGGGAAAAGTACCTTTCTTTTTCTCTAATTTGTTATGATTTATGATAGAACACAACCAAAAATATAAGACTTCAAAACTTCCAAGCAATGTTTATACACGTTTTCTTACTTACAACTTAATGCATTTTTCACATTATGAAAGAACTTGAAATAAATAACTACATCCAATGCTGCAAACCTAATTTAGCACCTCACCATCTCCCACCATAACACTTTAATGGACCTCTCTCTTGACCACTTTAGTGGCGCTCTCACTAACATTATACCCTCTGGATGTCTGCCAAACTGGACTTTCTGTAACACCTGCTATATCATGTAACTGCACTACTTAACATCTTCTAATTTTTAGATGGATAAAGTCCATTTGCCTAATCATGATAGTAAAGGCTCTCTCAAAAATAGAGTTTAATTATCTCTCCAGACTAGGACTTAAACTTTAAGCTACAACCATACCAAACACTTCATAGATTTTTTTGAATGTGTTAGCAACTTCCTGCATCCACATGGATTCACTGGCTATTAATTTTTCTCTGCCCTACCCTGGACCCAGCTTCTGCCTCTCTATATAACACATCATCAACCTATTTATATTTTAAGACTAAGTGTAGCTTTTATACCTATTCTTATAAGAGAAATCCTTACAGAGATGCAATTGGGAGGATAAAAACCTTGTCCTCACTCATCCATGTATTCTGACCTCCAGTTAGGCTCAATCAGGACTATTGATCAAACCCAAAAGGAAGACAGAAGTCATGGGAATATGCTGATATAATCCAGGCAAAAGCATGATGGAGAAGTAGGAGCAGGAGTGTGGAGGGTAAATCTAGAGGGGAAAACAGAATATATTCAGCACAATATACCAAATTTGGCCCCTATACTGCACCAGGTCCTGAATCTCAAAACAAATAAAAAAGAGAAAATTTTTACCATATACTTTTTAAATCTACCAATGTAGTTTGAGACATTTTAAGGAGAAGGTCTAGAAATATTTTCTCCCTTAAGAGTAAGAACAAACCTAAAGAACATATGTATGATTTTAGGAATTAATAAATATGTAAACAAGAAAAAGAATTATTTTTTGGGAAACAATCAGAACAGAACATTCCTTACAAAGCAGTCTCAAAAAAAAAACAGAAAATTTGGGTGATTGTAGCTTATTTTTATTTTCTTTTTTGGTCTTAGTAATTAAATTCTGTTTTCAGTCTTGGTTTCTTGTATAAATCTATAATCATCATTACCATTGTTCATTTGGGCCAATCACGATTTGTCACTTAGAACTAAAAATTCCAGCAGCAGGGGAAAAAAATTAAAGCCAGAAAAGGAATGAATAGTTACTGGATAAGCAACTGGTGTGTCAGCTATAACCACTAAGTATTTAAAAATATCTCCAGTGTCTCTTATTTTAGTTAGCTATTAAATTTTAAAAAAAAAAAGAACTTATTATCATGACACCATCATTTACAATAATACTCTCTGGTTTATTTAATGCCCCAAGTTGGCTTATAGTAATGCAGATATGACAGAAAGTAACAATACACAGCTAGCAGGTTATTAATATAATAAGGACACCTGAAAGTTAAGCTAAAGAAGCCCTTCAAAATGTTACAGAGCAGGCCTTCCAGGAAACTGAGGCAACACAAAGGCCAGCTCTTCAAACCCGGATTCTTGTGATCAAGTCAGAAAGATTTCAGTCATGTCACTCAGAGTAACAGGAATGAGTTTATTGAAGGGATAAGAAAAGGGAAAGGAGACACTCTCAAGGGAGAGTGGGTCCTCTTCTAGAGAGGAGAGACAATGTGCCTCTCCTGCACTCCAGTTTTATTGGGGATCTCTGGGAAGTTTCCAGAAAGTCCCACCCAGGTTCACTTCTTGCTCTTGACTGACAGCAGGGAAATATCACCATGACAACTCTATGACACCTTGGCCCAAGTAGATGAGTTCTAATGGAATTTTTAAGCATTTTTACAGGTTTTATGGTTAGGAGGAATTATCCTTATCTTCTGGAACCTTGTATGAGAGAAGAGTCACAAAAATCCCTTCAAAGTAACTTCACTTTCTCTTATCAACATTGTTTCCTACCTCTATTTTCTTGCAAATAACAGGTAGTTTGTTGCGACCTGTCATTGTTTGCAGCACTACCAAACTCTCGGTCTGGCGAGGGGTGAAGGGGATTGGAAAATAAAGATTTGCAGACACAGATCTTGAAGATTACACTGGGATCAGGTGGAGCTCTGCTCTCTGATGGAGATGCAGATCTTAAGAGTTTCTCCAGCAATCTTTATATATTTCTCATTATCAGGTTAAAGACGAGGTAACCATTCCGAGTTATCTGAGGATTCTCCACACTGCTTTCCAGAGTGGCTGCACCAATTTGCAACTCCGCCAGCAATGTAAAAGTGTGCCTTTTTCTCCACATCCACGCCAACATCTATTATTGTTTGTGTTCTTGATAATAGCCATGCTAATTGGAGTAAGATGAAATCTTAGAGTGGTTTTAATTTGCATTTCTTTAATTACTAGAGATGTTGAACACTTTTTCATATATTTATTAATTGCCTGTGTGTCTTCTTCTGTAAAGTGTCTGTCCAGTTCCTTGGCCCATTTGATTGGGTTCTTTGTACTTTTGGTGTAAAGTTTTTTAAGTTCTGTATAAATTTTGGATATTAGTGCTCTATCTGAAGTGTGTGTGGAAAAGACTTTCTCCCACTCTGTAGGCTCTCTTTTCACATTATTGATTGTATCCTTTGCTGAGAAAAAGCTTTTTAGTTTGGGCCCATCCCATTTATTGATTCTTGCTTTGATTTCTTGTGCTTTGGAAGTCTTGTTAAGGAAGTCTGATCCTAAGCCAACATGATGAAGATTCAGGGTTACTTTGTCTTCTATTTCGTACAGGGTCTCTGCTCTAATTCCTAAGTACTTGATCCATTTTGAGTTGAGTTTTGTGCAGGGTGAGAGATAGAGGTTTAGTATCATTTTACTGCATATAGATTTCCAGTTTTGCCAGCACCATTTGTTGAACAGGCTATCTTTTCTCCATTGTATGTTTTTGGCTCCTTTGTATGAGGTATTTATGTGGGCTCATCTCTGTGTCTTCTCTTTGTACCATTGGTCTGCCTGTCTATTTTGGTGCCAATACCATGCTGTTTTTATTATGATTGCTCTGTAGTACAGTTTAGTCTGGTATTGTGATACCACCTACTTCACTTTTTCTACTCAGGATTGTCTTGGCTATTCTGGATCTCTTATTCTTCCAGATGAAGTTCATGATTGCTTTCTCTATTTCTATGAGGAATGTCAATGGGATTTTAAGTGGAATTGCATTGAATCTGTATAGTGCCTTTGGTAGTAGGGCCATTTTGACAATATTAATTCTGCCTGTCCAAGAACGTGGGAGATCTTTCCATCTTTTAATGGACCCACCTTTTGACCCAGTTATCCCACTCCTCAGTTTATACCCAAAGGACTTAAAATTAGCATTCTATAGTAACATAGACACATCAATGTTTATAGCAGCTCAATTCACAAATAGCTAGATTGTGGAACCAACCTAGATGACCTTCAACAGATGAATGGATAAAGAAACCATGGTATATAAACACAATGGAATATTACTTAGTCATAAAGAAGAATAATATTATGGCATTTGCAAATAAATGGATGGAATTGGAGAATATCATACTAAGTGAAATAAGCCAATCCCAAAAATTTGAAGGCCAAATGTTTTCCCTGATAAGTGGATGAGGATATATAATGGGAGTTGGGGAGTGGGGAGTGAGAGAAGAAATGGAGGAAGTTTATATTATGTAGGAAATGAGGGGGAGTATGAAAAATTGTGGAACAAGACAGATTTCATTACCCTATGTACACATATGATTACATGAGTGGTATGAATCTACATGGTGTACAACCATAGAAACAAAATGATGTGCCCCATTTGTGTACAATGAATCAAAATGCAGTCTTTAATAAATAAATAAATATATATTTTTAAAAAGACTATTTAACCATTATTCTTTGTATTAGGAAAGTTATAGAAACTAGGACATCCTATAAAACTTTTCTGTAGTTGCAGTCCACAGTTGCAAAGTGCAATGTTAGGAGCTTTGTGTAGCTCTCATGAAAGTTCATTGTTAAAAGTTACTATATGGCAGGCAGGAACTGGAGAAGCAGAGCTGGTGAAACATTGTGATTGTCTAGCATAAAAATTTCTTCCTTCCCAGGAGCTGTGAGCCTGAGATCAAGGTCAGAGCTGATAGGACTCACACAGAGCCTCCTCATGCAGGACATTGTCACAGCAGCTAAGCATCCTGTGCCCTTGCACAGAAACATTCCCAGGCACTGGGCATGCCACAGTCGTGACATCATCAGAGACTCACAATCTCAGTCATTGCTCTCCCATCTTCTGTCACTACTCTCCACAGTAGTTTACTGAGGAATGTGACATATTCTGTCCACTCAGGCAAGGCAGGGCTACAGACGTATTGCTTTTTGGCAAAGGGAACATGTGGGTGTCAGCACAGTGGGCCCATTTTATAGAATCATTATCTTAACCTTGTGTTCCCACTATCCTCATCAGGCTGTTCCCTAACAAAACACCTCCTCACTTTATTGGTTAACACAAAATCTCTTCTACTGCACAATCACTCTATTGATGTTCATTAAACATGAGCTCCTGAGTTCTGGTTCCACTGTATGCTATGCAGTGCCATCTGCCCATTACTTCTGCAGATTGGAATTAAAAATGCTAGGCAGAGTGCAAAAATAGCTACCAAGGGACACTATAAGAAGCAAAGGCAAGCCAACTGTGAAAAGCTGTCAAAACAGAGAAACAACTGACCTGCACCTAAATGAGCCTCCGAGTTTTCTTTCTCCTCTCAGGGATTTTGCCCCATGGAGCAAGAGGGGAACAGATATACAGGGCATGAACACACTAGGGATAAAACCTCAAGAGAAACCCAGGCTTTGTCTTCAGATGAAGCAGAGAAAAGTATGACTGGATTCCATTAAAGGAAAGAATCAAAGAGTTTCCCTAATTCTCTTAGGTACTCACAAATAGCTCAGCCCAATTCTATATGATTCCTAGGCAGGACAGATTCAAATCAGCACAGCAAATTTATAGAGAACTGAATTGAGATTTAAATGACTGTACACCGAAGGCAGTTCAGACTTAATTATCTCAACATAACTAGTTGGGTTTTCTGTTAATACAAAAACATCAACATTTTTTAGGGAATGGGACAGAACTAGTATACTACAATAGATAATATTCACAATATTCTGATACAAGTTAAAACTGATCAATATACAAAGAACTAGTGAAATGTAACAGATTCTCAAGGGAAATTATCATCAATAGATGCCAAATTTGAGACGATGATGTTCAGGGTATCAGACACATATTTATCCATTATAAATGGTATTTCATAGGATTAATAAAAATACACTTGAAATGTCTGAAAAATAGGAACTTTTGGGAAAAGCATAAAAAAGGGACAACAGAAAAAGTTTAAATAAATATGCAGTGACTGAAGTAAAAACACCATGGATAGGCTCAGCATTAGATCAGAAGTGACAGAAGAAAGATTTAATATATGTGAAAATATATCAGTAGAGTTTATCCTATTTGAAGAATAAAGAGAAAAAATAAGGTCAAGAAAAGTGAACTGTGCCTGGAAAAAATATATATACATATATTTAAACATATGTGTAATTAGAATCCCAGAGAAGAGGATTAAAAAGAACAAGGAACAAAAATACATGAATAAATAATGGACATAAATGTTCCAAACTTGGAAAACACAGAAATTTATAGATTCAATAAACTTAGCAAATCTAAGCAGGAAAAACTTAAAGAAAACTACACCTTTTATTGCATCCTAATCAAGTTAAGAAAAATTGAAGATTAAAAAATGTTTTGAAAGCAGTTAAAGAAAATTGGGTTTTACAAATACAAAATGATTCATTTACAAATGCCTATGAATCTCTCATGTTTAAGACATTAAAAGAAAAGAACTTTTCTTCAGAAGAAAAATAAGCCAATGTATCCTTCTCTTATCTTCAGGGTACACAGTTTGTGTCTAGGTCCTTGGTGCCTCCAACAAAGAATTGAGTAAGATTCAAAGAAGTTGTAAGCAAGGTACATATTTATTGAAGGTAAAGGTGGAAGTAATACTCCATAAGGCATAAGGTAGAATGGAGTGGGCCAAGCAAGAGATACTCAAGGACGCCAATGTCTAGAAATTAGTGTCTTATATGCTGAGCTGTGAGGCATTCTCTTCATGCAGACCTGAGTGAAGACCTTATCCCATTTGTTTCCATTTGTTCTCTTTTAATAACTGATTAAAATAGCCCAATTTTTCACCATTGGTTACTTTAGAAAACCTAATTAGACTGCTCTCCACTTTACCCCCATTGGTTGTTTTAGAATACCAAATCTGTGGTGGGAGTTATCATAGGCAGTAAGTTCTCAGTGGTGGGAGTTGTCATAGTAATGAGACTTATATAAATAGAGACATGGTGATTCATCTCCCTTTCTTGTCCTTAGAGGGCATTGTTTGACACCCTGCCTCCACCATCCTGGAGTCCCTGCACTTCCTAACACTTTATTAATTAATGAAAAATAGCTACATTTTCAGATGAAAGAAATTCTAAAACATTTTCCTCATAGATGTAGACTTACAAGAATTACTAAAGAATGTGTTTTAGCCTGAAGGGAATGATTCTAAAAGAAATTTGATATTTTTTAAAATGAAAGAAAAGCAACATATAGATAAATAACAGAATAAATGTAAAAAACATTTTTTCATAAAAGTTAAAAATATAAATTAAAATATAAAATTTAATATAAATTAATATAACTTTAATATAAATTAATATAAATTTAATATAAATTAAATTAAAACCAAATGCTTTCATGTGGTTTTCAATATCTAAAAATATCACACATAAAAATCTATAACATAAAATCAAATCAGGTACTAACCTATATTATATGTCTCTGCATTTCACATCTAGTAGACAATAAAAGTTTAAGAGTATATTTATTGATCCACAGAACAGCCACTAAAAAAAGTTAAAGCCAAGAGATTAATTAAAATGATTCCTAAAATATATAATACAACAGAAGAAATAAAATTTAGAATAAATAAAAACGGGAAAACAACATTGATAGTAAAATGTAAATCCAAATATATCAAACATTATATGAAGTAACATTGGTCTAAACATTCATATAAAAGGCAAGCTATGACAGATATCTTTTTTAAAAAATAGAAATGCTAAAACTCTAAAAAGAATTGCAAATAAATAGGCAGAAAGAGACAATGCAAAAAATAGGAAGAAAAAAAGACTGTAGTAGCTCTTATCTGTTCTAATAGACTGAAATCAAACATCTTCTAAGAATAAGGACTATTTATGATAGAAGGAGCAAAGTCATCCAGAAGACATATTATGTACAAATGAGTATGTGCCTTATGATAGTCTCAACATTTACTGAACAAAAATAGATCCACAATCATGGCAGAAGATTTTAATATTTCTCTCTTGACAATTAGTAGAGCAACCAGACAAAAAACAAACAAAACAAAACAAAAAGAAAAACAGTAAAAATATAGGAGAATAGAAAAACACTATACACTATTTTGGTCTTTAAAAAAATCATTTTAGCTCTACTGTATGTGATGTATTCATCAAGATAGGTCCATATACTGGGAAGTAAAACAAGTTTCACTAAATTTAAAAGGAGTCTCTTCTTGCAACAAAATTTACTTCAAAATTAATTAAAATTAAAGCATAAAAATAAAATATCAAAATTAGAAATCAAACCATATCATGAGAAAAATAAATGATCTGGGATTTAAACAACACATCTCTAAATAATTCAGAACTCAAATATGAATCCTAAGGGGAATTTGGAATTATAATGAAAATATATCAAAATTTTTGGAATGAAGCTATTGTGGGCTCAAGAGGAAAGTCATACTATTAATGCTTATTATAGATAAAGGAAAGATTTCTAAAAATCCTATACCTGGGTTTCACTTACAAAGTAAAGAAAAATACAAAGTCAAAGATAGCAGAGAAGGAAATTGTACACGTACACACACACACACACAAAGAAAAAATAAAGAGAATAGAAAAAAGTCATTTTGGAAGATTAGCAGAGATTCATTGATTTTTTAAAAATATCAGTGATCTAGACTTGGAATCATCAATATCAGGAATGGAAAAGGGATTATTATGACAGATCCCACAGTGAATAAATGGTGATAATTGAGTCTTGAAAAACTAGATATCAAATTCAACTTAGAATGAATGAAAAATTTCTTGAAGAATACAAGAAACTCAAAAGACAAAATAAAAACAGAAAAATGAATAGTCATGTGTGAATTTTTAAAAACATGAATTCATTATAAAACATTTTTTCAAAAAGAATATAGGCTTATAAGTTTTCACTGGTAAATTTTATCAAATATCTAAGGAATAAATAACACAAATGCTAATATATATATTATATATAACCTATATAATAATACATATAATAATAATACATATTATATGCAACATATGTATATGAAAATACAGGAAGGATCGTTCCCCAACTCATTTTATGAGATCTACACAAACTTAATACCAAAACTCAACAAAGACATTATAAAAAGGGGAATTCAGAGTAATATCCTTAATGAATAATTACCAAAATCTTAGCAAATTAAGTCCAACTACACACAAAAAGACATAGAAATTATTAAATAAGGGTTATCATAGGAAGGCAGAGTTGACTTAACATTAAATTTTCATTCAATAAAACATACTAATGAAGAAAAAGAAGAAAAAATATATGAATAATTCAAAAGTGACAGACAAGGGTCTGGAAAAAAATTATTGTTGATTCATTAAAATCTAAAGATAATAGAGAATTTCCTCAGACTGAGAAAAAGTATCTGTGAAAAACTTTCCCCAACACCATACTTTCCCCCCTGAGGTAGAAAACAAGGGAAGAACGCCATTTTCACCATGTTCATCCAACATCGTACTAAAGAATTAAGTCATTGCAATAAGTTAATGAAAAGAAAGAAAATCCCTAAAGATTGGAAAGAAGGGAAATTAATCCTGCGTACTGAAAATAAGACTATTACATAAGGTATCCCAGGAAATCTTTAGACGAATACTGAAAATAATTTATTATAGCAAGGTCACAGAATGAAAGATTAAGGTGGGAAAAATAATTATATTCATATACATGGCAGAGAAAACTTCAGGAAATAAAACAAGGAAAATAATCAATTTATAGTAGTGCAAAACCTGCAAAATACTTTGAAATAATTCAGTCAAAAGAGATGTTGGACTTCTATGCCAAAACTAAAAATACATTGTTCAGAGATAGTAAAGACCTGTTTAGAAAAAAAATGGGGTGCAGCTTAGTGGTAAAGTGCTTCAGTGAAGCCATGAAGCCCTGGATTCTGTCCCTCAAACTGTCAAAAGTAAAATAAATAAAATAAAATAATAAAACAAAATAAGATGTAGCACATTCATAGATTCAAATATTTAATATTGTTAAAATGACAATTATCTTAAAAAAGGAACTTTGTTATTAACTCAATTCCAGTCAAAATTCTAGCACATTTTTTTTCCTTTGCAGAAGTTTTAATCTGATTTTAAAATTAAATGGAAATGCAAAGGGGCTTAAAATAATCAAAACAATCATATATAATTATTTCAAAATGAACAGAAGTGATGAAATTAACTGACCTGACTTAAAGGCATACTACAAACCTACAGAAATTGATCGTTTGGTATTGGGAAAAAGAAAAACATACAAACCAATGACACATATACAGAATCTGCAAATAGACCCACATAGATGTGGCTAATGGATTTCTAACAAAGATGTCAGGTTAGCTCAGTGGCATAATGAAAGCATTTGCAACAGATGATTCTGGATTCACTGGATATCCATATGGGGGGAAATTTTTAAAAAACATCACCTTAACCATGAATAAAAATTGACTTTAAATGAATCACAGACCTAAATTTAATATACAACACTAGAAATACTAGATAAATCTTTTTTAAATCATCATGATCTTGGGGGAAAAGGTATGTTCCATGGAACTTAAAATGCAAAAAACACAAAGCAAAAACTTGATAAGTTAAACTTCATTTAATCTAAGGTCTTTTGTTCTTGGAAAACACTGGAAGAAAATATAAGGAAAGCCATTATTTAAAAAATCACATGTCAGTTTAGAGAACTGGAGATAAATTACAAAAAAAAAAAATTGTCTAAAAGGGATTAAAAGATGGGGAAGCAGTGGGGAAGGGCAGTAGACAGTGTCCTGTATAATAAATCTTGTTGAACTTAAAAAAAAATGAAAGATAATAGAAAAGAGACCCACAGGGTAGTGGCAGTGGATTAGGGGACAGGTGAAGAAAAGGGGATGTACAGGCAATGAAACAGACCAAATTATGCCAGTGCAGCTATGAATATATCACAACAAATCCCACTATTGTACATAATTATAATGCACCAATGAAAACTTAAGAAACAAAACAAAATTCACAGTAAATATATCCAGAAAAGGGCTTGTATCCAAAATACACTAACAGCTCTTAAGACTTCTTCATACAAAAAAATTAGTTATCAGGTAATTGCAAATTAAAAGCACAGATTGAAATATCACTACCCACTGATTAGATGAGCTAAAAATAAGAAAATTGGTCAAATCAAGTGTTCTTGGGACTTTTATGCAACTGAAACTTTCACACACACTGATGGAAGAAATTTATAAAGTTATCAACTATCTTGGAAAGATACCAATTATCTTGGAAAGCAATTCATAATTTTCTTAAAATGTTAAGCACAGTTCTTCAGCTCCTAGGTAGGAGACCAAGAGAAATGAAAATGCATGTCTATAGCAAGACGTGCACATGGATATTCTCAGCAACATTATTCATGGGAGGCCCAATCAAATGACCTTGGGAAAATAGAAGCAAATTGTATATATTCATATCACGAAAGATCATTAAACAATTAAAAGAAACAAACTATTGCTGGGTGCAGTGGTGCACCCCTGTAATCCCAGCAGATTGGGAGGCTGAGACAAGAGAATTGAGAGTTCAGCAAAAGTGAGGCTCTAAACAACTTGGTGGGACCCTGTCTCTAAGTAAAATACAAAATAGGACTGGGGATGTGGCCCAGTGGTCGAGTACCCCTGAGTTCAATCCCTGGTAGCCCACACAAAAAAAGAAAAGAAAAGAAAAGAAAAGGAATGAACTGTTGATACACACGGTATATAGATGAGTATCAAATTTATAATGCTGAGTTAAAGTTAGGTAAAAATAGTTCATATTGCATGACTTTTATTAAAACAACTTGGAGACATCATTTTGCCTGAAAGCACATTGCTACCTGAAATTGGAGTCAAGGAAGAAATGGAATACGAAGAGACACAAAGAAATACTGAGAAGAGGGGGAGATAGAAATGCCCCTGAACTTGAACTTGATGTGCATATATAGGTATGCATAATTTAAAAATATGAAGCTCTTTAACAGTACTTGAAACAAATCTCCATAAATTTGAGAAATATTGATGATTGATAGAAATAAACTCTGTGATGAATACCAATTATTAAATGAGACAGTATTTTTCCTCATGGACTTTCTTTGTTATAGGAAAGATAGTATCCATCCCAAGAAGTATAACAAAGTAAATTCAAATAAATGTTCAGTACAGTGCAGGGGGAAAAAAAATACTTAAAAGATGAAGGAAAGAGTGTTTACTTTCATCTAGGAAACCTCAAGTGTTTCATGCAAGAAAGAGACAGTCTTTGCCTTGATATTTGGGCAGAAGTTTTGACAGGAAGATTTTGCAATAGGAAGTCAAGTATGACTAGAGGGTACTCTGGCTAGAAGTGTCAGCAAAATTTCACTAGGAAATAATTTAATATAAAAAGGGAGGTCTTATTTTAACAAGTTTTTAAATCAGAGGACACAAACTTCTATACAAAAAGAAAATCATTTTTGAAGGGGCAAAAAGAGGGCTGATCTTTATAGAGAAAGTCCCTTCCCAGATTCCCACTCAGGTGGGCTATGCAAATGAGGAGATGAAGGCTTCTGGGAAGTTCAGTCCTGATTGGTTGATTACAGATTGAAGATCATTGGTCGGGTCTGAGTGGCAAAATAAGTTGTTTGTCTTGACCACTGAAACAGGAACTTGCAGAGCACGGCCTGCAAAGAAGTTCGTTGTTCTTCCAGTAATAAAGAGGACATGTGACCCCCAGGTCAGCAAATGGCTACCAGATACCATTTTGAAGTGAGGTGCAGTTAGCCACCTGGGACTCTGCTTGGAGATTCAGTTTTTCTTAAAATTCACAAAAGGAAGATCAAAAGTAAAACTACAATACTACAAACAGGTATGATGACATTGTAGTACTTGAGCATGGCACACTTATATGTCCACTTTGGACAGCTGAGGACATGTCATCCATATTTGTTAAAAAATTACTTTGACTTAATTTGTTTGGCAACAAATGATTTTTAATATTTCCTTTCAAAGCCATATTAAATACACTGCTGGTAAGATGCTGTTACATGTGAGCACTTGGAAAGGGTTGAGATATTATTACAATGGTTGTAATGCAAAAGTTAGAATGGATATGAGATATAAAAGTAGTTTTAAAATCTTGTAAGTCATTTAGCATCAAGTAATGCTATCAATAGAACTGGAGAGCTAAAGGAAAACACCTGGTTTAGTGGAGAGAAGGGTTTGGGGCCAGTAGAGGTATTTTGTAATATCTAGGTAAATAACTCAGTACAAGCTTGAGGTAGAAGGCAGAGCTGGGTTATCATTTGGTGTGTCATCTACATAGAATTCATATTTCAATATGGGGAATAAACATGGGGTATAGTGATAAAGATGAGTCTCATCTCTTTCTATTTCAGTATGTTGCTAACTACAAGTGAAAAACTGAGAAGTTTAGAGAAAATACCCTAACATGCTTCACCTGATTTTACTGAACATAGTAGTTCAAGGTGGCTTTTTTTTTTTTTTTTTTTTTTTTTTTTTTGGGGAATACAACTAATAAATTTTATTTTGGAAGTGATGATGTGTGTGCATGCATACGAGTGTGTATGTGTGCAAACTATAAAACCATTTAAATACCCAAAAAATGAAGTGAGATAGAAATGAGTTGTATCTATTGCAAACTTGTACAACATAACTGAACATTTCCTTATTTTCCACCTCTACTTTGAATAGCAATACCTATGAAAGCTGAATTAATCTTTTAATTATTACTCCCTAACATCAAAACTTTATTCACTTTATTTATACCTCTTTTCTTTTCCCATATCACTGACTAAAAAAAAAAGAAGAACACAAAAAGTGGTGAATGTTGGAAGCTGAGCAGTTGTTCAGTTACATTGCCAGGGATCTATTAAGATATTTCTCCATGTGGAGAGTTAAGTCAAAATTACTCTAAAAAATTGAGACTTTGTTAGCAGATATTGTTAAGGACTAGTAAGGTTTTAGTCAGTGATATGGGAAAAGAAAAGAGGTATAAATCAAGGTGGCTTTTGCTAAGACGTGCTCCTTTACAAGAACCACTCCCAAATGGGCCTCTCTTCACTTCACGGTTTCTCTCTGAATGGTGCGATAGCAGCACCTAAATTCACTTTCAACTGGTGTTACAACAGTGGGGAGATTAAAATCTTCAAGACTTCATCCTTCAGCATGATCCCTTAGGTATTATTATTTTGTTTGGCAACAAAAACTATCAGAAGTTTATTTAAAACCTCTTCCATTCCATTCTCACCATGACCAGGTAAGATATAGTGAAATGCTGGATCTGTGGAAATGTCTACAGGAAAATAAAGTATGTAACCATCTCTCTGTAATATCCAGGTCATTTCAAAGTTAACCTCTGTGGGAAAAAAGAACTTAAAAGAAACCACACGTAAATTCTTTCCCTATCTGATCCCACACTGAGCACAGACTTACCAGCTAAAGGGTGCTTTCATTATTGTAGCATTCTTTAGAACACCGATTGATGGGATAAAATACATTTTCTGAGCTAGACTATGACACTTACAGATAATGCCTCACTCAATATAGAAACTCTCTGCAAAAGCTGAACAATATATCCTTTTACACATGCTTACTCTCTTTAAAAGCATACTTTTCATTGAGTTTATATCAGAAAGCTAGCAAAGGCTGAGCACTTAAAAAGTATTGTACCATATCTTGGATAAATATGTCATCATTGTCTATTCCCACCTAGTTCCATATTATTCTTACAGGATGAAAAAGGGTTGGGAATGAAATGGGGAAGAAAGTGATTTCAGTGGTTTTATTTTAAAACAACAAAGATAGTTTAATATTCTTCAAATCATTACATTTCCATTAAGGTCTTGAGGGTATAGTAAGGAAAACTATAGCCATCTGCAACTGGCAGTCCAGAGCTCAGCCTCCAAGGACTTGAAACCACTTACAGTTTTTAATGCTGCAATTTAATCTTCACTAACCTAGACATTATCACTATTCAAAGGGGAGTTCTAAACTTCAAAACAATTTTCCATCTTATGAAACAGATATGGTTATAAAAAGACAGATTCACTTCCTTCAAAAGTCACATTACCATCCCCAAACAGCTCAGCTGGGAAGCGGTATGGGTGGCAATGTTGATGTACCTTGTGAAAACACATTACACATCATAGGGAGGATTCTTCATAATTTTTACAAATAGATACCTAATCTTGCACAGGTGTAATAATCCTATGTTCTTGTAATAGCCAGTAATGTATACATAGTTCAGATTAGAAAGTTCTCTGTAATCTGTAATCTTGTTGGCACTTTTTAAAAGGAAAGCATTAAAAGTGAGTTATCAATGCAAAAACAAAAACCCAAAAGCTCAGACTCTATACTTTATGGCTTTGGCAAACACATCTCTCTGGGTCCCAATTTTCTTTTCTTTTTTTTTAGGTAAGATGGTAGCTTAGAGGATGCTCAAGATCATTTTCAGCTATAACACTAACAATGCCCATGCTTCTTAAATCCCTTTCTGTATTAATTTATAGAATTGAATCTAAAGAATTAGACATCAGCACTGCTATTGAAGAATAAAATTTATTTATTTCATAAACTTTGCTACAAGGAATATAAAAATATCATCAGCCCTAAGATGAATTTCACAGCCTAGATTTTCTCTCCACCAGCTCTTAAGAGTTTACTTCCTCCCCTTCAATTCTTTAGATCCTTATTGAAGGAAATTGCTGCTTCTTTTAGAAAGTTTACAATACTTCCTCACTAATGAAAATGACCTGGGAAAAGTTTTAAGGAAATGGACTTGAGAAATTCAAGGAATGTGTATTTTTTATAGCTGAATTTAGACAACTTCCCACAAAATATCTGAGATAAGAACAGAGGTTCAAGCTTGGCCTTTTCTAATGGTGGCACAGGAGACAATGTAGTACAGCAGTTAAGATGGCAGATTTCTGGGTCAAGTGATCTTGAAACTCTCAACTAATAACTTACAAAATATTTTTTATGTAATCCTCTGTTTCCAAACTTGCAGAGATGTTAAAAGTCATTAGTTGTAGTTGTACACAAACAGGAGAGATGTCCTGTCCTTGAGATTGGTAGTTGACTGTATAGGAAATAAAGACCTGTAGAGTAACACTGGCTACTGAGGTAGCAGCGTGGTGACAGGGCAAGAAGACCAGAGAGGCAGTTGTTTATATATCTGGGTCATATATAAAATAGAATTCTGGGATACTGTCTTAAAAAAAATCAATAGTTCATAAAAAGATATATGTGGTATCAATTTTATTTTTATCCACAGTCTGAGGAAAGTACAATATCTATCTTTCAAAAGTTGCAAAATCTTGGATCTTCATAGACTATGATTCAATCAAAGAATTTGACCTGGATCCAGGTTCTGATGTATCTGCAGTGGGATTAGCATTTTAAATAATGCATTTGCCAGGGAGATGATAGGCTGACCATCACTATAGGAGTATAGTTTTGAGATGGAGACACTCAGGTATTTGGTGGTGAGTTGAAGTAGTTCCCTCCTACAATCCCTTCAAAATTTTGAATTTTATTCTTAGATGCACCTTTTCCTGTTATTCTAGAGCAAGAGATCCTAAGTAAAATCAATGTCAGTGTTAATTAGGAGGAATAAAAACAAGATGTTTCAATGACACATTATCCTAACTAGTGCTCAATTATGCTAAATTCCTTTCCCACTTGAAGAATTTCATGAATATCATTTAGTGAGCCAATCATATAACATCCTATAGGACTTCTTAAAAGTTTTCTTTTCAACTGCTGTTATCTGTGACCATTACTAATCCATTTAGGTAAATAGAATATAGTTAAGCAAGTTTGAACAAATCTAACTATTAGATTTGTATTGTTTTATTGTGATTAGTAATCGTCATTGTAATTTGAAGTGTTATTAAATTAGCATTGCATAGAATTACATATTTGTGTCTTCTCTTAGGTGGAGAAGTTAATATTCAGAAAATTATCTTTTTACTTTGAGTATGAATTTACTTCCTTAAATATGAGTTTTATAAAAAACGTTCATAATAAATATGTAAGCTATGAACCAAAATAATGAGATGAATGTCCATGAACCTAACAATAAACTTAATAATTAGATATTAGCACCTTTGTTGAATATATATCTATGCTCCATTTATTCCACTACCTCTTATCAGAAATAAATATTATTCTGATTCTTTTATCTTTTCTCTTTTGCTTTTAAAAATTATTTGAACACATATTTTATATGTATTCACATACAAACATACTTAGTTTTCTAAACTAACAGTGACACACACTTAGAGATTATTTAAAATGCTATTTCCATCAGATTATTCAAATTTTCTTATTGTTCTCTAATATTTTGCATATTTTTATATATATATTAAGAAATTAATATTTTCTATTTACTATCTTATTCTATATGACTGCATAATTTTGTAATAATAATTATGAACTGAGTCATAATTTAAATTACAATTAAATAAACTATTGCTTACAGTAGTTTGACCCACACCTGTTCATTTTGTGAGTGTGAGGGGAATGAACTCAGGGGCATGCTACTACTGGGTCACAGCCCTAGCCTTATTTTGTATTTTATTTAGAGACATGATCTCACTGAGTTGCTTGCTTTGAACTCTCAATCCTCCTGTCTCAGCCTCTCAAATCACTGGGATTATAGGTGTCCACCACAATACCCAGACCATATCTGTTCTTTATATACTGTTTATAGTTAGGACCAGTTTTGCTATCATTTGGCATTATTTCTCTTTCTCTTTTTTTTTTTTTTTAATAAAAGTTTGCATAAGGCGATCATCCATGAAATAGTTTCACAGCTTTGAAATAGTTGTGAAATAGTCTCACAACTTAAAGGAAAATGTAGATCTGAAATCTGAATATAACTTACCTGTAAAATATGTTCTTCAAAATTTTGCATATAGGTTTGGAACTTCTTTCATCATCAGTTATGATAACAAATTTTAACAGTAACTATCACATTTGTCTGAATTTCCACCACATTAAAATTTTTATTTTTATAAAACTCAAAATTCAAAATATACATTGGAAAGCCATGAAGGTGGTGATGATATTTTTAAGGTTGATTTTGTGATCAAATATCCATCAGCATGGAGAAAACCAGACAGCCAGGCTTCAAAGAGAATTTTTATGACTGTTGTTTTTCTATGCCCAGAAGGACAAATCCTAAAAGCAATATCTAACCTTTCAAAGCAGAAACAAAATGTACACTGAGATTTGGGCAAAAGAAATTATTATTTCTACTTGCCCATTATAATTTTTACCATTAAATAATGAATAAGTCTGTGCCTACTGTTAACTGAAGGGGAAACTAAAGAGTTGAATTAATGATATGGATAATTCAAGCAAGAAACATTTCAATTCAGCCGAGCTGCACTAATCTACCATTTTCTTACACAAAATCAGATATTTCTTTGGATTTATAAATATTTATAAAATATATTAAAATCTCTAAAATCTCATTTCTAACTTTAGTCTACTGAAATAAACCAGATAAAATGAAAGCAAACGTTTCTCACTTCTAGTTAATGCAGAATAAGGAAGTCAGTCTCCAAAGAAACTTGAAAGCAGTTAAATAAGAAAAAAGTGTTTTAAATGGGTGACAGAGTCATTCTGTGACATTTAGCAGAAGGGGGAGAAAGAAAACCAAAATGCTTTGATAAAATACCTAGACATGCAATTTTTAGCAAAAATTAAAAATAAAAAGTTATTGTATATAGGAGCATAAGAACCTCTGGCATTCCATGACAAGGTGTGGGTGGTTAACTCTCAGGTACTTAGGTCTATTTTAGGACCAAATAGACTTTTTTAGTTGGAGTGAGTACTGGTTGAATTAAGCTTTACAGGAAAAGAAACAAGATAACTCGAAAAATAGAGTATTTTAATTCAACTTTTCAAAATTAAATTTCTTTTGGGGAGAACAGCTTTACATTTGGAAATGTGATTTTCCTCTAAATTCAAGTTTTTTTTTTTGTTTTTTTTTTTTAAGATATATGTTTCTATACTAAAAAGTAGTGGAATTTTTTTTTTTTTTTTTGGTGGCAGGGGGATTGAACCCAGGGCCTTGTGCACAAGAGGCAAGCACTCTACCAACTGAGCTACATACCAGGTCTGGAAATTTTATTTTTAATTCTATATATAATGAAACACACACAGAGAATAAAGATGATGTAGACCATAAAATATATGTCTGAAAAGTAATTTTAAAAAGAACAACAAAGTGTGTTGACAGGACAAAATCCAAATAGATTTTAGCAGTAAACAAAAGCAGGCTAAGGCACAGTGATTTCAAGAAAAATACTCTGCTGTAGTTTGAATAGATTTTATCCTTTCAGAAACACATGTTGAAATTTGAATGTAGTGTTGGAAACTGGGGCCTAGTGGGAGGTGTTTGGGCCAGACTCAGAGCTCCCACAATGGATTCATACCTTTCTCATAAAAGTTGTTTGGCCATTACAGGAGATAGTTACCTTTCTTCTTTCTTCATGTTCCACTCATGCCTTTCTGCTCTCCACTATGAGTTGAAGCATCACAAGGCCCTCACCAGATACTGCCTTCTGATGTCAAAATCCCCAGCCTCCAAAATCATGAGCCAAATAAACCTCTTTTCTTTATAAATAATCCAGTCTCAGGTATTCTGTTATGGTAATAGAAAATGGAATAAGATACATTAACTTATTAAATAAATATTAGTTATTAGCTATTTTAAGTAGTCTGACAAGAAGGCCATGACAAGTTGAAAAAAGAAGAAAAAAAATTGTTAAAGACATCCCAAGCATATGTAAACAAAAAGAAAGTGGATCTTATGTTTAATATCAAGAAAGTCTGGAATCAGTGGTAAAGTGTCAAACACAACAAACATGGATTCTCTAGTGGTGTGCCACATAATATAGTGAAGATCTCAAATCTTTGCACCACAGAGCAGCGTAAAAATTTTAACACAAAAATTATAGTAGAATCATATTGTTCCTAAGATAACATCAGTTCATCGTAGTTCATAACAGATCAAGTGGATATAAAACCAACATGGATACAGAAAAATTAACATAAATTATAAATTATGCAGTCAATGTACATGAAAAAATATAATATGAAAAACAATTTATTTTTAAATGCCTATTATAAATGCAACATATTCACAATAACTGATCATAAATTAAGCCATAAAGGAAGCCAATATAAATGACTTAAATTCCCCATTACAAATATGAAAAACAGTTTTACTGCCCTAAAAATCCCCCACATTCCACCTATTCATCATTTACATAATGATTATAATGAAAAAAAAAGAAATAGCAGCTAAAATATTATGAGCATAATTCAATAAAGTTGGATATTAATAACAACTGTTTAGCTAAGCCAAAGATGAAATTAAAAGCCAAAATGCCAAAAAACAAACGTTAGAAGCTAAGGACAAGAGGTCACTCTATGTCACACAAAATAATGTGAAACTAAACATTCAAATGAAAAATTGCTAGACAAATATGTGTAATAGTAATAAAAAAGGAAACTAAGTTAACAAAGTTGGAAAAGAAGCAAACACATTTAAAACAAATGATAATGAATACTAAAGAAGAAAGAGTAATTAGAAAGACAAAAGAAATACCATTCAACTAAAATAAATCTAAGCTTGATTTTGGGGAAGAATAATGGAAAAGACAAATCTGTCATGCAAACAGCTAATTTCATACAGGAAATAATGGGAAATCACTACTATACAAAATAAAAAATCTGAGTGGACAAATAATCCCTTATATGGAGGAAAGTCAAACAACAGTAAATAGCTGTTTCACCAAGTTTTTTTGAAATACACTTGAGAGCTTGGATATAATAAATGATTCTTCTAAGAAAGTATAAATGAGCAAAATAGAAAATAAAAGAAAAAAATAAATAAACTTTAGTGGATGACTTACCATAGAAGAAATAGAGAAAGCCATGAGAAACTACCTCCTAACAAATGGTATGACCTAGAGGATTTTTGTGGGTATTCTGACAAATTTGCAAAGGACAGATCACTATTAAATAGTTGCAGGGATAGAAAAGAAAGGTCAATTTTATAAATTATTTTCATGAAGCAAATAATATTGATGGGGAAAAAAAAGGAAAGGAAAATACTAACTAACTGGGTTAAGCAGCACATTATAATACCACAGAATGGGGCGAAAAGATTATGTGATGGAAAATAATTGAGGTTAGCCTGTTTGGGGCTGAGTTGAAAACTAGGCCAGGTTTACCCTATTTTGTTCAGACACCTCACCCTGTGTGAAATTGGCCCCCTTCCACATGAGCCCGCTCACATAGAGGCTAACACCTCCACCCCCATCCACTTGCACCCCAACTAGAATATCTTTGAACCGTGGAACTCATGCAGGCTTGCCCTTCCAAGTATGTATTAACGGTGTGATTTCTGAGAAAATGTACTTTCCACTTTATGAAATGTATCTTGTGATTATAATTGCCTCTCCTGCCCCTTATTTGTGGTTTTGGCTCTTCTAAGAAGCATTCCCGCCCCCAATCAGGGTTGAAGGCTGCAGAACTGTTTGCTTTCTACTTTCTCAGCCTTGGCCAGAATAATTCCTTGTCTTTACTTCAAAAAGACCTGGAGTTTTATTTGGGATTTCGGAATAGTGCCTTAACAAGCCAAGTACAAAAATCTAAATTTGAGTCTCTCCCTTCCAAAACTCCAAATACATCAAAATTTAAATGTAAAAGTAAAACTGTAGCACTATTATAGGAAAAGGAAATTTTTTTTTTAAATGAAAGAAATCAGGAAGGCTTTCTAAGTATAATACAATGCAAACTCCAGACACCATGAATTCAGAGATTACATGCTAAACTACATAAAAATAAATTTTTCCCTACTGCAAACTCATTAATATAAATACAAGCGGGCTAGGGTTTAAGGTCAGAGGTGCATACTTGCCTAGCATGGGAAAGGCCCTGGGTTCGAAACCCACCCTTACCACAGAATAATAATCAAATAACCAAGGTTACCTAAATTTAGCAGAAACAAAAAACTACACACCTCGTTAAATAATTTCTTTTATTTGAAAATATTATTGTCAAATGATATTAGTCTTCCAAAAGTGATAATTTCATATGAATGTCTAAAAATCATTAAATAAGTGTAACTCTCCAGTTGAAAAAATGGACAAAGGATATGGATGCATTCTTGACAGGAAATGTCTTTAAATAAAAACATTTTTAAACTGATCCTTTGTACTGTGTCTAAATAAAATGTGTTAAAATATCTGTTAAATAAGTGTGCCAGTGAGTTTGGTAAAGCTTATATTTGATAGTAGAATGAGTTGGCAAAAAAGTGGAAATGCAGGGAATCTAATGCATTTAATACATTGCTCATTAGTGTCCTGATTTGTACTCTGAAAGGCAATTTTTCAATATCTGTGAAGGCCAAAAGTGACTATACTTATTGACCCAGAAATTACACTTCTATGTGTTTTGCTACAGATAAATTACTAATGTATGAAATTACTTTAGTTACAAATGTTCATTCATGCACTACTTACAATAGCGAAATACTGCAGGCAACCTAAACACATATTAATATCAATTATTGAAATAATTTGGACTCTAGTCATTAAATGTAATATCATGCAAATTTTAGAAAGAATAAAGTAGATGTATTTTAAGTGGAAAAATAAGGTAAGAAGAGAATTAAATATACTAAAATTTGTGTGGAGGAAACAACACGTGTACATTTAAAGTACATAAACTAACTTAAATAGAAGGACTTTGAGAGTGAACTGGGTCATCAAGTCAGGGACAAAAGAAAATCTTGTGTACTGTGTGTAATTTTGTGCCTTTTAAATATTTAATATTTAAAAGTGTTACCTACACAAAAGGCAGATGTGTATTAAAATAGTACAAGCTCTGAAATAGGAAATAATGTAGCCTATAATAGTAAAGATGTCCCAACTACACTAACATTTATATATATAAAGCATGAAGTAAAAAAAAAAAAAACAAAACAAACAAAACAAGATTCTAATACCGCAGTATTTTATTTATTTTTCACCATAGCAATTTAAATGGCCCTATGATCCTGATCATCAAACACACTCTGGACATGAGCGATACCTTGAACCATGGGAATCAGGATAGAGGACTATCAAAAGAGGAAATATAACCAAAGTTTAAAAACGCATGTGAAGCCACTTCTCAAACTCACCCTATGCTATGAATATATTTTTCCTAGGTGATTCTGCTAATGATTGTCAAACATACGCAGGTAAGAAGGTGGAGAATGCAGGTTTTCCCTCATCTGAAATATACATGAGGCACTTCTTTCAGAGTTGGCATAAAGCAACTTTTCTAGTAAAGCAGATATTTTTCTGCAAGTGAGAACAGATAATGAAGGTTGTTAAAAGCAAAGAGCTCATGTTTTAAATCATCTTGAGGGAATGTTAGAGCAGTGGGGCTCATTAGATCTCAGATTTTTGTTCACCAATGGATGTGGATGGTTATTGATGTCAGTGTGTGTGTGTGTGTGTGTGTGTAGAGTAAGAGAAGGATATGCAATTAAATATAGGATGCTCTGCTATCTTTAAAATTCATATAAATAATGAATAACTTTAAAAAAATTTTTTTAATGTAAAAACCCTTAAGCATGTCTCAAATATCTCATGGAGTACAAATTTGTATCATCTTGCAAATAGCAATTTTTCACCATCATAATTAAAGTTGGCTACATCCACAGACACAATGATTTCACTTATGTGCATTGTATTGCAGGGAACACATTCATTCTAAGCAAAGTTCTTGTGGCTTCCCTGAAATTCATATTTAACTGCGCCTAGTTTTTACTTTTGTTAAATCTAGTAATCCTAGATATTAAATTGCCTTTCTGTCCCTCTGATTTTATATAAGATTTTTTTTAATTCTCATGACAAAAGGGATGTCATGAAGACAATGAAGCCCCCCAAAATTTTCTTAGACAAATTATCTACCACTTAAATGAGTAATGCACACACCTCAAAACATTGAGTCCATAACTGGTCATGTTGGGCTCCAGCTGATCAAAATTGCAAATTGGGAAGCAGTACCTATAAAAATCACAAAAATGTTGTTACATTTTGAACAAAACATTCACTTCTGGAAAGAGAAAAATATACATATTTTAATTGTAATATTTAAAATTCTTTTACTATCTAAAATACAAATGAAAAGTCAATATGGATATAGGAAAATATATACATTAATTGTTCATCAAATTGTATAGAATATCATACAGTCAATGCATTTAAAATTAAATATATTCTGTAATGATCAAATAATTAGCAATTATCACGTTAAGTAAAAATGAAGGCAGAATCCCACTTATACAATCTGACATAAAAATGTTCTATTTAAAATTTTCAATAAAAACTTATTGTTCAAAAGATAAAACTACATCTTTGCTCCCTGATCATCTTTCTAGCATTATTTTTCACCACAGCATGAACCCTGTACCTATGTTCTTCCAGATTAACAGCAGGTTCCTGAATAGGTCAGTTACTTTAAAATTTCTCTTTTAGTATTTTTTTCTCTTGTTCTGATATTCATGTACTTTGATTTCTTGGATTTTCAACTTTCCAGCTTTTAAGATTCAACTTAAAAGAGACTCAGTGAAGCCTGGCCCATTCATCTTCCAGGTGGGGTGTGATAATCCCTCCACCTTCCTTTCTAGAAACTTGTGCCCTCTGACATTAGCAAATCTACTAAACTCACTGTAATGTTTTGTTATGGATTTGCTATGGTTTGGATGGGTGGTATTCCACAAAAGCTCCTGTGTGAGACAATACGAGTATGTAGGGAGGTGAAATGATTAGATTACCAGTAGGCAGGTAGGGTGTGCTTGGAGGATGCAGGTCAGTGGAGGATGCCTTTAGGGTTTATATTTTGTCTGTGATGAGCAAAGCTTGTTCTCTGCTTCCTGGCTGCCATGTCCAGAACTGCTTTCCTCTGCCACACCATTCCACCATGATCATCTGGCTCTCTTCCAATCCATAATTGTGGAGACAGTCCACCATGGACCAAAACTCTAAAACCATGAACCATGCAAACTTTTCAGGTCTTATGTTCACAGCAACATGAAAGCTTACTAAAACAATATTTGCTTCCCATGCTAAACTGTGAACAACTGAAGCCAGTTCTTTATTGATCTTGTATCTCTGTACTGATGACTATGTTTATTACACACAGGTAAACAATGCTTGTGGTCATTGCTCTGAATGAATGAATTACAACTTTGCAAAATTTTTATTATACAGCGATTGACCAAAAAATAATAAATTGTGAAAAGTTATTGATATATTCCCCCTTATGTCCCATAATGACTTATAATCTAAGCTACAAATTGAACTAATCATGCATGAACAGTGTTAGCATTGCAATCAAATAAGTGAAAACTTACATTTGCATATATTAAGTGGTATGCATAGTTGATGTGTTGCTACATAATAATTAGCATTACAGATAAGATATTTATTCAAAAAGAATATAATCAGCATTAGATCTGTCAAAAATAAATGAACAATTGCTGGCATCATTTGAAGGAGATTTAAAGCCCTTAAAATGGCCCAATTCAGCCAACCAGAGAAGCTTAGCCAGTAATCTACTTCTCCAAAAGAAACTGCTTATTGGATTTAAATTTCAGTTTGCTGGAGGCAAAATATGGAAGGGTATATAACAATGTTAATAATATCTGTTTTGTTTTGTTTTGTCTTGGGTATTACACCAGGGACACTTTTCCACTGAACTACAACTCTAGCCCTTTCTCTTTTTTATTTTGACACAGCGTCTTGCTGAGGCTGCCCTTGAACCTGAATCCTCCTACCTCAGCCCCCAGAG
Source organism: Sciurus vulgaris (assembly GCF_902686455.1). Lineage (NCBI taxonomy): Eukaryota > Metazoa > Chordata > Mammalia > Rodentia > Sciuridae > Sciurus > Sciurus vulgaris. Next base: position 35,528,728 of record NC_136469.1, on the reverse strand, counting down.
TCACTGGGATTATAGTCATCTGCCACCTCACCCAACTCAATTTATTTTATTTAAAATAAGAAATCATAAGAATCAGGGGATCTTCCTACTCCTGGTTATTAAAAGAAAGCTTAGAAAGTATATACTTGATGTAAGAAAATTTCCAGTGTACAGTTTCCTAGTCAGATAAAGTTGTCTGAATGTTTATATTCTCGGGATTCTAGTTTTGTTATTCACAGGAGGCCCAAAGGAATTTGTCGTCACTATATTCTCTCTTCTCCATGTGAGGGATGTGCTGAACTTTGGGACAGAATATGGGAACCAGGAGAGGTGGTGATGGAGATAAGGAGAATGGACAGATAAGATAGCCTGTGCTCCCAGCAGGGTTTCTGGACACTTATACTGTGTCTCTTTGTTTATTGATGGACAGACCCAGGGGTCTTCATAACTCTGTTTTTAGTTTTGTCATTTATAGAAGGTTTACAGTAAGGATTCTATTGTCAAGGCCTTCCACTTCACCTCAAACCCTTATAGTGCGTGAGAAAGGGAAGGTAAAAATCTTTTGTACACAGCATTATGCTACACAAGTGAAATATGCTTTCTTTAGAAGATCTGTGCTCATGTTATTTAATATTCAAAAATTCTTGTGCAGTGCATGTAGAGGATTAGGAAGAGCCAGAGAGCCATTTTGTTTGAATCGTAAAGTTCACAGTCTAGTGAAAAGGAATATAACTTTTCCTGGCGCTTGGGCAGGCATTTGGAAGGGGGGTCTTATATCAGGTCTGGCCTGAAGTGTTTCCTAGAAGAAGAAAAGAAGGACAAATTTTGCTTCTCCACAAGAAACAGAGTGCAAAGAGGGAGGAGGGCATGAAATGAGAGGGAAAAAGTCCAGTGAAAAGTGGACTTTTCATTCTCCAGAGGGAAAATGACACTTGAAATCTCAGTAATTTCATCAAATGAAGTGCAATTGATTTACTGGAGTACAAAACATTAGAGTTGGAAGTAGCCTAAGGTAGAAAGAAAAAGAAAAAGAACGGCCAATGATCCCATTCAAAGATGAAAAACTAAAGCACAGAAACCCTGTGGGACGTGACATCCCATCTGAATCATTTTTGAGGTCATGAGAATTATTTTTACATGTATGATATGGATGAATATGATCATTATTCAGAATGAATTTTAAAATTCCTTTGTCCTGTGGAACTATTGATTTTTTTGAATATGGAAATAAAGTGTCAGAGCCAAGCTTGTACCTTCTGTCTCATTCTTTTATTTTAATGCTTTACGGAGGTGTCTACATCTTATTTCCAAGGTGTTGAAACACACATTCAGAATCAACTTGGATGACCAATTTACACTGGGGAGGAATCCTATGGAAAAAGTAAATGTGTGGAATCATGAAATAATTTATTCTGAAAGACAAAACAAGAGAAAAAAGCATAATATCTATGGCATCCTTAAATTAATTTTATATGATACTATATCCTAATCAATCTTTGTGTTTTTTTCATATGTATAATTTTGACTGTATAAGACTAAAAAATAAAACAAAATATGTTGAGTGTTCCATTGGATACATGGGCTATAATCATATATGTGGTCATCAGGAGAGTCCCAGAAGTTAATTCAGTAAAAACCTTCAGTTGGCAATGAAGCCAGGCAAAGACCACAATAATGTCCCTTGTTAGAAGGCCTTTGAAACATGTAAGCTTAGATATGGTGATGGCCTCTTTCAGGGCAATAGTGAGATAGGTGAGCTGTCAAAGAGAGAGAGAAAGAGATCATGACTAGATGGAGACTCAGATCTGTGAACCTGACCAGCCATGCTTATCTCTTTTGTTAAATGAACAAAACCTATAGTGTAAGCTTGTGCTACATCAGTTAGAACAAAAGCATAAATTGAATCTAAATGTCATCACATCCAAAGACCTACACAGTGTGCCCACAACACTGATTTATAGCTAGACTGCTTAACCAAGAAACCCAAAATCTGAACTCAAATATCAAGTGGTTGACAAAGGCTTTAATTTTCACAAAAGCTTGCCTGGGAACCTGCAGTGTTCTCCCAGAAAAATCATATGTACAGTCACAGAGCTCAACTCTGAGTATGTCACTAGTCTTCTCTGAAAAGTGAGGGGCATCTGCTTCCTGCCTTTAGGCTTATATATATCTTTGTTGTTCTTTAAGAAATCTTTGCTTGTGACTTGCTTTGCACGTGCCCTGAAATTCTTTTCTGCAGTTGAAGTCAAGGGCTGAGTTGAGGTTCTCTTCCACTTAGAGGAACCTCCTTAGATCCCTGTCCAGAGACAAGAGTGAAAGTAGTGCCTTTCCTCCAACTTTTATATGATGCCTATGTACAAATACGAGAATATCTTTAATATTTTAATTAACCTAAACTGACAATCATAAACATGCAATTATCTATGTGTAGCTCAATTACCCCTCACTCCTCAGAATCTCATGACTTTTAACTATTTGCCTAAGTATAGAAGGCATAAAGCAAAAGTAGAATCCAACTTTTCTTTCTCAAAACTAGGCAGACATTGTCCTGTCAATTTACTTCAAGCATGAAATATCTTCCAATAACCACATTTTAGAAACCAAAAAAAAAAAAAAAAAAAACACAAATTGCAAATTGCAGAGTCTCGTGAGGCATTAGTGAAATTCCTCACATTTATTTTTATTTTACTTCTAAATAAAATAGCTGTGATTTCAAAAGAATATGCCATTGACATTCACAATCATTTTCTCTGAGAGATGAACTGTGAATTTAATAGTCCTTGATATTTGACTTTTCCTTCAAAGAATGTCATCATTCAATGATCAGAATAAATGTCAGTGATCTTTTTTGTTATCATGTAATTCTTTTGACCCAATTCTAGCTTTTGCCCTAAGACAGAGCTCTATCCCTCTATGCCTTATCATATTATCTTTAATTTTCTTTTTATTGAATCAATGTATGTGCATAATTTAAACAGTCTAACAGTTTTATGACTTATACGACAAAGCCATCCCTAAGCCCCTTCCTTGCTTTGCTTTACTGCTTCCCTGTACAATAATCTGCAACTCTTTAAATTATTTTGAAATTTATTTCAAGGTCCCTGAAAAACACATTTGTATGGCAATTTTTTTCTTTTTAAATTGTAGGCGTTATTTATAGATGTCCCTTTAAAGAAAATAAGGACTTCCCCGTCTTTCCTTCCCCCAGCCCAGGTTTCCGAATTTCCAAATCTTTATTGTTTTAACACTTGTAATTGTGTAATTGTGGCTGAATCAGCATTGCATATTTACATTATTGTTACTAGTTATTGATATTCACCACTTCGTCATATTTCCTAATATCTACTTCTTTTCCTTTTCGATGTTCACTTTCTCTGGAATTTAAGATATTTTCTTTTCTGCCCAGTGTGCTGGGTACTTTTATTACAACCTCATCCTTCCAAGGTTTGTTAATCTCCCTCAGTAAATTTAAGCACAGAATCTACCTGTTTCATCTGACTGACAGAATTTCCCAAGTCTTCTTTCCACTCCAGTTTGTTTTGGTGTCCACCATTTTGTCTTCAGATTGATTTGCTTGTTTTCTATTTGTTCTACATTTGCTTCTTGAGAAAATGCTGAGGAAGGTAAATTTTCTGTCTTTGCGTGTCTGAGAGATAGCCTTATTCTGCTCTTATATGATTGCTAGTTTGTATTTGAAACTCTAGGCTGGAAATCCCTTGCCTTTAGTTTAAAAGCATTAATTAGTTATCTGCTAGCTTCCTACATTGCTCTTGAGAAGCACACAGCCATTTTTTTATTTCTGACCCTTTATATGTAGATTTTTGCTTATTTTGCATACTATGCACTCATCTCCATATGATTTGCAGATATTTTCTTCATTCTTTAGTTGGGCTTTTTAGTCTTTTGATATTTTCCTTTGATGCATTTAAGTTTTTGGTTTTGATAAAGTCTAACTTAACTATTCTTTCTTTTCTTGCTTATGTTTTGGTGTCATGTTTAAGAAAACATTGTAAAACCCAAAATAATGGTTTTCTTTTAAAATTTTCAATTTTAGCTCTTGCATTTAGGGATTCTATCAAATTTGCACTATTTTTTGTACGTGATGTGATTTGCATGTGGATATCCAGTTGCCCGTCATCAATAGTTGAAAACAATTTTATTTCCCTACTGAATGGTCTTGGCTGCTTGTCAAAAAATCAATTGAACATAAATACACGAGTTTATTTCTCATGACTATCAATTTTTTATTAATAAAAAAGACTATCAGTTCTTTTTTATTAATCTGTAGGTCTATCCATCTACTGAAACACTAATTTGTTTAACTTTACAATAATTTTGAAGTCAGAACTTGTGAGTGCTTCATATTTAATCTTTTTTCAGGATTATTTGTACTATTATTCTGGCTGCCTTTCAATTCCATACAAATCTAAGGCTTTTATTTCTGGAAAAATAAATAATTGAGATTTTGGTTGGGATTGCACTGACTCTGTAGATTGCTCTGGCACATTGTCATTTAAGCAGTATTAAGTCTTCCAAAATATAAACACAATATGACTTTCTATTTATTTAGGTTTTCTTTAATTTATTTCAGCAGTATTTCATAGTTTCAATGTATAAGTATTATACTTCCTCGGTTAAATTTGCTTCTAATTTTTTTTTAATGTTCTTGTAAATATATCATTCATTTTTTTCAAGATTGTTCTTGCTGGTGTACAGAGATGCCCCTGGTTATTTTACATTATCTTGCATTCTGCAAACTTCTTGAATTTGTTTAGTAGCTCCAATAGTTCTTTTGTGAACTCTTCATTATTATCTACATACAATGGTAACATGTGAAAAGAGAGTTTCACTGTGATTCTAGTTTGGACCTATCTTTTCCTTGTCTAATTACTTTGGTAAGAAATTTCTAAGACATTTCAGGAAAATAATGAACAGAAGTCATATTCTTGTCTTGTACACAATCTCAGGAAAAATTTTCCAGTGTCTCAGTATAATGTTAGTTATGGGTTTTCACAGATTTCATTTATCCGTTTTAAGGAGTTCCCATGTTCCTTCCCATGTTGTTGAGTGTATTTTTGGGGGGGGGGCATGGAAATGTATTGAACACTTTTCCTTTACATCAATTGAGATGTTCATGTTTCTATTTCTTTTATTAATAAGGATATTACATATATTGATTTTATATGTTGAGCCACTCTTGCATTTCTGGAAAAATTCCATTTCTTTATGTTATATAATCTTGTAAATATTCTGCTTGATTAATTTTTCAATAATTTATTGCATAATTTTATATCTGTACTCTTGAAGGTTGTTGGTTTTAAGATTTTTTTTCTTTTGACAGCTTTGGCTTTGGTGTCAAGTTAATGCTGACCTCATAAAATGAGGTAGGATGAACTGAGAAGTTTCCTCTCCTAGTCTATTTTTTGGAAATATTTGAAAAGAATTGGCTTTAGTTCTTTAAATCTTGGATAGAATTCACAAGTGAAGCCTTCTGGTCCTAGACTTTTTTTTGTCAAAGATCTTAGTTACTAACTTAATTCCTCTACTTGTTATAGTCTTGTGAGATTTTTCTTTTCTTTCTTTTTTTTTTTTTTTTTGAGTCATATTTGGTACATTTTGTGTTTCTAGGAATTCATCAATTCATCAATGTCTAATTTGGGGCATAAAATTGTTCATGATATACCCATTTTCATTTCTTATTTCAAAATTTGACTTCTCTCTTTCTCTTGCTCATTAGTTTAGCTAAAATTTTTTTTTTTTTTAATTTTCTATAATTGTCAGAGAACCCAATTTTGGTTTTATAGAATCTATTTTTTTTTTCACTTATTATGTATTTTCCTTATCTTCACTGTAATTGTTAGTATTTCTTGCCTTCTGCTAGGTCTGGATTTAGTTTACACTTCTTTTTCTAATCCCTCAGCTCTAACTCTAGATTATTTATTAGGGATCTTATTTTAATGCAGGCATATGCCACTATAAATATTCCTCTGATTATTCCTTTTGCTACATTCTTAAATATGCTATGTTGTGCTTTTGTTTTGTCTCTAAATATTTTCTAATTTCCCTTGTGATTTCTTCTTTAACCCATTGGTTTTTGAAAATGTGTTAATTTCCACATTTTTGAGAACTTTCCTGTTTTCTCTCATCATTCATCACTAGCTTCATTTCTTATGTTTGGAGAAGATACTTTGTATGATTTCCGACTACTTAAATTTGCCAAAGCTTGCTGTATGATGCATACTTGAGAAAGTATTCTGCTGTTGTGGGGCAGACTGTTCTGTATGTGATAGGTCGAGTTGATTTTCAGTCTTGCTCATGCCCTTTGTTTCCTCTATTACTTTTGAAATGCTTTTCACATAACCTGCCTTAAGTATGAAAGACAGACTCGCAACAAACCAAACAGGCAAAAGGAAACAGGTAGTGTTGTCTACTCTTTCTTTCCCACTAAACATGCAGGTTTATGTATTTTAAAACAAAAGAAAGCAAAGAAACTCACACACACGTGCAAAACCAAGGCTTGTCTGACACTTTCAGAGAGATTTCAAACAGGAACAAATGGAGTTTGAATTTATATTCAATTTTAATCAGACCAACATATATATAACTTATAACACTGGTTTGGTTCATTTAGTATATGTATACTTTTAAAATGATTAAGTGCTATTATATTACAGGATCAGGGAATTAAGGTTTATTACAAAATTTTAAGATTTTCAAACTTCCCTAGCATTTGAATCACTGGGAATACAACACAGGTCAGTCTGAATTTCTCAGAATGATGCATAGTTGGTGTGATTATTTGTAAAAACTCCCCAGATGATTTAATGTTGAGAGGCACTGATGAAAGAGATGGTTCATTGGTATTATTCGAGAAGCTATTTAAAAAGATAGTGAAATTCATCAGTCTATTTTTCAGACAACACTGGTGACTTCTGCTATACATCCAGTTGCTGATGAACTCCTGACTATTTCAGTGGGTGTCTCATGGATAATATTTATTCCTAGTAACAACCAGTTTTTGGATGCCACCATTAATCCCATTTTATAGACAAGAAGACAAAAATTAGTGAGAATAAGAAATGTGCCTAATGAAAACCAGATGGCAAGTCCAAGAGCCGAATTAAAACCCAGCTAAAACAGCACATCCAAAAAAACTTCCTGTGATTGCCAATAAATCTTATTGGTCACTGTCTTTCAGCAGGTTTCCATCAGGATATTATTTTTACCCCTCTCAGATTATTATTCATCTAAGTCATTTTTAAACTTTTGTCATAAGAATTATTGCTTTCCAGAGATCAGTGAACTTCACTAAGAAAGTTCCTGCCATTAAAATTCTAAAATCAAGTCAGGTGTGCAGGTGCGGTGGCACACACTTGTAATCCCAGCATCTTGGGAGACTGAGTGCTGAGGCAGGAGGATCAAAAGTTCAAAGTCAACCTCAGCAACTTAGTGAGGACCTGTCTCAAAAATAAATAAATAAATAAATAAATAAATAAATAAATAAATACAAAACAGAGGCTGGGGATGTGGCTTAGTGGGAAAGAGCCCCTGGATTCAATTCCCAGCACCAAAAAAATAAATAAATAAATCTACATTAAATCACTGTAATTTTGTCATTCAGGGTTCACAGCGAGGATGTGAGTATGAACTGGGGTGATTTCATTATTCTGATCAATTAGGTACTGTGCAGTAGAGAAATTTAGAAAGTTAAGAATCTTTAGTATCATTGAACTTTATGTTGACCTACATTTGAGGAGGTAGAGAGCAAGAGAGAGAAAAGAAAGCTTAATTTTTATTGGTTAACTACTGAAGTAGAAACCCTTGGCATCTTTCTACCCATTAATATCAGATACGTCACAGACCTAGAGATAGGTATGCTGTGAAATGTTGGGTTTTTGGAACTCATGCCTCCAAAACTGATAGAAGGTCATCCAAGAATTATAAGTGACTTGGAAATATGAAGAACAATGAACGTATCCATGTACCAAAAATTTAACAAAGAGAAATCAAGACAAGTTTGCTAGATGAGACAAAGACAAATCGGGAGCAGAAAGATACAGAGAACTGCACCTTATCCAGAGGCAATTAGTAACAGAAGCCCAAGAGTGACATCTAGAACAACGTTTTGTCCACAAAATTCTTAACATAGCATCATTAGAAGGATACTAATATTTATAAAATGATGTTTAATAAACAAAGAACTGGTCAAGAGCTCTTAATAATTCAGTGTAGATTTTTAAATGAACAAGCTCTTATTCTCAAAATTAAGAAGTGATTTTTCTAGTTGTTATGTAAAATCAATGTGTTTAATTATTCAAACTATTATTTTTCATCCCTCATCAAAGTATATAATCATATTCCGAGTAACAAGACATTTGTAAAGTTCTACCCTGTCTCTTCAATATCAGAATTATTGCCTTGTTACCAAATGTAAAATCAGAATCTGTTCCTATTGAGAAAAGAAAATAAACAAAAACTTTGTGCTGAACCCAGTGAGACCAGAGAGACAGCAATTAGCCTTCTTAATTATGCCTGGTATTCTAGTATCAAGGAGGTTTTCTCTTCAATAACATTTTCAACAGAGGTTAGCATTCATTACTGCTTGAGGAACATAGTAGACCTAGTTTATCTCATTAAAAATGTCAGTACATTAGCTAAGAACAACTTCCTTTTTATCTTATTCATTCAAGGATAGGGTAGAAAATTGCTTGAACCATGACCAGCTGTTGAAATCACCTGTATTTCTAACTAAGAATCATGACTGTTTGCTTCTTTAAGTTGTACTTCTCTAGTGCAGGCCATGCTGAATGTATGTAGTCATCAAGAGCTACGTGGTTTCTCTGCCCTCGCAAATAATACAATCTCCAAAATCTTGTGCAGAGATCTTTGACTTCTGCTCCCATAGAAGGTAGACCTCAATAATCCCTGGTTCTCAAGAGGAAAGATGGAAAGTTGCATTGTTATAAATTTGGTGAAAACCACTCTGAGGGTACTGACGGCTTTGCTTTTGTTTTTCCATATCTCTATGTTCCTAGCGTGTGAATGGCAAAGGTGCAAGGTCCAGTTTTGACTCAAGGAGAGGAATTATTGACATACAGCCCTCTTCCGCTCCCTTTTCCCAAGCTTCATAAACTTCTTTTCAAAGACCTACTGTTTTAGGATACTTTTATGTTCTTTTGACAGAATTGGTCCAATATGATTCCTTTAAACTCCCCAAAGGTACACAATGCATAACATGACCTCTGCTGCTTTCTGATGAAGTCAGTCATGCCCGACTCCACTGAGCCTTGACAGAATTAGCTCTCCTTACCCTGACAGGGCAGGTTTTCACAACCAGCTCACAAAGCTCCCTTGTTTGCTTAAAATAGCCACTTTGTCTTACTCTCTCAATCCTTGTGTGTCTGTGATTTATGCAGTAATGCCCATTAATACCTGTACAATGCATTTGTGAAGCTATGACCACAAGCAGAAAGTAAATCATGCTTGTATGGAGGGACTCCTTTATTGAGAGGGGACGGATTACAATTGCTCTTTCATGTATTCACAAGGATTTAGTAATCCTGTGATCAGGTTCACCTATAATGCAATGACCAAAAATGGTATGGGAGAGAAAATGTAAATAGGCAAAGATTTTGTCAATGTCATTTCTTTCCTTCACAGTAAAAGAAAAAAAAAAGAAAAAGAAAAATATAAAAAGGTGTTTGCATCGAATTTTAATAGAAACTGAAAGGAAAATAGGTACTGTTGAATAGGTAAGATATTCTAAGATAGAGTTATAAATTCTGTAACTCAGAGTCATGCTGAGTTATTCATATATGATTGTGAGCCCAATTATATATTAAGTGAATTTTATTTTTAATCTTAATCCCCAAGTGTAATCTAATAAATGAAAAACTCAAAACAGTCTTAATTGTTATAAAGACTATGAACCTTAAGACAATCTTTAAGGTCCGTTAATTCAATGAAAAATCTTTAAATTAATTTTAACATCCATCAGTAATTATTATTTCTTGTCTCTTGATTAGGTAAAAATAGATGTTTGCTTCTTGTTGATATTGGCATGATTCCTATAAATGATACTCTTTAATTTGCTTTAATCCACATTTCCAAACAACTTTTAGTGTAACATGGCAAACATTCTTTCCTTCAGGTGAAAAGTAGTTCTGTCTACAGATTTTACTTCCTCAGTCTATCATGTTAACTATTATCTCTATTCCCACTGACCTGTTGGACCTACCTATAGTATAAGAAGGCAGTTTAGCTGTTTGATGCTGGATAACATAGACCTGCACTACTTCTTTCACCATATTCATGTCTTTGCACTTGTGTGTGTACAGCACTCCAGCTTTCTATCTGAGTTTTTCTGTCCTGCACCTGTATGCTTTACAACTGTAGAGGAAGAAGGAAGTTAGGTTTGGTAATGTTCAGTTATGAGTAGGTAATGAAGGTGGCTGGAAAGAAGGAAGGAGGGAAGAAAGGAAGGAAGGGAGGGGAGGGAGGGAGAAGGATAAATTATTTCAGAAAGGTTTGATCTTTCACTTGATCCTTTAATCTGGTTTGGAACTTCAATGAAGAGTGGAGGACAATTTGTAAGACTGGTGTTCTTTTTGTGTGTGAGCATGTGGATGAGTGTGTGTTTACAAAATGTGGCAAAATAGAAATAGGCAAAAATTTTGTCAAGTTTATATGCCTTTCTTCAGGGAGTGGAAAAAAATAAGCATATGTGTTTACATTGCAATTCTGGGGGGGGGGAAATGAAAGGGAAAAGGTACTTATAAACAAGTTTTCCTACAGGACACTAGAGATAAGAAGGAGGCTCTTCTTCCCTATCTCTGGGAAGAATGCAACTAGAGTGAGAACCAAAATCATGATTCCCTGATAAGTATACAAATATCACCCTCTTGAAACACACCAGCATTCCGGTCCTGAGCAAAGGCATCTATCTCCAAGAGATGATGCTCAGTGGGCAGGGATCTGAGCAGGAATAGAAGTAACAGGATAAAACACAGGCCACACAGGGCTCGTAGGAGGACAGAGAAAATAATAATTAGGATATATTATGGGATAGAAGGTGCTATAAAACCTGTAGGCCTTTCTAGGGTTTTCACCAAAGGATGGTTTTCAGATCTCTTTTTAAAACATATTATTTTAATTGGCACATAAAAATTGTACATTGTGTCAGTTGAATGAATAATGTAGATCAGGTGAGATCAAATTATTCATACATTGTTTTAAGTCTCGTTTTCAAACTTTTATTAAAGATCTTTTTTTCCTATTTCATTGCCTTGATTTCATTACTATTTTGGTCCCAATATCTGTGTGCATAATTTTACATAGCTGGGTCATAGAACACATTTTATTTATACACACATTTACCCCCTTGTTATTATGCAGTTAGATTGATTCTATGTCATTAAAAAGTTCTTGATGAATAGTGTTGTTCATGACATATAATAATATGATGTACAATACTTTATCAAATATTTCCCATATTGTTTCAAAATCACGTTATGATCATCTTTGTAGATACATTTACATCTGCATTTGGCATTATTTTTAAATAAAACTTTTAGACAAAGAATTATTGATTCAGAGAAAGTAATCATTATAAAGGTTTTTACAAGCTTAGTTATGTAGCTCTTCAGTAATGTCATAAAAATTATAATTATAGAATTAGAATCTATTCATTCACTGCCCCCTAACTATAAATGAATATACTATTTATTAAACATAATTTTGCAAATGATATGCATAAATACAGTTGCCCCTCTGAACTCATATTGGGTTCTGCATTTGTGTATTCAACTAACCATGGATCAAAATATTAAATTAAAAAATTGCTTCTATATTGAACATATATAGACCTTATTTTAACTGGTAATTTTTAAGCAATACATTGAAACAACTATTTATATAGCATTCACATTAACATATTAGGTATTACATGTTATCAAGACATGACTTAAAAAAACATGTGCATAGGTTACATGCAAAACTACATCATTTATATAAGGAACTTGTGCAACCACAGTTTTAGCTTGTGAACTACAATGACTCCTGAGCCACAGTTAGGAAAAATGACCAAGCATTGAAGTTGTGTTCTTGGCTCAGAGATGTTGTAAAGAGTTGTCCAGGACTCAATTTCAGCTATCAAAAAGACACATACCTTGAATCTTGAATTTCTCAAATCTATTTGCTTAAAAATTTTTCCTAGGTCATTTTTATTACTGGAGGAGTATAGAGATCTTCCTGAAAGAAGCAGCAAATTCTTTCAGTGAGGACCCAAAGAATTAAAAGGACAGGAACAAAACTCATTACAGCCTAGATTTCTGTCCTAGAGCTATAGTCTCATTTTAACTTACAATTTTGTTCAGTAATAATATTAAACATTTTTTCATGTGATTATTATTTTTGCCTTGTTTAAATTATATGGATATTATATAAATAGGTGTATTACATACACCTATGTGCATGAATATATATATATGTATATCCATATATCTAGATATATCTAGATATATCAATATGTAGATATCTGATTCTTTATTCTAACTTTTTTCTTTATTTGAATTCTTCTGTTACACTGGCATTTTTGATTAATATAATATGTCTAAAACGGTCTGTTTTTCTCTAGATGACTATGAGATAGATATGCAAGTTTCCTAGGAATGACAAATACAGACTAAAGAGAAAGCTACCACATCAGAAGGCATTAAAACATGCCCAATTTCAATTAAGCTAAATAAGTACCATATTTTATATGAATATTATTGCACCATGTCTTTTTTCCATCTTGAGGTACAAGGAATACAATATGAAGAAGAACAGGTGGAAGCTGTAGAGCTTGCTATAAACCAATTTAAAGAGACCGGGATGAGCCCGCTAGGAAGGATGTATTTAACATACTAATTCTTCTTGTTTTTAACATAGTAATTGTTTATATATTTAACATATTAATTTAACTTATTATGCTTATAAGAATAGGTTACTGTTGTTAAACTCAGATAGGATTAATAGCTTCATATGCTTGTACTTATTTATCTTTAATCCCAACCTGCCTATAAGAATGTATGGCAACAGTAGACACCTTAACAGACTTTGCTGAATTTATCATAATTATATTTTCCAAGAGGAAGAGGTATAGATGACAAGGTATGCAAAATCAGGATTGAAATTAGGTTATAAATCAGTGGGTAAATAATTTAAGTGATGAGTGAGGGAAAAAAGCCAAGGACACCCAAAATATTAGGCTTTTAGAAGCATTTAAGGAGATTTTTAAAAGGAATATATATCAACAGTATATATATGAGCTAAAGTCCTTTATAAGTAACATTCTAAGTAACTCTACCTTAACTTCTACAGAGCACTCTACCAGGACTGAGACAGTTCCAGTTTCCCAGAAGATCCTAAACAGGCATTAGGTATCATGGTTGCAACTGGAACCCTCTCCACATTGTTTCCATCTGCCTACAAGCACTTCCCATCCACCACGGCACCCATAAGCAGAAGTGCTAGTTAACCATCAAATAAATTCAAAAATATCATTGCCAGAGCCCAGGATTTCTATTACAAGTGAGTACCATTTAAGTTTTCTAAGAAGACTGTTTGTAGTGATGAAAACATTTTTTTTTAAATTCACACAGAAAATTAGGGTTATTGTAGGTATCAAAATGTACTGTGCATTTCAAAAGGCTGTGATAAGGGAATTTGGAATGTTTTTACCATAAGGACATGATAAATATTTAAGGGGATATATTAGCAACACTTAACCTTATACAATGTATGCATGTATCAAACTCTTACCTGTATGCCATTAACATGCATACCCTTTATGTTTTTGTATCAGTTAAAATAAGTTTAATTGAAAATAGATTAATCATTAAACATTTAATAACTGTGCATATCCGGTACTCTTCAGTGAATTGTGCTCTATGAGTTTCACGTTGTTTCATAGTTAAATATTCCTCCTACTCCAGAAGTCCTGAAGAACAAGCAAAACTGCAGATGAGTACAGAATGTGAAAGTAAGAAATTCCATAATCTAAATGTCAAATTTTTAGGAGCTACATAACAGTGGTTTATTTTACCATCTAATTGATTTGGGCTATGTGGGTAATGTACTCTTATCATCTTTTCTCATTTAATAAAAAATATTTTGATAATTATTAAATAAATATGCATTCTTGACTCCATTACAATCTTAAAGATATTTTTTAAAAGCAAAACTTTTATCATATTGCCTGTGAGTTATGATTAGGAGATTTATTAGAAGAATTTTGTTGTGTCCCATATGAATTATCAGAAAATGCATCTCAATGATTTCACAGTACATATAAAATAGTTTTTAGAGCCACTGGACCTCCTTTCTTAAGATCATCTTATTTTAAGGTCACATTGATTTGTATTCATTTAATTCACCCGTTTGCACTCATATTTATATTAATTTGCTTCAGCCTCTTCATCTTCTCTCATTATGCCTAACCAGTTCTAAATATCTGCCTTGTGTCTCATTATTAAGAATATTCTCAGGGAAAGGGAGACAAATCCAGCTGGAATTGATTGTGAGAACAACATGCACATCCATCTGTGGGCATGGACAACATTTCTTGTATTAAAGCAAACTGGATCTAGTAGCTAAATTGTCTAAGCATTTTCAGTTAATCTGAAACCTAGAAACGCTTTCCTATTTTAAAAAGTGTAAGAAAATACTGACTTTTAAGAAGACCAATCATACAAAATTTTCAACTTAGAAGTAGATGTTATAGATAAAAGATGAGATAACTAGATTTAGGTGTTTATTCCACCTACACAGAAAGTCAAGCACATAAGTGACATGTCTGTAATGGGAAAGGCATTGAGCTAATTACCTTATTGGTATCCTGGTCTCTGCCTGGTGTGCAGTCTTTTTACTTAATTTAAATTCAATAACAAAATTGCTTATCACTTGGAATGGATCACAGCTGCACTGAAACTTCATTCAATGTTTCTAAGTTAATGTTGGAAAAAGTTTAAATACTTCACCATAATTGTATTCTATCCCACATGGATATTTTTATGTTGTTTTCATTTATGAAACTAACAAACAAGGGAATTTCTGCAGTGGCCAAATTTATGACTCCCACTGGTAAATGCATGCTTGGAAATATCTGAATATTGAGACTTTTAAAAATTGACTATAGCATCAGAATATTCAAGTTCCTCATTGTTTTAAGTGTATGCTAACAACAGTTACATATATTGAGACAGTGGGGTAGATGTAATGTAATGCCAGGGCTGACTCATACCAGCTGACAAAAAGTCAGTTATGTGCATCTCTTCCCAAGTCTTCATTCCAAGTAATTGTCTACCCAAATTGACCATTAGAGGAATACTTATTACATAGGAATCAGCAAGAACTGTAAATTAAGGGACTTATTTTCTTGTTGCTATTTGAGTGAGAGGCAGTCTCACAATGTGCCCAGGCCTGACTGGAACACCTGGACTCAAGCAAACTTCCTGCCTCAGCCTCCTAAGTGGAAGGTCTACTGGGAAACATTACCTTGCCTACCTGGGATATTTCTTTTCTTTTTGCTTTTCTTCTTCTTCTTCCCCCCACCCCGCCCATTACTGGGGATTGAAACCAGTGATGCTGACTACTAAGCTACATTCTCAGTCCTTTTTACTTTTTGTTTTGAGACAAGGTCTCTCTAAATTGCTGAGGTTGCCCTGGAACTTGAATCCTCTTTTCTCTCAGTCTGCTGAGATGCTGGGATTACAGGTTTATACAACTACATGAAGCAGTTGGGACTTATTTTTTATTTATTTATATTTACTTTCTGAGAGATGGTGCTCTAGCGTACCATAGTTGTATAAAATATTTGAATATTTAAATATTTAAATTTTGAATTTTTGAATTTTTATTTTGGTGATTCCTAAACAGTAAGGCTGAACTTCATCCACCATATCTCCTTATGGACTAAGTGGTACATAACAGCCTTTTCCATATAATTCATTTTCATAAAACATTGATTTATATTTAGAACACATTAAGTATTATATAAGACAAAATCTTAGATATAAGGAAATAAAGCTAGACAGTACTTTTATAAATAGCGCTTTCTCACTTTCCATTTCAAGGAATTAAGAACTACTTTATTTTTATCCTGTCCTATCATTTTTTTTTTGTTGTTGTTGATGAATTATATTTTCTTTTTTTTTTTTTATTGTAACAAATGGGATCATGTGTTTCTCTGTTTGTACATGGCGTAAAGGGCATACCATTTGTGTATCATAAATTTACAGTAGAGCAATGTTGTTTGATTCATTCTGTTATTTTTCCCTTCCCCCCCACCCCTCCCACCCCTCTTTACCCTCTATACAGTAGTTCCTTCCTCCATACTTGCCCCCCTCCCTAACCCTAACTCTAACCCTTCCCTCCCCCCCATTATGTGTCATCCTCCACTTATTAGCGATATCATTCGTCCTTTGGCTTTTTGAGATTGGCTTATCTCACTTAGCATGATATTCTCCAATTTCATCCATTTGCCTGCAAATGTCATAATTTTATCATTCTTTACTGGCTGAGTATATTTCCAATGTATATATATACCACAGTTTCTTTATCCACTCATCAATTGAAGGGCATCTAGGTGGTTCCACAGTCTGGCTATTGTGAATTGAGCAGCTATGAACATTGATGTGGCTGTAGTTTCTGTAGTATGCAGATTTTAAGTCCTTTGGGTATAGGCCAAGGAGTGGGATAGCTGGGTCAAATAGTGGTTCCAGTTCCAAGTTTTCTAAGAATCTCCACACTGCTTTCCATAGTGGCTGCACTAATTTGCAGCCCCACCGCAGTGTATGAGTGTACCTTTCTCCCCACATCCTCGCCAACACCTGTTGTTGCTCGTATTCTTGATAATCGCCATTCTAATTGGGGTGAGATGGAATCTTAGGGTGGTTTTGATTTGCATTTCTCTTATTACTAGAGATGTTGAACATTTTTCCATATGTTTGTTGATTGCTTGTAGATCTTCTTCTGTGAAGTGTCTATTCATTTCCTTAGCCCATTTGTTGACTGGACTATTTGAATTCTTGGAGTAGAGTTTTTTTGAGTTCTTTATAGATTCTGGAGATTAGTGCTCTATCTGAAGTATGATTGCAAAGATATTCTCCCACTCTGTAGGCTCTTTCTTTGCATTGCTGATAGTTTCCTTTGCTGAGAGAAAGCTTTTTAGTTTGAATCTATCCCAGTGGTTGATTCTAGCTTTATTTCTTGTGCTATGGGAGTCCTGTTAAGGAAGTCTGGTCCTAGACCAACAAGGTGAAGATTGGACCTACTTTTTCTTCTATAATCTGCAGGGTCTCTGGTCTGATTCCGAGGTCCTTAATCCATTTGAGTTTAGTTTCGTGCATGGTGAGAGATATGGGTTTAGTTTTCATTTCTGTTGCATATGGATTTCCCAATTCTCCCAGCACCATTTGTTGAAGAGGCTATCTTTCTCCATTGCATATTTTTGGCCCCTTTGTCTAGTATGAGAAAATTGTATTTATTTGGGTTTGGTGTCCGTGTCCTCTATTCTGTACCATTGATCTACCTTTCTATTTTGGTACCAATACCATGCCGTTTTTGTTACTATTGCTTTGTAGTAGAGTTGAAGATCTGGTATTGCAATACCCCCTGTTTCACTCTTCCTGCTAAGGATTGCTTTAGCTATTCTGGGTTTCTTATTCTTCCAGATGAATTTCATCATGCTTGCTCTATTTCTGTAAGGTACACAATTGGGATTTTAATTGGAATTGCATTGAATTTGTATAGCACTTTAGGTAGTATGGCCATTTTGACAATATTAATTCTTCCTATCCAAGAACATGGAAGATCTTTCCATCTTCGAAGGTGTTCTTTAATTTCTTTCTTTAGTGTTGTATAGTTCTCATTGTAGAGGTCTTTCACCTCTTTTGTGAGATTGATTCCCAAGTATTTTTTTTTTTCGAGGCTATTGTGAATGGGGTAGTTTTCCTAATTTCTCTTTCTGAAGATTCATCACTTATGTATAAAAATGCGTTGGATTTATGGGCATTGATCTTGTAACCTGCTACTTTACTGAAATCACTTATGAGTTCTAAGAGTTTTCTGGTGGAATTTCCAGGTTCCTCTAAATATATAATCATGTCATCAGCGAACAGGGATAGTTTGAGTTCTTCTTTTCCAATTCGTATCCCTTTAATTTCTTTGGTTTGTCTAATTGCTCTGGCCAGAGTCTCAAGAACGATGTTGAATAGAAGTGGTGAGAGAGGGCATCCCTGCCTTGTTCCAGTTTTTAGGGGGAATGCTTTCAGTTTTTCACCATTTAGAATGATATTAGCCATGGGCTTAGCATAAATGGCCTTTACAATGTTAAGGAATGTTCCCACTATTCCTATTTTTCTAGTGTTTTGAGCATGAAGGGGTGCTGTATTTTATCAAATGCTTTTTCTGCATCTATTGAAATAATCATGTGATTCTTGACTTTAAGTCTATTAATATGGTGAATTACGTTTATTGATTTCCTGATGTTGAACCAACCTTGCATCCCTGGGATGAAACCCACTTGATCATGGTGCACTATCTTTTTAATATGTTTTTGTATGCGATTTGCTAAAATTTTGTTGAGAATTTTTGCGTCGATGTTCATTAAGGATATTGGTCTGAAATTTTCTTTCCTTGATGAGTCTCTGTCTGGTTTAGGTATCAGTGTGATATTGGCTTCATAGAATGAGTTTGGGAGGGTTCCCTCCTCTTCTATTTTATGGAATACTTTGAGAAGTATTGGAATGAGCTCTTCCTTAAAAGTTTTGTAGAACTCGGCTGAGAACCCATCTGGTCCCGGACTTTTCTTTGTTGGACATCACCTTAACCATGAATAAAAATTGACTTTAAATGAATCACAGACCTAAATTTAATATACAACACTAGAAATACTAGATAAATCTTTTTTAAATCATCATGATCTTGGGGGAAAAGGTATGTTCCATGGAACTTAAAATGCAAAAAACACAAAGCAAAAACTTGATAAGTTAAACTTCATTTAATCTAAGGTCTTTTGTCTTGGAAAACACTGGAAGAAAATATAAGGAAAGCCATTATTTAAAAAATCACATGTCAGTTTAGAGAACTGGAGATAAATTACAAAAAAAAAAAATTGTCTAAAAGGGATTAAAAGATGGGGAAGCAGTGGGGAAGGGCAGTAGACAGTGTCCTGTATAATAAATATTGTTGAACTTAAAAAAAAATGAAAGATAATAGAAAAGAGACCCACAGGGTAGTGGCAGTGGATTAGGGGACAGGTGAAGAAAAGGGGATGTACAGGCAATGAAACAGACCAAATTATGCCAGTGCAGCTATGAATATATCACAACAAATCCCACTATTGTACATAATTATAATGCACCAATGAAAACTTAAGAAACAAAACAAAATTCACAGTAAATATATCCAGAAAAGGGCTTGTATCCAAAATACACTAACAGCTCTTAAGACTTCTTCATACAAAAAAATTAGTTATCAGGTAATTGCAAATTAAAAGCACAGATTGAAATATCACTACCCACTGATTAGATGAGCTAAAATAAGAAAATTGGTCAAATCAAGTGTTCTTGGGACTTTTATGCAACTGAAACTTTCACACACATGATGGAAGAAATTTATAAAGTTATCAACTATCTTGGAAAGATACCAATTATCTTGGAAAGCAATTCATAATTTTCTTAAAATGTTAAGCACAGTTCTTCAGCTCCTAGGTAGGAGACCAAGAGAAATGAAAATGCATGTCTATAGCAAGACGTGCACATGGATATTCTCAGCAACATTATTCATGGGAGGCCCAATCAAATGACCTTGGGAAAATAGAAGCAAATTGTATATATTCATATCACGA
Source organism: Sciurus vulgaris (assembly GCF_902686455.1). Taxonomy (NCBI): domain Eukaryota; kingdom Metazoa; phylum Chordata; class Mammalia; order Rodentia; family Sciuridae; genus Sciurus; species Sciurus vulgaris. Next base: position 35,508,858 of record NC_136469.1, on the reverse strand, counting down.
AAGATCATTAAACAATTAAAAGAAACAAACTATGCTGGGGTGCAGTGGTGCACCCCTGTAATCCCAGCAGATTGGGAGGCTGAGACAAGAGAATTGAGAGTTCAGCAAAAGTGAGGCTCTAAACAACTTGGTGGGACCCTGTCTCTAAGTAAAATACAAAATAGGATGGGGATGTGGCCCAGTGGTCGAGTACCCCTGAGTTCAATCCCTGGTAGCCCACAAAAAAAGAAAAGAAAGAAAAGAAAAGGAATGAACTGTTGATACACACGGTATATAGATGAGTATCAAATTTATAATGCTGAGTTAAAGTTAGGTAAAAATAGTTCATATTGCATGACTTTTATTAAAACAACTTGGAGACATCATTTTGCCTGAAAGCACATTGCTACCTGAAATTGGAGTCAAGGAAGAAATGGAATACGAAGAGAGACACAAAGAAATACTGAGAAGAGGGGGAGATAGAAATGCCCCTGAACTTGAACTTGATGTGCATATATAGGTATGCATAATTTAAAAATATGAAGCTCTTTAACAGTACTTGAAACAAATCTCCATAAATTTGAGAAATATTGATGATTGATAGAAATAACTCTGTGATGAATACCAATTATTAAATGAGACAGTATTTTTCCTCATGGACTTTCTTTGTTATAGGAAAGATAGTATCCATCCCAAGAAGTATAACAAAGTAAATTCAAATAAATGTTCAGTACAGTGCAGGGGGAAAAAAAATACTTAAAAGATGAAGGAAAGAGTGTTTACTTTCATCTAGGAAACCTCAAGTGTTTCATGCAAGAAAGAGACAGTCTTTGCCTTGATATTTGGGCAGAAGTTTTGACAGGAGATTTTGCAATAGGAAGTCAAGTATGACTAGAGGGTACTCTGGCTAGAAGTGTCAGCAAAATTTCACTAGGAAATAATTTTATAAAAAGGGAGGTCTTATTTAACAAGTTTTTAAATCAGAGGACACAAACTTCTATACAAAAAGAAAATCATTTTTGAAGGGGCAAAAAGAGGGCTGATCTTTATAGAGAAAGTCCCTTCCCAGATTCCCACTCAGGTGGGCTATGCAAATGAGGAGATGAAGGCTTCTGGGAAGTTCAGTCCTGATTGGTTGATTACAGATTGAAGATCATTGGTCGGGTCTGAGTGGCAAAATAAGTTGTTTGTCTTGACCACTGAAACAGGAACTTGCAGAGCACGGCCTGCAAAGAAGTTCGTTGTTCTTCCAGTAATAAAGAGGACATGTGACCCCAGGTCAGCAAATGGCTACCAGATACCATTTTGAAGTGAGGTGCAGTTAGCCACCTGGGACTCTGCTTGGAGATTCAGTTTTTCTTAAAATTCACAAAAGGAAGATCAAAAGTAAAACTACAATACTACAAACAGGTATGATGACATTGTAGTACTTGAGCATGGCACACTTATATGTCCACTTTGGACAGCTGAGGACATGTCATCCATATTTGTTAAAAAATTACTTTGACTTAATTTGTTTGGCAACAAATGATTTTTAATATTTCCTTTCAAAGCCATATTAAATACACTGCTGGTAAGATGCTGTTACATGTGAGCACTTGGAAAGGGTTGAGATATTATTACAATGGTTGTAATGCAAAAGTTAGAATGGATATGAGATATAAAAGTAGTTTTAAAATCTTGTAAGTCATTTAGCATCAAGTAATGCTATCAATAGAACTGGAGAGCTAAAGGAAAACACCTGGTTTAGTGGAGAGAAGGGTTTGGGGCCAGTAGAGGTATTTTGTAATATCTAGGTAAATAACTCAGTACAAGCTTGAGGTAGAAGGCAGAGCTGGGTTATCATTTGGTGTGTCATCTACATAGAATTCATATTTCAATATGGGGAATAAACATGGGGTATAGTGATAAAGATGAGTCTCATCTCTTTCTATTTCAGTATGTTGCTAACTACAAGTGAAAAACTGAGAAGTTTAGAGAAAATACCCTAACATGCTTCACCTGATTTTACTGAACATAGTAGTTCAAGGTGGCTTTTTTTTTTTTTTTTTTTTTTTTTTTGGGGGGAATACAACTAATAAATTTTATTTTGGAAGTGATGATGTGTGTGCATGCATACGAGTGTGTATGTGTGCAAACTATAAAACCATTTAAATACCCAAAAAATGAAGTGAGATAGAAATGAGTTGTATCTATTGCAAACTTGTACAACATAACTGAACATTTCCTTATTTTCCACCTCTACTTTGAATAGCAATACCTATGAAAGCTGAATTAATCTTTTAATTATTACTCCCTAACATCAAAACTTTATTCACTTTTTATACCTCTTTTCTTTTCCCATATCACTGACTAAAAAAAAAAGAAGAACACAAAAAGTGGTGAATGTTGGAAGCTGAGCAGTTGTTCAGTTACATTGCCAGGGATCTATTAAGATATTTCTCCATGTGGAGAGTTAAGTCAAAATTACTCTAAAAAATTGAGACTTTGTTAGCAGATATTGTTAAGGACTAGTAAGGTTTTAGTCAGTGATATGGGAAAAGAAAAGAGGTATAAATCAAGGTGGCTTTGCTAAGACGTGCTCCTTTACAAGAACCACTCCCAAATGGGCCTCTCTTCACTTCACGGTTTCTCTCTGAATGGTGCGATAGCAGCACCTAAATTCACTTTCAACTGGTGTTACAACAGTGGGGAGATTAAAATCTTCAAGACTTCATCCTTCAGCATGATCCCTTAGGTATTATTTTGTTTGGCAACAAAAACTATCAGAAGTTTATTTAAAACCTCTTCCATTCCATTCTCACCATGACCAGGTAAGATATAGTGAAATGCTGGATCTGTGGAAATGTCTACAGGAAAATAAAGTATGTAACCATCTCTCTGTAATATCCAGGTCATTTCAAAGTTAACCTCTGTGGGAAAAAAGAACTTAAAAGAAACCACACGTAAATTCTTTCCCTATCTGATCCCACACTGAGCACAGACTTACCAGCTAAAGGGTGCTTTCATTATTGTAGCATTCTTTAGAACACCGATTGAGGATATAAATACATTTTCTGAGCTAGACTATGACACTTACAGATAATGCCTCACTCAATATAGAAACTCTCTGCAAAAGCTGAACAATATATCCTTTTACACATGCTTACTCTCTTTAAAAGCATACTTTTCATTGAGTTTATATCAGAAAGCTAGCAAAGGCTGAGCACTTAAAAAGTATTGTACCATATCTTGGATAAATATGTCATCATTGTCTATTCCCACCTAGTTCCATATTATTCTTACAGGATGAAAAAGGGTTGGGAATGAAATGGGGAAGAAAGTGATTTCAGTGGTTTTATTTTAAAACAACAAAGATAGTTTAATATTCTTCAAATCATTACATTTCCATTAAGGTCTTGAGGGTATAGTAAGGAAAACTATAGCCATCTGCAACTGGCAGTCCAGAGCTCAGCCTCCAAGGACTTGAAACCACTTACAGTTTTTAATGCTGCAATTTAATCTTCACTAACCTAGACATTATCACTATTCAAAGGGGAGTTCTAAACTTCAAAACAATTTTCCATCTTATGAAACAGATATGGTTATAAAAAGACAGATTCACTTCCTTCAAAAGTCACATTACCATCCCCAAACAGCTCAGCTGGGAAGCGGTATGGGTGGCAATGTTGATGTACCTTGTGAAAACACATTACACATCATAGGGAGGATTCTTCATAATTTTTACAAATAGATACCTAATCTTGCACAGGTGTAATAATCCTATGTTCTTGTAATAGCCAGTAATGTATACATAGTTCAGATTAGAAAGTTCTCTGTAATCTGTAATCTTGTTGGCACTTTTTAAAAGGAAAGCATTAAAAGTGAGTTATCAATGCAAAAACAAAAACCCAAAAGCTCAGACTCTATACTTTATGGCTTTGGCAAACACATCTCTCTGGGTCCCAATTTTCTTTTCTTTTTTTTTAGGTAAGATGGTAGCTTAGAGGATGCTCAAGATCATTTTCAGCTATAACACTAACAATGCCCATGCTTCTTAAATCCCTTTCTGTATTAATTTATAGAATTGAATCTAAAGAATTAGACATCAGCACTGCTATTGAAGAATAAAATTTATTTATTTCATAAACTTTGCTACAAGGAATATAAAAATATCATCAGCCCTAAGATGAATTTCACAGCCTAGATTTTCTCTCCACCAGCTCTTAAGAGTTTACTTCCTCCCCTTCAATTCTTTAGATCCTTATTGAAGGAAATTGCTGCTTCTTTTAGAAAGTTTACAATACTTCCTCACTAATGAAAATGACCTGGGAAAAGTTTTAAGGAAATGGACTTGAGAAATTCAAGGAATGTGTATTTTTTATAGCTGAATTTAGACAACTTCCCACAAAATATCTGAGATAAGAACAGAGGTTCAAGCTTGGCCTTTTCTAATGGTGGCACAGGAGACAATGTAGTCCAGCAGTTAAGATGGCAGATTTCTGGGTCAAGTGATCTTGAAACTCTCAACTAATAACTTACAAAATATTTTTTATGTAATCCTCTGTTTCCAAACTTGCAGAGATGTTAAAAGTCATTAGTTGTAGTTGTACACAAACAGGAGAGATGTCCTGTCCTTGAGATTGGTAGTTGACTGTATAGGAAATAAAGACCTGTAGAGTAACACTGGCTACTGAGGTAGCAGCGTGGTGACAGGGCAAGAAGACCAGAGAGGCAGTTGTTTATATATCTGGGTCATATATAAAATAGAATTCTGGGATACTGTCTTAAAAAAAATCAATAGTTCATAAAAAGATAATGTGGTATCAATTTTATTTTTATCCACAGTCTGAGGAAAGTACAATATCTATCTTTCAAAAGTTGCAAAATCTTGGATCTTCATAGACTATGATTCAATCAAAGAATTTGACCTGGATCCAGGTTCTGATGTATCTGCAGTGGGATTAGCATTTTAAATAATGCATTTGCCAGGGAGATGATAGGCTGACCATCACTAGGAGTATAGTTTTGAGATGGAGACACTCAGGTATTTGGTGGTGAGTTGAAGTAGTTCCCTCCTACAATCCCTTCAAAATTTTGAATTTTATTCTTAGATGCACCTTTTCCTGTTATTCTAGAGCAAGAGATCCTAAGTAAAATCAATGTCAGTGTTAATTAGGAGGAATAAAAACAAGATGTTTCAATGACACATTATCCTAACTAGTGCTCAATTATGCTAAATTCCTTTCCCACTTGAAGAATTTCATGAATATCATTTAGTGAGCCAATCATATAACATCCTATAGGACTTCTTAAAAGTTTTCTTTTCAACTGCTGTTATCTGTGACCATTACTAATCCATTTAGGTAAATAGAATATAGTTAAGCAAGTTTGAACAAATCTAACTATTAGATTTGTATTGTTTTATTGTGATTAGTAATCGTCATTGTAATTTGAAGTGTTATTAAATTAGCATTGCATAGAATTACATATTTGTGTCTTCTCTTAGGTGGAGAAGTTAATATTCAGAAAATTATCTTTTTACTTTGAGTATGAATTTACTTCCTTAAATATGAGTTTTATAAAAAACGTTCATAATAAATATGTAAGCTATGAACCAAAATAATGAGATGAATGTCCATGAACCTAACAATAAACTTAATAATTAGATATTAGCACCTTTGTTGAATATATATCTATGCTCCATTTATTCCACTACCTCTTATCAGAAATAAATATTATTCTGATTCTTTTATTTTTCTTTTGCTTTTAAAAATTATTTGAACACATATTTATATGTATTCACATACAAACATACTTAGTTTTCTAAACTAACAGTGACACACACTTAGAGATTATTTAAAATGCTATTTCCATCAGATTATTCAAATTTTCTTATTGTTCTCTAATATTTTGCATATTTTTATATATATATTAAGAAATTAATATTTTCTATTTACTATCTTATTCTATATGACTGCATAATTTTGTAATAATAATTATGAACTGAGTCATAATTTAAATTACAATTAAATAAACTATTGCTTACAGTAGTTTGACCCACACCTGTTCATTTTGTGAGTGTGAGGGGAATGAACTCAGGGGCATGCTACTACTGGGTCACAGCCCTAGCCTTATTTTGTATTTTATTTAGAGACATGATCTCACTGAGTTGCTTGCTTTGAACTCTCAATCCTCCTGTCTCAGCCTCTCAATCACTGGGATTATAGGTGTCCACCACAATACCCAGACCATATCTGTTCTTTATATACTGTTTATAGTTAGGACCAGTTTTGCTATCATTTGGCATTATTTCTCTTCTCTTTTTTTTTTTTTTTAATAAAAGTTTGCATAAGGCGATCATCCATGAAATAGTTTCACAGCTTTGAAATAGTTGTGAAATAGTCTCACAACTTAAAGGAAAATGTAGATCTGAAATCTGAATATAACTTACCTGTAAAATATGTTCTTCAAAATTTTGCATATAGGTTTGGAACTTCTTTCATCATCAGTTATGATAACAAATTTTAACAGTAACTATCACATTTGTCTGAATTTCCACCACATTAAAATTTTTATTTTTATAAAACTCAAAATTCAAAATATACATTGGAAAGCCATGAAGGTGGTGATGATATTTTTAAGGTTGATTTTGTGATCAAATATCCATCAGCATGGAGAAAACCAGACAGCCAGGCTTCAAAGAGAATTTTTATGACTGTTGTTTTTCTATGCCCAGAAGGACAAATCCTAAAAGCAATATCTAACCTTTCAAAGCAGAAACAAAATGTACACTGAGATTTGGGCAAAAGAAATTATTATTTCTACTTGCCCATTATAATTTTACCATTAAATAATGAATAAGTCTGTGCCTACTGTTAACTGAAGGGGAAACTAAAGAGTTGAATTAATGATATGGATAATTCAAGCAAGAAACATTTCAATTCAGCCGAGCTGCACTAATCTACCATTTTCTTACACAAAATCAGATATTTCTTTGGATTTATAAATATTATAAAATATATTAAATCTCTAAAATCTCATTTCTAACTTTAGTCTACTGAAATAAACCAGATAAAATGAAAGCAAACGTTTCTCACTTCTAGTTAATGCAGAATAAGGAAGTCAGTCTCCAAAGAAACTTGAAAGCAGTTAAATAAGAAAAAAGTGTTTTAAATGGGTGACAGAGTCATTCTGTGACATTTAGCAGAAGGGGGAGAAAGAAAACCAAAATGCTTTGATAAAATACCTAGACATGCAATTTTTAGCAAAAATTAAAAATAAAAAGTTATTGTATATAGGAGCATAAGAACCTCTGGCATTCCATGACAAGGTGTGGGTGGTTAACTCTCAGGTACTTAGGTCTATTTTAGGACCAAATAGACTTTTTAGTTGGAGTGAGTACTGGTTGAATTAAGCTTTACAGGAAAAGAAACAAGATAACTCGAAAAATAGAGTATTTTAATTCAACTTTTCAAAATTAAATTTCTTTTGGGGAGAACAGCTTTACATTTGGAAATGTGATTTTCCTCTAAATTCAAGTTTTTTTTTGTTTTTTTTTTTTAAGATATATGTTTCTATACTAAAAAGTAGTGGAATTTTTTTTTTTTTTTTTGGTGGCAGGGGGATTGAACCCAGGGCCTTGTGCACAAGAGGCAAGCACTCTACCAACTGAGCTACATACCAGGTCTGGAAATTTTATTTTTAATTATATAATGAAACACACACAGAGAATAAAGATGATGTAGACCATAAAATATATGTCTGAAAAGTAATTTTAAAAAGAACAACAAAGTGTGTTGACAGGACAAAATCCAAATAGATTTTAGCAGTAAACAAAAGCAGGCTAAGGCACAGTGATTTCAAGAAAAATACTCTGCTGTAGTTTGAATAGATTTTATCCTTTCAGAAACACATGTTGAAATTTGAATGTAGTGTTGGAAACTGGGGCCTAGTGGGAGGTGTTTGGGCCAGACTCAGAGCTCCCACAATGGATTCATACCTTTCTCATAAAAGTTGTTTGGCCATTACAGGAGATAGTTACCTTCTTCTTTCTTCTCATGTTCCACTCATGCCTTTCTGCTCTCCACTATGAGTTGAAGCATCACAAGGCCCTCACCAGATACTGCCTTCTGATGTCAAAATCCCCAGCCTCCAAAATCATGAGCCAAATAAACCTCTTTTCTTTATAAATAATCCAGTCTCAGGTATTCTGTTATGGTAATAGAAAATGGAATAAGATACATTAACTTATTAAATAAATATTAGTTATTAGCTATTTTTAAGTAGTCTGACAAGAAGGCCATGACAAGTTGAAAAAAGAAGAAAAAAAATTGTTAAAGACATCCCAAGCATATGTAAACAAAAAGAAAGTGGATCTTATGTTTAATATCAAGAAAGTCTGGAATCAGTGGTAAAGTGTCAAACACAACAAACATGGATTCTCTAGTGGTGTGCCACATAATATAGTGAAGATCTCAAATCTTTGCACCACAGAGCAGCGTAAAAAATTTTAACACAAAAATTATAGTAGAATCATATTGTTCCTAAGATAACATCAGTTCATCGTAGTTCATAACAGATCAAGTGGATATAAAACCAACATGGATACAGAAAAATTAACATAAATTATAAATTATGCAGTCAATGTACATGAAAAAATATAATATGAAAAACAATTTATTTTTAAATGCCTATTATAATGCAACATATTCACAATAACTGATCATAAATTAAGCCATAAAGGAAGCCAATATAAATGACTTAAATTCCCCATTACAAATATGAAAAACAGTTTTACTGCCCTAAAAATCCCCCACATTCCACCTATTCATCATTTACATAATGATTATAATGAAAAAAAAAGAAATAGCAGCTAAAATATTATGAGCATAATTCAATAAAGTTGGATATTAATAACAACTGTTTAGCTAAGCCAAAGATGAAATTAAAAGCCAAAATGCCAAAAAACAAACGTTAGAAGCTAAGGACAAGAGGTCACTCTATGTCACACAAATAATGTGAAACTAAACATTCAAATGAAAAATTGCTAGACAAATATGTGTAATAGTAATAAAAAAGGAAACTAAGTTAACAAAGTTGGAAAAGAAGCAAACACATTTAAAACAAATGATAATGAATACTAAAGAAGAAAGAGTAATTAGAAAGACAAAAGAAATACCATTCAACTAAAATAAATCTAAGCTTGATTTTGGGGAAGAATAATGGAAAAGACAAATCTGTCATGCAAACAGCTAATTTCATACAGGAAATAATGGGAAATCACTACTATACAAAATAAAAAATCTGAGTGGACAAATAATCCCTTATATGGAGGAAAGTCAAACAACAGTAAATAGCTGTTTCACCAAGTTTTTTTGAAATACACTTGAGAGCTTGGATATAATAAATGATTCTTCTAAGAAAGTATAAATGAGCAAAATAGAAAAAAAAAAAAAAAATAAATAAACTTTAGTGGATGACTTACCATAGAAGAAATAGAGAAAGCCATGAGAAACTACCTCCTAACAAATGGTATGACCTAGAGGATTTTTGTGGGTATTCTGACAAATTTGCAAAGGACAGATCACTATTAAATAGTTGCAGGGATAGAAAAGAAAGGTCAATTTTATAAATTATTTTCATGAAGCAAATAATATTGATGGGGAAAAAAAAGGAAAGGAAAATACTAACTAACTGGGTTAAGCAGCACATTATAATACCACAGAATGGGGCGAAAAGATTATGTGATGGAAAATAATTGAGGTTAGCCTGTTTGGGGCTGAGTTGAAAACTAGGCCAGGTTTACCCTATTTTGTTCAGACACCTCACCCTGTGTGAAATTGGCCCCCTTCCACATGAGCCCGCTCACATAGAGGCTAACACCTCCACCCCCATCCACTTGCACCCCAACTAGAATATCTTTGAACCGTGGAACTCATGCAGGCTTGCCCTTCCAAGTATGTATTAACGGTGTGATTTCTGAGAAAATGTACTTTCCTTTATGAAATGTATCTTGTGATTATAATTGCCTCTCCTGCCCCTTATTTGTGGTTTTGGCTCTTCTAAGAAGCATTCCCGCCCCCAATCAGGGTTGAAGGCTGCAGAACTGTTTGCTTTCTACTTTCTCAGCCTTGGCCAGAATAATTCCTTGTCTTTACTTCAAAAAGACCTGGAGTTTTATTTGGGATTTCGGAATAGTGCCTTAACAAGCCAAGTACAAAATCTAAATTTGAGTCTCTCCCTTCCAAAACTCCAAATACATCAAAATTTAAATGTAAAAGTAAAACTGTAGCACTATTATAGGAAAAGGAAATTTTTTTTTTAAATGAAAGAAATCAGGAAGGCTTTCTAAGTATAATACAATGCAAACTCCAGACACCATGAATTCAGAGATTACATGCTAAACTACATAAAAATAAATTTTTCCCTACTGCAAACTCATTAATATAAATACAAGCGGGCTAGGGTTTAAGGTCAGAGGTGCATACTTGCCTAGCATGGGAAAGGCCCTGGGTTCGAAACCCACCCTTACCACAGAATAATAATCAAATAACCAAGGTTACCTAAATTTAGCAGAAACAAAAAACTACACACCTCGTTAAATAATTTCTTTTATTTGAAAATATTATTGTCAAATGATATTAGTCTTCCAAAAGTGATAATTTCATATGAATGTCTAAAAATCATTAAATAAGTGTAACTCTCCAGTTGAAAAAATGGACAAAGGATATGGATGCATTCTTGACAGGAAATGTCTTTAAATAAAAACATTTTTAAACTGATCCTTTGTACTGTGTCTAAATAAAATGTGTTAAAATATCTGTTAAATAAGTGTGCCAGTGAGTTTGGTAAAGCTTATATTTGATAGTAGAAATGAGTTGGCAAAAAAGTGGAAATGCAGGGAAGCTAATGCATTTAATACATTGCTCATTAGTGTCCTGATTTGTACTCTGAAAGGCAATTTTTCAATATCTGTGACGGCCAAAAGTGGACTATACTTATTGACCCAGAAATTACACCTTCTATGTGTTTTGCTACAGATAAATTACTAATGTATGAAATTACTTTAGTTACAAATGTTCATTCATGCAACTACTTACAATAGCGAAATACTGCAGGCAAACCTAAACACATATTAATATCAATTATTGAAATAATTTGGACTCTAGTCATTAAATGTAATATCATGCAAATTTTAGAAAGAATAAAGTAGATGTATTTTAAGTGGAAAAATAAGGTAAGAAGAGAATTAAATATACTAAAATTTGTGTGGAGGAAACAACACGTGTACATTTAAAGTACATAAACTAACTTAAATAGAAGGACTTTGAGAGTGAACTGGGTCATCAAGTCAGGGACAAAAAGAAAATCTTGTGTACTGTGTGTAATTTTGTGCCTTTTAAATATTTAATATTTAAAAGTGTTACCCTACACAAAAGGCAGATGTGTATTAAAATAGTACAAGCTCTGAAATAGGAAATAATGTAGCCTATAATAGTAAAGATGTGTCCCAACTACACTAACATTTATATATATAAAGCATGAAGTAAAAAAAAAAAAAACAAAACAAACAAAACAGATTCTAATACCGCAGTATTTTATTTATTTTTCACCATAGCAATTTAAATGGCCCTATGATCCTGATCATCAAACACACTCTGGACATGAGCGATACCTTGAACCATGGGAATCAGGATAGAGGACTATCAAAAGAGGAAATATAACCAAAGTTTAAAAACGCATGTGAAGCCACTTCTCAAACTCACCCTATGCTATGAATATATTTTTCCTAGGGTGATTCTGCTAATGATTGTCAAACCTACGCAGGTAAGAAGGTGGAGAATGCAGGTTTCCCTCATCTGAAATATACATGAGGCACTTCTTTCAGAGTTGGCATAAAGCAACTTTTCTAGTAAAGCAGATATTTTTCTGCAAGTGAGAACAGATATGAAGGTTGTTAAAAGCAAAGAGCTCATGTTTTAAATCATCTTGAGGGAATGTTAGAGCAGTGGGGCTCATTAGATCTCAGATTTTTGTTCACCAATGGATGTGGATGGTTATTGATGTCAGTGTGTGTGTGTGTGTGTGTGTGTAGAGTAAGAGAAGGATATGCAATTAAATATAGATGCTCTGCTATCTTTAAAATTCATATAAATAATGAATAACTTTAAAAAAATTTTTTTAATGTAAAAACCCTTAAGCATGTCTCAAATATCTCATGGAGTACAAATTTGTATCATCTTGCAAATAGCAATTTTTCACCATCATAATTAAAGTTGGCTACATCCACAGACACAATGATTTCACTTATGTGCATTGTATTGCAGGGAACACATTCATTCTAAGCAAAGTTCTTGTGGCTTCCCTGAAATTCATATTTAACTGCGCCTAGTTTTTACTTTTGTTAAATCTAGTAATCCTAGATATTAAATTGCCTTCTGTCCCTCTGATTTTATATAAGATTTTTTTTAATTCTCATGACAAAAGGGATGTCATGAAGACAATGAAGCCCCCCAAAATTTTCTTAGACAAATTATCTACCACTTAAATGAGTAATGCACACACCTCAAAAACATTGAGTCCATAACTGGTCATGTTGGGCTCCAGCTGATCAAAATTGCAAATTGGGAAAGCAGTACCTATAAAAATCACAAAAATGTTGTTACATTTTGAACAAAACATTCACTTCTGGAAAGAGAAAAATATACATATTTTAATTGTAATATTTAAAATTCTTTTACTATCTAAAATACAAATGAAAAGTCAATATGGATATAGGAAAATATATACATTAATTGTTCATCAAATTGTATAGAATATCATACAGTCAATGCATTTAAAATTAAATATATTCTGTAATGATCAAATAATTAGCAATTATCACGTTAAGTAAAAATGAAGGCAGAATCCCACTTATACAATCTGACATAAAAATGTTCTATTTAAAATTTTCAATAAAAACTTATTGTTCAAAAGATAAACTACATCTTTGCTCCCTGATCATCTTTCTAGCATTATTTTTTCACCACAGCATGAACCCTGTACCTATGTTCTTCCAGATTAACAGCAGGTTCCTGAATAGGTCAGTTACTTTAAAATTTCTCTTTTAGTATTTTTTTCTCTTGTTCTGATATTCATGTACTTTGATTTCTTGGATTTTCAACTTTCCAGCTTTTAAGATTCAACTTAAAAGAGACTCAGTGAAGCCTGGCCCATTCATCTTCCAGGTGGGGTGTGATAATCCCTCCACCTTCCTTTCTAGAAACTTGTGCCCTCTGACATTAGCAAATCTACTAAACTCACTGTAATGTTTTGTTATGGATTTGCTATGGTTGGATGGGTGGTATTCCACAAAAGCTCCTGTGTGAGACAATACGAGTATGTAGGGAGGTGAAATGATTAGATTACCAGTAGGCAGGTAGGGTGTGCTTGGAGGATGCAGGTCAGTGGAGGATGCCTTTAGGGTTTATATTTTGTCTGTGATGAGCAAAGCTTGTTCTCTGCTTCCTGGCTGCCATGTCCAGAACTGCTTTCCTCTGCCACACCATTCCACCATGATCATCTGGCTCTCTTCCAATCCATAATTGTGGAGACAGTCCACCATGGACCAAAACTCTAAAACCATGAACCATGCAAACTTTTCAGGTCTTATGTTCACAGCAACATGAAAGCTTACTAAAACAATATTTGCTTCCCATGCTAAACTGTGAACAACTGAAGCCAGTTCTTTATTGATCTTGTATCTCTGTACTGATGACTATGTTTATTACACACAGGTAAACAATGCTTGTGGTCATTGCTCTGAATGAATGAATTACAACTTTGCAAAATTTTTATTATACAGCGATTGACCAAAAAATAATAAATTGTGAAAAGTTATTGATATATTCCCCCTTATGTCCCATAATGACTTATAATCTAAGCTACAAATTGAACTAATCATGCATGAACAGTGTTAGCATTGCAATCAAATAAGTGAAAACTTACATTTGCATATATTAAGTGGTATGCATAGTTGATGTGTTGCTACATAATAATTAGCATTACAGATAAGATATTATTCAAAAAGAATATAATCAGCATTAGATCTGTCAAAAATAAATGAACAATTGCTGGCATCATTTGAAGGAGATTTAAAGCCCTTAAAATGGCCCAATTCAGCCAACCAGAGAAGCTTAGCCAGTAATCTACTTCTCCAAAAGAAACTGCTTATTGGATTTAAATTTCAGTTTTGCTGGAGGCAAAATATGGAAGGGTATATAACAATGTTAATAATATCTGTTTTGTTTTGTTTTGTCTTGGGTATTACACCAGGGACACTTTTCCACTGAACTACAACTCTAGCCCTTTCTCTTTTTTATTTGACACAGCGTCTTGCTGAGGCTGCCCTTGAACCTGAATCCTCCTACCTCAGCCCCCAGAGTCACTGGGATTATAGTCATCTGCCACCTCACCCAACTCAATTTATTTTATTTAAAATAAGAAATCATAAGAATCAGGGGATCTTCCTACTCCTGGTTATTAAAAGAAAGCTTAGAAAGTATATACTTGATGTAAGAAAATTTCCAGTGTACAGTTTCCTAGTCAGATAAAGTTGTCTGAATGTTTATATTCTCGGGATTCTAGTTTTGTTATTCACAGGAGGCCCAAAGGAATTTGTCGTCACTATATTCTCTCTTCTCCATGTGAGGGATGTGCTGAACTTTGGGACAGAATATGGGAACCAGGAGAGGTGGTGATGGAGATAAGGAGAATGGACAGATAAGATAGCCTGTGCTCCCAGCAGGGTTTCTGGACACTTATACTGTGTCTCTTTGTTTATTGATGGACAGACCCAGGGGTCTTCATAACTCTGTTTTTAGTTTTGTCATTTATAGAAGGTTTACAGTAAGGATTCTATTGTCAAGGCCTTCCACTTCACCTCAAACCCTTATAGTGCGTGAGAAAGGGAAGGTAAAAATCTTTTTGTACACAGCATTATGCTACACAAGTGAAATATGCTTTCTTTAGAAGATCTGTGCTCATGTTATTTAATATTCAAAAATTCTTGTGCAGTGCATGTAGAGGATTAGGAAGAGCCAGAGAGCCATTTTGTTTGAATCGTAAAGTTCACAGTCTAGTGAAAAGGAATATAACTTTTCCTGGCGCTTGGGCAGGCATTTGGAAGGGGGGGTCTTATATCAGGTCTGGCCTGAAGTGTTTCCTAGAAGAAGAAAAGAAGGACAAATTTTGCTTCTCCACAAGAAACAGAGTGCAAAAGAGGGAGGAGGGCATGAAATGAGAGGGAAAAAGTCCAGTGAAAAGTGGACTTTTCATTCTCCAGAGGGAAAATGACACTTGAAATCTCAGTAATTTCATCAAATGAAGTGCAATTGATTTACTGGAGTACAAAACATTAGAGTTGGAAGTAGCCTAAGGTAGAAAGAAAAAGAAAAAGAACGGCCAATGATCCCATTCAAAGATGAAAACTAAAGCACAGAAACCCTGTGGGACGTGACATCCCATCTGAATCATTTTTGAGGTCATGAGAATTATTTTTACATGTATGATATGGATGAATATGATCATTATTCAGAATGAATTTTAAAATTCCTTTGTCCTGTGGAACTATTGATTTTTTTGAATATGGAAATAAGTGTCAGAGCCAAGCTTGTACCTTCTGTCTCATTCTTTTATTTTAATGCTTACGGAGGTGTCTACATCTTATTTCCAAGGTGTTGAAACACACATTCAGAATCAACTTGGATGACCAATTTACACTGGGAGGAATCCTATGGAAAAGTAAATGTGTGGAATCATGAAATAATTTATTCTGAAAGACAAAACAAGAGAAAAAAGCATAATATCTATGCATCCTTAAATTAATTTTATATGATACTATATCCTAATCAATCTTTGTGTTTTTTCATATGTATAATTTTGACTGTATAAGACTAAAAAATAAAACAAAATATGTTGAGTGTTCCATTGGATACATGGGCTATAATCATATATGTGGTCATCAGGAGAGTCCCAGAAGTTAATTCAGTAAAAACCTTCAGTTGGCAATGAAGCCAGGCAAAGACCACAATAATGTCCCTTGTTAGAAGGCCTTTGAAACATGTAAGCTTAGATATGGTGATGGCCTCTTTCAGGGCAATAGTGAGATAGGTGAGCTGTCAAAGAGAGAGAGAAAGAGATCATGACTAGATGGAGACTCAGATCTGTGAACCTGACCAGCCATGCTTATCTCTTTTGTTAAATGAACAAAACCTATAGTGTAAGCTTGTGCTACATCAGTTAGAACAAAAGCATAAATTGAATCTAAATGTCATCACATCCAAAGACCTACACAGTGTGCCCACAACACTGATTTATAGCTAGACTGCTTAACCAAGAAACCCAAAATCTGAACTCAAATATCAAGTGGTTGACAAAGGCTTAATTTTCACAAAAGCTTGCCTGGGAACCTGCAGTGTTCTCCCAGAAAAATCATATGTACAGTCACAGAGCTCAACTCTGAGTATGTCACTAGTCTTCTCTGAAAAGTGAGGGGCATCTGCTTCCTGCCTTTAGGCTTATATATATCTTTGTTGTTCTTTAAGAAATCTTTGCTTGTGACTTGCTTTGCACGTGCCCTGAAATTCTTTCTGCAGTTGAAGTCAAGGGCTGAGTTGAGGTTCTCTTCCACTTAGAGGAACCTCCTTAGATCCCTGTCCAGAGACAAGAGTGAAAGTAGTGCCTTTCCTCCAACTTTATATGATGCCTATGTACAAATACGAGAATATCTTTAATATTTAATTAACCTAAACTGACAATGCATAAAACATGCAATTATCTATGTGTAGCTCAATTACCCCCTCACTCCTCAGAATCTCATGACTTTAACTATTTGCCTAAGTATAGAAGGCATAAAGCAAAAGTAGAATCCAACGTTTCTTTCTCAAAACTAGGCAGACATGTCCTGTCAATTTACTTCAAGCATGAAATATCTTCCAATAACCACAGTTTTAGAAACCAAAAAAAAAAAAAAAAAAAAAAACACAAATTGCAAATTGCAGAGTCTCGTGAGGCATTAGTGAAATTCCTCACATTTATTTTTATTTTACTTCTAAATAAAATAGCTGTGATTTCAAAAGAATATGCCATTGACATTCACAATCATTTTCTCTGAGAGATGAACTGTGAATTTAATAGTCCTTGATATTTGACTTTTCCTTCAAAGAATGTCATCATTCAATGATCAGAATAAATGTCAGTGATCTTTTTTGTTATCATGTAATTCTTTTGACCCAATTCTAGCTTTTGCCCTAAGAACAGAGCTCTATCCCTCTATGCCTTATCATATTATCTTTAATTTTCTTTTTATTGAATCAATGTATGTGCATAATTTAAACAGTCTAACAGTTTTATGACTTATACGACCAAAGCCATCCCTAAGCCCCTTTCCTTGCTTGGCTTTACGGCTTCCCTGTACAATAATCTGCAAACTCTTTAAATTATTTTGAAATTTATTTTCAAGGTCCCTGAAAAACACATTTGTATGGGTCAATTTTTTTCTTTTTAATTGTAGGCTTTATTATAGATGTCCCTTTAAAGAAAATAAGGACTTTCCCCGTCTTTCCTTCCCCCAGCCCAGGTTTCCGAATTTCCAAATCTTTATTGTTTTTACACTTGTAATTGTGTAATTGTGGCTGAATCAGCATTGCATATTTACATTATTGTTACTAGTTATTGATATTCACCACTTCGTCAATATTTCCTAATATCTACTTCTTTCCTTTCGATGTTCACTTTCTCTGGAATTTAAGATATTTTCTTTTCTGCCCAGTGTGCTGGTACTTTTATTACAACCTCCATCCTTCCAAGGTTTGTTAATCTCCCTCAGTAAATTTAAGCACAGAATCTACCTGTTTCATCTGACTGACAGAATTTCCCCAAGTTCTTCTTTCCACTCCAGTTTGTTTTGGTGTCCACCATTTTGTCTTCAGATTGATTTGCTTGTTTTCTATTTGTTCTACATTTGCTTCTTGAGAAAATGCTGAGGAAGGTAAATTTTCTGTCTTTGCGTGTCCTGAGAGATAGCCTTATTCTGCTCTTATATGATTGCTAGTTTGTATTTGAAACTCTAGGCTGGAAATCCCTTGCCTTTATTTTAAAAGCATTAATTAGTTATCTGCTAGCTTCCTACATTGCTCTTGAGAAGCACATCAGCCATTTTTTTATTCTGACCCTTTATATGTAGATTTTTGCTTATTTTGCATATATGCACTCATCTCCATATGATTTGCAGATATTTTCTTCATTCTTTAGTTGGGCTTTTTAGTCTTTGATATTTTCCTTTGATGCATTTAAGTTTTTGGTTTTGATAAAGTCTAACTTAACTATTCTTTCTTTTCTTGCTTATGTTTTGGTGTCATGTTTAAGAAAACATTGTAAAAACCCAAAATAATGGTTTTCTTTAAAATTTTCAATTTTAGCTCTTGCATTTAGGGATTCTATCAAATTTGCACTATTTTTTGTACGTGATGTGATTTGCATGTGGATATCCAGTTGCCCGTCATCAATAGTTGAAAACAATTTTATTTCCCTACTGAATGGTCTTGGCTGCTTGTCAAAAAATCAATTGAACATAAATACACGAGTTTATTTCTCATGACTATCAATTTTTTATTAATAAAAAAGACTATCAGTTCTTTTTATTAATCTGTAGGTCTATCCATCTACTGAAACACTAATTTGTTTAACTTTACAATAATTTTGAAGTCAGAACTTGTGAGTGCTTCATATTTAATCTTTTTTCAGGATTATTTGTACTATTATTCTGGCTGCCTTTCAATTCCATACAAATCTAAGGCTTTTATTTCTGGAAAAATAAATAATTGAGATTTTGGTTGGGATTGCAACTGACTCTGTAGATTGCTCTGGCACATTGTCATTTAAGCAGTATTAAGTCCTTCCAAAATATAAACACAATATGACTTTCTATTTATTTAGGTTTTCTTTAATTTATTTCAGCAGTATTTCATAGTTTCAATGTATAAGTATTATACTTCCTCGGTTAAATTTGCTTCTAATTTTTTTTAATGTTCTTGTAAATATATCATTCATTTTTTTCAAGATTGTTCTTGCTGGTGTACAGAGATGCCCCTGGTTATTTACATTATCTTGCATTCTGCAAACTTCTTGAATTTGTTTAGTAGCTCCAATAGTTCTTTTGTGACTCTTCATTATTATCTACATACAATGGTAACATGTGAAAAGAGAGTTTCACTGTGATTCTAGTTTGGACCTATCTTTTCCTTGTCTAATTACTTTGGTAAGAAATTTCTAAGACATTTCAGGAAAATAATGAACAGAAGTCATATTCTTGTCTTGTACACAATCTCAGGAAAAATTTTCCAGTGTCTCAGTATAATGTTAGTTATGGGTTTTCACAGATTTCATTTATCCGTTTTAAGGAGTTCCCATGTTCCTTCCCATGTTGTTGAGTGTATTTTTGGGGGGGGGGGGCATGGAAATGTATTGAACACTTTTCCTTTACATCAATTGAGATGTTCATGTTTCTATTTCTTTTATTAATAAGGTATATTACATATATTGATTTTATATGTTGAGCCACTCTTGCATTTCTGGAAAAATTCCATTTCTTTATGTTATATAATCTTGTAAATATTCTGCTTGATTAATTTTTCAATAATTTATTGCATAATTTTATATCTGTACTCTTGAAGGTTGTTGGTTTTAAGATTTTTTTTCTTTTGACAGCTTTGGCTTTGGTGTCAAGTAATGCTGACCTCATAAAATGAGGTAGGATGAACTGAGAAGTTTCCCTCTCCTAGTCTATTTTTTGGAAATATTTGAAAAGAATTGGCTTTAGTTCTTTAAATCTTGGATAGAATTCACAAGTGAAGCCTTCTGGTCCTAGACTTTTTTTTGTCAAAGATCTTAGTTACTAACTTAATTCCTCTACTTGTTATAGTCTTGTGAGATTTTTCTTTTCTTTCTTTTTTTTTTTTTTTTTGAGTCATATTTGGTACATTTTGTGTTTCTAGGAATTCATCAATTCATCAATGTCTAATTTGGGGCATAAAATTGTTCATGATATACCCATTTTCATTTCTTATTTTCAAAATTTGACTTCTCTCTTTCTCTTGCTCATTAGTTTAGCTAAAATTTTTTTTTTTTTAATTTTCTTATAATTGTCAGAGAACCCAATTTTGGTTTTATAGAATCTATTTTTTTTTTCACTTATTATGTATTTTCCTTATCTTCACTGTAATTGTTAGTATTTCTTGCCTTCTGCTAGGTCTGGATTTAGTTTACACTTCTTTTTCTAATCCCTCAGCTCTAACTCTAGATTATTTATTAGGGATCTTATTTTAATGCAGGCATATGCCACTATAAATATTCCTCTGATTATTCCTTTTGCTACATTCTTAAATATGCTATGTTGTGCTTTTGTTTTGTCTCTAAATATTTTCTAATTTCCCTTGTGATTTCTTCTTTAACCCATTGGTTTTTTTAAAATGTGTTAATTTCCACATTTTTGAGAACTTTCCTGTTTTCTCTCATCATTCATCACTAGCTTCATTTCTTATGTTTGGAGAAGATACTTTGTATGATTTCCGACTACTTAAATTTGCCAAAGCTTGCTGTATGATGCATACTTGAGAAAGTATTCTGCTGTTGTGGGGCAGACTGTTCTGTATGTGATAGGTCGAGTTGATTTTCAGTCTTGCTCATGCCCTTTGTTTCCTCTATTACTTTTGAAATGCTTTTCACATAACCTGCCTTAAGTATGAAAGACAGACTCGCAACAAACCAAACAGGCAAAAGGAAACAGGTAGTGTTGTCTACTCTTTCTTTCCCACTAAACATGCAGGTTTATGTATTTTAAAACAAAAGAAAGCAAAGAAACTCACACACACGTGCAAAACCAAGGCTTGTCTGACACTTTCAGAGAGATTTCAAACAGGAACAAATGGAGTTTGAATTTATATTCAATTTTAATCAGACCAACATATATATAACTTATAACACTGGTTTGGTTCATTTAGTATATGTATACTTTTTAAAATGATTAAGTGCTATTATATTACAGGATCAGGGAATTAAGGTTTATTACAAAATTTTAAGATTTTCAAACTTCCCTAGCATTTGAATCACTGGGAATACAACACAGGTCAGTCTGAATTTCTCAGAATGATGCATAGTTGGTGTGATTATTTGTAAAAACTCCCCAGATGATTTAATGTTGAGAGGCACTGATGAAAGAGATGGTTCATTGGTATTATTCGAGAAGCTATTTAAAAAGATAGTGAAATTCATCAGTCTATTTTTCAGACAACACTGGTGACTTCTGCTATACATCCAGTTGCTGATGAACTCCTGACTATTTCAGTGGGTGTCTCATGGATAATATTTATTCCTAGTAACAACCAGTTTTTGGATGCCACCATTAATCCCATTTTATAGACAAGAAGACAAAAATTAGTGAGAATAAGAAATGTGCCTAATGAAAACCAGATGGCAAGTCCAAGAGCCGAATTAAAACCCAGCTAAAACAGCACATCCAAAAAAACTTCCTGTGATTGCCAATAAATCTTATTGGTCACTGTCTTTCAGCAGGTTTCCATCAGGATATTATTTTTACCCCTCTCAGATTATTATTCATCTAAGTCATTTTTAAACTTTTGTCATAAGAATTATTGCTTTCCAGAGATCAGTGAACTTCACTAAGAAAGTTCCTGCCATTAAAATTCTAAAATCAAGTCAGGTGTGCAGGTGCGGTGGCACACACTTGTAATCCCAGCATCTTGGGAGACTGAGTGCTGAGGCAGGAGGATCAAAAGTTCAAAGTCAACCTCAGCAACTTAGTGAGGACCTGTCTCAAAAATAAATAAATAAATAAATAAATAAATAAATAAATAAATACAAAACAGAGGCTGGGGATGTGGCTTAGTGGGAAAGAGCCCCTGGATTCAATTCCCCAGCACCAAAAAAATAAATAAATAAATCTACATTAAATCACTGTAATTTTGTCATTCAGGGTTCACAGCGAGGATGTGAGTATGAACTGGGGTGATTTCATTATTCTGATCAATTAGGTACTGTGCAGTAGAGAAATTTAGAAAGTTAAGAATCTTTAGTATCATTGAACTTTATGTTGACCTACATTTGAGGAGGTAGAGAGCAAGAGAGAGAAAGAAAGCTTAATTTTTATTGGTTAACTACTGAAGTAGAAACCCTTGGCATCTTTCTACCCATTAATATCAGATACGTCACAGACCTAGAGATAGGTATGCTGTGAAATGTTGGGTTTTTGGAACTCATGCCTCCAAAAACTGATAGAAGGTCATCCAAGAATTATAAGTGACTTGGAAATATGAAGAACAATGAACGTATCCATGTACCAAAATTTAACAAAGAGAAATCAAGACAAGTTTGCTAGATGAGACAAAGACAAATCGGGAGCAGAAAGATACAGAGAACTGCACCTTATCCAGAGGCAATTAGTAACAGAAGCCCAAGAGTGACATCTAGAACAACGTTTTGTCCACAAAATTCTTAACATAGCATCATTAGAAGGATACTAATATTTATAAAATGATGTTTAATAAACAAAGAACTGGTCAAGAGCTCTTAATAATTCAGTGTAGATTTTTAAATGAACAAGCTCTTATTCTCAAATTAAGAAGTGATTTTTCTAGTTGTTATGTAAAATCAATGTGTTTAATTATTCAAACTATTATTTTTCATCCCTCATCAAAGTATATAATCATATTCCGAGTAACAAGACATTTGTAAAGTTCTACCCTGTCTCTTCAATATCAGAATTATTGCCTTGTTACCAAATGTAAAATCAGAATCTGTTCCTATTGAGAAAAGAAAATAAACAAAAACTTTGTGCTGAACCCAGTGAGACCAGAGAGACAGCAATTAGCCTTCTTAATTATGCCTGGTATTCTAGTATCAAGGAGGTTTTCTCTTCAATAACATTTTCAACAGAGGTTAGCATTCATTACTGCTTGAGGAACATAGTAGACCTAGTTTATCTCATTAAAAATGTCAGTACATTAGCTAAGAACAACTTCCTTTTTTATCTTATTCATTCAAGGATAGGGTAGAAAATTGCTTGAACCATGACCAGCTGTTGAAATCACCTGTATTTCTAACTAAGAATCATGACTGTTTGCTTCTTTAAGTTGTACTTCTCTAGTGCAGGCCATGCTGAATGTATGTAGTCATCAAGAGCTACGTGGTTTCTCTGCCCTCGCAAATAATACAATCTCCAAAATCTTGTGCAGAGATCTTTGACTTCTGCTCCCATAGAAGGTAGACCTCAATAATCCCTTGGTTCTCAAGAGGAAAGATGGAAAGTTGCATTGTTATAAATTTGGTGAAAACCACTCTGAGGGTACTGACGGCTTTGCTTTTGTTTTTCCATATCTCTATGTTCCTAGCGTGTGAATGGCAAAGGTGCAAGGTCCAGTTTTGACTCAAGGAGAGGAATTATTTGACATACAGCCCTCTTCCGCTCCCTTTTCCCAAGCTTCATAAACTTCTTTTCAAAGACCTACTGTTTTAGGATACTTTTATGTTCTTTTGACAGAATTGGTCCAATATGATTCCTTTAAACTCCCCAAAGGTACACAATGCATAACATGACCTCTGCTGCTTTCTGATGAAGTCAGTCATGCCCGACTCCACTGAGCCTTGACAGAATTAGCTCTCCTTACCCTGACAGGGCAGGTTTTCACAACCAGCTCACAAAGCTCCCTTGTTTGCTTAAAATAGCCACTTTGTCTTACTCTCTCAATCCTTGTGTGTCTGTGATTTATGCAGTAATGCCCATTAATACCTGTACAATGCATTTGTGAAGCTATGACCACAAGCAGAAAGTAAATCATGCTTGTATGGAGGGACTCCTTTATTGAGAGGGGACGGATTACAATTGCTCTTTCATGTATTCACAAGGATTTAGTAATCCTGTGATCAGGTTCACCTATAATGCAATGACCAAAAATGGTATGGGAGAGAAAATGTAAATAGGCAAAGATTTTGTCAATGTCATTTTCTTTCCTTCACAGTAAAAGAAAAAAAAAAGAAAAAGAAAAATATAAAAAGGTGTTTGCATCGAATTTTAATAGAAACTGAAAGGAAAATAGGTACTGTTGAATAGGTAAGATATTCTAAGATAGAGTTATAAATTCTGTAACTCAGAGTCATGCTGAGTTATTCATATATGATTGTGAGCCCAATTATATATTAAGTGAATTTTATTTTTAATCTTAATCCCCAAGTGTAATCTAATAAATGAAAAACTCAAAACAGTCTTAATTGTTATAAAGACTATGAACCTTAAGACAATCTTTAAGGTCCGTTAATTCAATGAAAAATCTTTAAATTAATTTTAACATCCATCAGTAATTATTATTTCTTGTCTCTTGATTAGGTAAAAATAGATGTTTGCTTCTTGTTGATATTGGCATGATTCCTATAAATGATACTCTTTAATTTGCTTTAATCCACATTTCCAAACAACTTTTAGTGTAACATGGCAAACATTCTTTCCTTCAGGTGAAAAGTAGTTCTGTCTACAGATTTTACTTCCTCAGTCTATCATGTTAACTATTATCTCTATTCCCACTGACCTGTTGGACCTACCTATAGTATAAGAAGGCAGTTTAGCTGTTTGATGCTGGATAACATAGACCTGCACTACTTCTTTCACCATATTCATGTCTTTGCACTTGTGTGTGTACAGCACTCCAGCTTTCTATCTGAGTTTTTCTGTCCTGCACCTGTATGCTTTACAACTGTAGAGGAAGAAGGAAGTTAGGTTTGGTAATGTTCAGTTATGAGTAGGTAATGAAGGTGGCTGGAAAGAAGGAAGGAGGGAAGAAAGGAAGGAAGGGAGGGGAGGGAGGGAGAAGGATAAATTATTTCAGAAAGGTTTGATCTTTCACTTGATCCTTTAATCTGGTTTGGAACTTCAATGAAGAGTGGAGACAATTTGTAAGACTGGTGTTCTTTTTGTGTGTGAGCATGTGGATGAGTGTGTGTTTACAAAATGTGGCAAAATAGAAATAGGCAAAAATTTTGTCAAGTTTATATGCCTTTCTTCAGGGAGTGGAAAAAAATAAGCATATGTGTTTACATTGCAATTCTGGGGGGGGGGAAATGAAAGGGAAAAGGTACTTATAAACAAGTTTTCCTACAGGACACTAGAGATAAGAAGGAGGCTCTTCTTCCCTATCTCTGGGAAGAATGCAACTAGAGTGAGAACCAAAATCATGATTCCCTGATAAGTATACAAATATCACCCTCTTGAAACACACCAGCATTCCGGTCCTGAGCAAAGGCATCTATCTCCAAGAGATGATGCTCAGTGGGCAGGGATCTTGAGCAGGAATAGAAGTAACAGGATAAAACACAGGCCACACAGGGCTCGTAGGAGGACAGAGAAAATAATAATTAGGATATATTATGTGATAGAAGGTGCTATAAAACCTGTAGGCCTTTCTAGGGTTTTCACCAAAGGATGGTTTTCAGATCTCTTTTTAAAAACATATTATTTTAATTGGCACATAAAAATTGTACATGTGTCAGTTGAATGAATAATGTAGATCAGGTGAGATCAAATTATTTCATACATTGTTTAAGTCTCGTTTTCAAACTTTTATTAAAGATCTTTTTTTCCTATTTCATTGCCTTGATTTCATTACTATTTTGGTCCCAATATCTGTGTGCATAATTTTACATAGCTGGGTCATAGAACACATTTTATTTTATACACACATTTTACCCCCTTGTTATTATGCAGTTAGATTGATTCTATGTCATTAAAAAGTTCTTGATGAATAGTGTTGTTCATGACATATAATAATATGAATGTACAATACTTTATCAAATATTTCCCCATATTGTTTCAAAATCACGTTATGATCATCTTTGTAGATACATTTACATCTGCATTTGGCATTATTTTTAAATAAAACTTTTAGACAAAGAATTATTGATTCAGAGAAAGTAATCATTATAAAGGTTTTTACAAGCTTAGTTATGTAGCTCTTCAGTAATGTCATAAAAATTATAATTATAGAATTAGAATCTATTCATTCACTGCCCCCTAACTATAAATGAATATACTATTTATTAAACATAATTTGCAAATGATATGCATAAATACAGTTGCCCCTCTGAACTCATATTGGGTTCTGCATTTGTGTATTCAACTAACCATGGATTCAAAATATTAAATTAAAAAATTGCTTCTATATTGAACATATATAGACCTTATTTTAACTGGTAATTTTTAAGCAATACATTGAAACAACTATTTATATAGCATTCACATTAACATATTAGGTATTACATGTTATCAAGACATGACTTAAAAAAACATGTGCATAGGTTACATGCAAAACTACATCATTTTATATAAGGAACTTGTGCAACCACAGTTTTAGCTTGTGAACTACAATGACTCCTGAGCCACAGTTAGGAAAAATGACCAAGCATTGAAGTTGTGTTCTTGGCTCAGAGATGTTGTAAAGAGTTGTCCAGGACTCAATTTCAGCTATCAAAAAAGACACATACCTTGAATCTTGAATTTCTCAAATCTATTTGCTTAAAAATTTTTCCTAGGTCATTTTTATTACTGGAGGAGTATAGAGATCTTCCTGAAAGAAGCAGCAAATTCTTTCAGTGAGGACCCAAAGAATTAAAAGGACAGGAACAAAACTCATTTACAGCCTAGATTTCTGTCCTAGAGCTATAGTCTCATTTTAACTTACAATTTTGTTCAGTAATAATATTAAACATTTTTTCATGTGATTATTATTTTTGCCTTGTTATAAATTATATGGATATTATATAAATAGGTGTATTACATACACCTATGTGCATGAATATATATATATGTATATCCATATATCTAGATATATCTAGATATATCAATATGTAGATATCTGATTCTTTATTCTAACTTTTTTCTTTATTTGAATTCTTCTGTTACACTGGCATTTTTGATTAATATAATATGTCTAAAACGGTCTGTTTTTCTCTAGATGACTATGAGATAGATATGCAAGTTTTCCTAGGAATGACAAATACAGACTAAAGAGAAAGCTACCACATCAGAAGGCATTAAAACATGCCCAATTTCAATTAAGCTAAATAAGTACCATATTTATATGAATATTATTGCACCATGTCTTTTTTCCATCTTGAGGTACAAGGAATACAATATGAAGAAGAACAGGTGGAAGCTGTAGAGCTTGCTATAAACCAATTTAAAGAGACCGGGATGAGCCCGCTAGGAAGGATGTATTTAACATACTAATTCTTCTTGTTTTTAACATAGTAATTGTTTATATATTTAACATATTAATTTAACTTATTATTGCTTATAAGAATAGGTTACTGTTGTTAAACTCAGATAGGATTAATAGCTTCATATGCCTTGTACTTATTTATCTTTAATCCCAACCTGCCTATAAGAATGTATGGCACAGTAGACACTTAACAGACTTTGCTGAATTTATCATAAATTATATTTTCCAAGAGGAAGAGGTATAGATGACAAGGTATGCAAAATCAGGATTGAAATTAGGTTATAAATCAGTGGGTAAAATAATTTAAGTGATGAGTGAGGGAAAAAAGCCAAGGACACCCAAAATATTTAGGCTTTTAGAAGCATTTAAGGAGATTTTTAAAAGGAATATTATATCAACAGTATATATATGAGCTAAAAGTCCTTTATAAGTAACATTCTAAGTAACTCTACCTTAACTTCTACAGAGCACTCTACCAGGACTGAGACAGTTCCAGTTTCCCAGAAGATCCTAAACAGGCATTAGGTATCATGGTTGCAACTGGAACCCTTCCCCATTGTTTCCATCTGCCTACAAGCACTTCCCATCCACCACGGCACCCATAAGCAGAAGTGCTAGTTAACCATCAAATAAATTCAAAATATCATTGCCAGAGCCCAGGATTTCTATTACAAGTGAGTACCATTTAAGTTTTCTAAGAAGACTGTTTGTAGTGATGAAAACATTTTTTTTTAAATTCACACAGAAAATTAGGGTTATTGTAGGTATCAAAAATGTACTGTGCATTTCAAAAGGCTGAAAAGGGAATTTGGAATGTTTTTACCATAAGGACATGATAAATATTTAAGGGGATATATTTAGCAACACTTAAACCTTATACAATGTATGCATGTATCAAACTCTTACCTGTTATGCCATTAACATGCATACCCTTTATGTTTTTGTATCAGTTAAAATAAGTTTAATTGAAAATAGATTAATCATTAAACATTTAATAAACTGTGCATATCCGGTACTCTTCAGTGAATTGTGCTCTATGAGTTTCACGTTGTTTCATAGTTAAATATTCCTCCTACTCCAGAAGTCTGAAGAACAAGCAAAACTGCAGATGAGTACAGAATGTGAAAGTAAGAAATTCCATAATATCTAAATGTCAAATTTTTAGGAGCTACATAACAGTGGTTTATTTTTACCATCTAATTGATTTGGGCTATGTGGGTAATGTACTCTTATCATCTTTTCTCATTTAATAAAAAATATTTTGATAATTATTAAATAAATATGCATTCTTGACTCCATTACAATCTTAAAGATAATTTTTTAAAAGCAAAACTTTTATCATATTGCCTGTGAGTTATGATTAGGAGATTTATTAGAAGAATTTTGTTGTGTCCCATATGAATTATCAGAAAATGCATCTCAATGATTTCACAGTACATATAAAATAGTTTTTAGAGCCACTGGACCTCCTTTCTTAAGATCATCTTATTTTAAGAGTCACATTGATTTGTATTCATTTAATTCACCCGTTTGCACTCATATTTATATTAATTTGATTCAGCCTCTTCATCTTCTCTCATTATGCCTAACCAGTTCTAAATATCTGCCTTGTGTCTTCATTATTAAGAATATTCTCAGGGAAAGGGAGACAAATCCAGCTGGAATTGATTGTGAGAACAACATGCACATCCATCTGTGGGCATGACAACATTTCTTGTATTAAAGCAAACTGGGATCCTAGTAGCTAAATTGTTAAGCATTTCAGTTAATCTGAAACCTAGAAACGCTTTCCTATTTTAAAAAGTGTAAGAAAATACTGACTTTTAAGAAGACCAATCATACAAAATTTTCACACTTAGAAGTAGATGTTATAGATAAAAGATGAGATAACTAGATTTAGGTGTTTATTCCACCTACACAGAAAGTCAAGCACATATAGTGACATGTCTGTAATGGGAAAGGCATTGAGCTAATTACCTTTATTGGTATCCTGGTCTCTGCCTGGTGTGCAGTCTTTTTACTTAATTTAAATTCAATAACAAAATTGCTTATTCACTTGGAATGGATCACAGCTGCACTGAAACTTCATTCAATGTTTCTAAGTTAATGTTGGAAAAAGTTTAAATACTTCACCATAATTGTATTCTATCCCACATGGATATTTTTATGTTGTTTTCATTTATGAAACTAACAAACAAGGGAATTTCTGCAGTGGCCAAATTTTATGACTCCCACTGGTAAATGCATGCTTGGAAATATCTGAATATTGAGACTTTTAAAAATTGACTATAGCATCAGAATATTCAAGTTCCTCATTGTTTTAAGTGTATGCTAACAACAGTTACATATATTGAGACAGTGGGGTAGATGTAATGTAATGCCAGGGCTGACTCATACCAGCTGACAAAAGTCAGTTATGTGCATCTCTTCCCAAGTCTTCATTCCAAGTAATTGTCTACCCAAATTGACCATTAGAGGAATACTTATTACATAGGAATCAGCAAGAACTGTAAATTAAGGGACTTATTTCTTTGTTGCTATTTGAGTGAGAGGCAGTCTCACAATGTTGCCCAGGCTGGACTGGAACACCTGGACTCAAGCAAACTTCCTGCCTCAGCCTCCTAAGTGGAAGGTCTACTGGGAAACATTACCTTGCCTACCTGGGATATTTCTTTCTTTTTGCTTTTCTTCTTCTTCTTCCCCCCACCCCGCCCATTACTGGGGATTGAACCCAGTGATGCTGACTACTAAGCTAC
The DNA here is from genome assembly GCF_902686455.1 of Sciurus vulgaris. NCBI lineage: Eukaryota > Metazoa > Chordata > Mammalia > Rodentia > Sciuridae > Sciurus > Sciurus vulgaris. Next base: position 35,478,821 of record NC_136469.1, on the reverse strand, counting down.
ATTCTCAGTCCTTTTTACTTTTTGTTTTGAGACAAGGTCTCTCTAAATTGCTGAGGTTGCCCTGGAACTTGAAATCCTCTTTTCTCAGTCTGCTGAGATGCTGGGATTACAGGTTTATACAACTACATGAAGCCAGTTGGGACTTATTTTTTATTTATTTATATTTACTTTCTGAGAGATGGTGCTCTAGCGTACCATAGTTGTATAAAATATTTGAATATTTAAATATTTAAATTTTGAATTTTTTGAATTTTTATTTTGTGATTCCTAAACAGTAAGGCTGAACTTCATCCACCATATCTCCTTATGACTAAGTGGTACATAACAGCCTTTTCCATATAATTCATTTTCATAAAACATTGATTTATATTTTAGAACACATTAAGTATTATATAAGACAAAATCTTAGATATAAGGAAATAAAGCTAGACAGTACTTTTATAAATAGCGCTTTCTCACTTTCCATTTCAAGGAATTAAGAACTACTTTTATTTTTATCCTGTCCTATCATTTTTTTTTGTTGTTGTTGATGAATTATATTTCTTTTTTTTTTTTTATTGTAAACAAATGGGATACATGTTGTTTCTCTGTTTGTACATGGCGTAAAGGCATACCATTTGTGTAATCATAAATTTACATAGAGCAATGTTGTTTGATTCATTCTGTTATTTTTTCCCTTCCCCCCACCCCTCCCACCCCTCTTTACCCTCTATACAGTAGTTCCTTCCTCCATACTTGCCCCCCTCCCTAACCCTAACTCTAACCCTTCCCTCCCCCCCATTATGTGTCATCCTCCACTTATTAGCGATATCATTCGTCCTTTGGCTTTTTGAGATTGGCTTATCTCACTTAGCATGATATTCTCCAATTTCATCCATTTGCCTGCAAATGTCATAATTTTATCATTCTTTATGGCTGAGTAATATTCCATAGTATATATATACCACAGTTTCTTTATCCACTCATCAATTGAAGGGCATCTAGGTTGGTTCCACAGTCTGGCTATTGTGAATTGAGCAGCTATGAACATTGATGTGGCTGTATTTCTGTAGTATGCAGATTTTAAGTCCTTTGGGTATAGGCCAAGGAGTGGGATAGCTGGGTCAAATAGTGGTTCCATTCCAAGTTTTCTAAGGAATCTCCACACTGCTTTCCATAGTGGCTGCACTAATTTGCAGCCCCACCAGCAGTGTATGAGTGTACCTTTCTCCCCACATCCTCGCCAACACCTGTTGTTGCTCGTATTCTTGATAATCGCCATTCTAATTGGGGTGAGATGGAATCTTAGGGTGGTTTTGATTTGCATTTCTCTTATTACTAGAGATGTTGAACATTTTTCCATATGTTTGTTGATTGCTTGTAGATCTTCTTCTGTGAAGTGTCTATTCATTTCCTTAGCCCATTTGTTGACTGGACTATTTGAATTCTTGGAGTAGAGTTTTTTGAGTTCTTTATAGATTCTGGAGATTAGTGCTCTATCTGAAGTATGATTGGCAAAGATATTCTCCCACTCTGTAGGCTCTTTCTTCGCATTGCTGATAGTTTCCTTTGCTGAGAGAAAGCTTTTTAGTTTGAATCTATCCCAGTGGTTGATTCTAGCTTTTATTTCTTGTGCTATGGGAGTCCTGTTAAGGAAGTCTGGTCCTAGACCAACAAGGTGAAGATTTGGACCTACTTTTTCTTCTATAATCTGCAGGGTCTCTGGTCTGATTCCGAGGTCCTTAATCCATTTTGAGTTTAGTTTCGTGCATGGTGAGAGATATGGGTTTAGTTTCATTCTGTTGCATATGGATTTCCAATTCTCCCAGCACCATTTGTTGAAGAGGCTATCTTTTCTCCATTGCATATTTTTGGCCCCTTTGTCTAGTATGAGAAAATTGTATTTATTTGGGTTTGTGTCCGTGTCCTCTATTCTGTACCATTGATCTACCTTTCTATTTTGGTACCAATACCATGCCGTTTTTGTTACTATTGCTTTGTAGTAGAGTTGAAGATCTGGTATTGCAATACCCCCTGTTTCACTCTTCCTGCTAAGGATTGCTTTAGCTATTCTGGGTTTCTTATTCTTCCAGATGAATTTCATCATTGCTTGCTCTATTTCTGTAAGGTACACAATTGGGATTTTAATTGGAATTGCATTGAATTTGTATAGCACTTTAGGTAGTATGGCCATTTTGACAATATTAATTCTTCCTATCCAAGAACATGGAAGATCTTTCCATCTTCGAAGGTGTTCTTTAATTTCTTTCTTTAGTGTTGTATAGTTCTCATTGTAGAGGTCTTTCACCTCTTTTGTGAGATTGATTCCCAAGTATTTTTTTTTTTTCGAGGCTATTGTGAATGGGGTAGTTTTCCTAATTTCTCTTTCTGAAGATTCATCACTTATGTATAAAAATGCGTTGGATTTATGGGCATTGATCTTGTAACCTGCTACTTTACTGAAATCACTTATGAGTTCTAAGAGTTTTCTGGTGGAATTTCCAGGTTCCTCTAAATATATAATCATGTCATCAGCGAACAGGGATAGTTTGAGTTCTTCTTTTCCAATTCGTATCCCTTTAATTTCTTTGGTTTGTCTAATTGCTCTGGCCAGAGTCTCAAGAACGATGTTGAATAGAAGTGGTGAGAGAGGGCATCCCTGCCTTGTTCCAGTTTTTAGGGGGAATGCTTTCAGTTTTTCACCATTTAGAATGATATTAGCCATGGGCTTAGCATAAATGGCCTTTACAATGTTAAGGAATGTTCCCACTATTCCTATTTTTTCTAGTGTTTTGAGCATGAAGGGGTGCTGTATTTTATCAAATGCTTTTTCTGCATCTATTGAAATAATCATGTGATTCTTGACTTTAAGTCTATTAATATGGTGAATTACGTTTATTGATTTCCTGATGTTGAACCAACCTTGCATCCCTGGGATGAAACCCACTTGATCATGGTGCACTATCTTTTTAATATGTTTTTGTATGCGATTTGCTAAAATTTTGTTGAGAATTTTTGCGTCGATGTTCATTAAGGATATTGGTCTGAAATTTTCTTTCCTTGATGAGTCTCTGTCTGGTTTAGGTATCAGTGTGATATTGGCTTCATAGAATGAGTTTGGGAGGGTTCCCTCCTCTTCTATTTTATGGAATACTTTGAGAAGTATTGGAATGAGCTCTTCCTTAAAAGTTTTGTAGAACTCGGCTGAGAACCCATCTGGTCCCGGACTTTTCTTTGTTGGTAGGCTTTTGATGACTTCTTCTATTTCAGTACTTGAAATTGGTCTATTTAAATTGTTCATGTCCTCCTCGTTCAGTTTAGGCAATTCATATGTCTCTAGAAACCTGTTGATGTCTTCGAAATTTTCTATTTTGTTGGAGTATAGATTTTCAAAATAGCTTCTAATTATGTTTTGTATTTCCATCCGGTCTGTTGTGATATTTCCTTGTTCATTCCGAATTTTAGTGATTTGGGTTTTCTCTCGTCTTCTCTTTGTTAGTGTGGCTAAAGGTTTATCAATTTTGTTTATTTTTTCGAAGAACCAACTATTTATTTTGTCAATTTTTTGTATTGTTTCTTTTGTTTCAATTTCATTGATTTCAGCTCTGAGTTTAACTATTTCCTGTCTTCTACTACTTTTCGTGCTGTTCTGTTCTTCTTTTTCTAAGGCTTTGAGCTGTAGTGTTAGGTTGTTTATTTGTTGAGTTTTACTTCTTTTATTAAATGCGCTCCATGAAATAAATTTCCCTCTAAGTACTGCTTTCATAGTGTCCCAGAGATTTTGATATGATGTTTCTTTGTTCTCATTTACCTCTAAGAATTTTTTAATTTCCTTCCTAATATCTTCTGTTATCCATTCATCATTTAATAGCATATTGTTTAATCTCCAGATGTTGGAATAGTTTCTGTGTTTTACTCTTTCATTTATTTCTAACTTCAATCCATTATGATCTGATAGAATACATGCTAGTGTCTCTATCTTCTTGTATTTGCTAACATTAGCTTTGTGGCATAATATATGGTCTATTTTAGAGAAGGATCCATGTGCTGCTGAGAAGAAAGTGTATTCGCTCTTGGTTGGATGGAATATTCTATAAATGTCCGTTAAGTCTAAATTATTGATTGTGTTGTTGAGATCTATGGTTTCTTTGTTCAATTTTTGTCTGGAAGATCTGTCCAGTGGTGAGAGCGGCGTGTTAAAATCACCTAGTATTATTGTGTTGTGGTCTATTTGGTTTCTGAAATTGAGAAGGATTTGTTTGACATACATAGATGAGCCACTGTTTGGGGCATAGATGTTTATGATTGTTATATCTTGCTGATTTATGCTTCCCTTAAGCAGTATGAAATGACCTTCTTTATCCCTTCTGACTAACTTTGGCTTGAAGTCCACATTATCGGAAATGAGGATGGATACTCCAGCTTTTTTGCTGAGTCCATGTGCATGGTATGTTTTTCCCCATCCTTTCACCTTTAATCTATGGGTATCATTTTCTATGAGGTGAGTCTCTTGCAGGCAACATATTGTTGGATCTTTCTTTTTAATCCAGTGTGCCAGTCTATGTCTTTTGATTGATGAATTCAGGCCATTAACATTCAGGGTTATTATAGAGAAATGATTTGGTTTCCCGGTCATTTGGTTCATTTTTAAAATTTTGTTTATTTATTTGTTTGACACAACTTGTTTCCTCCTTTATTTGACAATTCCTTTAGGATAATTCCTCCCTTTGCTGATTTGCTTCTTTGTTTTTCATCTCTTCCTCATGGAATATTTTGTTGAGAATGTTCTGTAATGCTGGTTTTCTTTTTGTAAATTCTTTTAGCTTTTGTTTATCATGGAAGGATTTTATTTCATCGTCAAATTTGAAGGCAAGTTTTGCTGGGTATAAGATTCTTGGTTGGCATCCATTTTCTTTCAGGGCTTGAAAAATGTTGTTCCAGGACCTTCTAGCTTTTAGGGTCTGGATTGAAAAATCTGCTGATATGCGTATTCGTTTCCCCCTGAATGTAATTTGGTTCTTTTCTCTCACAGCCTTTAAAATTCTGTCTTTATTTTGTATGTTAGGTATTTTCATTATAATGTGCCTTGGTGTGGGTCTGTTGTAATTTTGTGTATTTGGAGTCCTGTAAGCCTCTTGAACTTGATTTTCCATTTCATTCTTCAGATATGGGAAATTTTCTGATATTATTTCATTGAATAGGTTGTTCATTCCTTTGGCTTGTTTCTCTAGGCCTTCCTCAATCCCAATAATTCTTAAATTTGGCCTTTTCATGATATCCCATAGTTCTTGTAGATTCTGTTCATGATTTCTTACCATCTTCTCTGTTTGTTCAACTTTGTTTTCAAGGTTAAATATTTTGTCTTCAATGTCTGAGGTTCTGTCTTCCAGGTGTTCTATCCTATTGGATATGCTTTCTACGGAGTTCTTAATTTGGTTTATTGTTTCCTTCATGTCAAGGATTTCTGTTTGGTTTTTTTTCAATATCTCTAACTCTTTATTGAAATGATCTTTTGCTTCCTGTATTTGCTCTTTTAACTGTCGATTGGTGCAATCATTCAATGCTTGCATTTGCTCTTTCATCTCATCATTTGCTTCTCTGATCATTTTAATTATGTACATTCTGAACTCCTTTTCTGTCATTTCTTCTGCCATGCTGTCATTGGGTTTTATTGATGTAACATCTAGATTTGTTTGCAGCATTTTCTTTCCTTGTTTTCTCATATTGTTCAGATATCAGTGGACCACTGAGATATTGCAGATTTCCTCTATTAACTTACAATGTCCCTGAAGATTTCTATATATATCCCTTCTTAGCCTTCAGTAGGCTGAAGTCTTGGAGGAAGTTGATAATGCGGTGCTCCACAAGGAAGCTGCCTCTCTAGGAGTGGTGGCCTTCAGGTGGGGTATATTCCCTGCTAGTGGGCAGAGGTGCCTCCACTTGTTGACCAATGGTCATCCAAAGGGGACCTAGGCTGTGGGCTGAGGCAAGGCCTGTTTGGGCCTGTGTCTCTGGTTTTACCGTCCTTGTGGGGAAACCTCACCAGGCAGGGAAGACTCACCCAGTGGGGAGGTCTCGCTGGTCAGTTTCCTCCTAGAGGTTCCCCTCAATTTACAGCTACTGCCTGGGCTGGGCTGCCTTCCTCTGCAAAGTTTCCAGGGGCCCAGCCCTACCTCCTGGGCCTGGGAGCCTCACCCTTTGCAGATGAATCTCCTTAGGCTGCCCCTCCTCAGAGAATTTGCCCATAGGCCTGGAACCTTCGCTCCGCCCTAAGCCTGTCTCTGTGCGGCTCTTCTACCCAAAAGCCTCCTAGATCCTGGGACCCTGTTCTGCACCTAATCGCCTGGCTGCGTGGCCCCTCCTCTGAGCAGCCACCTGTGGCCCCGAACAATCGCTCTGAGTCCCAGAGACCCGCCACAGGCCTCTTCCTCCAGACAGCCGCCCAGTATGCCGGTGCGGTCACTAGGAGTCAAAGAAACTCACTTCGTGCCTCCTCCTCCCACCAACCACCCGTAGCCCGGGGCAATCAATCACTCCGAGTCGAAGTGACCCTCCCCGTTCCTCCTCCTTCTCCAGATAACCCCCTGGGTGTTCAGGAGCAGTCCCTCTGAGTGGCTCTGAATCCACGTGACCCGCTGCACGGGTCCTCTGGGCACCGCCCGGAGCTCTGGTGCGGCCACTCAAGACCAAGCGTCCCACCACGCTTCTCCTCCAGGCAGCCCCCCTGTGTTCAGGAGCTGTCACTTTAAGACCAAACAACTCACCACTCGCCTTCTCCTCTGAGCAGCCGCCTGGAGCGCTAATGCAGTCACTGCGAGTCCAAAGGACCCGCCGCGCTCCTCCTCCTCCTTCTCCTACTCCTCCGGGCAGGCCCCAGGGTTCAGAAGTGGTCAGAGTCCAAACAGCTCGCCACGCAGCCCCTTCTCTGGCAACCGCCTGTAGCTCCCGTGTAGTCACCCGAATCCAAGCGGCCGCTCCTCATCCTCCTCGTCCTCAGGGCAGGCCCCGGTGTTCAGAAGCGTCGTTCTGATTCCAAACAGCTCGCCCCGCAGTTTCTCCTCTGGCAACCGCCTGCAGCTCTGGTGCAGTCTCTCCGAATCCAAGTGGCCACGCTCCTCTCCTCCTCCTCAGGGCAGGCCCCGGTGTCCTGAGTCCACACAGTTCTCCCCGCCACTCCTCCCCCGGGCAGCCACCGGAGCCCCAGTGGCTGCTCCGAGTCCCAGCGCTGTGCCGAGCGGCCTCCTCTACGGAGCTCCCAGCTGTCCGAGTTCACTGCTCCAGCGGGGGGAGGGGCGTCTCGCCGGCAGTTCTACTTCACAAAGTTTCCTGTGTTCCGGGACCCCCGTCCCATCCGGGATGCCCCCCCAGGGGGTGAGAGTCACCCGGCTACTTTGAGTTGGTCCCAAGCGTCCCAATATCTCCTCTCTTGAATCCTGAGTCCTGGAGCAACACGAAATGCAGCCACCCTCTAGGCCGCCATCTTGAAAACCTCTGTCCTATCATTTTTTATGGTAAATTTATTTTCGTCATGACTACACCTATGAAATTTCATTAGAAAACTCTTTCCTCAAAAAATGAGGCACACTAAGTGTTTATGTAAATAATTTTTTCTTCCCACTTTCCAAGATTGTTCCTCTTTCCCTACCTACTGGTCTATCAATCAGTACAGCGTATTTGCTTGGTTCTCCCAAGACATACCTGTATGGATATGTTTACTTTTCTGAGAAAGTTCCAAAGTGTGTATTAAATTGGTTTCCCCATTTTGCAAGTTGAAGAATGTATTTGAAAAATCTATTAGCGTTAATCATTTAACCAAATTGATTTATTTTCAATATCCAAATAGGCTGACATTGCCATAGACCATAGAGCAATATCCTTTTTTAGATGAAACAGAATTTGGATTGAGCTTTTTTTGTATATAGATTGATCTGTAGTTTTTTTCCTGGATATAAATTTGTCTTGAGTGGATACTAGGTTGGTGCTTGCCTAATACTTCTGTTTCCTGAAAGAGTTTTCATAATACAAGTACTATTTCCTCTTTAAATGATTGGTAGAATTCACAAATATTTTAGACCTGATTTTTTTTACTGGAAGATTTTTGAATATTAATTGAATTCTAGATAATTCAGGTTATTCTAGATAATTCAGGTTACTCTTTCTTATGTAGTGAAGTTTTCCTATTTTGTGTCTTTTAAGAAATTTGTCCATTTCAACTAAGTTGCATGTTTTATGGAAATGAAGTAATTGGCAGTAAACTCTTGTTATTCTCTTAATACTGTCCAGTTTGCAATAATGTCTCTTCTTACATTCTTGACCATGGTAACATATTTTTTCATTTTTTTTAAATCAGTCTAGCTAGTGTTTTATTGACTTTATTGAATTTTGCAAAAGATAACTTTTTGGTTTCAGTGACTTTTCTGATTTTTGTTTTTACTTTCATTTTTCTGTTTTCAGTGTATATCTTCTTTTCTTCTGATTGCTTAGAATTTAATTTTCTATTTATATACTGCTTTCTTAAGGTGAAACGTTGCTCTTATTTGACATTTTTCTTCTTTTCTAATATGAACATTATATGCTATCAATTTTCCTCTTAGCATTTATTTGACTGCATCCCATCAGTTTTGATATGTTGTTAGGTTCATTGTCCTAATATTGTTGTCTTTTGTACTTTTAGATATATAAACACACAATACATTCTGTCCTCATTTAAAATATTTGACTTTTCCATTTCCAACATTTTAAAGATAAAAATCCAAGTTCCTATCATATATTCTTTCTACCTGAGGTACTTTCTTTTCCATTTCTTATACCTCGGCTACATGAATAATGAATTATTTCAGTGTTCATTTGAAAAAGCTTTAGTTTTCATGCATTTTGAAAGAAGTATTAACTGGTGACAGAACTCTGCATTGAGATTTTTTTTTTTTTAATTTTAGCACTTTAAAGATGTCATTCACTAGCGTAATTCATTTCATAGTCTGGCAAGAAGTCTGCTTTTAATCGCCTTATTTCTTTCTCAAAATATGATGTTTCTTTCTCTGACTACTTTATATATTTCCTCTTTTTCTTGGCTTATGGAATTTTGAATATGATGTTTTCAAAACATTATTAGCCTATGTATTTTGGGAAAGATATTTTTCAGATTTGGGTTCTTTGAATTATTTACTTGCAGTTTGATGTTTTTCATTAGTTTTGAAAAATTAGTCATTATCTCTTTAATTATTTTTTCTTTTTTCTTCTATTCTCTCTTCTCCTGTGAAATACTATTTACATTCATATTAATCCACCTGATGTCCAAAAACGCAGAATGCTTTCTTGTTTTTTGTTCCCTCTCCCTTTACTCTGTGTGTCTTAATTTGGGTAATCTCTATAAATATATATTCAAATATATTGGTTGTTTTCTTGGTTGTGTTACATCTAACAAAAGGCATGTTTCATCTGTTAAAATGTTCTAGTAGTTCATTCTGATTTTTTCTTAAAATTTTCATTATTGCATTGGAATTACCTATCTGTTCATGAACATTGTAAAGCTTTATTATGAGATCTTTTATCCCATTAATCATAGTTGTTTCAAATTTCATGTCTGATGATTCTATCTGTGTTATACATAAATATGGTCAGTTACACTGTTTCACCAACAGTTAGTCTTACTTCTTGCTTTTTTGTGTATAACTGAATTTTTGGTTAAAAGCTAGACAGCATATGTAGGTCATTTGAGATTAAGGTAAAAAGTGTTTTCATACCCAGAAATAGGCACTCTTCTTGTTTGAATAGATCGTTACTAGGGAGGATCAAATTAGTCCTGTTAGGAATTAATCAGCATTTGTTTTCAGTTGTACGTCTGTTTTTTAAAAAAATTTTTTTCAGTGTAACACTAACTTCAAACTCTTCTTGTATTACTTTGCATCTGTAACTTTCTAGAGTACTCTGCTGTTAGCCAAAACTTGGCCTTCAGCAGGTCATTAAAATTTTTCAAAACTTGGTTCAATAGGTAGCCACATCTTTCCTTCGTGATTTTCCCAGAGAAAGTCAGCATTCACATCACCATTTCACTTGGAGTTAATAGCTCTTTGCTTAGGTATTAAATTAAGGTGCTGTTTTGTGACTTTAGCTCTGATGTATTTAAGAAATATTATGCTTTTGTAGATTATTATTAGTTCTTTCCCTCAGTGGTAGAATAGAAGTTCTTTCCAACATTTTATAATTTAAGCAGAAACTGAAAGTTCTTTTTCACTTTTCATTTGCTTTCTATTGTTGATTCCCAGGAAGCATGTAACTAGACTATATTTGTGCAAAATACTACCTCTGTAAGATGAAAAACAATTAGAATAAATGATTACTACTAATGCTAAATGTATTCTTAGCATAGTATGGCACCTAAAACACAGACTTAGTTGAATCATTTATGAAAATATGTATTTTATAAGCATGAGACAGTTTGATTATTTATTAGAAATATATATCTCACAGACATTATTCATATATTACAACTGAAATTTTTGAAGTTTTTATTTCAGAGGGAGACTTGGAACCCTTTACAAATAGTATTCACAGCTCATTTTAGGTTGTAGTTTTGCCAAACATAAGTATTTCTGAAAGAAAAGAAAGAACAAGAGAAAAAAAGAGTCAATTATCCACTGTGCTACTGTAGGTAATCTAACTATTTTAAGCACATCCTCAGTGGGAGAACTGCCTTCGCTTATCTTCTTCCAAACAACTTCAGATTTAGAATGCTCCAGTTCATTAAGTACTTTAAAAAGTTATTCAGTTGAAAAAAGACCAATCTCACTAGTAACTTCTGGGTAACAGAACAACTTAATTCAGATTTCACCTCCTCCATGTATTTCCTACTGAGATTCCTAGTCTGAAATTTATTTAGAGTGATTATGTAATAAGAACTCTAGTCATCCCAACCACTTCTCCTTTGTATGCCTATAGAAATTCTTTTCTGACTAGCCTCCAGGTAGCATATAACTTTTTTCCCTTAATACATCACTTTTACTTTTAGAAATCTGTATTAATAACATAAACCTAGAAAACAGTTTGAAAAGGATATGTCTATTGGATGTTATCTTTAATAGTGCTTAAAATAATGGTTCTGAAACATATAAATAATAAAATTTTACATTTTCCCTTATAATAAGCCAATAAATGCACCTTGGAAGTTTTTCATTTATAATTCTGGATCCAAATCTACAAATAATTAATGGTACAGAATCTTTATCCTTGGTTTGGGATTGCAGAGTAAAATTCTCACTGAACATTTTCCTCTTAAACAAGTAAAACCAACAAAAGTAAAAAATCAAAATAGAAGCCACATTAAGGATGATGCTAGATACATCTTTGTTCTCAATTAATGATAAGAACAAAAAGCTATTGATGGAAGTTTAAAAAGGAACAGAGGAAGGACTCAGACCAAATCTCCTAAGAGTCAAAATTTCAAAGGATTATTTAATAATTCAGTTGGAGAAAAAATGTAGTTCATCAACCTCATCTCAAAGCACTTATAAATACTACAAAGACTGTGGATAAAATATTCTAAAAAAGAAAGTTTAAAAATGCATAGCAGAGGCAATTAGTCCATAGTAATAGACTGGGCAAGATTTTTTAAACAGATAATAAAAATAATAAACAAACAACATAAGAAGTATTTTGTCAAAAGACAATAGTACTACTGGGAAATAACTTAATGGGAACTAATTATTATAATTTTTGTGTCAACATTGAATTAAATATTAGCAAATACCTGTGTTTTAGTCAGTTTTTTTGCTGCTGTGACTAAAAGACCTGACAAGAATAATTTTAAGGAGCAAAAGTTTATGTGGGGTCTCTCCGTTTCAGAGGACTCAGTCCACACACAGTCAACTCCATTCCTTGGGGCTCCAGTAAGATGGAACATCATGGCAAAGGAACGTGCTAGAAGAAAGTGGCTCACATGGTGATCAGAAAGCAGAGAGAGTCTAAACTCAGCTCACCAAATATGTACCCCAAAGTCTCATCCCCCAATGCCTACCACTGCCTGCCATCAAATACCACTCAGTTAATCCCCATTTGAGGATTAATCCACTGCTTGGGTTCTCATAACCCAATCATTTCACCTCTAAACCTTCTTGCAACGTCTCACATATGAGATTTTGGAGGACACCTCGCATCCAAATCATAACAACATGAATACTTAGGTAATAGGAAAAATAAGAGCTAAAATTTCAAATGTAGGCCCAACTTTACTAAAAATTAAAGAAATGAAAACAATACATCTTTTACCCCCCATCAAATTGGCAATGGAAATAAATGTTGACAATATACTAGCTAGGTAATTGTATGGGAAAATAATTCCAAGCTGTTGTCTACTACAAAATCAGTAGCTTCATTGGAGGGCATTTTGTAAAATATGCATTAGAATTAAAAATTTATACATCCTTCCTTCTTTTCAGTCTTAAGTCTTACAATTTAATCAAATAAAATACTCTCACACCTATATGTATGTATGTACACATACAGACACAGATATATACTAAAATCTTTTTTATCTGGAATAGTAAAAAGCTAGTAAAAACTAAAATAAGAGTGACGGAGCTTTGTTTAAATAAATTGTTTTGTTAAAATGGAATATTTTACCAATATTTCTACTGCTACAAAGTGGAAAAAAGTTCTGGGGTGTGTGTGTGTGTGTGTGTGTGTGTGTGTGTGTGTGTGTTTGTGTGTGTTTATGCACAGAGACGATTTCTCTGGATTGTTAACTAACCATCTGAAATAAGAGACACCTTGTCAGTTTTGTCCTGTGTATATATTAGATTTTCTATAAAGTAGAAAAAAATCTCTAAGACATGTTGTAAAGAAAAAAATAAAAGGCTTGGAGAGATGTTTAGCCTTTCCAATATGCTCTTGGGGGCAATGAGAAAGATTGGAAGGCTTACATGTTTATCTTCTGCTCTTTTACCATTTGAATGGTATTATCTCTCAGATATATTAAAATAAATTGACACACTAAAATATAAAGATGTCCATTTTAACCTCATCTTAGTGTGAAAGTAAATTGGACAATCTTAGACATGAGCTTATGAATTATAAATATTCGTGTTAGTCTTCCCTTTAACTTAAATATATCAATATATCCTTTCTTTTATATTCCATAACATGATATTTTAGAAGAAAATTGATATTATACAATGACATTACAGAATAATCTTTATTTTTATTTAAATTTTGCTCCCTCTCTTTCTAATATCGGTGATTTTTTTCATTGAATTTTCCTCCTTCCATACCTGTCAGCTAGGTATGAATATTATTAGAAACAATAAATGTTTTATATTTCTCCATCAATAGAGACTCTGGTGTGCTGTTCCCTCTGGTTTAATTGTCAAAAATTAAATGTGTGAGAAATAGTAGAGTTCACCCATTTCATTTAACATAAACATTTTATTTTGAAATAAATTCTCATTCCACCTTTAACAATCCTTGCTGGGATTTAATTAATAAAAACATGACATCTTCCCCACTTCAGTCATATAAAATTCTCACATATACTTTAAAATTCATTTCAGAAAAATATTTCTGCATTATTCTATGTTGTTGAATTCATTTCCTGTATCACTACATTAATCTTCACACTAATATTGAACTTAAAAAAAAAGCAATGAATTTGAGAGCAATACAGTATCACCAAGCAACTTATTTAGTGAACCTCCTATCTTGGACTCATGTTCTGTTAAACTAACCAGAAGAAACTAATGACAATGGTCTGAAAGACAAGTTTAAGACTAAAGTGGCAGAATTCAATCAATTTCCTGAGTACCGAAGAGTAGTTGGAGCTCAAGATGTCTATCAGTTAATGAATGTTCCATTGGGTTCCAAGTATAAGGGCAAATTTCAATTTACTTTCACCTGCTCAGGCAAAGACATCTTTTAGTAGGAGAAAACTTGATCTCAGTATCTTTTACTTCATTGAGCCCAAGTTCTGTTTTGTGTTTTATTGTGTCTTCAGTAGCATCAAGAAATATCATAATTTTTAATGCACATTCATCCTCTTTCTAGAAATATTTTTGAGAAAAACTTCTAATCACATGCACTTTGCTTCTACTTTTCCATAAATAAGGAGTACCTTTGAATTTATATATCTTTTAACTCCCCATTCCCTCTCCTTGTCCTTGACCTACATAATAGATTTTTCACTAACTACAGACATAAAACTCATCATGATAAACATACCCACTAAATATGGTCCAAAATTGTAGAAAATTTTATCTTGTATTGACTTTATTTTATGAAGCTAAGAAAACAGATGTTAAACTAAGAAGGAGAATTTTTAGTCAAGAATTATAAGCAAATTCTTTTTGACTAATTTTTTCAGGAAGATTAACTCAGGGACCTAAAGTAGAAGAAGTAGAGAGATTATTTCATCTAATAGAATGCAACTAAGGAAAGAATCACTGGATGCAAATGGAGAAGTATAAACTTTTTTAAGGGCAGTACTGGGTGTTATTTATCTTTGTCTCTGAAAACCCTAATACGGTAACTGATCTTTAGTAAATTGTCAGTAAATGTATTATATTTATTATTTCATTGAATGAAATTATCACCAATTCACTAACCAAATATACAATTAGATGTGGGAGTTTACTGTGAAGCATGATGACACTTAATATCTTCCACACTGGCTCAAAAACACTTGTGCATCCATACCCACATTTAGTAAAATGTTTGGCTCTTAGAGTTTTTACTCTGTCATCTATACCTAAGATGCTCAAATCCATTTAATATTCTACAATATTTACATACCTCAAAAAAACTCATAAACTGAAGAGATATGTTGTTAACTTTTTAAGTGGCATTCTGTACTATTTTTTCCTTTCCCCTCAAATATGTTTTCTTAAATATATATGTTTCCATACATATAGAAATCTGTGAAAAAGAGTTAAGTAAGTACATTTTTCCACTCAGTTTAATCTCTGCAAGTATAATTTTTTTACTTATTTGGTGAGACCTGAACTCTTTCAATAGCCAAAAGTAGTGTCCACATAAATTCTCCAGCATGGTGAAGAGGTACTTTTGTATAAAGCACTATTTGTATAAAGCAATTCTACTGGCCAGAAATGACAAGGACATCTAGGAAAGAATCTTTCTTTCTTCCCATTACCTACAGGACCATTCAGAATAATCTATTTTCCTTTTTTGTAAAAAATAAATAAATAAATAAATAAAAACTTCCTTTATGTCATTTGTAATTGTCTAGCCAACACATGAATCTCAAACAGTAGCATACAAAATTTTATCTCAATAGTGAGAATGAATGTCATAACACCTTTGCTCCCCCACACAGGAAGAAGTTCAGGAGCAAAACAACACCAGAATTAATGAAGGTCATTTGCAGGTTTTCTCTAAGTTGTGCAATGAAATCTTAGAAAAGTTTACTACTGGCACAAAGGATCAAAAAAAAAAAAAAAACCCAACAATATTTTGGTACTTAATTAATCAAATGTCATTAGTATTTTCAAACTTATTTGAGCAATAGAATTAAGTTTTTTGCATGTACAACTTTTTATAGGTAGGTGTATATTTCTCTGAGTAAGTTTCTTAGTTTAAGTTGTATTTCTGGATTTCCTAAATTTAGTTCCTTGATATTTTCATGTTTTTTCAGTTGATCATAATAAAACATTTATTCATATATACCCCTGATACTTCCTTTTGTTTCTGATATTATTTAGCACAATCCTTTCAAAATAAATTAATGATTTGTCATAAACCACATTCAGACACTATTCATTGCAGATTAAATTTCAACTCACTGGTATGAGCTATTCTTACATGCTTCCCACAAAGAAGCATGTACATGATTTTGGACAATTGAAGTTTTTCTTTTAGATTATTGACTACAAAATCATGTGATTGCCTAAAGTAATAATTCATGCTATTTTTTAGGTATCCCAAGATGCTTCACTATCTATAAAATGTGAATGGTGGCTCATAATATAGTGTGCAATATGCTAATCTTCACTTTATTTTCCTTGAGTAAGCTTCCTAAGGCATTCGAATAAGCTTAGAAAGTGCCATATTTTCCTTTTGTGAATTTTTAGTTTTCCCTTGCTATTTGAAACTGGCATTAATAACATTTTCTATTTTGCAATCTAATCTCATCTAGAATTATCAGCTTTATATGAACAATACTTATATACTTGTCTTTATTTTACTATAGAAATATAAAACTTCAGAGATGGAAAGTGCCAAAGAAACTACTATATCATATTCCCTTATTTTATTCAGAATTAATAGAGACCTAAAGGGTTTAAAATAATTTCTGTTTAGGTAGTTTAAATACTAACAGAGTAAGGTCATGAACTGTGGTCTCATGATTCCTAACTCAATGCTTATATTAATTTTTTACTTTGTCTCTTTATTCTCCAGAATCATTTATATTTGCAAATACCCAATATTCTATTATAAAGTATCCCTAACCATCATATTGTACCATTATACCCCACAAAAGCATTATTTATCACTTCCTCTAAATGTAAATCAACTGGCTTACTTGTTTTAGGAAGTAGAAAGATAATAAAAGTCATATTTAAATACATGTAAAAATATTGAAATTCTTGTATGTATCTATAGAGGACAAATATATGCTTTGTCCCTAAAGATTTGTAAAAGAATCTAATCAATGGGAAATCAAGACCAAAACTGTTCTGAAACACACACACACACACACACACACACACACACACACACACACACCAATAATCTCACTAAATATCTCAAAGTTTTGAATAATTTTTTTGGCAATGGTCTTACTAGCCACTACAATGAATACTTTTCTTTAAAGGTCTTTTTTAAAGAAACCATTTAATAAATAAAAACCACTGTAAAAATGGCCTATTATCCAAAGATTATGATGAAAATATTAGGCAAATGGTTTGGTCTTTGTTTCTTTTAAACACTGACTTTGATCTCCACTCCACTTTCACTCTCAGAGGTACAAGAGGTTATCATTGCAAGTAGAGGTGATGTTCACTCTTGTAGGCTCAGATCTCAGGAAATAACTAAATAACTAATGGATCAGATATTATAGAATATCTGTTATGCAGAAGATATGGAGGATCTTTTTTTTTTTTTTTTTTTTTTTTTTTTTTCTGCAGTGCTGGGGATCGAACCCAGGCCTTGTGCTTGCAAGGCAAGCACTCTACCACCTGAGCTATCTCCCCAGCCCTGGAGGCTCTAATGTTGGTACAGTCATGATGAACTTGATTTACATGTTGAAATAAGAAGTAAACTGTTTTGTAATGGAAGGGAAGAGAAAATAAGCACGGAAGAAAAATATTAAGTTTTGATCTAATTTTGATTTTTGCAAAATTTGTTAAGTTACCTTATTTAAAGTAAAGACTAGCGTGACATATTACTTAGTGTTAACTCTTTAGGCCTGAGGAAGTCGTAGATATCGGTAGGAGAGTACTTTGAATGATGCTCTCATGAGATACAATTGTGGAACTGAATCCATGATTCTACCAGTTTTTAAACTCATGTTTACTCAAACAGCAGTAATTTAAAGGAGATTTGCACATGACTGGAGTTCCTCCATCATCTAGAGGTGTTGATATAATGAATCTGAAATCCATTAAGGTCTGGACACGCTTGGACATTAATTGCTTAAATGAAGAAATGCTTAAGTTGTTTTTTCAGGAAAACCCTCCAGATGTCATTCATGGATGGTTTGAAACCATATTTTCAAGAATGGACATGTGTAGGCTGCAGCCAGCACTGCTTCTGTCAACTGGTTCTCTGGTTCTCCAGGAGCCAACCGGCTGACCTGCTGCCCTCTGTTGCTGACCTGCTGTCACTACCGCCAACCAATTGATGTACGCTGCTGCCACGGCCCAGAGGTCTGCTACCAGCATGCCTGCAGGTTCGGTTGCATGTGTCTGCCTCTGTCTTGGGACACTGGTCAGTGCCTGGGGACCAGGGTGCCAGCCGGTTTGCCACTACTGTCATCTCAGGGCACAACTGCCTCCATCTGGGGACACCGACCAGGACCTGGAGGTCCAGTGTTGGAGGTCCAGTGCCTGGGGTGTTCCCTTGGGAGTGCAGGTGACCACCATCTTGCAGCTTCTTCTCATGGTCACTCCTCTGTGTGAGTGCATCCTTGGTAGACTCTGTGCAAATCAGAATTGCAATGACATCTTGGGACTACAATGTGGCTGAGCCTGGAGTACATGAGACCCAGATCCATGGGATAGTGACTGGGTCTGCGTGGACTGATCTGGGTCTGGCAGTCCCATGAGACAGGACTTAGGAAACTTTGAACACCAGTTCAGCTGGTTGTTCAATTTTCATTTGAGGTCTTTTATTTTTTCCTTCTTTAGCATCTCTACCATATTTGAAACCAGCTATTTTTCATGCATCAGTTTATTGAGGATCATGATATATGAATGGTATTTTGCAGTTTTGTTGTGTGTTCTTATATTTTTAATTTTTTTCTCTTTGTATATATTTTTCCTCGTGCTTGTCTGTTTTCCTGGATTCTCTATCTTTTCTCCCACTGGCAGCCAACCTTTCAATGCCTCTTCCACTCTTCCTATAGATTTTTACTTCTTGCTTCTCTTCTCCTCCCTCATGGACATTGCATCCAACACCACTTCTGTTCTCTCTTCAGCCAACATTTACCACTTCTGGCAAGTTCACCGTATATATTATAGACAATAATTGAACTCATCATTTCTGTTAATTGCAAGAAAACTGTGACCGTCTTAGTAGGAACTAGTGGGTTTGGTGTCTTATGTTGTTTGCATTGGGTACTACTGATATTGGTTCCCCTTTAAAGGCGAGGTAGAGGAAACCTTCAGGGACACTATAAGTCTGCAGGGTAGAATCTGTGCTGCCTCAGATCCATACTGCTAAATGGGAAAACATACAAACAACATGAAAAAACAAGGGGATAAAGTGCCCCAAACAAACCAAGATGATTTAATAACAGAATCCGCTGACAACATAATAGAAGAAATGTCACAGATGGAGTTTACAATGTACATAGTTAAACTGATCTGTGAAATAAAGACAGTATAAGGAGTGAAATCAGAAAGTATAGGAAATGAAAAATCACTTCAATAAAGAGTTAGAGATTGTGGGGGAAAAAAGCAAGCAGAAATCCTTGAAATGAAGGAAATAATAAACCAAATTTTAAAAATTCAATAGGAAGCACCACCAACAGACTAGACCACTTGGAATACAGAACCTTAGACAATGAACACAAAATATATAATGTTGAAAATAAAGTTAACCATGCAGAGAAGATGGTAAGAAGCCATGAACAGAATGCAAATTGAGAATGCAAATTGGTGCAACCATTATGAAAAGCAGTATGAAGATTCTTCAGAAAAGAATGGAACTTGGAATGGAACCACCATTTGACTCAGCTATCTCATTCCTCAGTTTATACCCAAAGGACTTAAAGTCAGCATATTATAGTGATGCAGCCACATCAGTGTTTACAGCGGCTCAAATCACAATGGAACCAAACTAGATGCCCTTCAACAGATGAATGGATAAAGAAAAAAAAAAAATATATATATATATATATATATTATGGAGTATTACTCAGCTTTAAAGAAGAATGAAGTTTTGTCATTTGCCAGTAAATGGATGGAGCTGGAGAATATCATGCTAAGAGAAATAAACCAATCCCAAAAAACAGATATTTTCTCTGATATATGCATGCTAGTTAACAATGGGGGAGGGGGCAACTAGGGAAAAATAGAGTTACTTTAGGTAGAGGGGAGTGAAGGGAGAGGAGCCAGTATGGGGTAGGAAGGATAGTAGATCAGACATTATTACATTATGTGCATATATAACTATACGACCAATGGAATTCTACATAATGCACAACCAAAAGAATTAGAAATTATACTCCATCTATATATGACTAGAACAAATAAAAAATAAATATTTTTTTTAAAAAAGAATGGACATGTGTAGAAGAAACCAGCTCATCCAGTCATTAACCTTTTGATAGCACAAGCTCAAAATCCCACACACACAGAACCTAACTTACCCCAAAAAGAAACATGTGCACGGTTGATGTCAAGAAAGAGAATGACCATCTACACCTACACAAACAAATCCTAAACATTCCCTTTTTGACATCTAGTCAACAAACAGCTTTTCTTCTTCCATTCCTATAAATTCCACCAATACCAACTGATTGCAGAGGCAATCAGTTGCAATCAGTTTAGCTCTTTTTTCCAGCTCCTGGCCTTGTGGGTGGATGGTTGATCTCACAATGAAACTTTCTTTTTTTCCCTGCAAAAATCGGTACCAAAGCATTGGCTTCAAACTGCTTCAGACAGCAAGTTCTTGTTTGGTATCAATCTGTGAAAAGAAAGTAATTTTGATGTGATGTCATCTTGTATACATAGATTGACAAGCCTACACTCTACCTAATGAGTAAAGCATTTCTGGCATGCTATGTCCAGTTAGTGAGGGTGACCTTATCAATGATCTTAAGAATATTTGTGCCAAAATGTACCTACAGACTCTCTTTTTTTAATTATTTGTTCTATTTAGTTATACATGTCAACAGAATGCATTTTGATTGATTGTACACTAATGGGATACAACTTTCCATTTCTCTGATTTTACACATCACATAATTCATGCAATCATACATGTACATAGGGTGATGATGTCTGGCTCATTCCACCATCTTTCCAACCCCTTCCCCCTCCCCTTCTCTCATTTCCCTCTGCACAATCCAAAGTTCTTCCATCCTTCCCTTGCCTGCCCCCCATTATGTATCAGCATTCACTTATCAGAGAAAATATTCGGCCTCTGGCTTTTTTGGATTGGCTTATCTTCCTTAGCATGATATTCTCCAAATCCATCCATGTACATGCATTTGCCATAATTTTATTCTTCTTTATGGATGAGTAATACTCCATTGTGTATCTATAACGGAGTTTCTTTATCCATCCAACTATTAAAGGGCATCTAGGTTGGTTCCACAATTTAGCTATTGTGAATTGTACTGCTATAACAATTGATGTGGCTGTGTCACAGTAGTATACTTGATTTTAAGTCTCTGGGTTTAGATCAAGGAGTGGGATAGCTGGGTCAAATGGTGGTTCCATTCCAAGTTTTCTAAGGAATCTCCATACCACTTTCCAGAGTGGTTGCACAAATTTGTAGTCCCACCAGCAATGTATGAGTGTACCTTTTTCCCTGAATCCTCACCAACATTTATTGTTGCTTGTATTCTTGATAATTGACATTCTGATTAGGGTGAAATGAAACCTTAGAGTAGTTTTGATCTGCATTTCTCAAATTGCTAAAGATGTTGAACATATTGTTCATAAATTTGTTGATAGATTGTATGTCTTCTTCTGTGAAGTGTTTGTTTAGTTTCTTAACCCATTTATTGATTGAGTTATTTATTTTTATAGTGTTAAGTTTTTTAATCCTGGAGATTAATACTCTATCTGAGATGCAAGTGGCAAAGATTTTCTCCCATTCTGTAGACTCTCTTCACATTATTGATTGTTTCCTTTGCTTAGAAAAAGTTTTTTAGGTGAATCCATCCCATTTATTGATTTTTTAAAATTTTACTTAAGGCACTTTAGGAGTCTTCTTAAGGGAGTCATATTCTAGGCCAACATGGTGAAGATTGCAGCCTACCTTTTCTTCTATTAGGCACAGTACCTATTCTAATGCCTAAGTCTTTGATCCACTTTGAGTTTCTTGCAGGGTGAGAGATAGGGACTGTTACATGAGGATTTCCAGTTTTCCCAGCACCATTTGTTGAAGAGGCTATCTTTTCTCCATTGTATGTTTTTTTGGCACCTTTGTCTACTATGAAATAACTGTATTTATGTAGGTTTTCTCTGTGTTTTCTATTATGTACCATTGTTCTACCTGACTGTTTTGATGACAACACCATGCCATTTTTGATACTATTGTTCTGTAGCGTAGTTTAAGGTTTAGTATTGTGATGCCTCCTGCTTTACTCTGCCTGCTAAGGATTGCTTTGGCTATTCTGGGTCTATTCTTTTCCAAATGAATTTCGTGGTTGCTTTTTCTAGTTCTATGAAGAATGTCATTGGAATTTTAATAGATATTGCATTAAATCTGTATGACGTTTTTGGTAATATGGCCACTTTAACAATATTAATTCTGCCCATTCGGGAACATGAGAGATCTTTCCATCTTTTAAGGGTTTCTTCATTTCTTCAATTTCTTTCTTTAGTGTTCTGTAGTTTTCATTGTAGAGGTCTTTTACCTCTTTTGTTAGATTGATTTCCAAGTTATTGTTGTTGTTGTTGTTGTTGTTTTTTTAGGCTATTTTGAATGGGGTAGTTTTCCTAATTTCTTTTTCAGTAGATTCATCTCTGATATATAGGAAAGTGTTTTATTTATGGGTGTTGATTTTATAACCTGCTATTTGGTGAATTCATTTATGAGTTCTAGAAGTTTTCTGGTGGAATTATTGAGTCTTCTAAATACAGAATCATGTAGTTGGCAAATAGTGGTAGTTTGAGCTCTTCTTTTCCTATTTATATCACTTTAATTTCTTTCTTCTGTCTAATTGCTCTAGCTAGAGTTTCAAGGATGATGTTGAATAGAAGTGGTGAAGGAGGACACTTTGTCTTGTTCCAGTTCTTAGAGGGATAGCTTTCAATTTTTCTCCATTTATAACAATGTTGGCCTCAGGTTTAGCATAGATGGCTTTTACAATGTTGAGGTATGTTTCTACTATCCCTAGTTTTTCTAGTGTTTTGAACAGAAAGGGGTGCTGTATTTTGTCAGACTTTTATTGAAATAATCATATGATTCTTGTCTTTAATTCTATTGATGTGATGAATTATGTTTATTGATTTCTGTATGTTGAACCAACCTGCTACCACTTGATCATGGTGCACTATCTTTTTATTATGTTTTGTATGTAATTTTCTAGGAGTTTATTGAGAATTTTTGTGTCTATGTTCATCAGTAATATCGGTCTGAAGTTTTCTTTCCTTGATGTGTCTGTTTGATTTTAATATCAGGGTGATACTTTCTTCATTGAATGAGTTTGGAAAGGTTCTCTCATTTTCTGTTTCATGGAATACTTTGAGAAGTATTTATATTAGTTCTTCTTTGAAGGTCTCCATAGAACTCTACTGAGAATCTGTCTGGTCCAGACTTTTCTTAGTTGGTAGGCTTTTGATGGCATATTCTATTTCATTGCTTGAAACCGATCTGTTTAAATTGTGTATGTCCTCCTGATTCAGTTTGGGTGGATCATAAGTCTATAGAAATTTGTTAATGTCTTGAGGATTTTCTATTTTGTTGGAGTATAGATTTTCAAAATAGCTTCTAATTATGTTTATTTGAGTAGTGCACATTGTGATATTTCCTTTTTCATCACGAATTTTAGTAGTTTGAGTTTTCTCTCTCCTTCTCTTTGTTAGTATGGCTAAGGGTTTATCAATTTTGTTTATTTTTTTCAAAGAACAAAGTTTTTGTGTTGTCAGTTTTTTCAATTGTTTCTTTTGTTTCAATTTCATTGATTTCAATTACTTCCTGTCTTCTACTTTTGGTGTTGATCTGTTCTTCTTTTCCAGGGCTTTGAGATGTAATGTTAGGTCATATATTTGTTGACTTGTTATACTTTTAATGACTGAGCTCAGTGCAATGAACTTTCCTCTTAGTACTGCTTTCATAGTGTCCCAGAGATTTTGATATGTTCTATTGGTGTTCTCATTTCCTTCTTAAGAATTTTTTTATCTCCTCCCTGATGTCTTCCACTATTCAATAGAGTATTATTTAGTCTCCAGGTGTTGGAGTAACTTCTATTCTTTATTCTGTCACTGATTTCTAATTTCATTCCTTTATGATCTGATAGGATGCAGGGTATTATCTCTACATTTTTATTTGCTAAGAGTTGCTTTATGGCATAGTAGATGGTCTATTTTAGAGAAGGATCCATGTGCTGCTGAAAAGCATATTCCTTCAATGATAGATGGAATATTCTATATATGTATATTAAGTCTAAATTATTGATTGTATTGCTTAGTTCTATAGTTTCTTTTTTTCAGTTTTTGTTTGGAAGATCTATCCAGTGGTGAGAGAGGTGTGTTAAAGTCACCCAGTATTATTGTGTTGTGATCTATTTGATTCCTGAAATTGAGAAGGGTTTGTTTGATGTACCTAAATGCTCCATTGTTTGGGGCATATTTATGATTTTTATGCCTTGTTGATTATGATTCCCTTAAGCAGATGAAATGTCCTTCTTTATCACTTCTGACTAACTTTGGTTTGAAGTCACTTTATTTGTTATGAGAATGGAAACCCCTACTTTTTTATGGAATCTGTGCGTGTGATGTTTTTGTCATCCTTTCACCTTCTGTCCATGGATGTCCTTGCCTATGGGTTGAGTCTCTTGGAGACAGCATATCTTTGAATCTTATTTTTTAATCCATTCTGCCAGTCTATGACTTTGGATTGATGAGTTTAGGTCATTAATATTCAAGGTTATTACTGAGATAGGATTTGTATCCCAGTTATTTTGGTTTATTTCTGGTTTTTAATTTGACTTGGTTTCTCCTTGATGGACTTATTCCTTTAATGTTGTTCCTCTCTTTGCTGGTTTTCAATTTTTTTATCTTCATGGAATAATTTGTTTAGAACATTCTGTAGTGCAGGCTTTCTAGTTGTGAATTCTTTTAACTTTTGTTTATTATGGAAGGATTTTATTTCATCATCAAATCTGAAGCTTAGTTTTGCTGGATATAAGATTCACTGTTGGCATCCATTTTCTTTCAGAGCTTGATACATATTGTTCCAGGACCTCCTAGCTTTGAGGGTCTGTGTTGAGAAATCTGTTGATATATAAATTGGTTTCCTCCTATATGTAATCTGATACATTTCTCTTTTCATCTTTAAAATTCTATCTTTATTTTGTATGTTGGGCATTTTCATTATAATGTGACTTGGTGAGGATCTGTTGTAATTTTGTACATTTGGTGTTTCCTAAACCTCTTGTATTTGATTTTTCATTTCATTCTTCAGGTTTGGGAAATTTGGGGATATTATTTCATTGAATAGCTTGTTCATTCCTTTGGTTTCTGTCTCTGTGTCTTCCTCATTCCCATTAATTCTTAAATCTGGTCTTTTCTTGTTATCCCATAATTCTTTGAGGTTCTGTTCATGATTTTTTTACCATCTTTCTGTGTGGTGAACTTTATTTTCAAGAACAAATATTTTGTCTTTATTGTCTGAGGTTTTGTCTTCCAAGTGGTCTTGTCTGTTGGTGATGTTTTCCATTGAGTTTTTAATTTGGTTTATCGTTTCCTTATTTTCAGGTGTTTCCATTTTTTTTTTTTTTCAGAATCTCTCTTTATTAATATAATCTTTTGCTTCCTGCATTTGCTCTTTTAAATCACATTGAAGTGGTCATGTGTTGCCTGCAGTTGCTCTCTTATATCATCCTTTACTTTGTGGATCATTTTGATTATGTACATTCTCAACTCCTTTTCTGACATTTCTTCTACCATGTTATCAATGAGTTCTATTAATACAGCATCATGGTTTGTTTGGGGTGTTTTCTTTCCTTGTTTTTTCATGTTGTTTATGTGTCTTCCCCTCTAACAGAGCAGATCTGAGGTATTACAGTTTACACACTATAGATTCATAGCATATTTGCAGGTTTTCAATACCTTGCATTTAAGGAGGAGATCGATATTAAAAGCACCCAATGTAAACAATATGTGTCCTTAAACCAAATAGCCCTTATGAAGATGTTAATGGTATTGTCATAATAAACAGAGGTGATGTGTTTAGTTATTATGTACAACCTAAACAATGGGCTTGCAATAAGGTCTACAATTTCTAATGATAGACGAAAGGAATGGGGGAGGGGAGTAGGATGTGATGTTAAAGAGGTAAGAAGTGAGAATACAGAGGTACTAGATCATAGGACAAGTGAAAGAGGAGTGAAAAGAATTTGGTTGTTAGCAGGAGAAGGGAGAAAGAGACTCCAAAGAAACAGATAAATAAGAAGAAAATAGAGCAAGAAAAATAAAGAAGAATCTACAACAAAACTCTAATATGCTATTTAAAACTCCCAGTCCTCAGAAGCCTGTTTCATGAAAAGTACTCGATTTCAAAAATGATGGGGATATGAGAGCAGGAAATGAAAAAGGATAAAAGAAAAGAAAAGTAAGAGAAAAAAGAGTCTTGAAGGAAAATTGAACAGTTGTTCCTGTTGGAGTTCAATATCTTCTCTACTTCCCTTCTCTTCTGATAGTTGGGGTTGTATGGAGTTTGCTGGTAACTCCACCCTCAGGATGATAATAGTTACTAAGGTGGGAGGATTAGACATGGAAGCAGGACTCCTGGAGGCAGGGTATAGAAATCTTGAGTCCCTCTGGAAGATTGCACCTCAATATTCTCCTTTGGGGCCATTCGTGTGATGCAGGAACCTGGTCTTAGCCCCTTCCCTCACTTATGGACCCCAAAATTCCTGGACTATAATTTAGTCTATAAATTGTATCTCTCCTGCTCCTGCCCTTTCAATTTCCCAATCAGGAACCTCTCTCCCCGGAGGTCCTGAGGGTTGAGCACCGGGACCTATGTACCTATCTTAGAAAGCTGTTCTGTATTGGGCAAATCAGGATCAGGCATTGAAAAGTGTGGCTCAACTTTGTAGCTGCAGGCAAGGGGTTGGTTTGTGGCTAGGGAATGGGTGGGAGACTGGGGATTAATAAGACAGAGGGTCCTGTTGATCGCCAAACCAGCAGGACCAGTTTATGGGTGGATGCCATATTGGGTAAGGAGCCAGGGACCAGACTGATTTCAGGTCCTAGTAACTGCTGCCCAAGTTGTTTCTGGGATGCGGGTAGATGCCAGGCTGATTGATTGGACAAGCTGGGCTCCAGATGCCCTCACACCTTTTTCCCACCTATGAACTCCCTGCAAAGCTCTCTCCTGCCTCTGCAGCAAGATGTTGGCTACTAACACACCTAGCAGTGATACCTCAGATGCAACCAAGCCTGCAGGGCCCTTGGCGATGATCTTTCAGGTCATGACTCTTATCCCTAGATGTAAGCAGCCACATCCCTTGTTGGTGATGGCAGCAGCAGCTAACCTGTAGGTACCTTGATAATGAACTTCTAGTCTCTGGCAAGTGTCCCAAATTGGAAGCTACCCCAACTAAAGATGGCATTGGCAGCAATGGAGGTAATTCAAGATGTTGGTGGAGATGTCCCAAGATGGAGGCTGCCACACATTGAGAGATGGATAGCCACACCACATGGCATGTCTGTTCTGGTCAGGCACCAGACTAGATCTGTGCAGGATGGACACTGGACTGCCAGATTCTCTATGAAAAATGTTAGTATACACATGAGGAGATGTCTACAAGAAAACTGACCAGCATCATTTCATGAATCAACCTGACAACCCATATCCAGGTGGGCCTTGAACACTGTAGAAACTCAACTCTAAAGTTTTTGGTAGCTTAAATAGTTAATATGAAATGAGTTAAAGGACCTAAGTGACAGTATATATTTATCACATTTGGTTGACAATTACAGGTGACATTTCTGTATTTAAATATTTTTGTCTTTGTAAAGTTTTCTATAGATATTTTCATACTATACATCTGTTTTACAATTATAAGCTTATTTAGAAATTGTATTATACCTGTCTTTCATCCCTAGTGCTTATAGTGCTCAAAAAAGATACTCAATTAATATTTATGACTATCACAATAAAGAGATAAACTCTAGATTTTTCTAGACAATTCTCTGTAGTTTCGAAAAACATCACAGAGTTAGAGATATTTCCCTTAACTATCACAAATGAACATTTTTCTCAAGCAATAACTGTTTTCATCTGCTCAAATTCCTGATTTGTTGAAATAGACATTTTGGCAGAGGTAGTGGTATGGTTTGTGTCTCAGGATTTAGATATTTTTCTTTCTTAGAAACAATCTGTTTCACAACTCAGAACTTTAAATTTCTTAAGAAAAACTTCTAGTTGACCCCAAGCCACAGAAAAGTTGTTATTTCCTTTACTTCCTTCTGGCTATTGTCAATAATATATCTTTGGCCTAAATGATTCTGTAATTGAATTGTAATTTCAAATTAAAAAATCAAAATGAACCGAAGTTGAGGGAAAAAGTCATGATATATCTTTTCATTTCCTTTAGATAGTCTCTCTCCTTCTTTTCAACCAGCAATTATTATAATGATAGTTTATACTTTATAGTCAAATGAACAGAGAAAATATCTTTCAAAGCATTGTTATCACAGTAAAGACTACAAGTAAATAGTAATGTCAGGCAATGATAAATGCTACTACACCATCTGGAATATTTCTTTGAAGTATTTTTCTTTATTTTAACTATTTCTTTAGGTTGGATAACCTAGATCCAAAAAGCTAAATCCAGTCTGCTTTTGTTATTATTATTTATAAATTAATAGAAAACATTTTAATGGTTCCTGAATAAATGTTTTCAAAGAAAATAAAAATGAAGCAAGATATTTAGATTTATTTTCTATGAAGAATTCTTATCTGATTGAATTCTATTTTGTAGACTCAAATTTTTCTGAATACCTTTCTTTTTCAGATTTTCTCTGTATTGAATTTGTATGGTTTAAAATTTTCTATGTAACAATGTTCTCTGTGGAGACTGGGCTCTTTCCCTGGGGCTTTCTAATGCTCAGTACTTATTGTGTTTATTACTTCTCAAGTGCTTCTACAACTCAGGGGTTAATGCCTCATAACCTTCAGGCTCTAACTCACTAATCTTTCCACTGCCAAAGAGATCATAAGAGAAAAATGTTATTGATGGAGAATATAGCCATTTGATTTCTAAAAGAGTTTCATTGTGTAAAAATCATCATCACTGATCTGAAAGCTGCTTTGTATTCCTTCTGTCAACCACCTCTTCACCTTCACACTGTGCTCACTTTTGTCACTAGTGGTGCTCCCTTGCAAGAAACAAACTGCGAACACAACTTTCTGATTATTTTCGCTAACCTAATTCAGAGGAGATGGAATAGAATTTTCTCTCCTCGGACAATAGCCAAATTTTTGTTCCTACTCAAACAACTGCCCTAGACAGATGGACTGTCCCTCAAACATCCTGTAATATAGTGTGTACTTTGGCACTTATTAAAAGGTAGCGTTTCTAGGGGACTAAGGTCTAACATGAAGGGTAATAGTTATAAAGATTGGAAACTAAAAACTGAATATTCTGTTTAAAACAACACTGAAGTAAAATGAATGCCTCTAGACAAAGGGAAAATCTAGTTAAATTAGCTTAAAGAAAGATAACTAGATGACTCTCAACATTCCTGTTGTAAGGCCCCCAAAAAGGAAACCCCAACTCTGTCCCATGGATCCACGGCAACCCCAATCAACCGCAGGAGGCGTCACTTGATGCAAACCGCAAGAGGTGTTTATTCCAGCGCGCTGGGACCCAACTTGAGGAGTCGAGTCCCTAGCAGAAAATCTTGTAGGTTTATAAAGGCAGAAACCACACATCGGGAGGGGTCGCACATGAAAGGGAAAAGGGGGACAAAGCTGCCGGGAAATTTCAAAGGGGGTCTGGGTTTGCTGATAACATACAACATGTTTCACAATGTTTTACAACAGGGTGTAGATTCTGGTGTCTTAACTGCCTGAATACTATCTTGCTCCAATTACTCTTTTACTCTCTGTTTGGGGCTTTTTCCTGGAACAGCTTTAAGGGCTTTGTTCCCATTACTGGGAGGGAAACCTTAGGGAGTTGAGATAAAACAGACAGCTTGAAAAAATGTCCATTCTTTCACTGTCAGCATCACTCAACTTCAGAAAGGTTTCCTCCTCACATCCCTGTTTCTTAAAGCAGTTAATTCTATTTCTGCCATTTCTGCCACCTTGAGATGTAAATCTTCTCCCAGCTTCTTCCCAGGTTTATGACCCAAAGAATGTCTTTCTCAAAGACTGGAAGCCATTCACTTTGTTATGGTTTAGAAAAGCTCACATATGAGAAAAATGCAGGAAGGTTTGGAGGAGAAATGATTGGGTTATAGACTTATCCTAATCAGTGAATTAATCTCTGAGTGGTAACTGAGGGAGGTGGAATGTGGCTGGAGGAAGTGGTTCATTGGGGGCATGGCTATGGGGTATATATTTTGTATCTGGAAAGCAGAATCTCTCTCTTTGCTTTCTGATCATCACGTTACCTGCTTCCCTCTGCCACACTCTTAATGCCATGATGTTCAGCCTCACCTGGAGTCCCTGGGGAATGAAGCCCGCTGTCTATAGATTAAGATCTCTGTACCCATGACCCAAATAAACTTTTCCTCCTCTATAATCTTACTGTTCGTTCCTACAGTCACATCAATGAAAAAGTTAACTAAAACAACTTATAAAGTAATTGTTAAGAGAAACAGATGCCATTATCTCCTTGTCTCCCCATGAAGGAATCTAATTCCATAAGCACCAGTTAGCAACACAGATGCCTATAATGACCTTGACCAAGTCCCCCACATCACTCACAGCTCTTTCCTTCTCTCACTCCTCAGCCTAAATCTTCCAGGCCTTAGTTTCAGTAGAATCGCATTAATTCTCTCTCCTATTATAATATCTTAATTCCTTTTGCAGTAGTCTTGAATAAAGCCTTTCTTGTTGCTGTGTAATTTCACAAGCATAATTTTTTTCAGACATACATACAATTGCTATTTTAACAGTTACCCAGTAACATTAAAAGTCTAATTATAATTATAACTCTAGACATAAAACATTAAGGAAAACCAGTATCCTTGCTACCTGGCAGGTGACATTTAATTTAGGCAGCCATCCCCTGGGTTTAACTCCCTTCCACATTGATCAACACTGGTCCTTGCAGTGGTAGAGGAGTTCATGTCTGGTGGGGACCAAAGGAGAGATCCACTTTGATCTCTGTAGAGCTGATCCAAGAACAAAATTCAGACAGTTAATGTAGATAGATATTTGGGTTGGGCAGGGAAGATGGAAGCTGATTTAAAGGAAGTGGATTATCTTCAGCACACATCCCCCTCACTGGGTATCAAAATGCTAACACCTCCTAGCCTTTCCCCTCTGCAACCTGTCAAGGTGACCTGCTTCCAGGGCATTGCTTCTCCCAAAAAAGGGGCTGTTAATGAATGCCTTCTGGGTCACTGGGTGTCTCTGTTCCCACCATTTGGCCCACGTTTTGCTCACTTTGGTCATGAGTCCTGTAGGCAGGATAGGGGAGGAGAGGCCTTTAGAACAAAGAAACTCTAAAATGTATAAAAGGGGCAGGACACCTCTTCTTCTTTTTTTTTAATTCATTTTTATTGTAAACAAATGGGATACATCTTGTTTCTCTGTTTGTACATGAAGTAGAGGCATACCATTTGTGTAATCATACATTTACACAGGGTAATAGTTTTGATTCATTCCGTTATTTTTTTCTTCCCCCCCATGCTTCCCACCCCTCTTATCCCTCTATACAGTCCCTCCTTCCACTATTCTTGTCCCCCTCCCACATCCCATTATGTGTCACCATCCACTTATCAGGGAGTTCATTCGTCCTTTGGTTTTTTGAGATTGGCTTATCTCACTTAGCATGATATCTTCCAATTTCATCCATTTGCCTGCAAATGCCATAATTTTATTTTTTATAGCTGGGTAATAGTCCATTGTATATAGATATACCACAGTTTCTTTATCCGTTCATCCATTGAAGGGCATCTAGGTTGGTTCCACAATCTGGCTATGGTTAATTGAGCAGCTATGAACATTGTTGTGGCTGCATCTCTGTAGTATGCTGATTTTAAGTCCTTTGGTTATAGGCCAAGGAGTGGGATAGCTGGGTCAAATGGTGGTTCCATTCCAAGTTTTCTAAGGAATCTCCACACTGCTTTCCAGAATGGCTGCACTAATTTGCAACCCCACCAGCAATGTATGAGTGTACCTTTTTCCCCACATCCTCTCCAACACCTATTGTTGCTAGTATTCTTGATAATCGCCATTCTAGTTGGGGTAAGATGGAATCTTAGGGTAGTTTTGATTTGCATTTCTATTATTACTAGAGATGTTGAACATTTTTTCATATATCTGTTGATTGCTTGTAGATCTTCTTCTGTGAAGTGTCTGTTCATTTCCTTAGCCCATTTGTTGATTGAGTTATTAGTATTCTTGGTGTAGAATTTTTTGAGTTCTTTATATATTCTGGAAATTAGTGCTCTATCTGAAGTATGTATGAGTAGTAAAGATTGTCCCACTCTGTAGGCTCTCTCTTCACATTGTTGATAGTTTCCTTTGCTGAGAGAAAGCTTTTTAGTTTGAATCTATCCCAGTTATTGATTCTTGCTTTTATTTCTTGTTCAATGGGAGTCCTGTTAAGGAAGTCTGATCCTAAGCCAACATGTTGAAGATTTGGACCTACTTTTTCTTCTATAAATGCAGGGTCTCTGGTCTGATTCCAAGGTCCTTGGTCCATTTTGAGTTGATTTTTGTGCAGGGTAGGAAATAGGGGTTTAGTTTCATTCTGTTGCATATGGATTTCCAGTTTTCCCAGCACCATTTGTTGAAGAGGCTATCTTTTCTCCATTGCATATTTTTGGCCCCTTTGTCTAGTATGAGAAAATTGTGTTTATTTGTGTCCTCTATTCTGTACCATTGATCTACCTGTCTATTTTGGTGCCAAAACCATGCTGTTTTTATTACTATTGCTTTGTAGTAGAGTTGAAGGTCCGGTATTACAATACCCCCTGCTTCACTCTTCCTGCTAAGGATTGGTTTAGCTATTCTGGGTTTCTTATTCTTCCAAGTGAATTTCATGATTGCTTGCTCTATTTCTGTGAGATATGTCATTGAGATTTTAAGTGGAATTGCATTGAATCTGTATAGCACTTTCGGTAATATGGCCATTTTCAAAGCTATACCCCTTCTTTGGATACCAACCCTGGGTCCCCTTCTTCCTCCCGGAAGTGTTGCCATCCTTTAAATAAAACTTGCTGTTTCTCAGATGTCCAATCTTCATGTCTAGGAAAATGAAACTTGGCCTTGAT
This sequence comes from Sciurus vulgaris, assembly GCF_902686455.1. Lineage (NCBI taxonomy): Eukaryota > Metazoa > Chordata > Mammalia > Rodentia > Sciuridae > Sciurus > Sciurus vulgaris. Next base: position 35,445,816 of record NC_136469.1, on the reverse strand, counting down.
TTATTTTCATCACCAGTGGTATCAGAGCTAATTCTAATTTTTTATACTTCAAAGAAAAGACACTTGCAATTATTTGAGCAGAAACTTCATGTAAATAAAAGCAATGAAAAAATCAGTGGATTTCCAAAAGGGGAAAGAAAGAGGATCTGAAATATTCTGACATGTGAATCAGATGTTTCATGATAACCTGGGGATGTCCCAGTGTGCTGGGGATGATTCTGCAGGTACAAACTGAAACAGAGGACCTCTATAGATGGAGTGCATCAAGGTGATTAAAGAATTAAAGTAATAACTTACTGTACAGAAATTTTTTTTTTATTTCTTGAAGAAATACTACCGAAACAATTCTTCTGAAGTCCTTCTAGTCATCACCAGTAAGATGATTAGCATTGATACAGCATTTTTGTTTCAACCATAAGGATATCAACCTAGGATGAAATCAACCTAGTCAAGAATAAAGAAAATTACATTTATTTGGGTTAATTAGGATTGCAATCCAAGAAAACACAGATTCAAGCAGTTTTGAAAATGTACAGTGAGATTTTACAAAACTGCTGTTATATTTGTGCTTTTAAACTGTAAGGGGGTTGGAAATTACATCACTTGTTAGTCGGGAACTGAGACTGGAGAAGTGAAGCTGGCTTGAAGAAGGGGATGGGTGTAGCCTCAGTCTCTGGGTTGAGGAGAAGCAGGATCTCCTCTACAGAAATTGAGTAGAGGTTAAAAAAAAAAAAAAAAAAAAGAAAGAAAGAAAAGAAAAAAAAAGCTTCAAAGTTCAACTCTAATTCAGAAGTGGGCATGTCTGCTGTCAACTTCAACAGTTCTGCTGTAGATATGTTTGAGATCTGATTAACAACATCCCTGACTCCATTTTTAAGTACCCAGAACCAATGCTACTCCATTTGGACTTTTGTTTTTTCCATGAGAGAGGCAATATGACAAACTGGGATATAGCTCACTTCTGTGAGGCCAAATGTTTCTCAGGAAGAGACTCTGTCATTTCTACATGTTAGATTCTTCTCCTCAACCGTCTATGAATTTAAAAAATGAATCAAAAGATCTTTTCCTAAGAGGGTTTGAGAATTATGACTAAATCCTCAACATTTGCCATACAAACAAAGAGTGGGATACTCATACCTGCAGTTTGTTCCTCTAGGGAATGTGTCCCTTGTCATCTGTGTCCATGATAGAAGCTGATGCTTCTTCTAGATATATGTTGGATATTTTTCAATATTTGATGACAAAGTCAATGAGAACACATAGCTCTCCAAGAGTCTCTTAGGAATTATGCAAAAATAGGCTTTATACGAAGAAAAGACCAAACTTATCACCAGTAGATGACACCAATACCTAGCTGAGGACAGAGTGGGTCATCTTGTTATAGGATGAGCTCTGTGGAACAAAGCTGACGTTAGCTAAGGTTTTGACTTTGCATGCCTGTGTTTACTGTGGATTGAACCCAGGAGCACTCCTATCTCTGAGCTAGACTCCCAGTCCTTTTTACTTTTTATTTTGAAACTGGGTCTCACTAAGTTGTTGAGCAGGACCTCTAAATTGCAATTCTCCTGTCTCACTCTGTAATGAGACAAGGAAATAATAGGAATTGCTATAGTTGTGTGTTATGTAGTAATAATAAGCTGTATTTGGTATTTACCTGGACTTGTAAAACTAAAATAAAGGCGCCTGGTGACAAACTTGCTGTGTGGCAGGATGACACTCCTGAACAATGCCGATATGAACCTTTATCTATGATTTCAGTTGCGGCTCCTAGTATAGTCGTGTTCTGGTCTTTATCAATGAAGACCAGAGCATGACTGGAATGAAAATCACTATTTAAACCCCTGGACTTTTGGAGCAAATTGTCAGCAGCACCATGACCAGAGGACTCCACATCACTCTGTCTCTTAACTGCCCCGGCTGCTGTCCACACTATTGCTGATTGCTGATCGACCGTTGTCACCAAGGCCAGATGACTGACCACATCTCCCACAGTGACGACTGCCATCCAGTCTCCAGCTTATTGGACACCTAAGGACATCCAAAGACATCTGAGGAGCTGAGAGAGGCTACAGCTGAGAAGAATCCCCTCGGTCTTGCTGACTGACTTCTTGGCTAAGAGATGTTGCATTGAGTAAGTCCATGGGGATTGGACTCTAGGTGAACAAGGGAGTGAATCTTCAATGTGTATGTGACCTGCTATTATTAGGAATGTTAAGTTGAATGTGCATTGCATGACTAAAATCCACTTGTTGGAACCAAACTTGATTCATCTCTTACTCACTGCTCGCGACACACTCTGTGAGACCCTGGGATTATGAGCATGAACCATTGTGCCCAGGCTTTATTAATTTTTAATGATTTGAGTTTTCTTGATTCTTTCTTTGATTTTTCCTTTATTCTAGTTGCTATACATAGATGTAATTAATATCCTTTTTTTAAAATAGCCCTTGAAAGGATACTGTAACACCTTCAAAGTTCCTTTTGTAGTAGTTTGAGTTTTATTTATTTATGTTTAGCCTGTGTCAGGCTTTGTACTCAGGCTACCAAAACTATGATTTTGTCATTTATTTTAATTTTTTTAAACTTTCCTTGAGAAGTTTATAGTATAGTACTACAATCACATATTGTAGTAGTTTTTTGTTTTTGTTCTATTTTGAATTTTTATCAAAAAACATCCTTTTTTCAAAAATTGTGTTTTAAAAAATCATATCTTTTTATTTCTTGAGATTTTATTCTTTGTAACTCCCTTGACTTCATAAACATGAGAGATGAGATAGAAAAAGATGGAATCATAATGACATAGCTGGGTCCAAATGCAAAATGAATATTTTTGGACAGAATCTGAACACAAATTTGAAACATTAATTTTCCTGGAGCTGTGTAGGATATCCAACTTTGTGATGTAGAAATGAACAGGGGAGTTTTCATCTTACATGGGGAAGCAATCAGAAATGCTCCACAGAGAGTCAATGCAGGACCCAACACTCAAAACCAGCTTTTGACTGACAGATCTCACATTATGATGAAAAGAGTCCAAAAATACTACTGATACATGTTGCCCAAGTCCATAGCCCACAGTAGCTTATATGTCTAGTAAAACAGGAGGACAGAGGACCTGAGCTGAGCCACCTTCTGACCTTGTAGTTGGCTTTATAGGATCTCTGATATTATGTGGGGCAGAACTTGTGATGACCATTATTTAATCTTCATTCATGACGAGGGGTGAGGTAGAAGGGAATATAAAATCCTGAAACTGAAAGAAATAAGCAATACAGTACTGAGAAACAGAGAAAACAAAACAAAATATTTTCCACCCAATGTGAGCCAACTCTATCTAAAACCTACAAGCATATTGATTTGAAGTAAAAACGAGTCAACAGTCAGAACAGGACTCCCAAAAACATCAGTTTTATTAAAGAACTTGAAAACTGTGTTCAAGTTGAGATGCTTAAGATAGTCAGAAAAATGTATAATTTCACAATCACATTAATTAAATCTATAATAATTACCATTTTAAAAAAGCAAGAAATTATGAAAATGCAAACTTGAAAAATGAAAAGGTAGATATAAAAATAAAAATTTTGTGTTAAAACCAGTTAAAATATCAAAGCAAATAAAAATTTAAACTCCACTGTGAATTTATAAATTACAAACTTAATTAAGAAACAAGGAGCAAAGCACAGAAAAAATGTTCAATAATTCTAATTGCTACCATGAATTATTTTTTGTTCGTCTTTTTGGTGAGTTTTTGTTTTTTTTTTTTTTTTTTTTGGTGCTCATTCTTATGTTAATGTTAAAGATTTCTCAAATGAAGAAAATTTTTTTTCCAAAAGTGAAACGAAAAAATTAGAAATGCCGAATTTTTATACTTCCTTTTTATTATCAGAAGTTATTAATTTCATTATTTTTGTGTTTTGGTTTTATGATTCTATTATTGTTTGTAGGTAATTTTGTTTCTTTTGAAAGTCAAATAAATTCCAAGAATTTAACTGGAATTTCTGCACGTTGTATTTTTTCGTGTGCTATTGATCATCCTCCTGGTTGGAAATGATCAATTATTTCATTAGCCTCGTAATACATTTTCTTTATTTTATGCTATGATTGCGATATTATCTATATATTTCATTTTATCCATATAAATCATGTGCTATCATTGACCTATCAATGTAATCCTTGGGGCTGCCTATTCAAAGTTTACTGGGCCCTTTTACAGTGACTGCAAATTGATTTTGGTAGTCTTCATGTATGAAATTTCAGAGAACATGATGTGAAAAAAATTATTTACATTATTTTCTGGACTAATGCAAATTTCAGTAATTAATTGTCCTAGGTATCATATAGATCTTGCAGTTTCTGCTTTTTTTTTTTTTAACATGTTTACACTCTCTATCTCCACTGCATTGAAGGTTTTTGTTTTTTTAATAAGCTACAATTTTGAATTGTATAATGACATGGTGTATTGATTATATCATTGAAAACTTCCTGTATTATCTACTATTTCCTTAAATTCTTTGCTAATTTATACTAAAAGATATTTGCAATTTAAGGTGGGTTGGAAACAGTCCTAAGTTTCCATTTTATTTATACTACTTTCCTGAACTTTTTAAATTTTATTTTCTCGGATGTATTTTTAAAATGAATCCTAATACTATTTATTTCCATGTATTCATTGAATATTATGTAATACTATGTATTCATTTATTGATGCAAGTATTACTTCATTGTTTTGTAGGCCACACCACAATCTGAATTCACCATTTTATATATACATAATTGTATTCCAATCATTTCCTAAAATTTTTAACATACTATCCATGAACATTCCACCCACTGCTCTTTGCGGATGCCTCTTTCTAACAGTGTGTTTTAAGGAGCTTTTATATCTACTTTATTAGAAATATTATATTATGATAGTGCCTGATTCATATTTGTTCTGTTCATTGTTTGTTTCTCTAACTTAGCTTGAGAAGCATAGTTTTTAATCTTGTGAGTCATGTCCATGTATGCATTAAGACTTCAATGCTGAGTTTTTTCCTTTGCTAAGTTTTCTGGACCTCATTTACATTTTCTGATTTAATGCTGCTGCCTATATATTCAAAAGTTCTGAATATCCATTTTGACTTGGATTATATATTCAATTAATCACACTTAATGTATTACTAATTTGATGACCTCTGAGTTTCTATGAGTTTCCAAGGTAAGAAAGCTGGACTATATTATAAACTGATTAAGTATCAAATACCCAGTTTAAAAAAGGACTTCAAGCTGGGTACAGTGGCACACACCTGTAATCCCAGAGGCTGGGGCAGGAGGATCATGAGTTCTAAACCAGCCTCAGCAACAGTGAGGTGCTAAGCAACTCAGTGAGACCCTGTCCCTAAATAAAATACAAAATAGTGCTGGAGAAGTGACTCAGTAGTCGAGTGCCCCTGAGTTCAATCCCCAGTACCCACCCCCCCCAAAAAAAGGATTTCAAGACATTCTAATTCACATTAACTTTAATCCTTAATTGAATATTACAGCTTTAATTCTGGTTCTGCTAGAAGGATTTGACCTAATGCTTTCTGTTATAGATTAGAAGTCTGAGTCTGGATAAGTATTTTTTTGTAGAAGATCTAATGCTTTGCCTTATTTAATTGGTGCATTACAATTATAATAATAGTGAATCAACATGCCATTTTCATACATGCACACAGCATGCTTTAATCAATTGAATTCCCTGTAATTTCTTTTTCTCCCCCACTCCCATTATCCACTTGCTCTACTCTGCTAATCTCCCTTCAATTATTACTATCATCATCATCATCAGTATTTTAATTATTTTAATTGGTACCCTGCAATTATATATGAAAGCTGTATTCATTATGGTATATTTGTACATAAACATAGAATTTTTCTGTTATGTGCCTAGTTTCTATGAGTTTCTTGGACTTCCTTTTGCTTTAGTATTTTTCTTTAAAAACACTGGTCTAGCTAGCCCGGGACCCAAAGCCCATTACCTAGTACACAGCTTCTTTTTATTACCTATGAAGTCAAATTTAGGTTTATAAAGAACCAAATTTTTATTTCTTTAAACCACAGATATGGAAAGATATATTATGTATAAAATTGTAGTGATAACTAACGATACAAATCATGATACCACTATATGAACATTATAGACAAATGCCATGATCATCAATATTTAAAGTAGTTGATGTGACAAATAAACTTGCTTCTTGTTGGCTAACTTGTTAATATATCTGATCTAAGTTGGATTAACAGCAGCACTATTTTCAGGGACAATATATACTAAACCTGTTTCATTGATTTTAAATAAGATTCATAATACAAAAACCAAACAGGTTATTTTAACAAGTCTCACAATACTCATTTTAAAATTTTATCCCAAATTGATATGTGATCCTATATTTTCAAAATTTATCTTTAATTGCTAATCAGTGGCCTCTTCCAATAATTAATCCTACAAATATATTTAAATTATGTTTTAGTGAAAGAAGTGAATTACAGATCCATAGATTTCTTACATTGAAACCTACTTTTGATAAAATTTTAAATATTTCAATGAACTACTAAGGTGTTCACTAATAACTTTTGTACATGTATATGAATTCTAACCAGTTCAATAAGAATTAGTTATCTCCTGAAACCAGTCATAATCTGTGGAAACCCTGTTCTTCCAAGATTCTTACTTTTTTTTTCCAAGCCAAACTGTATCCAGCTTTATTAAAGATACTTTTCATAAACAGTCATAGTATTTCAGGCAGGCCATGGGCAGACAATCATTAACAGTATACAACAACTTTCAAACTCCCTACTTGGATGGACTACCAAAATCAGAAAGCCACTCTAAAACCCAATGAAGTCTTCATTTGATGCTCTGAATAGGGAAAGCTTAGAGTGAGGATTGACATTTCACTTTTAGCATGTTGTTTAACAACTTTTCACAAGCCGACCCTGACTTTCAGGAAATGAAATGAAAAAAGCAAAAATTATCTAGACAAAACAATCTAGAAAAGAGACTACTGCTCTTCTGAGGGACTCTATCTCAATGATGTCACTGGAAAGTACAGATTGCCTGACACACTGGTAAAACCAACTGTTGGGAGTCAGGTCCCAACAGATCTGAGTTTAGGGGAGTTAAGTCTATGTCGATGGCAGGGAGGGAGAGGAGGACATAAGATGAATTTGAGTTTTCCGGACAGGGGAAATCACATAAGGGAGTTTAGTAAGCAAACAGAGTGTCTCCCTGCAGGGTAAGAGAAAATGAGAGGAAAAGAGAAAGGGCACGCACAAGAGAGAGTGTGAAAAGTGAAGAGGAGAGAGAAAGTGAGTTGGAGAGAGAAAGCATGAGAAAAGATGGCAGGGAAGCTATCCTTAAGCAGTTGAATTCCCACAGGGCTAACAGGGGACCAATAACGGAGAAGAATACTTGCAAGCTGACTGATGAACCAATAGCTAGCTAGGATGTTCACAGACTGACAAGTAGTTGGGAGGCAGGGAAATGGCTGCAGTGGAAAGGGCGGGGAGAGCAGTTTTCAGACTGACAGCTAGGTTGTGATATAGTGTAAAGGGCTGGGGAACAGCTTTGTATTACATTACAGTAGTTACGTGTGCCAACATCAGGGAATCCCTCCTCTTGGGAGCTAAGAAGTCTCTCAGAACTAGCATGGAAAGTTGTTTCCCCCACAGCAATCCAGCTTTGGAGACAGTCTACTAGTGACCTATGCTCCTTCCTCCGAAAACAATAATGAAGTGTTCTGTGGACTAACGACATAACTTTGAAAAATAAAAAATAAAACAAATTCTGCATTTTTATAAAACTTGATAAAAAATAGTATTTCAAACTATACAGTCACCAGAAATACAGTTATTAAAAATGCACATACTGCACTTGGCATCTCCAGCTCCTTCAACTTTCTGTGCCTGATCGGTCTTGGCATCTCCATTTTTGGCAGGGTTATTCCCATCCTTGCAGGCGTCAGCTCCCCGCCCCCCCAACCCCCCATCCTGCCTTTTTTCCCTTTGGGTATCTTCCCTCCCTTCTTTGCAGGGGCCATTTTAGACTTGGTCTCTGGCTTTAAGAAGCAGATTTAGAAGACAATCTTGCAGATCTTCTCTTTGCTTCATCCTTCACCTTGGCTTTGCCTCCTTTATCATCCCCTTTAGCCCTTCTCTTGCGCATGGTGGCTATGGTGGTGGGACACAGGCGCTGGATGCCAGAATGCAGTGGTGCGTGATTTTGATCAGTCTGGGGGTCATTTTTGCTTATTCTTCACACTGCTTAAGCTTCTTACTTTTATTCTTGTCCTTTAAGCCTGTCAGTCATTGAAAAACAGTGAGTTTTTGTTCACGTGGTAGTAATAATATTATTAAAAATACCCAAGATAAAAGAAAATTTAGTCAGTATGTAATTTACATCTTTAAAAGTGTAAGAGTAAACTGGTACCTGGTTTTGTAGAAATACCAAAAGAAGATCTCCATGGAAATTTTTTCTTTTAAAAACCATGGAGCATCAATAAGCAGTGATGGTTATTTTTGTTAGTTATATTACTATTTTGTAATTACACTAGTATTCACCTAATTCATATTTTTATCATGCCACTAAATTCCCTGTTTAGATTAATTTACTTTTATGAGCAATCCTTTTTTGAGGAAGTACAACTCCCTTCCCAGAACAATGCTTTTCTGTTACAGTAATTGTATCATCCATACATGCTGCAATAAAAGATTTAAAATCCAAAGTTTTACTGTCAATGTAATCCTTGATACTTGTACACCTTTTTGTTATGTATTTAATAAGTTAAGATGAAAAAAGTCTAATTCCTATAACCACTCTTTTAAAACTGCATATATATGTATTGTCATGTATGTCAAGAAATATATTTTTTGTTATTTCTATATGTGGTATTTGTATTTTCTTATTTACTGTGATCCAAACTATGTTCCATGAACTGGCAACTTGAATGAGCTATTTGTCACTGAGCTACAACAATGTAAGTATACAGACCATAAGCATTTAGAGTCTTAGCAGCTAAATAGTACATCATTAGCATATTCATCTCATTCAATGAATTATGAAAGCATTATGGTATGCATGCATAAGCTGCATAATAGTTGCCAGCAGTAACTAGAAACATATTACAATATATGGTATTTTGTGGTTAGTTTGTCAGATATATAATATAAAAGCTAATTAAAATATGAGAAAATTTAAGTGTGGTTATTTTGTAAGCTGTTATCTTAATTATTGTGACTTTTTGAGTCTATTTTTATTACTTGTAATTAATCAGCATTGACTAAATTAATGAAGTAAATGTATATTGTTTTTAATTTTAGTTTAATGATGACAAATAAGATCATTTGAATTCTTTGTCAAGAAATGACACAATTTTTAGGAACTTGTCAATAACAATACACCAAATGAAGATGATGAAAATAATTGTGAAGAAATGAAAATCAAAATATTTATTGATAGTTTCACTCAGAGTAACAGTCCTCATATAGTGAGTATGATTTGGTAGCTCAAGCTGGTAAAGTGCTAAAAGCAGTATTATTTATGGAAATGTACTGACTCATAAAACTATGCAACCATCAAAATTTAAGCAGTACTTACATACGAAAGATAAGTAATTCTAAAACTAAAAGAATTTTTTGAAAGAAATTGAATTCTTTATTCAATAAAATTGAATTAGATGACCGTTGGCCAGCTTTTCATTGGTGTGACCAAAATATTAGACATAAACAACCTAGAGGAGGAAATGGTTTCAGAGTCTTTGGTCCATGGCCTGCTGGCACCAAGGCAGAGACATCATGGCAGAGAGGGTGGCAAATGAAAGCTGTTCAGCTTATGACAGCCAGAAAGCAGAGAGAAAGAGGAAAGGGCCTGGACAAAATGACCCTTCCAGGGTACCCCCAGGGGACCTGCTTCCTCCAAGTAAGTCATGCCTATTTTTTCTACCACCTCCTAATAGTCCATTCACTTGCTAAATCCATCAAATGGATTAATCCCCTGATAAGACTAGAGCATTCATAATAAAGTCTTTTCCTGTGAACACTGTTGTATTTGGGGCCAAGCCTTTAACACATCAGTCTTTGGGGAACACTTCACAACCAAACTTAAGAATGACTATTGAATTAATTGTCTACTGACAGAAGCAGCTACTCAGGATTCCACCTGTAAACATAAGTGCTTTGTAGACTTCATATAAAATAGTACTTTAGATTCCAAAACTAAAATCTATATTCAGCTACCCATGCAATAGTAAAATAGTGAAGTAAAAGTATTTTTTTTAATTGTGTAAATCTGCAAAAAAGAGGAATAGAAAACTATACAATGTCTACCTGCTGACAGATTCAGTATCACAAAGATACTTATTCTCTGGAAATTAATCTACAAATTTCATGTAATTCTCAGTATACCTATGGGATTTCATGTAATTCTAAATAAATCTATGGAATTTCATAAAATTTGACAAACTTCACCCAAAATTCATTTGGAAAATCAAAAAGCAACAAGAACATGGAAATTTTTGAGAACAGCATGCTTATCTATCAAATATCAAAAACTTTAGTATGAACTTTAAGTTATTTCAGCATAGTAATATTGCCATTGGTACAAAGTCATAGACCAATAAAGCAGAATAGAGCCTAGAAGCAAAGCCCTGCCCATAGAAATCTGATATATGATAGAGCACACATCACAAATGAATTAGGAAATGAGAAGTCATTTAATAATGCTGGGATGCCTGGTTATCAGCCTGAGAAATATATAAATCAAATTAGATCATTATCTCACAATATATCCATTAATAAACAGTAACATTGAGTTGCTGTAGAATATTTTAAGTTTTTTCAGGAGAAATACAGCAGTATCCATAAGATATCAAGCTCCCACTATTAAGTTGTGTAACCCTAACTTAATAAAATAGAAGTTTGAAGGATTTCTTTTAACCTAAAATTTTCTGAGATACTAATTGAGCAATTTGAGAACTTCTGCATTATACACAAAACCTATGCATGTGAATTAAAGACATAAATGTAAAAGGCAACTTTCTAAATATATCAGAAAATTATAGGATAATGTATTTATGATTTGAAGGTTGAGAGGATATGCCAAGCAAACACCTAACAAATATTTGATAGCAGATTCTATAAAGAATTTTGTTGTTGTTGTTGTTACTGGGGATTGAACATTGAACGCAGGAGTGCTTTGCCACTCAGCTACTTCCCCAGCCATTTTTATTTTTTTATTTTGACACATCTTGTTAAATTGCAGAGATGGACCTCAAAATTGTGATCCTGCTCCTCAGCCTCCCAAGCTGTGGGATTACAGGTGTGCTCCATGTGCCCAGCTAAGAATTCACCAAGTTTGATGAGGATAAAAAGGAGCACTTCAAGCTTGGTAGTAGATACAGCCTTTGCAGGGGATAGCTCAAGCAGACATTGAAATCGAGGCAATTTCCTGATCACTTGGCTCATATACCTCCAGTATCTGTTTCCCAGCATTTCTTCCCTTGGTAGTGATTTGCACCCATTGTGAAGTTTCTCCCCATCAAAGTGCTACCAGTAGTTTTCCACAGACTCAAGGACACTTGTATTTCATTTTTGTGCAACTCTCTTTTCTCTGTCTAGAAGCCTGTCACCTCATTGATGTCAAACTCCAATTTCTATCTTCTTTCTTTGGTTTGGGTTCACATAAGTGTATTACAGCATAAAATTCCTCCAGAGTCAAAAGTTAAAGCCACCAATTTTTTCCTAATATATTCAGATATTAGACTCCTTCAGTATTTGTGCTTTAAAATATACGAATATTTCTTATATTTGCATATATGTAAAACAGATGTTTCAGGTGCTTTAACCTGATCAAACTGTTATGGGGCGCAACTTAAGAACAGACCGATCACCACTGAGAAGTCCAAATTTGAGAGTCTTTATTAAGCCGGCCGGCTGATTGTCTCACACAATGCCCCAAAAAATGGCTATTGGGAGAACAGCCAGACCACAGGGTTGTAGGGGTTCTTATACCAAAAATTACATTAATCATAAATGCCTGTTGCTATGATTAACATCATGAGATGATCCACAGAAGGGGGAGAGGGGAGTGGGTCACCTAGGTACAAACTGAAGAATGGTTACTAACAACCACACAATTACTGCTACATGGTACACTGGTTAGGAGGAACAGAGATCAAAAGAGAGCAATTTTTCATTACCTAGGAATTGTCATTTTATATTGTTAAACATATCACACCAAGTAACTGATGATGGGCACAGAGGCAGGGTGTTCCCATGGGAGAAGCTTATTTCCTACATAAGATGGAGTCTCAGAGCAAAATGGAGTCTGTTTAGTCCTTTCCCTTAGAGTCTGGCCTATAACATTCTTATGGAGTCAGATCTGTCAGCCCATCACAATACTTATATATGAGAGTTTAATAGGCATAAATGACATTCCCATAAAAATATGTAACTGCTTCTATAAGTGATTTAGCTTTCTCACCACTGAGACCAAAAGAACTGACAAGAACAAATAGAGAAGGAAAATTTTATTTTGGGGATCAGGGTTTCAAAGATCTAAATCCATAGACAGCAGGCTTCATTCCTCAGGGCTAATGGTGAGGCAGAACATCACGGAAGAGGAGTGTAGCACAGGAAAGTGGATCAGAACATGGCAGGAAGCAGAGAGAGAGACGCCTCTCACCACAGACAAAATATATACCTCAAAGTTGTAATTCCAGTGATGCTCCTCCAGCCACACCCTACCTGCCTAGAGTTACCACCCAGTTAATCTGTATCATGGGGTTAACATACAGAGTAGTTTAAGATCCTCATAACCCAATCATTTTACCTCTAAACTTTCTTGTATTTTCTCACACATGAACTTTTGAGGGATACCCAATATCTAAACCATAACAATAAAAAATACTATCAATTTCTTCCTCTTTTTTAAAAAAAATTAATATTCTATTTTTTTATTTATTTATTTTGATTCAGTGTACAACTGTTGTTTTTCTGGTTGTACATGAAGTAGAATCACACCATTTGTGTAACCATACATGTACACAGGGTAATGATGTTTGTCTCATTCTGTTATTTTTCCTTCCTCCCACCCATTCCCACCCCTCTTTTCCTCTATACAATCCATCCTTCCTCCATTCTTGCCTCCCTCCCTCCCACACCATTAGTATCATCATCCATTCATCAGCGAGATCATTTGGCCTTTGGTTTTTTGGAATTGGCTTATCTCACTTAGCATGATATTCTTCAATCCTTCCATTTACCTGCAAATGCCATAATTTTATTCTTCTTTATGGCTGAGTAATATTACATTGTGTATATATACCACAGTTTCTTTATGCATTCATCAATTGAAAGGCATCTCTGTTGGTTCCACAATCTGGCTATTGTGAATTGAGCAGCTATGAACTGTATCAGCTATGTGGCTGTATCTCTGTAGTATGCTGATTTTAAGTCCTTTGGGTATAGGCCAAGGAGTGGGATAGCTGGGTCAAATGGTGGTTCCATTCCAAGTTTTCTAAGGAATCTCCACACTGCTTTCCAGGGTGGCTGCACTAATTTGCAGTCCCACCAGCAATGTATGAGTGTACCTTTTTCCCCGCATCCTCACCAACACCTATTGTTGCTTGTATTCTTGATAATAACTATTCTAATTGGGGTGAGATGGAATCTTAGGGTAGTTTTGATTTGCATTTCTATTATTACTAGAGATGTTGAACATTTTTTCATATATCTGTTGATTGCTTGTAGATCTTCTTCTGTGAAGTCTGAGAATTTCCTTAGCCCATTTATTGATTGGATTATTTCTATTCTTGGTGTAAAGTTTTTTGAGTTTTTTATAAATTATGGAGATTAGTGCTCTATCTGAAGTATGTGTGGAAAGGATTTTGTCCCACTCTGTAGGCTCTCTCTTCACATTGTTGATAGTTTCCGTTGCTGTAAAAAAGCGTTTTAGTTTGAATCTATCCCAGTTATTGATTCTTGCTTTTATTTCTTGTGCTTTGGGAGTCATGTTAAGAAAGTCTCATCCTACACCAACATAATGAAGATTTGAACTGCTTTTTCTTCTATAAAGTGCAGGGTCTCTGGTCTGATTCCTAGATCCTTGATCCATTTTGAGTTGAGTTTTGTGCAGAGTGAGAGATAGGGGTTTAGTTTCATTTTGCTGCATAATTTCTTCATCCTTAATATAAAACATTCCATTACAATAATAACTTTACAACATTCACAGATCTAGTACACAAAGACCACTATGTAAATATGGAAACTTTTATAGATTAGCTTTTTTGTTGACTTCACCACATCTACATAACATTGATCTGTCTGAACTCAAGTCCTCTGAAGTAAGTTTTCTGCTCTTTAAACTGAGAGTGATTAACTTAAATAAGTTTTTCAAATTTCCATTTTAGTTGCAGTTTTTAAAAATTATAGGGGGATAGTTTTTCTGATATGAACGGTAAATGCTATGAAACATGAAAGCAGTTAATAAATTATCCAAAATTAAATTTTAAAGTAGAAATTAATGTATAATAGAAACACAAATATAGTGATATTTAGGGTAAACTTATTTGTAAAAATTACATTAGTTCTTAATAAAAATGTAGTTTGTATTTATGTTTTTTAAAAGAATATAGTAACTTGTTTTGGTTTGTACCTGCTCACTTTGCAGTTATACTTAATGCTATTAGGTATGTGTAGAATTATTCAAATCTTTCATTAATTTGATAATTACTGTAAGTAGCAAGAATGTTTTTTTCTCCTTACCAAGAAAATTATTCTACACTTTACAAGTAGAATGAATTTAAGGAAACATTGGAAGTTTTGTCTCATTTTAGGTGAAGTAGAAGCATGAAGGCAGTGCTATCATTGCATATCTTAAAATATGTGTAGCCATTTATTAGACTTGCAGCTTAATAATAAATGGCAATGATATTTGTCTGAAAAATGTGATACTAAATCATGTATTTGAATCATGTAATTTGAATATGGTATGATTTATGACATTACAGAAATGTTTATCTAAGGTGTATATTGCTGTAGGTCATTCTAATGTACCTAGTTTGATAAGTTTTTTTGATTGAATTATAATTTACATCTCATAATCAATTCTAAAATAATCTTTTTAAATTCAAATAAATTATACTCATACAGACATTAATAAACTATCCAAAACACACAATTGGCATATTAGTAGATACAAGTGTTTTTATGTGTCTGTGTATGTACAAATAGAAAAAAAAAAAGCAAGACATTTATTTCCTTAGTTTTCGCCACTTAATGATAAACTTGGATATGAACAAGTGTGTATATAACACTAGATTATTATCAAATATCAGTACTCTTTTGAAGAAACTAGCTTATCAACAGTGTTATTTTAAGCTTCTTTGGTGACCGGTATTTAATGTAGGTTTGCAACAATGCAATGAAATTTTTAATAAGTTAGTACAGAGTGCCACAAAACCATGTATCACCTCAAAATATGTGGAATGCTGACTATGAGTATGAAGTATGGGTTAAAACAATGTGATTGAAAGTCTTTGAGTAGGGCATGGTGACACCTGTCTGTAATCCCAGCAGTTTGGGAGACTGAGGCAGGATAATTGAAGTTCAAAGCCAGTCTCCACAATTTAGTGAGGCCCTAAATAATTCAGTGAGACCCTATCTCTAAATAAAATATTTTAAAAAGAGTGGGGATGTGGCTTAGTAGATAAGCTCCTCTGGGGGTTCAATCCCTAGTACCAGAAAAAAAGGTTAAAAAGTAAATAAAATGGAAGTTTTTGAAGAAGTCATTAGATCCCCATATCACCTTAAGACCCTTGATAGCAAAGTCAAGTATTCCATCTCACCAGACAGGAAGAGCATAAGTAAAGCACAGCATCCCCATGATGAATGACATCAGGGACAATGGGAATACCGTGGCAGATATAAGGGCAGCATATTAGTTAGCTTTCTGTCACTATAACAGAACATCCAAAATAATTAACATACAAAGAAGATGTTGATGCTGGCTCACATTTTAGGAAGTTCCAGTCCAGCTGCCTCCAGATTGTGGTGAGGCAGCACTTCACAGTAATATTGCCTGGTGCAACAAAATCACTTACCACATGGCCAGGAAAAAAAAGGCAGGGTGTCCTTCCCCAAATGACCTAAGAACCTCCCACCAGGCTCTACCTCCTGAAGGTTCTACCATCTCCCAACAGCACCACCCTGGGAACCAATCCTTTAACACAAGAATCTTCAGGGGATGCTCAAGATTCAAACTACAACAGGAACCAAGTGAGAGCTTGTTTGTATCATGCTAACCCACTCAGCTCCCAAAAGGAGTAGATCTTCTGGAATATGCAATAGTCTTCCCTGAAGAATCAGATCAGCTATAGTAAAGTCCATGATCAACCAGCTGCATTCATGCCTAAAGAATTATAAAACATTTCCTAATGCCTCATCCATAAATATGACCTTCAGATAGTTGAGAAAAACCTGTTATAAAAGAGACTAAAGAAACAAATATTAAAAGAGCAACTTAATAAAAATGAGTATGTAGGTTGAAGAAAGTGCTTAGAAAATATCACTAACTTGAAAGAGAGACAGAAAAACAGATTTTCCATCACTGAAACAAGAATAGAATACAATTTTAAAAAAAGAAAATTTGCAAATCAAATGTGCTCTCAGAATTTAAAAAGATGAAAAGTTATGAAAAATGCAAATAAATGAAAAGAAAGACAAATTTGAAAAATCTTCCAGATATTAAAAACAAAATCAATATTTGATTGGAAAATGAAAGAAAGTTACCCTTGAAAATGAGTTAGTAGTGTACAATAAAAATAAATTTAAAAGAAAAACTTGGATGTTTCAGAAATAGTATTAATCATAGAATAAATTTTTTAAAAATTGAAAGGCAAGAGTTTCTAGATTGAAAAACTGATTATCTAATGCACTAGAAGAAAATATGAATTTATCAAAGTATACCTGTCAAAAAAATTCAAAATGCCAGAAGCAAAGATACTATATTACAATTCTCTGAAGAGAGAAAAAAATTAACCACAGAAGAATAAGATTAGGAGTAGAGTTTTTGTAGGGTTTCATGGCTAATTTCTCTTTTACAATGATCTTATTTTTGGGATTTAAATTAAAAATCTAATAGATTATCCTATCTTTGCCCAGTATATAAGGCTTATTCCTATCTCTGTGGTTCATTTAGGTCTATTCTCATTCCTGTGGAATGACAGTTGACATTGAATGACATTAATGAGTCTATTAGTCAATCAAAGCCAGCAGAGAAGAAATACAGTAGAATTAATAGGAAAAGGGAAATATTCAGATGCAGAAGTTCAAGCTGGAAGAGAAACAGCCTTCATTGTTTACATTTTACTCCAATTCTTAGCAACTATATGGAATAAATTTTTTTCTGTGTGGGAAAAATATTCTGCAAACTTCATGAGGAAGTGATACATTATAGGTCACCATAAATATCCATGTAAGGAAGGAATAAAGAAAATTAGAAAATAGTAAGTGGAAAGAAAGAAAGAAGGAAAAAAGGAAGAATGTAGCAAGGGAGGGACAAAACATAATATAACTTTCATAATTAAATTTTATTAATTTATTACCAATTTTGCTTTGGCATTCCTATCACAGACTAAGAGAAAATTGTAGTTTGGTTTCAAATCCCAAAGTGTTGCTGGGTAAAGTGGTACACACCTATAATTCCAGCAGCTCAGGAGGCTAAGGAAGGAGGATCTTGAGATCAAAGCCCGCCTCAGCAATGCTGAGACACTAAACCAACTCAGTGAGACTCTGTCTCTAAATAAATTACAAAATAGGACTGGGGTTCTGGCTCAGCGGTTGTGTACCTCTGAGTTCAACTCCCAGTACAAAAAAAAAAGTGTAAAATATAAAAATAATTACTGTTCTATTTTCATAATCATATAACAAAATGGTTGCACCAGCATAGTACAAGCTTTGCTTTCCCCTATTTATTTTTTCTATAAAATTACTAGGATTTTTTTATCTTAATTAAAAAATATAAATTATCTGACTTGGGAAAACAGGAAACCAGCAGAATATAACTCAAAACTCGAACTACCATATAAAATGTATGAACTATTTTCAAATCCCCAAAACTGTGCTTTGTGTCTGAGCCCTGGTAACTAGATTTTGGAGATTAAAACAATTTGGCAAAATTTAATACCTATTTATGATTAAAAAAAAAAAAAAAAAGCAAACCTAGATGGCTGGGAACCTTCTCAATTTGGTAAGAAATATTTATTTAGTGAGAAACTAGAGACCCAGCTCCCTATAATTTTATACTGGAAATTTTAGACATCACAGTAAAAACAGGAAAAGACAATACAAAATGTATGAGTGGAAAGGAAGAAATGACACTATTTCTATTCAAAGATAACATAATGGCCTATGTAGAAAACCCCAGCTTAACAACAAAAAGAAAAAAAAAAAAACAACTTAGAAGGAGTAACAAGAAGTAAAACAAGGTCGTGGAATGTGCATTAATATTGAAGTACTATTGTTGCAGAAAGCTACATCCTTGCCCCAAATACCAGTCTAATAAGAAGGACATGACTTTGAGAAAAGGGAAAAAGAAGGGTTTTTGCTTTGCTAGCAAAGGAGAAACACAAGGAACTCCTGTCCCAAAGGCTGTGATTCTGCCCATCCGTAGGAACAGGATGGCTTTTGAAGAGCTAATTCTGTGACAGGCTGACAGATTTGACTCCATGGAAAAGTTATATGCTAGGCTACATGGGCAATGACTAAACAGTCTCCATTTCGCTCTGAGACTCCATGTTATATAGGAAATTCTTCTCCCATGGGAACGCCCCACCTCTGTACCCATCAACAGTTGCTTAGCATGACATGGTTGGCAACACAAAACAACAAAATGGCAATTCTTATAAAATGAAAAATTGTTCTCTTTTTGATTCTATAAAACAGTAGAGACCCCCTTATAAAAAGAAAAAAGGCAAAGACCCTCTGATATAAAACAAATATATCTAGTTAATATTGACCAAACCAAAATGGGTGCAAATAAAGTCATTGAGTTGTGCTGACTGTGGTAAATACAAGGACAGTACCTGAGATAAAATAACGTGGTCATGAGTTAAGGACATTGTGACCATTTCTGTGAAGCAATCCATCCTTCAGAGGCTCCAGAAGCTGCCGGTTTCAGGTATGGGTAATCTGGCTCCCCCTCCCAGCTTGCTGGGCTAACCTGCCAGGTGCAGCCTGAAATAGATAAACTGGAGCTGGCTGCTTGCATTCCTTGGGGGAGGGGGGAAAGAAAGAAAAAGGCCCCTATTGTAAATCTGCCAGGATTTTTTTTATGGTTTTCACTTTAAAAATCAGCATGCCAATGTCACTCACTACTACTGCCCCACTTGGAGTACTGGTCCTGACATGTCAGTCTGTTTTCTTTCTTTTTTTTTTTTCTTCTTCCCCAAAATAAACTTTTTTCCTACTTTAGTTTCTGGTGGTCTCACTACGCATCAATAACCAGACCCCACAACAATTCCTATTTTCCTAAACAATGTACCATGTTAATGGTGATGTCAACAGTGATTGCTTAGATGTTAGTAACCATTATTTAGTTTGTACCTAAGTAAGGTCATTTTGACCCACTTTCCCCTCTGCTAATAATTACATATCCCATGATGTTAGCTTGTAATTTTAAATGATAGTAACAGACACTTATGATTGATGCATTGACTTATGGTATAAAAACCCCTACAACCTTATGATCAGGGCTGTTCTCCAAGTAGCCATTTTGGAGGCGTTGTGTGAGAGTCAGCTGGATGGTTTAATAAAGACTCTCAAATTTGGACTTCTCAGTGGTGATCAGTCTGTTCTTAAGTTGCACCCCATAACAATTCAAAGACCACATTCCACGTGTTCTCTGTTGGAGTTGTATTTCATTCGTTAATTTGTTTGGGAGAAAATCATTTCTGAGATCCTCTGGTACCATCCCCAAAGTCTGGATTACTTCTTCCTGTGGTAGGTATGTACTGAAGTACAGATAAATCTTCCTAAAAAGGGGAAGAAAAGTAGAGCTGTTTCCCCTGAAATTAGGGAGGGGAATCAATTAGGGAGAAGCAGGGAGAGAGGAAGAAAAAGAAACATGTCCATTTAAAAATAAGTTACAGTGGCAGAGCAGCAAGGGCTACATTCAAAACATAAAGTGGACAACTGTTACATTACCTTGAACTATTATAATTGCTTTCTTACATACAAAAAAATGATCTACTAGAATTTGGAATCTAAAAATTCTATTTATTAGCACTGTTGAAGTTAAATTCTTAAATATATATTTGACAAGGTATGTATAAAATTTGTGTATGGATAAATATATATGGAAAAAAAACTCTTAGCAAACTAATGGAGTATTTCACTGATCTGTGATAAAAGAAAAATGCCTGCAGTAAGGATCATCTTTTCATCAAATGGCACTGAGAGAATTATTTGTCAATATGCAAAACAATGAACTGAATCCAAACTTACACCTTACACAAAATTTAATTCAAAATGGATCCCCGTGTAAATGCAATGTGCATGATCATAAAATTCTTGAAGAAAACACTGGAAAAAAAATACATGACCTTAAGATAAGTGGTTCATTTTCTAAATAAAATACCATAAGCACAACTCAGAAATGAGAATGGTAAATTGGTAAACTGTTTTTTATTAAAATCTGTTGCTTTGACAAAGACATTATTAAGAAGATATATTTAAAATGCATATGTGATAAAGTACTTGTATCCAAAATACATGAATAATTCTTAAATGTAACAATAAATAAACATCAAGCTAATTTAAAATTGGGCAGAAGATCTAAACACAGATTTCATCAGTGAGGATATACAGATGGCAAATATGCATATAAAAAGATGTTCCATATCAAATGTCATCAGGGAATTTCAAATTAAAGCAACAATACCATACTAAGATAACTAAAGTAAAAATACTGACAATACCAACTGCTGTCAAGTTTGCAAAGAAACAGGATTCTTCATTTATTGATAGTGGGACTAGCAAATGGCTCAGTCACTTTGGAAGATAGTTTGTCCATTTAGTACAATACTTAACATAACCTTACCTCATTATTTAGCAATCACACTTCTAGACTTTTACCCAACTGATCAAAGACCTATGTCCACAAAAAAATAAAAATAAAAATCTGCACATAAATGCTTATAGAAGTTTTATTTCTAATCACCCAAATAAGAAGCAATCAAGATATCCATTAATAGCCGAATGGATAAACTCTGTTGCATTCATACAATGGAATATTATCAACAATAAAGAGAAATGAGCTATCAAGAAATCAAAAGATATGGAAAGATTTAAAATATATGTTTCTAAATAAGTCAATCTAAAAAGCTATATATTATATAATATCAATTAAATGGTACTGTGTAAAAGAGTCTAGGGAAATAACTCATTGGCAGACACAGAGCTCACTTGTCTAAGACACATAAGGCCCTGGATTTTATCTCCTATGGTGCGTGCGCGCGCACACACACACACACACACACACACACAGAGTTTGGGATGAATGCTTACCTAACATGAACAAGGCCCTGTTTAATCCCCAGAACTGAGAACAACAGCAACAAAACCTAAGGAAACAGAGCAGTAAATGCCAGGTGTTTGAATTGCCAAAGGGGGAGGCTTAAATAGATGAAATCTATGCATTTTTAGGATAGTTATAATAGGGGTTCACTTGGTGCTCTGACTATATCCCTTGTTGCTTTGAAACATACATTTTTTTTTCCCAACCTTCTTTCCCCTGACCTTCTCCCTGATCTTCTTTTCCCTGATTTTTTCCTTCCTGATCTTGCCTCCCTAATCTCATTTTTCTCTCAATCACCTCTAAAAAGCCTCCTGTTTCTGCTGATGGGCAGAATCACAGCCTTTGGGACAGGAATTACCTGTGTTTCTCCTTTGCTAGCAAAGCAAAAAACAAAAACTTTTTCCTTTTTCTCGAAACTGTCTTCATTATTGGATTGGCATGGAGGACAATGATGAAGTTTTGGCAGCAAATTTGGCACCCTAGATGGGACCTAAGAGCAGCCCCCTCTTCAGCTTTCTTGGGCAGACCTGGCTTTTCAAGAAACCTCACTTCTGTGCTAAGAATTCATGGTGCTGGCAAATTTCTTGAGAGCCAACTTCAGGAGAGTTAGGAGACAGGTGAGTTTGCCTCCAGTCAGACCAGAGGAGCTGTCCCTGTGAGTAAAGGGAGGCACTGAGAGACCATCCCAGCAACTGCTGAAGCTCCTTTTGCTTTAGGGAACTCCTGCCTTCTCCTTATGAACACTAGAGGTTATTCCATTGTGGTCCACTTTGATAAAAAGGAAGCTGAATTTAGGAAAGTCATGACAAATTTAGCCATTTGGTTAAGTTCCCTGGTGTGCACACCAAGATCTTTGATTCCATATGCCTGGTTGGAGACATCTGTGGCACCACTGGTGTAGGAGGCATGGTTAAGCAGGATTAGAGAACCTCGGGACATGTACTCCCTTTTGATCTGTTCTAGGTTCTATTGGCCTTGGGCTTGGGAATTCACTCTGGTAATCTGTTTTGTTTGTATCTGCTACTGCAACTTTTAAGACATAGCCAGTACTGTATTGATTCTACATATAGTCCCTTGGGAAAAACTTGGTTGGTCAATTTAAAGGCTCCATTTGTCAGCCAATTTGGGGATCCTCTCTGGTTGTCTCTGTGGTTTTTTTTTTTGTACAATCTTGAATTTGGAGTTGGTCTGTCAAAGGTAAAGTGAGTTGAAGAAAGGACCACCTATAAATCTGTCTAAGATAATTTTTTTTTTTTTTACTTTGATGATCTGGCTTTTAAATAGCTTTCTAGACTATTGTATAATCTTGCAGTTGGAGTTGGTATGTCAAAGGTAAAGTAAGTGGAAGAAATTTGTATGTGCAGGTCTGTCTGTTCTAAAGGTTTTTGTCTGTCAGCCCTGGTTTTGGTGATCCTCTCTTGTTTGTTTTTGTCTGTTACTGACCCTTTAAGACATAGACCATGCTGCATTGATCTTACTGATAGTCTCTTGAGCAGAGAGATCTTGGTTACATGGCCCACCTATAGGAATAACTCTGTTGAAGAGAAAGGCAGTTTACTGTAACACAATCTGGCCTTTGAATATTTTTTATGGATTATTATACAATCTTGAATTTGAAGTTGGTCTGTCAAGGATAAAGTATATGAAAGAGATTCTATATGTATAGACATTTTTGTAGTTGCATGATAATGGGTCTGAACGCCTCTGGTGTTCAAGGATAGCAGGACACCAGAAGAAAGAATTTAAGAAGATTTTAATCTTCTAAACCCAGTGCTGAGACTCCCAGCACTGTTTCTTAGCCTGGCCCCAGGCATCTGCAGATCATCTCACTGTGGTGAAGGACACTAGCCCTAAAATGTGTTGTGGAGGGGATCCCAGAAAAGCTGCCTTTTCTGGGAAAAGGAAAGAAAAATGGCCAAAGAAAACCTGGCCTCTGCCCTGACTTCCAGCCCCTTTTGCCCCTGGGGGAGCAGAGGCTGCTGGCCACAAAGAATGTGGTAGTAGTGTTATTTGATGAGCTGGGGAGAGGAATAGACTCCCCTTTTAAGATCTGACAGGACACCCCACTGGCCAGGGGAAATTCATCACTGGGGCAAAGTGATTCTTGCTATAATAGTGTCCCGTCAAATTAAATGCCTGAGGATACTGGCAGAATAAATAACTGTACCCAGAAAAGAAAAAGACAAAAACTAAGGCCAACCTATGTTTTGTAGGCATCCTCTGAAAAGGAATCGCAAGGAAACCTAAAGAATAGGATGGAAAGGGCCTCCTCCTTTGCATAGTACATAGCAATATACCTAGTATAAGAAAAAAGGCCCCAAAGGAGCCTCTACATACAATTGACAGTGGGGTACTCACTTAAAGTTGCTAACATTGTGATGACAACAGAGACAGGTCAGGCTCAAAAACATCCTGTTCTCCACCCCCTTGAATGTGACCTAGTAGATAAAAAGATTAAGGCACAGTTTTTTTTTTTTTTTTTCATATGCTGGATTGTCCAACCCTCTCCTGGGATGAAATTTGTGGTGTACATAAAATGCACAGATAACATTTATGAGGACTGTTTCAGAATATTAATTTAAGAAAGGGTCCAAAGATAGAAAAGATAAAAGGAAGTTACAGGAATGGAAATATATTTTAGTGGGAAAAATTAGAAGGTAAAAGAAATGTTTCTGTATGAGAAAGTATTTTGTATAGTAAAGTAATATTCTTGTGCTAAAGTTCAAGATGAAAGAGTGCAAAACTAAGGATTTAAAGAAGTTGCAAATGTTTAAGTATGTTGCTGATGGTTTGTGGAAGGTAAATCTCAAAAAGTTTGTGTTTGTGACTAAATTGACTATAATTAGCACAAAGTTATTTACACTTTAATGTACTGATATGGAACTAAGTCTGTACATTGATCTCTCTTATCAATATAATTTTCTTGTATTTATTAGGTTTTATTACTTGGGGAAACTAAATCTTAAAGGAATTAGGATTTGTACCTGTTTTAAAGACTGAAATGATTACTTTGTAACTGTTTTAACAATAACTGTTATTTAGGTTATAACAATATTGTTGACAACCTAAATATATATGACTAGATATATGTATACATCTGAGAACTATTTAACTATATCTGTCTAAACCTTGTGTTATGTAAAAGTTTATAAAATGAAAGTTTAAGTTTATGAGCAATATAAACAATACGTGTTCTCTTTTATACATTGTATCTGACATAGAAGAGCCTGTCATTTGAAGACCTGTCTTACATCTGTTTTCTTCAACTAAGCCAATTTCTGAATCATTAACACCGTTTCCAAAATGTATAAGATATTTAAGATAATCCTTTGATTTTTGCTAACTAATGCAGATCCGTGATTTTTGTTACCATACACTCTGGATTCTAAATTGTACTTTAAAAGCTAAACTTAGTATAATCAGGAAATTGAGAGTCTACACTTCATTTGTGTATGATCTATCAAAGTGTATAAATGCACTCTACTGTCTTATGTACAACTAAACAGAACAAACAAATTAAAAACAGAAAAACTTAGGAGAGGAGTTTGCCAAGTTGGTGTTATCCAAACTAAAATTTTCTGTAGCAAATGTCTTGGATTTGTACAAAAATAATAAATTTGGTTGGTATTTATTCATGTCATTTGATGTTTTATAGCTGGATAAAGTAACCTGTTATTAAAAAGTTATATAAACAATTTTGTGTCACTCTTCACACTGAAATTGGAATTTAAATGCATTTTTGGAAATAATAAGGAAAATCTGATTTGTTTAAAGGTAACACTGTAAAACACGGAAGTATTCTGCCACTTTTTCCACAAAAAAAATGTTAAAAATTCTGTTAGCCTTTCTTTGATTCATGTTTCATATGTAAAGTTGTATTGTATTATTCATGAAGAGCCCACCTTACCTGAGATAAGGCTCTGCCTCTCAACTTACTCCATGTTAGAAGGCTAGACTTTAGCTCATTTAAAGTTGTGTTCAAAAGATTGATTTTCTTGTAAAGATTACTGTGATCTCAGGGGATATAATATTTAACTAAGTAAATGTTCAAGATTATAAAAATCATTTTTCTTGATTCATAGCTACTGCACATACTGAATATATTATTGCTCTATTAATTTCATTTTGTATTTTTCTTATAAACTCTATAACTGTTGCCTGTTAGTGTTTTGCAGAGGTACTGCTTCTAAAAACAAAAACAAAACAACTGGGTTAATTTAAGATAATAAACCATCACCTACAGGACAGATAGAATATAATGCTGACTTCCAGTACTAATACTGACCCGAATTAAATGAAAGGGATAACTCTAAAATTATAGATATTAAAGTTATAACATCTTACTCCCTCTTTAAGACTGATGAAACTGGCTTACTGGGTGTTTAAAACCAAAAATGTGGAGACCAAAGTCAAGAAAGTAAAAGGGCCAAGGAAAAAACAGCCAGCATTTTGACCCTTGCCCTCTAAGGTCAGCCAGGACCCAGAGAATGATGGGATGCTTCTCTGGGTCCTGTAACTCTGGAGAGTCACCCAATCTGCTGAACACGGAGATTGAGAGGACCCTAGAGAACAGGGAGCCTACCAGTGCATATTCTGCAAAGAGGAGGGCCATTGGAGACAGAACTATCCCTGATGCTTCCAACAGAAGCCACATATGGTCAGCCAGCCCCAATCCATCCTGGCAGGTGGCACTACTGGTAATGGAAAGCTAAAGGAGCCAGGAGTTTTCACACATGTTCCCAAGAGTGATCTCTGCGGAATCTCAGTTGACTCTTAAGAGTAGGCAGGAACAAGGTTAGCTTTGACCAACATGGTCTTAAATATCATTTAGGAGAATATAGCCTAAAAGCACAGTCCTACATTGACATTTAAAAGGGAAAACAACGTTTGCTTTTTAACATGTAACTTAAGATGTACACTTGGATCAGTCCTACCAAAAGTAAGTAAAGCTAGAGGTTATAAAGGAAGGGATCTTGTGTGAGAGTGCCGAATAATAATGACAAAAGTCACAAATTTGTCCTGAGTTAATTTGAGTCTGATTTTATAGACCTACAAATCTTTATAACCTCTTACATGGAGGAACATGATCTTTTTTTCACTGATAAGATTATGAGATATTGTGCTCATGGTTTTCAGAAACTAGCTAAAATACTAATTGTGTTTGTGCTAATTATTTATAAAAAGTAATGATTTGCTGTCTTTATATGGACTACTCTGATGCTGAATGTCCTTAACTGTCCACACCCCACCTGATACAGAATGAGGACTTTGCATTGCTTCCCCCAACTTCACCTCCTTTCAGCAGGAAGTAGCTTGGAGATGTCATTGCCCACTTTCCATAGAAATGGCAGCTAGAAATTGACAGCATGGAAATGTAACAGGGGTTCACTTGATGCTGTGACTAAGTCCCTTGTTGCTTTGAAAACTTACATTGTTTTCTTTTTCTTGAACTTCCTCCTGATTTCTTTTCCCTGATCTTTTTTGCCCTAACCTTCTCCTCCCTGATCTTCTTTTCTCTAATCTTCTCCTTCATGATCTCTCCTCCCAAATCTCTTTTTCTCTTAATCATTTCTTTAAAAGCCCCCTGTTTCTACTGATGGGTAGAAGCACAGTCTTTGGACAGAAGTTCACTGTGTTTTTCCTTTGTTAACAAAAGATAAACCTTTATTTTCCTTTTCTCAAAACTGTGTTCTCTTTATTGGTTTAGCATCTGGGACAAGGATCAAGCTTTTGGCAACATAGTGAAACTATTTTATATACTATAAGAGTGATTAAAAACATTAAACATTAGTTAATACCTCATTAAAATTATAGCACAAAGAATAAACTTGATGTCTGCAATTTTTAAAGATTACGGGATGCCAGAGTGGCATTGAATTATTCTTATTATAATTATAATATGTTATAAATAATTATATATAATATGCATTAGTTTCATGTGTATGTATGATATATCTTGCCAGAAAACAAAAAATAAAAAATATTCTATGAAGTATGGTGCACATTAGACCAATGAAAGACTGGAAACACAGATATTATTTGGAGACCGATGCAATGATCCAGGTAAGAGATCAGAATCTGAACAAAGGGCAAGGACTATGCCTATGCCCATGTAGGCTGCACAGGCTGCACTCTGGGACGGCCGTTAACTTGGATTCTATGGGACTTGGCAACACAGTAACTACCAGAGGGATACTGTCCTATTCAATGACAATGGGTAGCTAAAGCTTGATTAGAAAATATAATTATGACTATGATAAATGACATAGTATAGTAGCTTATACTTTGACATAAAGGAAAAACAAAATTTTGAATCTCCAAAAGCTCTATTCTCCTGATTATCTTTTTTGAATGTCTTACTTCCTCATTTCTACCATCTTCTGAATGATGCTTTTTTGAGATAACTTTATGCTTTTAACTGCAATTACTATGCTTTTTCTTCATATTCCATCCACATTGAACATCCCTTGGAGTATTTTATTGCATCCATCTGATTACTTGTTATAATCTATGTATAGTCATAAGTCACTTTACAGGATATTTCCTGAGAAATGCATTATTAGGTGATTCTGTTGTGTGAACATCAAAGAGTGTATATAAAGCTAGATGGTATGGCCTGTTACACACCTAAGCTATATGGTGTGTGTGTGTGTGTGTGTGTGTGTGTGTGTGTGTATGAAGGACTGATGAACAAGAGATTAAATAGTTAATAAAAGAAAAAGATGAAATCAAGAGTCATGGGAAATGTAAGACAATGTTATGAAACTAACATGGCATGATGCTTTATAGTAAACATTTTTATAAGTAGGAGTAAACTCTAAAATGACAACTTATAGTATAGGAAATACATTAAAGTAACAGTCACTTATCATCAAGTATTATGTACTGTACATAATAGTGTGTGACATACTTTTATAAAACTGACAGCACAAGTTTGTTCACACCACTATTACCACAAATATGTGATAAAGGTGTTGCACTACAGTATTGCAACAGCTATGATGTCACTAGATGGTAGAAGTTTTTCACCTCCATTATAATCTTGTGTGATCTTCACCACATATGAGATTTTTCACTGACTGAAAACTCCATTTTGCACTGCCTATTAATTGTTTGCCTATGTTTCCTCTCTGTTTCATTTGTCCTATTTTAAACATCTTCTAACTTGGGATGATTTTTATAATTATTTCCTCTATGTATTCTTCTTAAATCACATAAAGATGTAAAGCATGTTTGGTGGGAAAAACATTCATGAGGAATAAGTGATTACAGGGTTATCATGGTTCAACTTACCATTTTTTACTTTATTATTAAAAAGAAATATGCATTCAGTAAAACCATACATTGAATTTTGAACTTCAATCTCTTCCTGGACTAGAGATACACAGTACAATGCTTTTCCTTTGTTAAGCAGTGGCAGTGAATTGTAGCTCAGTCGGTGTGTGACCACAAGATAAGTAACTAACAGCTTGTAGTTACTGTGCTGCTAAACTATGATGTTCTAATGGGTAGGTGTATTAAACATGTTTGTTTAATACACCTTTGAGACAATTTAATCTTAAAATAGATTTATCACAATGTAGCCCTATCCTAAATCCAGGAGCATCTGTGCTCCCAGACTTCAGATATGGATATCAGCATGAAAACAAGGGACACAGGGAAACACTCCTGTTTAGAAGAGATTTGAATTGAGGCATCTCTTAATTCACTGGTTGTCAGCCAATTGTAACTTTTGTCTACTCGAGATATGTGGCAATGTCTAGAAGCATGTTGGCTCTAGCTACTGAGAGGTGTGCTAGTGGCATCTAGTGCATCATGGCCAACGATGACGCTAACCTTCCTACAATACACATGACAATCTTCCATATCAAATAACTCCAAAATGTCAATAGTATTGACATTTAGGAGCTCTGGTTTAATTGGAAGTGATTGTGAAACTCTTCAGGGGGAGATCTGAAATGCTCATCGGAAGCTCAGGAGATCTAGTTGGGCACTATATCTGGCTAAATATTGGACAAGCACCTCCTTAAGCAACTGAACTTCTTAGTATTTCCATATATCACCCTATAAATGTTTGAAAATTCTGTGTCCTAATCTATGTGGTAAATCACACAATTGATGAATATGATTTAAGGAAATATTCTTCTCTTCAAATATATTCTCCCTTTAGATTTGTTTTACAAAATCAGTAAGTGACAGTCTTTGAAATAGCTTTCAATGAGAATACATGAAATTGTGAAAATTGATAGTGCAATACAAGGCACAATTATTGAAAATCTTAGTGAATGATTTTTATAAGTATATAGTTATTTCAGTTATGGCTTCAAAAAATCTATTCCTTCTGAGAGAAATGGTTAGTATTTTCACCAGATTCTGTTTTTTTTTCCCCTATTCAACTAGAAATAGGGGAAATAATCGTAAATGTTTTCAAGGAATATTTCCATGAACCATGCAATCCACAACAGATTTTGTACATGGTATGCATTCATTCATGGTAAAATAATTTGATATGAGTCCTCGAGAGATAGTAAAAAAGAGAATGCTTAGATGCAACACATTCATCTTACTTATTTAACATAATGATCTTCTGGCAGGCAAGAGTTTTGTGTAGATTTCTGCAGGTTTTCTTTGGTGAAAACCTACTTTGTTATTTCTGCCAGGCATTTCATACTTGAAAGGTCTTGATATGTGGGAGATTGTTTCCTTGTATGGGCAGTGGACAACGCCTTCAAGATTGCTGTGTTCATTTCCTCATTCTACTTTATTAAAAAAAATTCATGTTTGTTGCCATTCAGAAGCTAAGATGCTTCTGAAAAAAATCTCCGAAAGGGATGTGGTGTCTTGCTAAATCTGGCCTAGAGTCTTGGAGGTTATTTGTTTGTTTTCCCTAGAAAAGGCTCTTTATGAAGGAGAGAGAGGGAGAGAGAGATAGAAGAAAGAGAGAAAGAAAGAGAGAGAGGGAAGGAGGGAGTGAAAGAAATCAGAGCCACTTTTTAATGAAGAAAACTCGCTTGGAATGACCCTCGATATATTTAATGGAGCTCTTGTTAAATTAGAGTTGAATTAAACCAATTTATACTTTAAGAAAGAGTCAAAGATTTGCTCAAAGATATCTGAGTGGGCTGGCGTTGTGGCTCAGTGTTAGAGTGCTTGCCCGGAATGTGCGAGGCCCTGGGTTCAATTCTCAGCACCATGTATAAATAAATAAAATAAAACATCCATTGACAACTAAAACAATGTTTAAAAAAAAAGGTGTCTGGGCAAAGTTGTCCATAGCATGCATGGTTGCATACACATCTATGCACACAAAACAAATAAATAACAAATAGAAAATTCTGCAACCATTTAAACATTTGTATCTATGTGCTTCTGTTAACTTTTGTGCAAATATGATATACATACACAAAAGTGGCAAAATGTAAGTATACTTCTCTATGAATTATTAGAAAGTTCATACACTTATATAACCATAAGTTCAAAAACTGAATATGAACCAGTCTTTTAAATACAAGAATCCGTCATCTTCATAGTTTAAAATTCATAATGGAAATTTTACTTTTTCTGATTTATACTACTAATACCTCTTTTCCTACTTTCTTAATTTTCCTAGGTGATAAAATTATCATTCAGCTTTTCCTTTTACCCACATAAACAAGGAATTTCTTCTGTTCTTTTTTAATTTCATTAGTAGTTACCTTAGTTGTTTACATACATCATGATCAAATGCATACATTCCAAAATAAGCACCTTTGTTTCTCTGTTAATAATGTAATCCAAGTGTTTGGTACATAGTAGACCCTGAAGAAACATTCAATGAATTAATGAATATATCATTGTTATATAAATGCAAAATGCCAAACATTTTGTCCTGCCACAATGCTCTCTTTTTCTGATTGCTTTTAATGCTTTTACATGTCCCTTTCTGCCACTTACTTGATTATTACCTTTGTTGATTACACTTTAACTTCAATTATATTTTTCCTTGTATGCTTTCTCTCTATCCGGTATCCTTAGCAATGCTATATTACACCTTTCCAATCATTCATCAGGACTTAGATGCATTCCTTGTCCACCAATACTTCCTCTCTGCTTCATCTGTTCTATATTGAAATGCCTATTGATCGATTTATCATAAGCCTTATTTGGGTATTTTCTTCTATGAGTGATATAGTCTCTAAATTCCTCCACAAGTTAAATCTATATCTTCTTCCTGTAACTCATAAATGATATTTTGGTTAGAAAAAGGATTTTCACTTGGTAGTGATTCCCTTCTATAATATTCTTGCTTACAGTGTTGCTAATAAGAAGCCTGATTTCCAACTATGATTTCTGTTTAAGGAGCTCTCTTTCATCTGGAAGTGTATGGCATTATCATTAAAATTATTGTCATCATAAAATTTTATCAGATTTATATTTATCAGACTAACTGAGACAAGAAATTTTCCTCTCCAATTTTTAAATTTTTCTTGTTTCCTATTATTTTCTCTTTTTTTCCCCCATGAATCCATTTTACAATGATTATACCTTTTCTCTTACGAGTTTCATTTCTTTATGTCTTTGCTGTCTTTGAAATTTCAGTGTTTTAAAATCATGGAGTGCTTCATTTCCCACTAGTCTTGATTTCCACCATCAAATCTAAAATATTTCATTGACTTATTAAGGTCAGTCAGTCTCCCTTCTCCAGTAATTCCCTTTCATTGGGAACTGGAGTTTTATTGTTATTTTTGTTTACTATTTATGGTGTACATGCAGATTTATGTTTGGCATCTTCTGAAATAACAGCAAGCCTGAGTTTACTTGGCAATCTGGCATTGAATCTCTCTGTTTTGTTAGGTGAAATTTATGAGATGCCTTTGTATTGAACAGTTCTTGTATTCATGCTCCTGGTCTTGATTCCAATACACAAGACCAAACCTGAATAAAATCTCTGATGCTCGATTTTTACCACTGGCCAATTTTGCATAAAACAGAAGGTTCACAACAACCAGGCATGAAGGGCCCTGTTTACCTGAACTGGCATGATAAGGATGTTCTGTTTTAACCCTACAATGAAAGTAACTGTGAAAGGCCAAATCCATTTTTTGTTTCCTGTTTCTTCTTCTTCACCATTTTTCTACCTACGCTCACCCATTTGTTCAACTCCTTGAAGCTCGTCTTGTATAGAGGGGATGCTACCTGATTCATAAACCATTGATAAAAGCCAATTCAGTCTTTAAATTTGTGTTCAAATTTAAAGAATTCTTTTCTATGACAGTTCCTAATTCTCCTTGTGGGTAGATAAGTTATCTCTCAGCTCCCAAAATGGATATATTCTGTACACTTTTCATTTGTTGGCAGCTACTGTAAGGCCAGCATTCCAAATTGTCCTACCAAAAACATTACCCAGGCTGCAGCCAGAGCACTATTGTCCAAGCACCAAGCTCTCTGCATACTGCATGCAAATCTTATTCTTGCTGCTAAACTCTTCACTGCTGAACATCAAGGCCCAGGAAGGATTAAGTCCAGTTCCTTTTAGCTGTGTGAGAATCCTCGTGGCACCTGAATCTTCACCTAAATCTCATAGCCCTGTCTGACTGCCCCGGAAGTTACTTCACTAAAGAACATGGGGTCATGAGATTGGCATGTTGAATTAGAATGTATGCATCTCCACCGGCAATGTAAAAGTGTGCCTTTTTATCCACATGCACTCCAACTCTATTATTGTTTGTGTTCTTAATAATAGCCACTCTAATTGGAGTAAGATGAAATCTTAAAGTTGTTTTAATTTGCATTTCTCTAATTACTAGAGATGTTGAACACTTTTTCATATATTTATTAATTGCCTGTGTGTCTTCTTCTGTAAAGTGTCTGTCCAGTTCCTTGGCCCATTTATTGATTGGGTTCTTTATATTTTTGGTGTAAGGTTTTGGAAGTTCTTTACAAATTTTGCATAAGTGCTCTATCTGACGTGTGTGTGGAAAAGATTTTCTCCCACTCTGTAGGCTCTCTCTTCACATTCTTGATTGTATCCTTTGCTGAAAAAAAGCTTTTTAGTTTGAGTCCATCCCATTTATTGATTCTTGCTTTGATTTCTTGTGCTTTGGGAGTCTTGTTGAGGAAGTCTGCTCCTAAGCCAACATGATGAAGACTCTGGTTTATCCGAGGGATGCAAGATTGGTTCAACATCTGGAAATCAATAAAAGTAATTCATCATTTCAATAGACTTAAAGTTAAGAATCACATGATTATTTCAATAGATGCTGAGAAAGCATTTCATAAAATACAGCATGCTTAAAACACTAGAAAAAAATAGGGATAGTAGGAACATACCTCAACATTGTAAAGGCTATCTATGCTAAGCCCACAGTCAACATCATTCTTAATGGAGTAAACTGAAAGCATTCCCTCTAAAAACTGAAACAAGACAGGGATGCCCTCTTTCACCACTTCTATTCAACATTGTCCTTGAAACATTTGCCAGAGCAATTAGACAGATCAAAGAAATTAAAGGGATAGGAATAGGAAAAGAAGAACTAAAGTTGTCACTATTTGCTGATGATTTGATCCTATATTTAGAATATCCAAAAAATTCCATTAGAAAACTTCTAGAACTAATAAATTAATTCAGCAAAGTAGCAGGATATAAAATCAATAAGCGTAAATCTAATGTATTTCTATTCATAAGTGATGAATCCTCTGAAAGAGAAATTAGGAAAACCACTCCATTCACAGTAGCCCCCAAAATATAAAACACTTGGGAAGTAATCTAATGAAAGAGGTGAAAGACCTCTACAATGAAAACTACAGAACATTAAAGAAAGAAATTGAAGAAAACCTTAGAAGATGGAAAGATCTCCCATGTTCTTAGATAGGCAGAATTAACATTGTCAAAATGGCCATTCTACCAAAGGCACTATATAGAGTCAATGCAATTCCAATTAAAATCCCAATGACATTCCTCACAGAAATAGAGAAAGCAATCATGAACTTCATCTGGAAGAACAAGAGACCTCGAATAGCCAAAACAATCCTGAGTAGTTGCAAATTGGTGAAGCCACTCTGGAAAGCAGTATGGAGAATCCTCAGAAAACTTGGAATGGACCCATCATTTGACCCAGTTATCCCACTCTTTGGTTCATACCCAAAGGACTCAAAATCAGCAAACTACAGTAACACAGCCACATCAATGTTTATAGCAACTCAGTTTACAATAGCTCGATTGTGGAACCAACTTAGATGCCCTTCAACAAATGAATGGATAAAGAAACTCTGGCATTTATACACAATGTAATACTATTCAGCCATAAAGAAGAATAATATTATGGCATTTGCAAATAAATGGCTGGAATTGGAAAATATCATGCTAAGTGCCAAGCCCAAAAAACCAAAGGCAGAATGCTTTCCCTGATAAGTGGAGAATGATATATAATGGGGGTGGGAGGGTGGGGAATGAGAGTAGAATGGGGGAACTTTGGATTATGTAGAGGGAAATGAGAGGGGGGAGATATGAAAAATGGAGGAGTGAGACAGACATCATTACCCTATGTACATGTATCATTACACGAATGGTATGAATCCACATTGTGTACAACCACAGAAACGAAATGATGTACCCCATTTGTGTACAGTGAATCAAAATGCAGTCTGTAAAAAATTAAAAGATAAATTAAAAAAAAAATACAGATGCTTATCTTAACAAGCTCCCAGGTGATACTGATGCTACTGGTTCATGGACCACACTGTCAACACAGAAGATTTTGGATCCCACTAGATATGTCTAAACTCAATGCTCAGGAAGATAAAATTGGTAGTTTAAGATTATGAAATTTATACCTATATTTTATATGTATAAACACTGTACTTATTCAAGACTGGACAGAAATACTCTGTAGCAAATAATAGTCAATCTAAACTATACAGATTATGAAAAGAAGGAGCAGAACATGAATTTAAAAAACAAAGTGAAGAACAACTGAAGAAAATAACAATTGTCAAGTTTGACTTTGTTTCCTAAAATTTAAAATAGCATTCTTTCCGCTAACACTCACAATGTAATAAAATGCCAGCTACAAATCTGGGACAATTGTACTATGAAAACCACTTAGTGAAGTTCACAATGCTTAGTGAAATCTCTAGTGTGGGTGTTTATTGTTGTTTTTACATTGAGACTGGTGTGTAAGAGGTGAGCACTGCTTGATTCTTACTTTTCTTTGTCCTTGATGTGTATTTTCTCTCTTTGTGCTGTGGAATTGAAGGTCTGCCCAAACCCCAACCCTCTCCTGCCTTTGCTAACTGTGACAATGTGCTTAAGCTGCATGACTTCTGTTTCTTCCAATGGCTGTCGTGCGGTTTAGAGCCCACATCATTCTTTGGAAATCATGTGAGGAGAAAGCCGCGCTCCCTTTTTCCCTGCCAAATTGTGTTAGCATATTCCATTATGTACTGGCATGTGAGTAGGAAACCTAGATGATAACTATACTCTGTAGGTGTGGTATTTCAAATCCCACTTGGCTTAGAAGTGCTCTGGGGATCTAAGGGCATTATTTACTGTACAGCTCTAAAATGGCTCCCTGAAATGCTTTCTTGTTGTTTCCAACCACCTAGGGAAATGTATTTTGTTTTGTAGTAAAGATATATTAAAATGACCTTTCAGTTCCTGTAGAAACACAGAGAGCCATTTCAGAGGCCAGGAACAGCCATTTAAGTACCTAAACGGTCTGTCACCTTTTGTTTATTTTTACCTCTTCCCTGGGGCATAGGTCTTATGTCTGTTCTGTGATTTCTTCTTTTGTTTCTTTTTGACAATTTTAATAATCAAAGGCAACTTGGGTAGCTTTGATTATTAGTTTGATGTGATATGAATAAGCAAAATCTTTTCCATTTCTTTCATTTTGTTCCTCCTCCATGCTCCAGATGTTTAGTCTGTCATTTATAGTGCTTTAATATTTATGAACATGCAAATAAATATACTAACTAAAAACAAGGAAAGAAAGACAAGAAGAATTTTTTTAATATATTGGTAAAAATACTTTGAGTAATTTAAAAGATTAGTGGCAAGTCTATATCCTAATTTTAGTTCTATGATTAGAATACCCCTTGGTTCAATCCCCTGTTACACAATAATAAATAAATAAATAAACAGAATAAGAAATATGAAATATACCCAAGAGCACACACATATACATGCAAAAAAATTGGAGTCCCAAGTAAGTGGTAGTACTATAGCAAGCACTACCCAAAGAGAAATATATATATATATATATATATATATATATATATATATATATGAGTCATCTGAAACTCTATGATTTTATTAGGTACATTATCAGGTGCTACGGTTTGAATGTGTGCTTTCCAAAACTCAGGTGTTACCAATGCAATAGTATTAAAAGGTGGAAATTTAAAGAGATGACTAAGCCATGAGGATTTCTCCCACATAAATTGGATTAGCTGACTTTAAAGGGACTTGATGGGAGAGGTTCCTCCTTGCTTGCTCTTCTGCCTGCCGACAGATGAGAATGCAGCAAGAGGCCCTCCCCAGACACCAGAGGTTGACACCTTGATCCTGGATTTCTCAAACTTCAGAACCGTGAGAAATAAATTTCTGTTCTTTATAAATTACACAAACTTGAAGTTTTCATTATGGCAATACAAATGGACAAAAATACAAATGGGTACCAGGA
The DNA here is from genome assembly GCF_902686455.1 of Sciurus vulgaris. Taxonomy (NCBI): domain Eukaryota; kingdom Metazoa; phylum Chordata; class Mammalia; order Rodentia; family Sciuridae; genus Sciurus; species Sciurus vulgaris. Next base: position 35,408,562 of record NC_136469.1, on the reverse strand, counting down.
GTGGGTTGTTGCTATATAAAATATGAAAAAATGTAGTAGTTTTGGATCTAGGTACTAGCTAGAGGCTGGACCTGTTTTGAAGTGAACACTGGAAAAACCTGTATTTTTGTGAACAGATAATTAAGGGAAATTCTGGTGAGGTCTCGGCGGAGTGAAAGAGCTGTAGCAATGCCTCATTTTTAAGAGATTATATAAATATTTATAAACAGAATGTTAATAGAAATAAGGATAGTAAACATCATTCTGATGCAATCTCAGACATAAAAGAAGAACAAGATACTGGTAACAAGAGAAAAGACCATCATTTTTATAAATGGCAAAGAACTTGGTTGAATTATATCTAGGTCCTAAGACTTTTTTGGATGGCAAAATAAGGAGTGATGAACTGGGATGTTGGATGGAATGAATCTCTCAGCAGCAAAATGTTCAGGGTACTCTGTGACTTCTCTTATCTGCTTATAGTAAAAGAAGCAGATAATAGATTAACTATTTAAATAGATTAACTATTTAAAATAGTTTAAATAGATTAACTATTTAAAAGCAAAATTTATAATTAAGAGCAGAGCAGAATATTTGGAAAATATTAGCTCTGTAAACAATAAAAAAAAAAAAGAAGGCTGTTTAGAAGAAATAATTTTAAGGATGTGGGCCAGAAACATGAAGAAGAGATTAGTATGGATAATAGGAAGCCAAGTGCTTTTCATCAAGATGAGGGGAGGAAGATCATGAAGGCATTTTAGAGAACTTGAGACTGTGATGCGCATCATAGTCCCAGAGTGCTAGGGCCTTGATGGCCTAATTGGTTCGTAGGAGGAGCATAGGGTGTCCTTAAAATCTAGTAGCACTGCCCAGGGTCCCTGAGGTCTCTGTTTCCTACATTCCAGTGCAGCAGTCCTTGGCCGCCTCTACCATGGTTCAGGTGGGCCCAGGTAGAGCTTAGGCCACCATTCGGAGTTCATATGCTGTAGACTTTAATGGTTTCCATGTGGTGTTAATTGTTCAAGCTCGTAGACTACTCAAGCTGTGGAAGCATTGCTACTTCAGCCTATGTATCAAAGCATGTCTCAAACAGCCTCAAAGTCCCAGCAGAGCACTACCACAGGCATGAGATAGAAGTAGAGAGCCCCAACTAAGTCGATTCCCAGGGGAACGGTAGGACAAGAGCTTGCACAGAGATTCCACCCTGAGGTTCCACACCAGTACAGACCCTTGTATTCAGCACTAGCTGAGGAAGCTGCAGGCATGTGACTTCAAAGCAAGAGAGAGAAAGCATAAGCTATACCCAGCAAAGCCATGGGGACTGGACAGCACAAGCTTTGGAGCCCCACCTCAACCCCAATGTATCTAGAAGGCAGGACATAAAATCAAAGATTATTTTCAAATTTTAAGATTCAGGGGTATTTGCCCTGTTAGATTTTGAACTTCCTTGGGATCCTTCTTAACTATTTCTCCCATTGGGAATGGAAATGTCTATACTCTACCTGTTTTGACTTGACCATCTATTACATTTGTGCTCTGAATTAAACATACTTATATGTTCGAATTTTGAGCTACAGGAAATCTTAAAGAACAATAATTCAGTGATTCTCAAAGCGTGGTCCCTAGAACAGCTGCAAAAACATCGTCTGGCATTTCTGCTACATAGTAAAGGTGCTGTAGCCCAATTCCTTCTTTATCAAAGTAGAACATTAAAATCAAGAAAGCCTAACGAGGTGACAAAGCTAACTATACTCCATTATTCTAGGTAGCAGATGAAAATTTGAAGCTAATTAGTAAGAACTCATAGTATAATTAAATAGCTGCTGCTGATAAGATGTGTTAACCATAAGATTAAGTTGTAGTCCTAAGTGAATCTTTCAGAGTTGTTAGGGAGGTTTTTTGTTTGGTTGTTTCGGCTTTGTCTGTGCTATAGTTTGGATCTGAATGTCCCCCACAGGTCCATGTGCTAAAGGTTTGGTCCCTACTGTGGCACTATCAGGAGGGAGTAGAACTGTTGAGAGGTTGGGCCTAGTGGAGGAAGTTAGGTCAGTGAGGGGGTGCCCCTGGTGAGCATATTGGCACCCTGGTCCCTTTCTGTTTCTTTGCTTCTTGGCTGCCATGAGGTGAGCAACTATCCTATGCATTCCCTCCATGATGTGGTATCTCTTCATAAGCCCCAAAGCAATGGACCAACCGACATGTACTGATACCTCTGAAACTATGTGCCAAAATAAACCTTTCCTCTTTTTTCAGCTGATTGTCCCAAGTGCTATTTGGAAAGCTAACAAAATCTGAGCCCATTTGGATCCTAAATTCAGGAAATTTCTAGTTTGAATTTTGAAAGGAATTGAGGAGGATATTAAGCTAAGAAACAAAGGGCAAAATTGTCATTCTTCAGAGAAGAAAAGAATTGATGCGTCTTTGGATGAAAAATTAAAAATTAGTGATAAGTACAAAAGTAAAATTCTGGTTGACTTTAAGTTTATAAAATAGGAATTCCTACATTATCAGCTCTCATCTTCCCCTGGTTACTTCCAATTCAAATATAAAAATACCCAGATAAACACTATCTTTAAAAGAAATGCAACTCAATTATTAATCTTCATTTAATCTGCCAGGTTAACTTAATTTTCCCTCCAAAGCACTTATTTCAAGAAAATTGTTTTATAACTAAAAAGAAGGAATGCATATTTAAATTGAAATTATGAAAAACAAAGACTAAAAGTTACTGAAAATTTACTTACTACTTACTAAAAATTATGATTTTTTGATACATGAAATTGTTTCTTAAGGATAATTGTGATAAATAGTTAATGCTCCATTATTACAGACATTTGATGAATTCCCACCTTTTTTAGATTTTAGGTTATTTCTACTTGTTCATTACTATGCACAATTCTGGTGATAAAAAGCATCCTTGTTGTATATAGTTTGAATAGTTTATTTCTGATGATACTCTGAATATAAAATCTAAAGGTACCTAACTAATACCATTAGGAATTATGTTAGACATTTTAAACTTTATCTTCCACACCTCCCAAGAAGTAAGTAATTTTTATATACAATAGTATACAAAATAATTTTTAATAATTTTTGTAACTTTATAGAGCAAACAGTTGTAATATTTCCATTACATTACTCATGTTATTACTGTTGTATGTTTATATTTTCAAATAATTAAGGTCCAGTTTTTTTTTCTGGTCAACTTCTTCAAACATTTCTTTAATGATGCATTCATGTGTTTCTTAATGTTACACAAAAATCTCTTTATAAAAAAAAGAAACTTTGACACTTGTATTTCAAATGTTTTTGTCAATTTTGTTGAAAGAATAGTTTTAAATTGCTCCATATTTAGCTCTAAACTCATCAAGTTGTATACATTAAATATGTACTATTTTTATGTCAATTATACTTAATTATTTAAAAATACAATTTATAATCTTATTTGAATGTTTTCATTCTCAAATGTTAATCTTTTTTCTTCTATTGCTGCTGAACACTTCTCCTGCAGTAAGAACATTCTCATTGCTAAAATGTAAATTCCTATTCCATCAACTCTGCTTCTTATTGCTTCTAGTCTATCTATTCTCATTTTCCTGGTTCTGTTTATATCTTTTGAACTAAACTTTTCATTTCCTGTGTGGTTTCTCTTTCTCTGAATTCTTTTTAAAGGATTTTTCTGAATTTCCCCCTTGCTTCTTTTTCAGTGTACTCACAAGAAGACCAGAGGAGGTTATTGAATTCAGGCTCAGATAAATTTAGCTTTGAAGTTGGAAATAGTAGACTAAATTTAATCCTAGAATTTCTATTTTTAGACTAAGGTTTAGTCTTGTTTCCTCTTCACTTAGGAGATAATCCATTATCCTAGTTTGCAAAGAAAACAAAAGCTATAAGTCTCAGATTTTCTGCATACAAATTTACCTGTGTCTTTACAAATTTTCTCCCCTTTTTAGAAGGAAAAATCCAACTGCTTGCCTTGGTCAAGATATCTCTTAAGTTAAAATTAAAACAGTTACTACACCAAAAAACATCTACAGTAAAACTCAACCAAGAAGCAGATTGTTATACGTACACATTAGTATTTAGCACTTTTAACTGGGCATAGCAATTCTGAATTCTCCCTCTCCCCCTCTCTCCTCCTTTCTTCCCCCTCTTCCCTCAATGTGTCTTTCATAATAGCAGCCAGAATATATGAATTAGTAGTATCAACTACTGGCTACAAAGCCAAAATTATGATATGCCAAGGCACAAGTCAGAGCATTAGCTGAAAGTAAAGTCACAAAAAGATTATTTTACTTTTAAGATGCATTACATTTAAAAATCAATAAATGGGAAGGAAATAATCATTATTAACATTATCTTCAAAATTGAATTATATTCTAAGACCTTAGTCTAACTATGTCAACAATGATGAAATTTTTAAAAATGTTTCTCAGAGTAATAGTGAAAATTATGCTTGCATGAGTTGCCAGAAAAATAATAATTTACAATAACAGATATATACATTTTTATTTCCACCCCTACTGTTTAAAAATGACTTGTATGTTAATGTTATTATAGTAACTGGATTTATAGTTCAATTGAGCTTTATCATGTGGTTACCAAATAAGTAAGCTTTGAAAGTGACTAAACAAAATATAAATATAGAGAAGCACTGGTCCAAAAGTGAACAGTATCAACTCAGATGAACACAAAATAGTAATATTCAATAATTTTTTTTTATTTTTACAGACTGTTAAAAAAAAGTAGAAACCAGAGGTGTTCTCTTTGTGATTGATTTGACCTGACTATATTCCTCAAAATAATGTAAAATCAGGCATGATTGGGTGTTCATAGATCTAATGGCAAAGGGATGAAGACTATGTATGACTATAAAAAAAGACTCTTAGACTCTAAAAATAATAATAATAATTTTTAATAAATAGTATTTTTAGTCTATAAATTTTTCTTTAAAAAAATCATGTGTTTCCATTTATATATTTGATTACATATAACCCAAATAGGAAATCTGCATGTTACATGTAAATACTAAGTGCTTCTAGTAGACAATGTAATCTTTGATAAAAAGAAATAAAGCTCCCTCTTCATTAAATAATTTTAACTGAATGCCTATAATTGGCCAAAGAAATTTCAGTGATTAATTTATATGTGAACCACATGATTAGAAAAGTGTGTAGATAAAAAGGAATTATGAGCACACTATTTTAAATAGATACCATTTGTATTAGATCAGTTGATTTTCCTATAAAATTCACTCAAGGAGATTTTCATTCTTTTAATAAGAACTGATATTCTATATGTACTAAAAATACTTTATATGTAGCAAGACTATTCCTCCTATGAAGTAAAGGTGACCAAATTTATTTTCCCATGTAACAAAAAAATGGAGAACTTGATACAAAACAAAGACTTTTCAGACACAGGACAACAAGCAGCAGAAACAATGCTAGCTGAGAGAAGAACTTATAAGTGGAGTCCTACATTCTTGCCAGTTTAAGACCTGAAGGCATTTTCCAAGTTGCAGCACAAATTTAGAAATCCAAAGAAAACTCAATGAAAGAACCAGAGATGGGTGTTTGGGAGGCCAAACAGGGTTATAGAGAGACAAGATTCACACAGAGTGTTCTGGAGATTTGCATAGGACTCTCCATGTGCTTTTAGGTAAGAATCTATGAAAGAGGGAGAAGAAACTAAGAACAGATGAATCAGAGAAATAAGGAAAACATCTCAGGGCTCATACAAGGTAAGCATAGTATTGATTTTAATACCCAAATTGAAAAGACATCATAATCTAACAGTAGTCTGCTTTGTGCTTTAAATATAACCCTTGCTGCTCTGACACTGCAATCTATTTTTAAAATGGACATCTTTCTCTTCCTCCCTCCCTACTCTTCCCTAATCATTCCCTCCTCCCTAATCTCAGGGGAACAGGATTACCTTTCTTCCCCATCCTAGGCAGATTTATCTGTTCTTGAGGACACATCCACATAGGAACAAGTAATCCAGACTTTGGGGATGGTACCAGAAGATCTCAGAATGACTGTCTCCCAAATTAACAAGTGAATTACAACTCCAGACAGAGAACACGTGGAATGTAGCCTTTGAATCACCTCTTTAAAAGTCCCCTGTTCCTACTGATGGGCAAAATTACAGCCTTTGGGACAGGAGTCCCCTGTGTTTCTCCTTTACTAGAAAAGAAATAAACTTTCTTTTTTCCTTTTTCTCAAAACATGTCCTCATTATTGGATTTGCATTGGGGGCAAGGACCGAGATTTCAGCAACAATAATACAAAAAGTTTCAGGTAAAATAATAGAAATTGAGGTGGGGTGGGGCAGAAAGGACAGTCAGTGTAGATGATGAATGAGAAGGCCAGGAAGATGGGGGCTGATTAAAGAGGAAACAAACTGCTAATACTTCCAGAGCACTTTCCTCTTCTCCACTTTTTGCCAAGGCTACCTGTCTTCAGGGAATTTTTCCTCCCAGCAAGGAGTTAATGAGTAGCCCTGGGTGAGGGTGGCTCCCTTCCTGCCTGTACCCTTGGGCAGCTTCATCCTGCTGTTGGATCATCATTCCACCTTTTGGGTCACATAGAAAGGATGGGGGCAGGAGAGGACATGAGAACAAAAGAAAATCTGATATGAAAGGGAGAGGACACCCCCACTTTCTTGAGCACCAACTTGGACCCTCTCCTCTGCAGAGGAGCCTCTCTCTCTCTCTCTCTCTCTCTTTCTCTCCCCCCCCCTCTCTCTCTTTCTGTTCTATCCTTTAAATAAAACTTTTTGTTATTCTGCGTTTCTTGGATAATCAATCTTCAACATCAGGAGAATGGGATTTGGCCCTGATACTTAACACCATTATCAAAAGGAATCTGGTTATAGATAGATAAAGCATTCGTAAACCAGGTGGTCCTCTGGACTTGTGCTAACCATCCTTGAAAGCAAGTCTTAAAGGGATTCAAGTAACTTCCCTGCATGCTAGAATAAAACCAATCCCTAGGTATAAAAAAAAAAAAAAAAAAATGCAGAAAAATTCAGCAAATAGTAATATAAATTTCACAATGTTCAATATAAATTTCACAATGTTCAATATCCAACTAAAATTAAAAGACTACCCAAAAGAGTCAGGAAAATTTGACCCATATCTGTTGGGTTGGAATTTGGGCAACTATATGAGGGAGAGTGGAGCAACTGAGGCAAAGTACAGGGCGCCACATGGCAACCAATCAAACAGGCAGGAAAACTCCACTGACCCTTACCTCCACCTGTCACTCAGCAGGACCCTGCCCATTCTAGTCTATAAAGACCCTGGGAAGCCGGGGCCATGTGCGATTTTCTCCAGCTCCCTACCCTTGCTGTACCCCGGGGGCTGGGGATTTTGCCCAAGAGCCAAATTCCAATAAAGCTTGCTTCCACTGCTTTCTGTCTGATTTTATTTGGCCACGAGCCATGCCCCTGAGCTTACATTTGGTGCCCAAACCTGGGAGGGTTTTCGGGCTTCCCCAATTGGGGTTGAGGTCCACCCCTTCCCTCAGAAGAACCAGAAGATTCCGTTCCATTCCACTCAGCTCTGCTCTGTTCCACTCCATCCCGTTTCCCTTTTTGTGGCATCAGAGTGGGTAAGTTCCCTGGGGTTTTTCCCATGTGCCTTTCCAATCTTTACCATCCCATCCGCACAGGGTCTGTCCATCGCGCATGCCACAGACTCTCCCCACCCCCCACCTCCGTCCATTCAGTTTGGGCTCTGGTCACTGTGGAGATGTCTCAACCTCCAGTTAGCCCCCTGTTTATTCTGTTCCGGACCCCTGAAAGTTGAAAGACGTTTTGGCTCTTGGCCCATACACAAGCTAAAATTGGGACACCATTTTCTGCTTCTGTACATCTATCTGGGTAAAGTTGGACAGCTAATGGGAAATACCACTATCTCATTGGACCCCAAAACTCCTTTGGGCTGTCTCTACCATAATTTTACTAAACTGGGACTCCCCCAAGACTTAAGCCATAAGCGGCTAGTTTTTCATTGGACCATGACCTGTCCTCAGTATGTTTTAAATAATGGCTCAAGATGGCCACCAAAGGGCACTCACAACCATTTGCAAACTTTTATTTTTAGAATTTGGCACTTGCCCCGCCCTTTCTTCTACCAGTACTACCACCCATGTTCTCCTCTCCGGGGCTGGTCCCAAACCCCACCCCCTCCATGCTCTGGCCAGAATTCCATCTCCTCTTCCTGTCCTCCTCCTGCAAGCCTGCCCCCTCTTCCTGCAGATGTAGCTGCTCCTCTTCTTCCTCCTCAGAGCCCTCCCACCTCCCCTTCTTCTTCTCCTCCAGAATGTCCCTCCACCCACTCTGTTCCCTCCTCCCTTGTTAGCACTCACACAGGATCTTATCAGACCTTCCCACCACCTAACCCAGAGCTTCTTTCTCCTCTGGAGGTGGCTGGTGCAGAGGGCGTTGTGCAAATCCAAGTTCCATTCACACTCCAGGATCTTTCCCAGATTGAGAAATGTTTAGGCTCTTTCTCTGCTGACTCCTCTACTTATATTAAGGGATATAGGTATCTTTCCCAGACTTATGATCTCACTTAACATGTCTTTCTTCTGCTCTTACCCCAGACTAACAACCCTGCATCCAACAGGCACCACAAGATCTTGCCAACAAGTCTACCTAATGGACATGACTCTCCCCACAGGTGAAAAAAAAGTCTTTTACCAGAACTCCAACAAAGTAATAGTTAAAGGCCGTATCATTTTTCCAGGACTCTTGTTTTGTTTTTGTTTTTTTTTTTGTTTTTTTCTTAAATTCTGTATTTTTGAGCTCATAACATTGATGATCAGTCCTATTTTTATTGAACTCAAGTTTCTGAGTATCTGTTATGTTGCAATGAAAATCTCACCTATAAAAACTACAAGGTGTTTGTTTTTGTGTTATGTGTATATTGTGTTGTCTATTTTGTGTCCAAAAATCGTGTACATATCATGACTTACCTCACGTCTCCAGGTGATCAAGTTTAAAAATGTTAATCGATATTAATCATTTGTTTCTAGAACTTGTTTCAAACAGAAAAGAGACCACAAATACTGTTCAATATACCTATCTGATATCTTGGTTTTTATAGTAAAATAAGGATTTGACATGTGTGGGATTACTCAAATGTGTTTCTTGGAAACATCTAATTAATTTACAGGGTGTTGCCACTGGCCTCCTTGCGCAACCAACTGGATCTTCCTACAGACTGGTGGCAAATCTCTCCATGCAGCTTGATTCTGCCATTTGTGGGTGGCTACCATATCTTGTAGCACTGGTGGAATTAACTGAATTAACTAAGGAAGTTCTAAAACTCACCCTACTCCAACCAATAACTGTGTTTTCCACCCATCGACTACAGGACCTCTTAAACCATAAATTCCTTCCACTCCCACAGGTGCTAAAGGCCCTACATTCACCTCATAAAGACCTCTTCAATTACCCACTCCCCTCACCTGACCTAACCAATTTTGTAGATGGCAGTTCTGTGCTGGGTACACAGTGGTCACCACTGCCTCAGTTCTGGAAGCCAATTGCCTTCCAGAAGGGACCACTTCCCAAAAGGCTGAACTCTGCTCTGATTAGGGCTCTAATTCTATCCAAAGGTAAATAGGTTAATATCTACACAATTCCAAATATGCCTTCTTGATTGTTCACTCACATTCAGCTATTTGGAAGGAGCACAAATTTTTCTCCACAAAGAGGTCACCAGATAGGAAAGAAAAACAGAAGGTTCTAAGTATGGGAATGTATTCAGTAGAAGGGAAAAGAAAATGTTTCTAAGTAAAAAAGTCTTTGTGTGATAAAATACATGATGGTTTAAGTAAGCACTAAGAAAGTCTGTGTGTAAGTAAAGGGCAAATTTCAACAAGTTTGCATGTAACTAACTTAGTTTTATGTATGTGAGACAATCAGTTAAAGCTATTTAAAGATTTCCTAAGGTCAAATACAAAGGTACTGATATAAACCAAAGTTTAATCTATATGTTAAAATGACAAGGATTCCTTTAAAACACTAATACACTCTTGACATTGTGTCCGTTGAGTTTTATTCTTTATAAACTTTTTAAAATGATATTTAAGAAAGAGTGTGATGCACAATAGTGAAAAATGGGACAACGGTGACTGAGACTGGGGTCTCTGACTTCATGACTGTGGCATGCCTGGTGCCTGGGAGTGTTCCTGTGCAGGGGCACAAGACTGCTGTGGCAGTACCCTCCCTGGAGAGTTTCTATACAGGAGTCCTATCAGCTGTGACATTGATCTCAGGCACACAGCTCTTGGGCAGGAAGGAATTCTTTTGCTAGATAACCAGTGTTTCATCAGCTCCCTTCTCTGGTTCCTGCCCACCTTACAGTAACTTTGGACAGTGGACTTTCTTGAGACCTACACAGAGCTCCTAACATTGCACTTTGCAGCTGTGAAAAGTTACGTAGATGTCCAAGTCTCTGTAACTTTCCTGAAAACAAAGAATAATGCTTACATAGTCTTTAACATGATAATAAGACATATATAAATAAAGATTGCTGACATAACACTTTAGATCTGCATCTCCATCAGAGAACAGAGCTCCATCTGATCTCAGCTTAATCTTCAAAATCTGTGTTTATAAATCTTTATTTTCTAATCCTCCTTTGCCCCTCACTGAACTTGAAAATTTGGTCATGCTGGTCATAGCAAAAGAGGCAAAAATCAGCTTCAGAATTAGAACACTTTACCTAAGATTTGTAAAGAGCCCCGCCTTACCTGAAGTCTCTGCCTCCCACCCTGCTGCATGTTAGAATGGCTCCAAAATAAGCCAGACTTTAACTCATTTAAAGTTGTGTTCAAAGTTTGATGTTTGTTGTAAAGATTACTGTGATCACAAACAGGGGATAAAATTCAAGATAGCTATTGCACAAACTGAATGTTTTACTGTTGGTGATTCCATTTTGCATTTTTCTTGTAAATGGTAACTGTTGCCTGATTAATTTTTTGCAGAAGTACTGCTTCAAGAGCAAACACCATAAAATTAACTTGAAATGGTAAGTTAACACCTACAGGACAGATAATGTAGACCCCAATTAGATAAAAGGGGGTAAGTAACTATAAAGTCATAGACATTGAAATTAAATTCCAGTACTATTACTTTATGATTGGTGAGACTTACTTGCTGAATGTTTAAGATCAAACTTAGAAATTGAGATTAAATACAGAGGCCAAGGAAAGCCAGTATTGGGCTCTTGCCCTGAGAGTCAGCCTGAATCCAGGGAATAAGAGAACTTCTCTAAGGAGCTTTGCAACTCTGCACCACACAACCTCCCAATCAGGGAGACTGATGAGACCATTGGAGGATGAAAAGCCAATCACTGCACTTGCTGCAAAGGAGAGTCATTGGAAAAGGGAGACATCCCTGATGCTTCCAAGGGAAGCCATCTCATCAAGGAGACCCTCCCTAACGTACAGCACTAACGGAGCTAAGAAGCTGTTCTTAAGTTCCCTACAAGTGACCCCTGTGAGAACTCAGCCAACTCTTAACAGACAAGAGCAGGTCAATTTGGCCATCTTGGTCTTAAACACCTAGCAAAACAATTAAAACTGAAATATAGCTAGCTATTCTTGGGCATTTAAAAGAAACAATAGTTAAATGCAACCTAAGATGTACACTTGTGTTAACCCCCCTAGAATAAAGACTGGAAGTTACATGACAGAGATGTACCTGCTAACTATCAAGAGAAACTGCCAGAATCAGGAGTTTTTTGTCAGTTTAAGGCCTACAGGTCCTCCTAAGCTACATAGGTAGGCTTAATCTATGCTTGCTAGTATGATTATCTAGCCCTAAGTCACAGAAATATAGAGATTTCTACTAAACACAGGTTATACCAACAACAGGACTTGGTTATGCAGTCACTGCCACCCAAAGCTAGCACAGAAACTCCAGAAGGCAGTAGAAGCATCTGCTGCGCCCCTGACATCCCTGCAAAGATGAATAACATTTATTGCTCAAGTTTCCTTGCAGAACCATCAAGTATTAGCTCTGACGGCAGACAAAGGGGGAACATGCCTCTTCCTAAGAGAAGGATGTTGTTGCTGCATCAATGGAACCGGTCTAATGGAAAAAACATTGAAACTCTCAGACGTCTAAATGAAAGGCTGAAGCAAGAAGAATCAAAGGACCCCTGACCAGCACGGCTGAACTCTTGTCACCTGGTTGACCCCTACACTTATTCCCTGTCTTCTCAGGTTTGCCCGGAACCGCATGAGTGAGGTTGCCAGGGTGACATTCAAGCAGATGTTCCTATGCTTTTATAGCTGCCTCCAAACCAACCTAGAACCCGAACCTTTTTTCCCCCACGAGGCCCCCTAACATGCAGGAAGTAGCTAGATGGACTCCGGCGCCCTATATCACCCGAAAAGTCGGAATGTTAGGTAGGAATTTGGGTGACTATGTCACGGAGAGCAGAGCAACTGAGGCAAAGGGCAGCGTGCCACACAGCAACCAATCAATCGGGCAGGAAAACTACACTGACCCTTATCTCCACCTGTCACTCAGCAGGACCCCGCCCATTCCAGCCTATAAAGACCCTGGGAAGCCTGGGAAGCCGGGGCCATGTGCAATTTTCTCCAGCTCCCTACCCTGAACCGTACCCCAGGGGGCTGGGGATTTTGCTGAAGAGCCAAATTCCAATAAAGCTTGCTTCCGCCGCTTTCTGTCTGATTTTATTTGGCCACTAGCTGTGCCCCTGAGCTTATAATATCCAAGCAACCAACCAATAGAAACAGATCCAGAAATGCTAGATATGATGGAAAACAGGCAAATAGCTGTGATAACTATACTACACATGTTCAAGGGCAAACAGGAGGCTGGTGAGAAGTAAAATTTAAAATGCGACTAAGAACCCAAAGAAGCATTTAGAGATAAAAATGCAATATCTGAAAATTAAACTCAAATATTACAATTAAAAATGTTTAGACAGTGTAGAAATCACAATAATAAAAACAAATATGTGCCATACCAACTTTTCAAATGGGAGCACATGGAGCAGTGTGCAAAAAAGTCTGTGATAAATAAAGGGAAAAGTCTGGGTAAAAACTCTAAGGAAGAGGAGAGAAAAGGAAGAGCCTGAAATTGATGGAAACTCTAAAATCAAAGTGCAAAAGAAGTTTAACAAATCTAACAGAAGGTTAAAACCAAAGAATATCACAGAGAGTCACATCATAATCAAATTATAGAAAAAATTGTAATAATCTTTCAAATTGACAGATAGAAAACCATTACATATAAGAACCAAAACAAAAGTGATAAGCTTCTTTTTAGAAATTATACAAATCATAAGCATTGGGGAGACATCCACAAAACAAATTAAAAAGACAATTTTAAAAATTATCTAATGCCGATGCTCTTAAAAGGGAAAGAGAAAAAATATTTTTTAGACAAAGATTGAAAAACCATTTTCAGTACACCTGTACAAAAAGATGAGTTTTTTAGGTAGTAGAAAATTGTATTGCATGGAAATTTGTACCTGTAACAGTGGTCAACTTCATCTTTTGAATATAGCTTGGAGGCTTATTTTCAAAAGGGGCAAGTTTTCCTTTTCCTCTTCTCCCTCTCCCCCTCCCTAACCTGGGGGCTGGGAACAAGATTACCCTGAGCTATCTGTGATCCACAGGAAGGAGATAACTGTCAGAGGATCTAGGGACTAAATTTCTCCTAAATTAACAAGTGAATGTTAACACAGGTTGCCCTGGGACCCCCTGTCAGGGCGCACCTGGAACACGCCTTTGAATAGCTCCTTTAAAATCTCCGCGTTCCTCCTGATGGGCAGAATCGCAGCCTCTGGGACAGGAGTCCCTTGTGTTTCTCCTTTGCTAGCAAAGCAATAAAACTTCTTTTTCCTCTTTCTCAAAATCTTGTCCTCGATATTGAACTGGCACTAGGGACTAGGACTGAGCTTTCAGCAACGTACCTAAAAAAAGATTCATGACAGCCAGAAATGATAAATATGCTGGTAACTATAGGATGTTTTTTATTTTTAACTTTGATACTGGTGATGAGAATCAATCAGGGTGGAATCTGTTTCCCCAGATGTGAAGATTGAACACCAGAGAAACACCAAGGCAGGCATAAAAAGCAAGTTTTATTTAAGTTTAGAACAGGGATAGACTTCTCTGGAGAGACGGGGATCCAGAACTGGTATCCAAAGACGTGAGGGTGTTCTATTGCTTTTATGCTTTATAGAGTTCTTTTGTCCTCATGCTGTTTCTTCCCCCTATCCCACGTAAATGACCAGTGGCCAAAAGGTTGACCAAAATGTGAAGGTGCAGTGATTCAAGGGCGGGAACAAGCCGGGAGGAACAATTCCCTGGAGGCAGGTCTTCTTGATATCAGGTGGGTGGAGAGGAAGGGCTCTGGAGGTGTTAGCATTTCATTTCCTCCTGAATCACCCCCCATCCTTCTGACCCAATCATTTCTTACCTACACTGTCTTTTCATCCCCCAGCCTCAACTTCATTATAAGATAAATAACTTTCTAGTGCCAAAAATTAACAATATATCTTAAATTTTATAAAATACATATAAGAAATATATTCTTCATACACCCACACATATACATAAAATATGATTACAGTCAAAAGGATGAGATAGAGAAAGTGAAGTTCATAGTTGGAAGCTTCTTTTAATGTACATGATGTGTAATATTCTTATTTAAAAGTGGGTTAATATCAGTGAAAGAGGCAGAGGCAGATTATAGAGGGAGAGGGAGGAGAGGAAAAATATCAAAAAATGGAGAAAAAAGGAGTAATTAAAGATGAAATTAATGCAAATATTAGGGAATGAGGAAAAACAAATCAAAAACCAAATGGAAATCAAATAGAGAAATGGTGACTTTAAACTCAACCGTATCAGTACTTAAAATATAATTTGCTTAAACATTCCAAACATAAAGTAACAATCGGTACATGTAATGTTTCAAAACAACCGTGTGCTATCTATAATAAACTATCCTAATTTTGTTTACACAAATGACCTTAAATAAATGAAAGAAAATCCCTTTGTAAAACATCAGACTTTTCCTAAATTTTATGTTCCTCCCTTGTGAAAATTCATAGCATGTGTTCAGGCATCATATATCCACCACCCCCGCAAAAGTAACTTGAGGTTAAGGTAACCAGAGCAAATAATAACCCATTTCCACTATGGCTGTGAATAATATATTGTCCTTTATCTCTGACATAGGAGTATCATGTCTTTTTTCCAGCAAGCATAACTTTAGGCAAACTGAGGTATTAGCTTGTAAGAAGGATAAAAATAGGGCAAAAGATAGGAAAAAAATTTCAAACTCTTCTTAATCCTTGATAGGATTCAATTTCAATTTCGATTGTCATATGACTGACAATTTTGTATTGGTTTTTCCGTGAGGCCCATTTCTCCCTGCTATGGTTTGAATGTGTCCCTTCCAAAATTCAGGTGTTGCCGATGTGATTAGCATTAAGAGGTGGGACCGTTAAGAGGAGATTAGGTTATGAGGATTCTTCTCTCAAGAATGAGACTACTGCCCTTGTAAAGGGGCTTGAAGGACACAGTTTATTCCTTTTATGCCGAGCTTTATTCGTGTGAGGGCAGCGTTCCTCTCCTTTGGAGGATGATGTCCTCATCATTTAACCAAATTAACAGTTGTCTAGATCTTGGGAATTTCCAGCCTTTAGAATTATGTTTTATAAATTAGCTAGCTTGTGATATTGTGATTTAGCAGACAATCAGGCTGCCTAGGAAGAAGCTCACCTAGGAAATATAGACAGAGTCCTAGTTCTTTTGGTAGTAGAAAGGTCAACCAATAGTAAAATAACATCGATTCTACCACCATTTTGTTCATTATAATCTAGTTAGTAAATCCAATTCACCTTGAATCAAAGGGAAGAGTATCAAAGAAATTCTGGATCTACTTCAGAACCACCATGCAATTTGATTCTGTTTACATAAAATTATTGAAAAGACAAATCTATAATGATTTTTAAAAAGTTGATCACTAGAGGGCAAGACCAGGGAAGGGTGATATGACTTGACTGGGAAGATTGACAAAAGGACTTTTAGAAGAAATGGAAATGTTCTATGGTAATTCATGTATTTGTTATACAACTTATCAATCTATGTACTTAATATAATGGTTTTATATATATTTGGTGTATATATGTATATATAAATTATACTACCACAAATTTTAAAGATGTATGTGTAATGAGACAAGGAAATAATAGGAATTGCTACAGTTGTGTGTTATATAATAATAATAAGCTGTATTTGGTATTTGCCTGGACTTGTAAAACAAAAATCATAAAAGGCGCCTGGTGACAAACTTGCTGTGTGGCAGGATGACACTCTGAACAATGCCGATATGAACCTTTATCTATGATTTGAGTGGTGGCTCCTAGTATAGTCGTGTTCTGGTCTTTATCAATGAAGACCAGAGCATGACTGGGCTGAAAATCACTACTTAAATTCCTGGATTTGGAGCAAACTGTCAGCAGCACCATGACCAGAGGACTCCACATCACTCTGTCTCTTAACTGCCCCGGCTGCTGTCCACACTATTGCTGATTGCTGATCGACCATTGTCACCGAGGCCAGATAACTAACCACATCTCCCACAATGATGACTGCCATCCAGCTTATTTGACACCTGAGGACATCCAAAGACATCTGAGGAGCTGAGTGAGGCTACAGCTAAGAAGAATCCCCTCGGTCTTGCTGACTGACTTCTTGACTAAGAGATGTTGCATTGAGTAAGTCCATGGGGATTGGACTCTAGGTAATGTATTTGTGACTTGCTATTATTAGGAATGTGCATTGCATGACTAAAATCCACTTGTTGGAACCAAACTTGATTCCTCTCTTACTCACTGCTCACGACAGTATGTAATTCATGAAATATTGGTTATATTAACATGAGTATAGTATCTGGACAGAGGAGGTAGGGACTTCTAAGAAAGAACATAATAGGGAGAATGACAGTAGAGGTGACTGTTCCAGTGACATCTGGGATGTCAAAGTTGTGGCTGCCAGACTTCTCTAGTCCTACTTTGTTAAATTATGGGGTCAGAATAAAAGTCAGTAACTGTGTTTTCTCTACTGTCTCTTCTGTGGGGATGACAAGAGTATAATGAGCACATCATTGATACCAACATCTTTGGCAATAGCAGACTTGTTTTGAAAATGTAAGGCAGGGCTCCCAAAGTTGGGGCTGGAGGTGTCTTCCTGCTGACACCAGTTACTATTGTTACCACAGACAGTGGCAGCAGGTTTCTTTGGGGTTCATCAGAGCAAAACCATGAGTAATGCCATGAAGTAGTGGAAGCTTCCCAAGTCCTCAGAGAACAAGAGAATTTCCTCTCTCCTAGAACTATTTGGAAAGAATTTTAGAGGGTCTGCATCTACCCTAAAATTGTTCAGCATAAATTCAGAGAAATGGAACACTATTTTAACCCAACCAATATGTTTGGATATACAAAATTATTTTGAGACTAAATTTAAGTAAGCAGAAACAATTTTTGAAAATGAACACTTTTACCTGTTATAGGTAAGGGCATCTGATTTGGCAAATGGTCCCTTTCCTCATAATATAGTCTGGAGTTTCCATTGTCATTTGTAATGCAGATAAGCTATCAAAGTTCAAAGTTATCTAAGTTACCTAACAATGAAAAGGAATTAGACTACATGCTAAAATAAAAACTTGATAGAGTTGTCGCAAATCAAATAAAATAATCTGCCTTAAAAATTTGATTAAAATAACTTAAGAAGTTTAAAACTATGAACCACATAAAAATCACTTAAAAACTGGTTAAAATAAAATTTACTGGGAAGATATATTTTGATTAACTTAAATCTTCCTCGGAACCTTGAAATATGAATTTTAAGCAAACAGCCTGAATAAGGAGCCCCCAAAACAACTCACATTTAGTGAAGAATTGAATAGAATACTATTAATATGTAATAGAACATAATCTTGGAACATTTCTGGAAGCACATATTTCAAGTTATAGTATAAAAAGACAATTCTATCAAAATTTTAAAGTTTTGGAGTTTTTTTTTTTTTAAACAACATTTGAAAAAGCATTTACTAGTACTGCAGGACATTGATATTAATATTCTTCAACCTCATGGACTAATTCTGTATGAAATTTTAAATTTTCTTAGATCAGTGTCATATGATGTCTTTACTTTGGTAAATACCTAAATGCACAGTATGTTTTAATATTCATATGCATGGTGAAATTATTACTCAAATTAATATACCATCACCTTGTGTGTGTGTGTGTGTGTGCATGTGTGTAAGAGCACCTAAACCATAGTTACAGTTAATATTCAGTATATAACATCATTAGCTAGTCCTCATGCTATAAATTAGGTACATTAGATCTCTAGACTTATTCATACCACAAAAGTGCATCCTGTACACTTTCTCCAACATCTTCCCATTTCTCCTCCATTCTACCCCTGATAACTATCACCCACCTATCAGGAAGGTCTATGAAAATGTGTTCAACATTATTAATGGAATGCAATGCAAAACCACAATGACATCATCTCCTACTGGTTAGGATAATTATAATCAAAGTCAAGGGATATTAAGAGAGAGTGTGTGGAAGAATGGAAAACCTTGCACTCTGCTGGGAAGAATGTAAATAGGTGATGGCTATTATGGAAAATAGTATGGAGATTTCAAATAGCTCAGGATATTTTAAACAAAACTACCATAGAATCCAGCAATTCCTCTTTTGGATATGTATACACACACACACACAAAAAAAAAAATCATGAAGATGGAGAAATATTTTCACTCCCAAATTTATTGAAGCATTTTTAACAATAGCTAGACTATGGAATCAACTGAGAAATCCCCTGGCAGATAAATGGATGAAGAAAAAGGTGCATGTGTGTGTGTTTGTGTTGGAATATTATTCATCCATTTAAAAGGATGATATCTTACCATTTTTGAGGAACTAAATGAGCTTAGAGGACATTATGATAAGGAAAATATGGCAAATAAAATACTGCATGATGTCAATTACATATAGAATTTTTAAAAACTCAAATATCTAAAAACATGATTTCTTTTTGTCTTCTTTGATCTAGGGATTCTTAATTAAAATTTTAAGTTTTTTCCTCTACTATTAATTTATACCATAATCTAGATGATCTAAGGAAAGCAATTAACTTGAAACTCTTTTGTCTGAATCTGATAACAAATATAAGCAGTCTTTCACAGAGATTTAATTATTACTAAATCAATGTTATGCAATTAAATCTAATTATAGTTCAAGAATTAGGATTCTGATGAAGAAAAAAATCTACTGGCTAATTAGAAATTTAGTTAACCTGTATTAAAACTGGCAGATTCTTCATCCTGACAGGATGTTAAAAGCTGACTTAAAAACAATTAATTGTAGTCTCAATAGTCATTTTAGTTCTATATTAGGTATACATAACACCATATTTTTTCCAATAATTTCTCAGTTTATAGACATATTTTCTTTCACTTTACCCCCAGCTAGGACTTATGCCAAGGGAAAAAACATATACCTCTTTTTTCCATAAGTTATCACAAGATAAAATCTTATAACTACTATTATTGCAGAGTATCAATGGTGTAAATGTAAACACTTCCCATTGTTTTTCACTTTCTCATTTGTGATTTCTAAGGAGAAAGAGCAGATGTTCATCTCCATCTACATAATGAAGCTTTTTTTATCTGAAACAGAATATTATTACCATTTAACTACGTAATGGTAACAATTGTACCCATAATGCCGAGATAGACACAATTTCCAATTGCTAACATTTAAAAATAAATAATCGTCTGTGTGTTTGGAATGCAAATGTGGTTTGGGGGTATCTACTTTAGGCAGGAGATTATTGAGAATTGTGTAAGATTAGAATCTAAGAGGCAGTACGCTCAAGGCACAAATCCTCCTGCTTTCATTCACACATCAAGTCATTTCTATATGTTATTCCCTGCTGTTGAGTGTACCATTAGTTTTCTGGAAATTCTTATCCGTTGTCTTGTCCATACCTGTCTTTTTTTGTCAAAGTAAAGTCAAGATGACCTTTTATCTCAAAAACTTTTGATCACCTCTTTGAAGACATAATCACATTCCACTGCCTTATAACTACAGGCTATACATACACCTCAGATATTGTTTTTGCAGGCACCAACTTTAATTTAAACATTTTTCCCTATCTACCTCTGTAGGGAAATAAAAACCCTTGGAGAATAAAGCTGGCTGTCCTCATCATTTGGCACTGCCCAGGACCAGGAAGTTTTCACTACTTCTTGTCAATATAAACGATAAGCAATTTTAACATTTGTCATTAATTCATGTTGTTTTCTTTTTCCTCTCACTTGCAATTTTTCTGTGCATGAGGATTCACTTGTAAATTTCAAGAATGCATGTTCTCAATTTGTTTTTCTCTCTTGCCTATTGCTTCTTAGTGGTCTTAAAAGTGTTCTGCACTATTTTAATTATTATATCACCTTTAAAAACAATCTTGCTGACATTCCTTCCTAAAGAAGGCTACAGCTGTGCATGCTTGTAATCCCAGCAATTCTGGAGGCTGAGGTGGGAGGATTGCAATTTCAAAGCCAGCCTCAGCAATTTAGCAAGACACTGTCTCTAAATTTAAAAAAATTAAAGAAGGACCAAGGATGTGGCTCAGTGGTTAATACCCCTAGGTTCAATTCCTGATACCAAAAAACAAAAACAAAAAGAAGGCTACAGATACTTATTGTATTAATAACTCACCATTTTTAACAATGTTAAATGTAAAATATACAATTGTTATTTTTAAATATTATCATCATGATTAACTGAGCAGGTGACAAAGCTAGGTAAGACATAGTGGAGACTAATCATGTATAACTAAGGTGAATCTACAACTTGAAATTTCTTTTTGTTTGAATTTTAGTTTTGGTGCATGAATTTGTATTTGTATTAAATATTCTGTATTTCTTTTTAAGAAGTTAAAATTACATTTTAGTTCTTTAGTGAAATGTTTCAAAACTTCATCCTTTATTTTAATACACTTGGTTTTGTCAATTTTTATAATTCTTTGGGGGGTCATGTGACCTCAGAAAGGTCAACACCCTATGCTTGAGCAGTAGTATCCAACAAAATAGTATCATCATGTGCTTCACCCTAATCAGGGTGAGATTGTCATCTTCATCCACGGACTCACCCTTTTGCTAAGCTCCTCTGACTGGTTTCCTTGGTGATTTCCTTTCTAAAACTATTCTTTCTGGTAGGATGGGAGTGTTGTAATAACTCCAAATGTGAGCAACCCTGCCAATCCCTACCACTCTGATGTAATTGTAAACTTATTCCTCCTCATACAGAAATAAGATTATAGATCTAACAAGGTCTCATGATTGTTTTTACTGTAACTTTCTTTTGATAGATGATGAATGATAGGTAGATAATGTGTGTGGAGACACAGACAAGATATACATATAATGTTGCCTATGATACATTATGGTTATATTTGGTTTCACTTTAAGACCCTTATTTTTAAGATCCATTTCTATACAAATTTTTATTGTCATATATGTAACAAAACCTATGTTTGCAGTGAGGATATAATAAAGTGATTCTCTGTTTCACAATGAGGGGAGAATATATATGTCAAGTAACCAAGATATAAATTCTGCTGGGTTCCACATCTGTGGATTCAACCAACCATTTATCAAAAATACCAGGAAAAATGTGTCTGTACTGAACAGAGACTTTTTTTTCTAGTCATTCCTAAATGATATAATTTCACAACTGTTTACATAGCATTTACATTGTATTGGGTATTATAAATAATCTACGGATGATGGAAGTATATGGAGTTATGCATACTTTATATGCAAATATACATCATTTTATATAAAAAAGACAAGCATATGAGGGTTTTGATATTCACTAGAATCCCCACAAATACTAAAATGTTTATATGTTTAAAAATTTATTCAAATATACAAAGAAAAATTAGAGTTGTTTGAGAAAGATTTAGAGGGGAAATTAGCTGACACAAGAGGAATGGACCCTTGATAAATAGCAAATAAAAGAATGCTTTAGAGGATAGATATAGTCTTCTTGAAGTCCCTGAAATAGGGATGAATTATTTAGCATATTTTTTAAAATTTATTTTTATTGTAAACAAATGGGATACATGTTGTTTCTGTTTGTACATGGAGTAACAGCATACCATTTGCATATTCATAAATTTACATAGAGTAATGATGTTTGATTCATTCCATTATTTTTTTTCCTTCCCCCCACCCCTCCCACCTCTCTTTTCCCTCTATACCGTCCCTTCTTCCTCCATTCTTGTCCCTCCCACCTCCCATTAAGTGTCATCATCCGCTTATCAGTGAGAACATTCCTCTTTTGGATTTTTGAGATTGGCTTATCTCACTTAACATGATATTCTCCAATTTCATCCATTTGCCTGCAAATGCCATAATTTTATCATTCTTTATAGCTGAGTAATATTCCATTATATATATATATATACCACAGTTTCTTTATCCATTCATCAATTGAAGGGCATCTAGGTTGGTTCCACAGTCTGGCTATTGTGAATTGAGCCGCTATGAACATTGATTTGGCTGTATCTCTGTAGTGTGCTGATTTTAAGTCCTTTGGGTATAGGCCGAGGAGTGGGATAGCTGGGTCAAATGGTAGGTCCATTCCAAGTTTTCTAAGGAATCTCCACACTGCTTTCCAGAGTGGCTGCACTAATTTGCAGTCCCACCAGCAATGTATGAGTGTACCTTTTCCCCACATCCTCTCCAACACCTATTGTTGCTTGTGTTATTTAGCATATTACAAGAGTAATAAGAAAGACTCTGAGCCTAGAAAAAGGAGGTTGGTTGTTGGGGTATATTGTTTATTGAGTTAGTAGAAGATGATGCTGAAAGAGTGGAAAGATCCTAAAGGCTGAAATTGGGAGTTGAAATTTTTACCTATCATGCAATAGAAAGTCATGGAAGAGTTCAGAATGGGAATATAACATGATTTATATTTTGAGAAAATATAGTGATCAATTCAATAAAATGTGCAAAACAGAAACTTAGAAATACATGTTTATTGGAATATAAAGCATATAGATAATTTAAATTTATTTGCCAATTTTTTAAAAAAAGTTTAGTGTTAGATATTACTTCAGTTTTGTTTCAATGTGAGTGAAATTTCTAATTAGCTAAAATCAAAAGAAACCAATAATAATCATATCTACAGGAGGAATAAATGGAAAAAAATTCATATATAATTCCAGCTTATCCTAATCTGGGGTTTCATAAAGATCATTTACAGGAAGGAATTTAGTTAGCTATTTCTGCTGTCTAAAATTCACCTTCTTTCTCAGATTCTTCTGGAAATGTAAATGGCATCCAGATACTGGCATCCTGATAAGATGCATATTTAAGATTAAAATAATCAGTTATAGATACCTAAATGTCCAAAATAGACATTAGATATCTGATAATGGATTTTAAAGGACGAGATGTCTTTTGTTGACAGAAATTATCTCCACCGATTGTTAGAAACGTGTTTAAGTCACAACGAGTTTAAAAATTTCAATTCCTTTCCCTTCCTTTCCAATTGGCTATAGTATTTCCTTTGCTTTCATTGTCAACTCTACTGAAAATATAGCCTAAACTATTTAACAACATAAAACGAATTTCTTTTCTATTATTACCTGTAAATTGTCAGCAAAGATCAAGTGGCCAAAGGCAACAAACAGCCTTTTATCTCTGCCACAGAAGACAGCATCTCTATAACCTTTCTCTTCGGATATATATTAAATCATCTAACCATCTTCTTTGAATTGATTCTCATTTTCTCCACAAATTTCCTAAAATTCAGCATTAAAAAAAAAAAATGTAGCTTTCTTACTGAGCACTTCCATGGTGGCAATCCTATTCACTGTGTAATGTCAATGTCCTCTTATTTCAATGCTTCTGTATTTACATCAACAAATTGATTTGCTAACTGAAATCCCACTCACCAAAATTCTGTCCAAATCAGAATTCAGTTTTTTCCCCCAGTTCCTTCTCCCCAGTAGTGACCACAACTTCCTCCCACAATTCTGGGCTCCTTTATCTTCAAGTGTGCCATAACCCAGAGGCTCTTTAGGAATTTAATCCGCCTTCTGTCTAGTCCAATGACACTGATACTACCTAAATGGATTTATTATTTGATTACTTTGGTCACAGTCTCTTTCCTTTGGATTCTATCATTTATGTACCTTTTATACTTTTCGTAATTATCAGTGACTTGATAGCATCCCCTTCATCAAGAACCTTATTAGAATAATACATCCCACATCCTTCCATGTATAGTTGTAGCCCAACTATAAATTACCTTCCAAGTACAATTGCCATGTACTTGTCACACACCATATTCCTCATCTTCAGGGTCCTTACATTTCTAGAGACCAAGATTCTTGTACAGTGATGTATTCAGGGAGTCCACTCATGAGAAGAGTGAGAGAAATAATAAACATGTATTGGTTCTTAACTGTCCTTAGGGAGTGTATTTTTTAAAATTAGCATTGAGCATTTGTTTTCTTCTATTCTTTTATAGCATTTTATTTATATGTGCTGACATCCCTGGGCACAAAGACAGTTATTTTTTTATTGATGTTGTTGTTCATTATTTTTTATATTCACTCCACTGCAGTTCCTAGCAAAAAACTCTATCACAGAGTAAGAATTTTTAAAATAGTTCTTGAACTGGATTGTCAGTAAAAGTGAATATTTTACAGGAAATCTTAAGAGTAGTAATCTTTTTCTAGAAAAAAAAATCACTCTATATTTTATATTTCAATGTCCCATTTATGGTTATGCATATAAACCCTTCTTTTTTATTTTATGTCAGACCCTTCAAATATCATTAGCTTTTGTCACTGAAATACTATTTGGTCTTATTCCAAGATTAATTATATTAGCCATTCTTTTTATTTTATTTTTTATATAGCAAAACCAAAAGCTTTTAGACATAAAATCCATGGAACTAGAATGATCCTCAGGAGGTCACCTTCATTCAAGTCCTAATGAGACTGCAGACTGTTCCCAAATCATTCACAAAAGCAAAAGCAGCTGTCTACTTACTTGGTCCTTTTTTTTTTTTTTTTTTTTTTTTTTTTTTTTTTTTTTGGAGAACAAGCCAGCCCTTCAATATCTCATAAGGCTTTGTAGGCTTTCTTCCTACTCATGCAAAAATAGAGAGTCTGGTAATTTTCTTTTCTCCCTTTCTACAGCCTGGGTTCCTTCTGGCCTGATTTTATGACTAAAAGCAAATATCTATTTTCATATCTTTCTCAATTATCAATTTTTAAAAATTCTATTAACTTTCTTTTCTCCTTGGGTTTAGAAAAAGCAGCTTAAAGTGAATTATTTAACTTGTTTTGCTAAACTTTCTCCTTTGAAATAATTTTAGATTCTTGTACAGTTGTTAGAGATCATGCCCTTTACCCAAAATTCCCCAATAATAGTCTTGAAACCTATAGGATTATATCACAACCAGAATAGTTGTGACACTGACAAAGTCAAAATATTTCACTGCCACAAGGATCTCTCATGTTACCCTTCTTACAGTCATATTTATTTCTCTACGCTTCACCTCTGTCTTAACTCTGTGTATCCACTAAGAGGCCTATATTCATTGGATCATACAATCTAAAACCTTTAGATTGACTTAATTTTACTCAGCACAATGCCCTTATAATTTATCCAAGTTCTTGTAGATATCAAAAACATGTGTTTTTAAATTACTGATTAATATTCCATAGAAATGTGCCACAGTTTGCTTAACCATTCTCTGAAGGAAGGACAGCTAGCTTATTTGCATATTTGGTTTATTACAAATAGATCTGCTATAAACATTCCTGTACAGAGTTTTTTGTAAAGATAAATATTCATCTCGGTAGATAAAGCCTAGGGGTACAATTGCTGGGTCCCCTCAGAATTACATGTTTATTTTAAGAAACTGCCAAACTTATTAACCAGAGAGAATGTATTGTTTTACATAGCTGCCAGCTAAGTACAAATGACCAAGTTTTACTAAATCCTTGTGAACATTTGATGTAGTCAGTAATTTTTATTTGAGCCATTGTAGTAGGTGGGTACTAGTATTGCATTGTTGTTTTAATTTGCAATTCCCTAATGATCTAAAACATTGAGAATCTTTTTATATTTATTTTGACTATATAGCCTCTTCATTGAAATGTGACATTTTCTAATTATATTGTCTATCTTCTTATTGCTGAATTTTTACTTTTCATATGTTCTAGATACTAGACCTTTGTCAATATGTGATTTATAAATATCTTCTTCTGTTTTCTAATTTGTATTTCCATTTTTGGTAGGTTTTTTTGTATACCAAAGTTTTAAATTTTGATGAAGTTCAATTTGCAATTTTTAAAAAAATTTATAGACCATACTTTTGAGTGAAATCTAATAACTATTGTCTAACCAAAATTCTAGATTTTCAACTACTTTGTCTAAATCTTACCATTTTATGATCAATTCTATGATTTGAGTTAAATTTTCTAAAAAAATGTGAGACAAGAATCAGGGTTCTTTTGATTCTTTCCTCCCTTTCTTCCATTTCTTTTTTCTTTTCTTTTTTTTTTTTTCCTGATCAAGGAATATCCAGTTATTCTAGTACCATTTGTTGGAAAGGGTATCTTTCCTCCATTGCATTTCTTTTTCACCTTTATTGAAATCAGTTGAGCATATTTGTATGGATCTATTTCTGAATTTTTTATTCCATTTCATTGACCTTTCTATTCCATTTAATAGATCTTTCTGTTCCTCCAACACCACAAAGTCATGATCACTGTTACTATATAACATGTCTTAATCAAATAACTGATTTCTGCAACTTTACTCCTTTTTCAAAATTTTCAAACTACATTTTTTGCATTTTTATGTACATTTTAATATTATTTTGTCTATTCTATAGAAAATCTTGGCATGACTTTTATATAGGAGTTGCATTAACCCTGTATATCAGTTTGCATATCAGTTTAATACCTTTACTACGTTGACCTCTCTATTTCATGAATATCACATTTCTCACCATTTACTGAGCTCTTGATCTTTTCCTTTGGCATTGTCAAGTTCTCAGCATGTAAATTCTATACACATTTTGTTAGATTTATAGCAAAGTGTTTCATAATTTTTTGTGTTTCATATTTTGAGGAACAGTAAATTTATGATACTTTTAATTTGTTTTCCATGTATTTATTGTCATAGAGAAATATGATTGATTTTGCATGTAATTCTTCTTCCCTTATTAAACTCATTTATAAATTATAGAAGTTTTGTTTTGTTTTGTAAATTATTTGAGATTTTCTCCATAGTCATGTTATCTGCAAATACAGTTTCATTTCTTCCCTTCCATGCAGTATACCTAATGTTTCCATTTCTTGCTTTATTAGTTAGAAACTTCCAAATTATTTTGAAAAAGTTATGAGTGTGGATATCTCAGAGGGAAAGTGTTCAGTCTTTTATCATTATGTACAATATTAGTTTTTAAAATGATCTTTATTAAATTGAGGCGGTTCCTTTGTACTCCTATTTTTCTAAGCATTCTTACAATAGATAGGTGTTTAATTTTGTTAAGGCCTTTTTCTGTGTTAATAAAGAAAAGTCAGAGTTCCAGAAAATTCTTAGACTATCAAATAAGCACATTTTAAGTTGGGGTCAGCAGCCTTTTACTTTTGGAGAGTCAGATAGTAAATATTTTAGGTGTCATGTGTTACATTCATCCTGTTACACATACTTAAAAAATAGAATTTTAACTAATGGCTAACTAATGACTATTTAAAAAAAAAAAAAAACAAAAACAAAAAAAAAAAACACAGTCCTCAGACCATATTTGGCCATGAACTTTGGTTTTCTGATCTCTGCTTTGGGTTAATTTTCTATGTTAGATCATTTCCTCATGTGGGATAAACTTTTTTTTTTTTTTTTTAATGTGAACTATTCTTGAAGGTCTAGTGTTTATATTAGTCTTCTTTGACCTGGGGTATAAAAGTCACCTTAATTAAGGCACCTTAATTAATTATAAACCTATCTATGGTAATTTATTTGTTGAGGAACCTGCATCAACAAGGACACAACTTGATGTGATGATGATCTCTCTTTTTTTTTTTTTTAACCTTTGATTTTGCTACTTAAGTTATACCCTAGAGAGAAATTGCATTTGTTGATTTTTTTTTAAATTTTTTTTTCTTAAATATACATTTTATATGGATTAGACTTTAAGCATTCCAGATTTTATTCAAAGGCTCAGGACTGGGTTCCCCAACTTGTGCAAGCTCTGAGTGCAAACCTTTTGTCTCTGAATGGGTAGTAAACTCTCATCTCTAATCTTAAACCCTGTGCCTTCATCAAAATTATGGCGGACCACAGTAATATGGGCTTTTCTTATTAGGTAATTATCCTGGATTTGATTCTCTCCTAACTACTGGCACAAAGGTATTTTTTCTCTTTCTGTTTTCTTTCTTTTTCTTTCTTTCTTTCTTTTTTTCTTTTGTATTTGACTAGTTCTTTTACTTTTTCAGCAGAAGTAATTAGCATCTATCTCTGTACCATACATAATATTGCTTAATCTCCTGTGGTCTTGCAATACATTCTCCAATGTAATCTAACAAGACAGGTCTCAGACTCTAAATATCCGAAAGGATTCTTAAAGTGGAGGGTGAATTCATGTGCTTTATGTATCTCTCTAATTCTTCCCTCCAGTCTTCATCTTTCTTTAGATTGTGCCAGAGGACCATCAGAGTCAACATCATAATAAAAGGGAGGAAAGAAAAAATTGTGCTGTAGATAATAATGTGAAAACCTTTGAGGAAGTAGGGGTGACTTCACTTTGGTACTCAGGTAACTAAGTCTAATACAATAGAAGATGAAAGACTTTTCCAATTTGGTGTACACAATTCATGTGAATGTGTTGAAGGAACCAAAGAACACAACATTGCTCTCCATGAAAATCTTCTAATGAGATTCATATAAAACATATATTTAAAAATATTATGAGTAATGATAATTTCTTTTCACCAGTCATGGTAGCTACCAGACCTTTTGTTTTTTGTTCTGTTTTTTTGGGGGTATTATTTTGTGTTACGGGTGGGCAGATTTGGATCCTTTCTCTTTAACCTAGTAGATTAAAAGGGATATTCACCCAATATTAGTACATACAGATGGCAAATAAAATATTTTAAAAATCTGTAAATACTATTTTCTTTAAAAACTAAATCCATTTCCTTTTCCTGACCCAATAAGAAAACTAATTTTCAGTGACTTTGTGAGAAAGTCCGAAACTCATGAAGGTGGAGTTCAAATCCCTGTATTTCTGACTAGATATTCTGGTTTCTTTCCACCGTGCTCTGCTTCTTCTCTGAAAGATGAAAAATTCCCCACTAGCACCAGATGAAAGACTGAGTTCTATTCAGATCACTCATTTAAGTAGGATTTAATCGAGTTTACCATAAAGGCCCCAAATCTCTGCCATAGCCTTTGTGTATATGCCAAGTTAGAACAAAAACAACAGCATGTGAAGGACATTATCAGTTAATGCACTAAAATTTTGTCAACTTACATTTTTACCATATTTAATAACTCTCAAAGATGACTGTATGTGAAAAATAAATAAAACTCTATTGTTGAATTTATTTTAATGTGCAATTTGGGGCATTATTTTTTCTGACCAAATTAGAATTTGATGTTTAATTAAAAATACATTTTCATATCCTGGTTATATTCCTAAATAATAAAATTATGATTTGATGCCTTAATTGAAACTGACTTTTAATTTTAAGTATAATATTACTCAAAAGTCTGAGGCTTTAAAAATAAAATTTAATTAGAAAGGAAAGCCAAAAGGATCATGTTTAATCTAGAAGACTTTAAGTAAAATTTTGGAAAACATAAGTGGTCTGTTGAGAGTGAAAGAGAGTGAGAGGGAGATAGAGATAGAGAAATAAAGCAATTGGAAGTAGATGTAAACCAGTTTCACAGGGAGAGGACATATATGGTTGAAGATGTATATGGTTGAAGATGATTACATTCATCTTGAAAGAAGCTAGTGAATAATGGGAAAATTATGATACTTATTGTACATCTGAAACATCCTACTGATATTTAATAAGGTTTTCCAAGAAGATCTGATTGCTTTTAGTCCAAATTCTTTTAGTAACTAGTAGGTGGTATGCTATAGCCAAGTTACAGTAATGACAGTAAGTAGCTATTTCAAAAATTTTGCTATGCAGTCAATAGTAAGGAGTTTGAAATCAGCCTTAGTGGCAATATATATATATATACACACACAAAAAAAATGGCAAATAAGTCTTCCCCCCAATACACAAAAAGCCAGTTTATCAGTGCACCAGTGAATTTTTTACAGAAATTGAACAAATCATTGGATTCTTTAGATGTAAGTCTGAGAAGGAAGGTCATACAATTTTGCAGTTTCTATATGAACCAAAATCAGAATCATTATTAGACAATAAGAAAAAGAAGAAGAAAGCTGAGGAAATGGATATAGCTAAAATATAAAATTTAATCATCGTACTAGAATTGACTCCTATGTAGCATTTATACTATGTCATATCCATTATATCCATGGCTTGGATTTGCATATGGAAATCTATGTCATCGAATGTGTGGATTAAGAGAAGCTATCACAGACAACAAAACACTGAATATGGAAATAGGTTTTAAATTTGAAAGATTCTCTCTACATAAGAAATACATTTGTGACACCATTATTATTGTTACTATATATAAATTAAACATATTTTTCAGCAAGGGCTACTTCAATCTTACTTTAGAGGTGATAAAAATTCCCCCTTGTTTCCTGATCATTCTGGTAATAGACCTGACTTCAGGAAGAAGTATCTCTCTTGTCTCTTCAACATGAAGCAAAATATAATTAACCATATTATTCTCTTTATACAGTAAAAATTTTCTTTGAACTGGCTACCCAGTTCCCCCAAAGAAAAAAACATGACAACACTGTTTATACTTCCAACAAGCAAGGTCTAGACTCTTTGAAAGTCAGTAATAATTAAAATATCGGGAAATTAGATTCCTAATGAATATCTATGGAGGAAATAAATGGAAGAGCATAATATGAACTGTTAAACTGTGAAGGAGAAGCAGCCCAATTCACACAGGAATTAAGATGTTCCCACAAGATGGTAGGTTGGTGTGACAGAACAAAAGTGATTGTGGAACCAATAATTCTTTTGATATATCATTTCTTTCTTTGAACTTATTTATAGTTTTAAGTGTTACCCGTTGCAGTGAATGTGCCCCACTAACACTTTTAAAAAGTCATCGTGAAAGGGAAAACAGCAGGGGCCATGTACACAACTCCTTGCTTCAGTTATCTGTCAACTATGGCTGCAGCTGTCTGAGCCAGCTGCTCAGAGGAAGCCTGATTCCCAGTGTGCATCTGAGGGTGGTGGAAGAATGCCAAGAAGTAAGAGAAAGAACTACAAATGCCAGTGGAAACATCTAACTGTGGTGAAGCTGCCACCTCCATGTGTGCTGAGGGAAAACACTAAATTCACCTCCTTGACTGCTAGTGTCCCTTTCTCACACAGCAGACTTTGCTATCCATCCTTGTTGCTTCCACTAATGTGTCTTCTTAAGCGTGGCTGTATTTACAAAATGCATTTTCTTTTTTTGTGTGATTCAAACTGTTACTTTCCCAATCTTCCTTCCCTCGCCACTTAGAATCTCTTTATTTTGTTGTCTTTTTTTTCCTCCTAACATCTGGGAAAATCATGAATGAATATTTATTATATTACTTATTATTCTTGAATCTTCAAATTATTTATGCTCAATGGTTTTTGTTAATGGTTCACAGTAGCCTATTAAAAGTGAACTTTGGAGTTGATGTTCAAATCTAAGGTTTGAATTAATCTTCTGTCTTAAAAGTTCAAAAACTTGGATGAAATATAAGAAATCAGCTCACAAGATATTTGACATGGGAGAATAAATGATATTTGTTCCTGAAAGACAGAAAACAAATAGGTGACAGTTTACTGACTGGGTAAAGTTTGGAGAACGCAGTACAGACACTGTGAACTCACACAGAGGCCAGCTTCTCTGAGATGAGGAGATGGAACTAGAAAACCAGAGGAGCCCAGGTGGCTGGTTGTCACAGATGAGTACTAGAGGGAAGAGAACTGCCCAGAGAGAAGACTCTAGATATCTACAGAGGAACTTTGCAGCTATCTGGGCCAGCTGTCCAATGCTAGCCTGAGTCATAGCCTGGAATGTAAATGTGTTCATTTGAGTCCTGAGTAGCACCCTTAATGTGAAGAAAGTACTCAAGACCAGAAAGAAGAACCCAGAGGTATTAGAGAAATGAGTGCCTGGAGATCGTTAAGGATAGTGGCTGTTTGAAAAAACTAAAGTGGAATGCCTTATAATTCATTAGGCATCAGTTAGAGTACTGAGAAGAGTCTTGCTTTAATAATGTGGTGAAAATTAACTATAAACTAAATGACACTCTGGTAATGTCAAAAGAAGCTTAAAAGCAAGACCCCAAAAGACTAAACTGATTTCAAGTAACTCGTGTCACAGAACAAAATACAAGTGTATTTTACAATAAGTACACAAATAATCAGTATCCAAAGGAGTGAAATTCACAATATTTGGCATTTGGTAAGATTAGCAAGAACAGAGCAAAAGAATTTAAAGAAGCAAAATAGTATAATCCATAAGGAGAGAAAAAAATCTGGCAATTAAAACTGAAACAGAAATGATTCAGATTATCGAATTAGTAAGCAAGAACATTGAGAAAAATTATTATGACTATATTCCATGTATTCAAGAAGAGAGAAGAACAAACATGTTAAGCAGAGAAATGGAAGAGATTCCTTTAAAGGATCCACGCTGAACTCTATAGATGAAATCTACAGTATCTAAAATGAAAATTCACTGGATAAGATTAACCTCAGATAGATATCACAGAAGAAAAATGTTAGCAAGTTGAATACCCAGCAAAAGACACCATATGAATGAAACACACGGATAATAAAAACCTGAAACAAACTTGGAAAACTTCCACTACTAAAAACTGTGTCCTAAAACTAAAGATAGAATGAGAGAGACATCATTACCCTATGTACATGTATGATTACATGAATGGTATGAATCTACATCATACACAACCATAGAAATGAAAAGATATACCCCATATGTGTACAATAAATCAAAATGCAGGCTTTAAAGAAAAAAAAAACAAATAAATTAATTAATAAAAAAGATAGGAGAACAGAAAAAAATTATTTTACAATTAATGGCTGACACTTTTCCAAATTTGATGAAAATTATAAACTGACATCTAAGATACTCAACAAAATCAACCACAAAAATTATGAGCTTCACTTTACAGAGTCATATCATAATAAATTTTTAAAAATAAATTATAAAGAGAATTTTTTAAAGCAATAAAAAGTCATGTAGAGGACTAAAGATAACTGTCAGATTTTTCATCAGAAACAATGCAGGTTACAAGACGAGATGGAATAGTATTTTCAGTGTGCAGAAGTGATATCACAACCTAGAATTTTGAACCCAGAAAAGATAAGTTTTGAAAAGGAAGAAGAAACAGAATTTCACAACTTCATTGCAATAAATGTTAAAAGATATACTTTAAAAGAAAGCAAAATGATACCTGAGGCAAATCTGAATCTACCCAAACAAGAAAGAGCAGAACAGTATATCATCACTTGAAGGTAGACTAACAAGTTAAAGACATGTACTATAAACATCAGGTAACTACTAAAATGAAAAGTTGTACCTCAGAGGTCACAAAGGAAATAAAATGAAATCATAAAATGGAATTTTTTATAAGATAGAATTTCCACATTCTACATTATAAATAAAAAGTCTGTATTCTAAAGAACATACATAATTGAAAAAAGAAAAAAATGAAAGTAACAAATATAAAATATATATTAATGGTAGATTTAAACCAACCACACCAATAAACATATGAAATGCCTAATTACTTAATTAAATGGCAGAGATTATCGAACTGGATTTAAAAAGTGAAGATGAAACTAGATGCTGTCCACAGTGACTCCACTTTAAATATAATGACACAAGTAAGTTAAAAATAAAATATGGAGAAAATATACATGTTAACAGTAGTTAAAGAAAACTAGGGTGTTTACATTAATATCAAGCACAATAAATTTTGGAGGAAAGTTTATTGTCAGGGATGAAGATAATCAATTCATGAAGAAACAAAACAACCTTATTTATGCACCAATAAAAGAAATTCAAAAGACAGGAGAAAACTTATAGATCTGAAAGAAGAATTAGAAAATCACCATGATTGAGATTTCTAAACCATCATCTCAATAACTGAAAGAATAACTGAGCAGAGAATCAGTAAAAATATAGACTTGAATAATACCATCAACCAACTTAGTCTAATAGATTTGTATATCATTCTACTCATTAACTGCAGAATAAACATTTTTTAAATTACACCCAGAATATTTCAGTGTGTTAGACCAAATTCTGACCTTACTTGTAAAATAAATCTCAATACATTTAAAGGTGTTGAAGTCATAACAAGTATGTACTTAGGTCACAAAGGAATTCAGTTGCAATCACCAACAAAAAGATATCTAAACAACTCACCAAAATTTGTAAACTAGCACTTTCTTAAATAATCAGTGTGTCAAAAAGGAATCAAAAGAAAAAACAGAGTATTTTGAATCGAATCACAACATGTCAAAACTTTGTGTGAGAGACTTAAATGGTACTTGGAAATTTTAAGCAGGTAATAACAATAGCATCAGAAGAAAGATCTAAAATTAAGTATTTCAGACTCCAGATGAAGAGACCATTAAAAGAAGAGCAAATGAAGCTAAAAGTAGCAGAAGAAAAGAAATAATGAAGATCAGAACAGTAACTAATGAAATAAAACATAAAAATAATGTTAGATATTTATGAAATGAGAAACTATTTGTTTTTTAGGAAATCAGTGAAAGTGATAACCTCTAGGCAAATAGATGAAGTGACAATCTACCAACCTCCCACCATCAGGAATGAGAAAGAGATAGTGTCCCATATATCAATTATATAACATTTTTTCTAAAAAATTGAAGAGATTAGAATATGCCCAAATCATCTTAGAATAAAATTTTCTGAATAAATAATAAATTATTTTTTTGAAAAAATAAAATTTATAGACCAGGATTACCTATGAACAGAGATGCAAAAATTTACACAGAATTTTAACAAAACTGACAACATATAAAGTGACAATATACCAAGACAAAGCAGAATTTATTCCAATAATGTAAGGACAGCTTAACATCAGACCAATTGTAGTAATGGGCAAATACGTACATGTATGTATACACATATGCACATATGCATTCAAATATTCTGTGCAATGTCTTGCAGTTCCTGTATCCCAGTTCTTTTACATTTTTCCCTTTTTAGTAAATGGTTTTTCAGTTCCTTTATATGTCAATCATAGCTGACTCTTAGGAAGACCAGAATTTCTATTATACTATTGTAAATTGTCCTCAATTTTGACTAGTGACAGGACAGGGTTATCTCATGAACAGCCTGTTCCCCTTGGCATTCTGTAAACTTACTGTTTCACAGAAATTTCACTGAGATGTCAGAGCTATATTCTCTTTTTTCTATATATACTCAGGAAAAAAAGACTGAGAAAATTTAAGAAATATTTGGAGACTATTGCTTTCTTCTACTTTAAAAGGAATGGAAATGCCCACTTCAGAGAGATATTTATTTCATGCCAGGGATTATTAGCAAATGTTGTATTGGAGAGTATCTTTGTCCAAAATCAATAATTCAATTTTTAATAAACAGGATCATATTATATTTAGTAGGAGAATGAGATCAAAAGTTGCTTGGAGACCAAGGACCGTATTTTTACCATTTTCATGCCTCACACCAACTATAAAGTGAGTGCTTAATAAATACTATTCTCCTAACTCCACAACTCCCAAGTATTATCCCATCTTGTCACACCACTTTCATTTTTGGTCAAATAAATATATAATTCACATTAATAAAATATCAGTCAAAATATTTTACTGAGTATAAACATTATTATGCTTTCTTATTCTTGATAACCATCTTGTTTATAATACGAAGCAATCATGATATAGATCTATGAACAACACAGATTATAACCTATCTAAGAAGGGCTAAGGAATAATGTCAACACTGAAGTTATTTTTCAATTTTTCCATGGAGAGATTAGATCTGCCTGAAACAGTGCTGCTTCCTCCACCAGAAATAGAATCTCTGGCTGAAAAGTACACTGATGATGTATGACAATGACTTCAACTGAATACTTGTTAAGTGTCTAATACAGTAGAGGATTTATGTGTTTATTAATCCTGAATTTTTTGAGTACTTACTCTCTGTAATATACTGTCCTTTGGGTTGAAAAAACAATGGTAAATGAAACAAACCAGCCCCTCGTGATTCTCCATTCCAGAGGCAGAGAGAGACAGTGAGCAAATCAGAAAAGGCATTAGGTTTGGGCGCTCAGTGGTAACTTTAGGGAAGAAAGTAAAACAGGGTAAATTTAATGGAGAGTGACTGGCATGGGGGGCTCTCTAAATTAGAAGCCAAGGAAGACTAAAACCTAAATGACAAGGAAAGGCTTGAGGGGGCGTCTGTGGGAAGTTGCCTTTAAGCAAAGGGAACAGGTTAGGCAGAGTCCCTAAGTTTGGCTCCTCTACAGAAGGCAGCAAGAGGCCAGGAAGAAATGGGAAAGGATCCTGGAGGAGATAAGACTTCAGGCCGGGCAAGGGGATACAGGACCTTTAGGCCATGAGAGAAGGGTTGGACTTATTCTGTGTAAAATGAACAGAGGGTACATATGTTATTTTATCGGTGTTTTTAAGAGATCCCTCTGGTCTTTCTGGAGGTTATGTATACAGTGCCAGAACTCAGGCAGTAAGAGTGGAAGCAGAGTAATACTTCAGGAGACTAATTTGGTACTTCAGTGTAGAGATGATGGCTGTTGGACTAGTAATACCAAGGATATAGTGTAAACTGGGTAGATTTGGAAAATATTTTGAAGTTAGAACTGCCATTACTTCCTAATTTGATGGACCTCAGAATTGACAGATGGACCTCAGAATTGACAGAATCGAGGGAATGAGGAGTAAAGAATAACACCTAGATATTTAGCTTAGTGTGTATTGATTTCTCATGGAATGATTGCCCAATAGGCATTAAAATTCTGATGTCTCAGATGATACAGAGGATGTCTGAGTAGAGAGAGGGAACTTGTCCAAGGTCACATGATGAGGGAATGGCAGGATCAAGATTCAAATTGAAAGAACAGCATACTTATTTCTACAATATCATTGTGCTTAGTAACTAGGCATCTTTAAAATTTTTCTAGACTGTTTTGATAAACACTATAAAGCAAAGACCCAGAAGTACAAGCAACACTTCAGGGCAACTGGTAAGCAAAAATTAGAACCAGCAGGAATATATAATGTCAGCCTACTAACAATCCATCAACAGAGCTGATTCATTCTAGAAAACCCAGATTCCAATTGAGAATTTCAACATAAGAGGGCTCACAGCAGCACTTTACATTTGATATAAATTTTTAAATTGTTGCCAAAATCAGCCTTCTCACTTCCTCTTTGGTGCTGTTTAACTCCTATCAAGACCTATTCACTGAGTTGCATTGCAATCACTAAAATACTTGAATATAGAATTATTTTCAAATAAGAAAAAAATCTTCAGTCACTACAGTGTTCAGAAAACAAAATTCAAAATTTTAGATTATGAGTTGAATATAATTTTTTAGCAGGAGATAGGTTTTTAAAAGAATTTCTTCATTTTTAAGCAAATGTGTATATTTTTTAAAAATTATACATATTCTCCAACAAAAAGTCATATTTCTTTCCATTTGCAAGACTTTTAAAATTACAAAAATCATATCTGATATCTGTTGTTAGGTCAGTTCTTAGCTTTTAATGGTAATTGATAATTACTGGCTTGGTGTGAGACTTCATAGAAGTCAAGACCTTCAAGTGCCTAAAATAGTCTCAGCAAGAATTGTAAGTAGATGTGTAGCTGGTGAATCACCTTGCTCTGGGCAATCAGTGATCATGTCAGATCCATAGATCCTGGCCTCCAACAAAGCTGCCTTTGTCTTTCCATCTGAAGACAGAGCAGAGGGGAAGATAATATCTGATTAAATTATCTTTGGCAAAAATTTGAAAAAGATCATAATAAACAAGTTATGCTTGAAAACAAAACCTCAATCACAAAACACCTTTTCTGACTGGTACATTCCTGCTTGTTGAATTTCCACATTTTTCAACAGCTGCCTTATAAAGAGATTAATTCAATTTGACCTTGGCAAGAAAAAGGGACTCTTTGTTCCTTGAACAATAAGTAACCCAAAGCACTAAAATGGAATGGAAAAACCAAATTCCTCACCACCTGTCTTCCAAATGATGAGACATTTACCTAAAGGAAAGAGGTTTGGCATGTAAGATACTTCCTGAAATGTGTTGCAGGGGAAGACTTCACGGAGTGAATGGCTTGTGGTGATTTTCTCACATGCTTATTATAAAAAGAGTTAAAAAGGTACAACCAGCTTTGCTTTACATTATCCCTAAAAAATATATGGCAATATAGAACAAAGGAATGTTATAATGACCTGTAGCTCTTCATGGAAACTGTTGAGTAGAAAAAAGTCTGTAAATGAACAACAACAACAAAAAACCCAATAGCTATGGCTGTGAAATTATAATTTGGTGTTATACATACAAATATAGTTGTATAATAGAAGCAAGCGAAGAACAATGATTTATGTAGAGTTATGTTTGAAAAAAATAGAATCATAAATTTAGAAATTATCTTCTTGCTTTGTGATAAGAAAATAGTTACACAAATGTATTCATTCATAAGCTCTAAAAATAATGTTTCCACAGACTAATGATATAAGGACCATATCATAAATTGACATGGTAAAATACAAGCACTCTGACTGAGACTGAGCTCTGTGTTATGTACCTTAATACCTTGTATCGTGTAATCTCTAACACGCTAAAAAATAGATGCTATTATTTTCTCTATTTTCCTGATGCAGAAAGAGGGGAAATTAAATTCCCAGCTAACACATAGTGGGTTATTAGTTATCACTGGTTTATTAAATCACCTATTTGATTTGAATCTGGCCTCCATCATCTTATTCTTAACCAGGGCTCATTCCCTTTTAAGTCAAATTGTTGCTAATACTCAGCTTAACCATCTTTTTTTTAAATATATATTTTTAGGTGTTGATAGACCTTTATTTTATTCATTTACTTATATGTGGTGATGAGAATTGAACCCAGGGCCTCACACACGATAGGCAAGCGCTCTACCACTGAGCCACAACCGCTGGCCCCAGCTCACCCATTTTTAATGTGATTGAGTTTCATTTTCATTGTTGATCATTCTCATGCTGGTGTGAAGGGAACAAAACACACATAGCCAGTCATTCTATCTGGTAACTTTAACAGCAAAGCACTCACTGTCATTTGGATGAACAGGGGAATGTGCTCTTCTGGTTTCTGAGACACTTAAAAAACTAGGAGTTTGCAAAACTCTGTTTTGAGGACCATGACACTAAGCAGTTGTTTCTTGAGCTTTTAAATTCTGAACTGCTACACTGTACCTTTACATCTTTGTCCCTTTTTTACCGAATAGTGTAATGAAGATATTCAATAAGCATTTATTTAACTATTTGTTGGATAAGCACCTGAGGTAACATGAACTTGATCTCTCTCTATGTGACCATATGCACCTTTCCTGCTTCATCCCAGGAGTTACCTGCTTTCGGGCTCCAAAACTCTATTCTCTTTACTCTATCACATCTTCTACTTATTGGGCACTAAACTTTTGGGATTTTCTTTCAACCTCAAGTGCTATTCCTCCTCTGTGTTCTCCACCAAGTCCTCTATACATTAGTGTGTTCAGGAATCAGCACTTAGACCTCCTTGGTGATAAGTTTATCCAGTTCCATGGTTTTAAATACCATCTCTATGCTGATGACTCTCCAATTTTACGTCTCAGGATGAGTACATCCAAATGCTAGCTACATAGTTTCAATTGTTAGCCAGAGCTGTTATTTCAGACTTCTATGTTCAAAATAAACTTCCTGATTTTCCACCTCTACTCAATATACAAAACCAAACATGAAACAAACATGAAAAAAACCTCCTGCCCTCTCTCATTTCCAACTCAGTTAATAGCACCACTATTTACCTAGTGTGAATTTACTTTCTATATAATCCATCGTCATATCTTTTAAGATTTTTCTTCAAAGTTTATTCTTAATTCAGCCATCTCATACTACTCTAGGTATCACTTCTCACCTGGACTCCTCATATAAACTTCCTGGTATTGCTCCTACTCCTCTGCAGTCTATTTCCTTAGTGACCATGGTTGGACACCCATTTTCTGCTCTCAGTTTTGCTGGTTAAAATTACCAGCCCAAATGTCACCAGTTCTGTTACCAAGTGAGAACCAATTTCATGCATCCAGGTTTCCTTATTGGTAAATAATGAGGATAATATAATGTGCCTCATAGGGTTAATCTAAGGATGGTATCAGTTAATCAAGATAAAATTCTTTGCATAGGGTTGGCATGTAGTAAGCATCAAGTAATGATTAGTTGTTATTACTTTTTGAACTGTAGCCAATTTTAATACATTGATTCAATTATGTCATTTCCTTGTCCCATATTCTACATTGGCATCTATATCACTTGAATCACATCCAAAGCCCTTCACATGACCAAAGCTCCAGAAGATCAAAACCATTATTACTCTGATCCTGTTTCTAATTACCAACTTGTTTTTTAAATTATCTGTGATTTCATCTTCATCTCATACTTCTATGTGTCTCTGCTGGATAGTCTCTTCACCTAGATCTTTGCAAAGCTTTTTCATTTCACTTAATTTCTGGCTCAACTTTTATCCATATTTCAGAGTAACAAATCTTCCCTGACCATCCTATCAAAAAATAATATTCCCATCCATCTCTATTTCTTTACCTGGCTTTATTTTGCTTCATAGTCCTCATCGTATCCTAACATGCATGTCTCTTTCCACTTTTATATTGTCAGTATACTGTAAAAAAGACTAATCCCCATGAGAATAAGTACTTATTTCATTATGACTTTTGTTCACCTCTGTATCTCAAGAACCTGGAATGCTAATTGGTGATCAATAAACAGTTGGTAGATGAAGGATTACATAAAATACATCACAACACTATTTTTATGTGATTTTCTCCAAAAAAAGACATCTATTGCCTTGATGCATAACTGACACTTAATAGATACTTGTGAATGTGAATTTATTAGTGAATGAATGAGCATTCCCACTAAAGGTATAAATAGGGAAGTTATGATGTTAAAGGTATAAATAGGGAAGTTCTATCTGGAAAACCAAATATTTAATTTACAGAGAATCCAAACAACTCTTCTCTTCCCTGGTTGTCATTTCTTATAAATATTTTTTATTTTTATTAAGTATAAATTGCACACTATAAATATGGATAATTAGTTTCACAAGTAGTAGCAGCTTGTACCTTTGACACCTAAAAATAGATCTAAGTATTAAAATCAATTGATTTATGGTTTGAGCAGATACTGACATGACCTCAGTAGCCTCAATTCAACATGTGAAATTCTCCTTGACTGCCAGCACTAGTATGTCTTTTTCAAGGTTTACTGTGGCCTAAATCTTCCATTCCAATGGCAAAGACAAT
Organism: Sciurus vulgaris; assembly: GCF_902686455.1. Taxonomy (NCBI): domain Eukaryota; kingdom Metazoa; phylum Chordata; class Mammalia; order Rodentia; family Sciuridae; genus Sciurus; species Sciurus vulgaris. Next base: position 35,366,724 of record NC_136469.1, on the reverse strand, counting down.
GTTTGAAGGAACACATGGAGGACATTGAACTGAAGGTGAAAGCAGTATTGCAGTACCAAACGAGAGGCCCAGGAACAGACAAGAGTGCCTGAAAATGCTCTAATCAAGTGCCCTCTTAATGCACTTATGTTTTTAAATATGTCTTATTATGGGATTTTTCTAGGAGCTTTCCTAGGGGTTTATATTATCTGAATATATTTCATTTAAAATTCTTTTTAATAAAAACAACTTGAAAGAAATAGCAGAAATGATCTTCACTTGAAAAAGTGATTAAGATCTTTTTCCACCCTAAGGAAAGGCATAAAGATTAATTTGATCTTTTTAAAGACAAGAAAGAGAAATTCACTGGGGAGAGATGTTCTGATCTAGTCTGGTATACAAAACTCTATTCTAGGGTAAGCACAAGATGACATTTGAGAAACATGCACAAGGCATTTTCTGACCTGAGTAGGAAAGCAATGCGTGGTTCCAATCGCACTGTTGTCATTAGACAGTAGAGCAGCATGATATAATAAAATGATCAGACTTTGAAGGGCTCTTCCTAACTACCTGAATATGAGCGTTCCTTATCCTCCCTTCATTAGTGACATTTGTAATGATGACTCCTATCTATTGCCATTGCTGTAAGGATTAAATGAATCACACCTTTGTTAAATAAAAGTCATACTCCGTAAAGAGAGCAACATAAAGAGACTGAATGAAATAGCAGAAAGAGAAGCAGAAAAGATAGATCCTGTAAAACCAAGTGGAGCAAGAGACATCGCTTCAGTGTGTCTCCCTGGTGTTCTATGTTTCAGACTTATCTGGTATTTTCTTTTCTACCTTCTTTTTTTTTTTTTTTTTTTTTTTTTTTTTGAGTACTTGGGCAAAATTGCTTTCACCAGTCATGCCAGTCATGCCAGAAGTTCTAAGAAGGGTAGGACTCTGTTTTATTCCAGATGATATCGTTGCAATATAATGCTCACACACTGTAGATAAGTGGGTGCTCAATATTTGCTGAATAAATCAGCAAATAATTTTCACCTACATCTCATCAATGAGGAATGTAACAAGGCAATAGCAGAGGGACTGAGGTATACATAAAGGACAAGTGAAAGTAATTTATAGAAAACTTTGAACAACTTGATTTTTTATATTAAATAGAAGAAACAATGCCATGTATTACACAGTACAATAGAGAGTCTGCCACAAAATGTGTGCTCAGTAAATATTTAATGAGTAACTGCATGATTAGATAAGAGCATAGAAAGTTAAAATGAGTTCTTTGGGACTCTAACAAAAGACAATCTAGATGTGATTTTTTGAAACAAGGAACAATGACAAATTGTTAAAATGAAATGAATTATAATTTAAGGTACAAATCATTAAGAATTGTTTGGGAACTTTTCCTGTTGAATTTACAAATGCCCAAAATGCCTTGATCAGTATTTACATATGTTCACAAATGTGAAATATGAAAGGAAAAATATCAACTGCACAAGGGTTTTTCCTATGCTTCCCAAAATGATGAAATGTAATTTGTTTTATCTGTATGTAATAAGTTTCACATTTACAATGGTAGTCCATGAGTCAAATATAACCAAAAGGAACTTGCCAGAAGGAAGAGTAATTTTTTTCAGGTATCTAGGCAAAAATAATGAATCTACTTTTGAAGTCTGTTCAGGTTGAAGAACCTGTGGAGATTTCTATCTGTAATTGAGAGTTACAGCAAGTTATGTAATCTCTTTTTGCCTCTATTTCATTGAGGTCAGTAGAGATGATAATATCAACCTCATATTATATTTGTATTGAATATCATTGATATATTTAACATGTTTAAAATGGTGACTGATATCTAACAGATGTTCAATGACTATTAGCCATTTTTATTCATATTACATTAGTACCAGTAAATCCAATGAACAGTTGAATATATCCTATGTATATATCATACATATGTTCATATATATGATATATTCAACCATCAATGCAATGTATATTCAACTGTTCATATGAATATATATTCAACCAGGTCTGAACATGAGGAAGTAACTAAGCCATCCATGCACATTTGAGAAAATTCAGCACAGATAGTACTCTATGATAATATATTCATAGGAAAAGATGGATTTCCAGTGAGAAAGGTAGAAGCAGAATACTTTGAAAAGAGTTGAGATAGAAAGAAAAGGACACCTGGTAATATCTTAATCAGATATGAATAGTAATAATTTATTTGGAGGAATCTAATAAAAAATTGAAATAATAAAGCCCTTTTTTGAAAGGAAGTCATTCAAAAAATTGCTAAACAAAATTAATGTGATTTGTCAGGAATCTGGATATATAATATGATTTTTTTTAAAAAAAACAGCAATGTGTGAAAATAATCTAATATAAAAATAGTTTCTGAAGAGAAGGGAATGAACTATGCTGAGCTTAGCTCCCATCTCCTTAATAATTCTAAGTGGACTTCATAGTCAACAAAGCAAAAGCTATACAGATAGTGTCACATACTCTCTTTTGATGGCAATTTGGCACCTCTCCATCATTATTGGATCATATCTTTCTGGAGCATATCTTTCAGGAATCACATTATAGCCTAAGAGATATGTCTTTCCAATCATACATACTACAATTCCATGGGGACTCCACTAAATACTCTCTCTCTGCTTCATTACGTATTCACTGATGTTTTCCAGTGATGTTTGAGTGCTTGATATAAACTATGCCCTGGGCACCTGTCAGGCTGTTGGGTACCTTAATTTATTTTTTTAGAACCCTTTATATCACACAGCATTGCATTGTGACCCATTTCAACTGAGCATTACTATCTTTGCAACCAGCATGCCCAAGTGTAAAACCCTTTCTTTCTCTTACTATGTGAGTTTGAGCAAATTATTTAACCTCTCTGTTCCTTCATGTCTCAGGTTCCATTTTTGGAAAATGAGAATAAATGGCAGCAAGAGTATGTTCTTCATAATGCAATTCATGGCATACAGAATAAGTTTTGTAGCTATAAACTATTATCATTATTTTCAAAAATTATTAAGCACTAAAAGATTAATAAAATATATTTATCCCTAGCCTCATGATGCTTGCATTGTACAAGAGAAAATGACATTTAAGCAAACCCTCTAGTATGGCCACAATGCTATATTAGACAGATTTCTCCTGGATTCAACATTTGAACAATAGCAACAACAAATAAGTTTAATTAGCTTTGTTTAGAGTACAGTTGGAGAGATCCAGGTGAAGGGGTCACCGGACAGGAAAATTTTTGCATGGCATTTGAGAGATTACTGGGCTTTTACTCAACTATTTATGGGAAAGATTTGTGTAGGGACTAACAATGTAAAGGGGGAAATAAAAAAGACCAAGCAATCATTGTCACACTGATGCCTATAAAATGAGAGATTTCTAGACGGATAGGGCATATTATATAAAAGACAAGGGTGAAACAGGGAAGTAAAAATAGTAAAATCATGTATGTTTTTCCAAAATAAAATAAGTTTTACACTTGTGGAAATTTTTTCTTTTGCCATTGTATTGGAAAGGATACTATGGCAGTCAGAAAAATGGGATAAGATATAATGACTGTAAATCTAAGAGCCAGACATGAATATATTTTAAAATTTACATATTGCCATACAATAATATTAAACTTTGGTGAGCAAAAATTTTATATAAGCCACAAAACCATATATTATCATTTTATAATTTAATAGAGCTAAAATTATTTTTATAAATAGAAAAAATAAAGCATCAGAATGCATATTTGATGTTACCTACTCAATATGATTCCTGTCAGTTTTTCATATTTTTATTTAAAAATATTTTTGTACTTTTATTTATTTATTTATTTTTGCAGTGCTGGGGATTTGAACCCAGGGCCTCATGCTTGCAAGGCAAGCACTCAACCAACTGAGCTATATCCCCAGCCCCATTTTTGTATTTTTAAAATCAAATAAGTATGAATGATAACTTGTGTTTGTATTTATGAGCCCAACTTTTTTGACAGCGGTTTTAGTATAGTCATTAAGCAAAAAAAGATGTGTCTTTCTCTACTAATTATTAAAGTGATTGTTTTCATCATAAATATTAAGACATCAGTAAAAATAAATGTCATTATTTTAAAATATATATATAATTATAACATTTAACATTGAATTTCTATTTAACTATCATGATATTTCTAAAGCCATTTGTATTCAATATATCCCATCCAGGGATTTTGTATGTTGTAGTAAGTGCAAAAGTGCACCTTAATACAAAAGTTTTTAATTATTTTTAAACTGTTATATATAATTACCTCTGCATATGTATGTATTATATACTATGTGTATATAGTACTTATATATTATAATAATAGTAATTCTAATAATAGTTTTTATGAGAACAAAGCAATTCTACCTGGTAGAAAAGAAAAAGAGGGATTGCAATAGGAAATTAGCCCTGGGTTACTATTCTGACTGGTCCTTTATTAACTATATACCAGTGACCAATGACTTAGCCCTTCTAAGCCTCAGTAAGAATACCATCAGGGAGATTGGTGTCCTGAAGATGATCATGACTCTTTGGAAATTTTATTGGTAACTTGTTGTCCCTTAGTGTGAGAAAACGTAGTTCAGATATTTGTAGTACTTAGTTTTTTCTAACTTTCTTAAAACCAATTTCTGAAATTGAAGCACAATTTTATTCTCCATGAGTTATTGTTTTGTGATGAAGAAAATGCAAAAGATGAGACACAGTAGTAAACATGACTCCAAAATTCTTTCCCATGTGGAGATGCTTAGATAGCTATCAACTACAAATCTTAGAAATTTAATTTTGAATAATCAAATACTTAAATAAATTTCAAATGAAAATAGCAAGGAGTAATTCTTGACTATACTCTGACTTTGACTCATATATGCCCAACCTAGGTGGTTGCTTGATTTCTTTGGAAAACCCTTTTAAAATATTCATAATAGTTCACTTTAAATCATTTAACATAATTTGAGTTAAAATAATTCAGAATGTATGTTAACAAAGTTATAAATAATTATCAGAATAAATGCTGCAAAGATGTGGAATTTTTTAATACACACATGAACATACACAAACAGAGAAACACAAACAACATTAAATAAAAGTGAACAAAGAAATGTTTATCTCTTTAACACAAATAGCTGACAAGATAATGCACATAAAAGAGACATAAAAGTCTTTTAAGGTACAGACTAAATTTAGTTATAAATCCAAAAATGCATTGTAATTTTAAAAGAGCTCTAAATAACACTGACAGCCACACACTGATCATCCACATTGACCCTCATGGAGAACTAAGGCACATATTTGCAAGAAGGATGTGCAAAGATCAATGTGCTCTCTATGATCTAAAAATCACGTAAAATGAACTGTTACATGTGATTGTAAGTCATGGATTAGACTTCAGAAAAACTATTCTAATTAGTTGCGATGACCAGTCAGCAAAGTCTAATCTGGAAGGTGAGGGAGAAAAGGCAGAGACAGGATAAGAACATAAAGTTCATAATACTACAGACTTCCATTTTCTATATAATTGTTTCAAGAAACTTGCAAGTCATTTTCATGAGTCTATTTCCTTCAAAATCTGTAAATGTACACAAAGTGTTTTGGATAGACATCGAATATATCAAAAAGCTTAAATCATAAAATCCCAATAAGCCACAGAAATTTTAATACCACAGAATTCTTGACCATAAGATGCTAAGAAAGAATATTACTAATAAAAAAACTACTAAATTGTACCAAGAGTCAAGTTAGTCAAATAAAAGAGAATAAATAAAAATAGGCATCCATTAATTTACAATTGACTTTGATCCTGATGCTTCCCAAATGGTCTTTCTTGCCTATTAATATTGGCAATAAAATGGCTGATAATTAAAATATTATGGCTGAAACATCAACATTCCTAATACAAACACATAATTTTTTCCTTTTTTAGGAAATTCAGTAAAAGTAAAAATTTCCTAACAACCTTTCTCATTTGTAATCAACTACCTTTACTGAGTTCAGATGTGATTTGATATAAAGGAAATCAAGTGAACAATGGTAAATAGTGATATTCATTTTAACCACATTTATTAATTTGTTAATTCTGAATTGGGTTGAGAAATTACCAGCTTGTTTCTGTAATTTTTATTGCAGTTTGAATGTAACATGCTGTTTAGGGGGTGACACAAAATATTTTGTTAACTGAATTAACTCTTATTCAAATAAATAGGCTTTAGATACATGTAAACTATGCAGATGAGAGATTTAACTGTGTTGTTTGCTAATGAATTTACATTGACTCTGAGACTAGAGATAGAAATATTGATTCAATAACCAATTCATGAATGAGCACAGTTTATATAATCTAAGAGTGTTTTGAGAGCACATATTTGAGAAGACCTTTGAATGTTAGCAGACCTCAGTTCTAAATGAAAGTTTGAACGTCTTCAGTTAAAAATTCTTGGGTAAAGAATATATAACTCTAAATTGTCACAGAGTAATCCAAGTAATCATGTTGTTTCTAAGTGATTGGAATAAAGAATATGTGCTTTAAAGAAAATATAATATTTAATCTTCAAAATAGAGACTTCAAATTTAGCCCTTACCTTGATTATATACTTATTGAAGAATACATTCAATAAAACTGTTAGATGGAATCAGTGAATAAATGAATTCATAAATGAAAGTTAACAGGCTACAACTGTTTTACTGATATTTTGAGATGATGAAACACATTTGTAACTGAATACCAAAAACTTTTCTATATCAAGTGGCATGCCAATGCATGAACCCAATTCTTTAAACCATTATTTTAAAAAGAGAATATGTTGCATTGCTTTAATAATCATATCAAATTTCCTTTCATCATTCCAGGGACATCATCCTAGTATCCACATACTCCAGTTGAGAAGACAGAAAAGAACAGGAGGGAGAAAAAGGGAAAAATAAAGCTAGAATCTGGTTTTGACCTCTCAAGACTTTAATCCACTCCCCCACATTCCAATTTACAGTAAAATGAAATTGCCACATTAACCTGAAAGGAAACAAAAAAGAAAAGAAAAATGACCAAATTCTTTCAGTGGATTCAGGCATATCCAGTGAAGTAATGGTGAGTGTATGCATATGCAAAAAGGACTTTGTCTCTGAAATAGCAAAATTAACTTACACCTAATGGGACAAAAAGCAATTTAAAGAACAATATAGAAGTACTTAAGAGTAGAAATAAAACAGAGAATTGGCTTGTGCTTATTGTAAAGTGGTTTTAAAGAGGAATTTGAAGAGCAAACAGTAAAAACACTCTTCCTGCTTCATCAGTCTCCTGTTTCCTTCTGAAATTATTAATTGTGAGGCTCCTTAAGTACATGAAGGAATATAACAAATTGGCAGGTACTGCATCAGAAGATGTGAGTGATACAGAAATAGAACTTAGCAGGAAATTTTTACTTCATTCGAGATATTCCTAGTCATTTATTACAGTTATTAAGAAGACTTTGAAACTTGTCAACCCTATCTTGGACAAAATGAAATGCATTCCATGTGCCCTCAAAGCAAAACCTCTTGAAAGACAAGCCAGAAATAGATGGAATAACATAAAGAAAAAAAAAAAAAAAAAAACCACGATGAATGAAACTTAAAAAAGAGATATGATCTGAAGTCTAATATATGAAAAATGGCAGTTGTACTTAAGGGCAAGAAGAAAATGTAAAATGGTTAGACCAGAAGAAAATGAATAGAGACAGGACATAAAACACAACAGACTTTATTACCTCAGGTGCATATGACTGCATGACCGATGTATCCTATAATACGTATAATCAGAAAAATGAGAAATTGTACTCCATTTATGTATGATTTATCAAAATGTATAAATGCAGTCTATTGTCATGTATAACTAATCAGAACGAATAAAAAATGCAACCATAAAAATAAAATTTAAAAAAAAAACAAACCACAAGCACAGATTCTAAATTATCCAGCTCTACTGTAGGCACTTCCCTCATTTCACTGGATCCAATGAGATCCGTGTTGCTTTGGGTTTCGATGTCATCAAGTTTATGTAAATACATTTGAACCTTCATGTACTTACATTGCCACACGCCATGATTTGTTGTTTTGAAGTAGAAATGATGAAGTAAATTTAGTGATTAGTATCTAATAAAATTTCCAGTGGCGTGATTGAGCCAAAATACCACATTAAATGACTTTTTCAAAATTCGATACAACTTTTACAAATCAATTAATGCACCCCAAATTTTCACTCAAAGCTTCATGCTGATTCATTTATACTTACCCATTATTTCATGTTGGTAATTTAAAATAAACCAATATTAACTGTCAGAAATCCTTGCTTATTTACTCTACTTCTAAGGGTATTTATAGCTTTCTAGAAGCTCCTTCAATAATCTTGTTGGGAGTTCATTCACAGAAAATTTGTGAAACTTAATCAACAAATGCTCCAAAGTTAATATTATGTTACTAATATGTACATTACCAATTAAAGTTGGTAATATAGACAGCTTTTGCAATTAATTGAATCAAAACACCTACTTATTTAACTTGAATTAAAAGAAAAAGTATAATTGCCTGAATCATACTACCCTTTACATAACCGAAAACAAGTAATCATCAGAAAACAGGTTTAAATGCTCAGAAATACATTCCAGGCTAGAAGTGATACGGAATTGTTTGTTCACATTTGCTAGATAAGTACCTCAAGGATGTGATGAGAAAAAATGGAATAAAAGGAAAAAGTTTCTTGTATTCTTAATGAATTTCAACAAGTATTTTCTTTTAAGTACTATCAAGGTTACTATATTGGAAGTCATTCTGTATGGTTATTATACTGTTAATTCTTCTCCTCATTTGCTCATGACAATCAAGATATTTATACTACTGATAGATCTGAAAGTGAAGATAACTGCTTTTAAGCAGATACATCGGTATACTCATGTTTTAAACATTCAGTGTATTTAAATTCACAATATTTGAAAAGTTAATGTATTTTGAAGAACTAAAATGTTTTCATAATTTTAGAATATATGTAGATAAGATTGGCTAAATAGTAAAATGATCAGATTTGTTTAAAAAAAAAAACATTTTAAATGGCAAATATTTCAGTTTCCATTAACATTCCTTCAGTAAAACAATAAATGGACACATTGTTTGAAACAAATCATGGAATTTGTAAACAAAGTCACCTTTCTGCTTTAATGACTATCACAGCATGAACTGACAACATACAGTGGGATGGCCAGTGATAGCAACGCATGGTGTTTTATCAACAGTGTATCTTCGTAAAATGAGTAATGCACTTAATAGCCATATTTCTACGTATACCCAGAGCACTGAATAACTGCAGGTGTGGACTACCAGAATTGTTAATCATCTGACTTACAAAATAGATATTTGTATCCTATTATATGTGTACTCAGCTGACATTGAAACAGTCGGTTTTGTTTGAGAATAATGCCAAATAAACTTTTTTTGGTTTTATGTAATTAGTTTGAAGTACTAGTAAGTAAAAATAAAATAAAAATAAAGATCTTTGACTTTTTTTAAGAACATGTTTTATGTATGATTGAATTTTTACAACACTCCGAAAAAGCCATCCGATGTTAGATTTAAAAATAAAATCAAAAGCATTTTCTGACAGAGTACACTGAAAAATTGGAAATCCCAATATCTTCAATAGAAGTTGTAGAAAGTGTATGTCTCCTTAGAGCTTGACACTCACTTAACACAGCAGAAAATAAGGTACTATACTGTAAACAAAAAAGTACAGTAAAGGACAGTTGTAAATTTACATAAGAATATTTCATAAACATTTTGGTCTTTCCATAACAGGTTTTATATAAAATGAATAAAAAAACCTTTAGACATCTGTCGTCACTCGTTTGTCCACTTTTCACTTATATGCACACAGACATATTTATATAGCAATATATTGATGCACCGTTACATGGATATTAAACTATAATTACTGTTTGTAACTGAAATGTGCATTATCCAATCAACATTATCCATAGTTGAAATACTCTTACATTATGTATTCTTCTCATGTTGTATCTATAAAAACATGAAAATATAACTTTACATTATTTCAATTATTTACATTACTTCAAGCTTGACAGAGAAAAATTGGTAAGCTCAATTTTTGGAAGAGTAGGCCCAGAGGTACAATAAATAGCAATGATTGTATATAGTCATCTCTTTTCATTTTTAAAAACTCATTTTTAAGTACAATATGGAAACAATTAGTCTGCAATTTGGTCATTCTAGCATTTATTATGAAAACTTAAAATGCACCTCCAACATTCCTAGTGAGGAGAAATGCACTAAAATTATACTGTATTATTTTGGGATCTGTGATCAGGGACAGTAAAATTTAGTGAAGAATATCATGATACCACATGCCACCATGTTCACTGCAGTGGTTTCTAGTAAATCCTACATTTTCCTTTCCTTCGATGAAGTATAACAAAAAAAAAAAAAAAAATGTTTTAAAGGCAATTGGTAAATACCAAGTGCCAAACAGAGGTTTCCTTGCAGAAGTAACAAGAATATAAATATTAAAAGTGACTATTAATATGTAAATAATTGCTTACAAGCCTAAATTAATGTAATTTGGAGTGCTTTAATGGAAACAAAAGGTATTTTATGAAGGGAAAGATAGATCATTAAAACGTATTAACTAGAGAAATACAAGCTCTTTAGTTACAGAAATGTGATATCTTATCCACACTGGGCATATTAAAATAGCCATTCCACCTGAGGAGTAAATATAAAAATAATATATTAAGGTTGTTTTTATTGATAGGAATGGGTAAAACTATATTGTGGATTATTCAAAAGTGTTTAAATTAATCACTATAAGGTTTATGATAGTACTTATACTTTTAAAACAAAAAACTTTTATTTAGTTTATGGAATTTGGTCAGTGGGCAACTATCTATAAAGCTACTTTCAAGGCATTTCTGACTTCTTTTACAACTAATACAGGTTTTCTGCAAGCTCAAACACTTTAAAAATGAAACCTCACGAATTCTGATATTTGTTTCTTAATATTAGTTTTTTAAATCTAGTTGCATTTATCTATATAGATTAAATGCTTTTGTATTAAGAAATATTTTATTATGTATAGTAAGACATATCAAAAACACATTCAGGTATTATTTGGGGAAACTTTCATACTAAAAAAAAAAAAAAAAAAATCACCTGGCCTCTTTAAAAGGGGAAAATTTTCTCTGGGAACCTAATGACTTGGTAGTGTCTTTAAACTCACTTGATTTATGACCAAACTGTAGCTAAGCAAAATTAATTGAACCACTTGCAAATAAAACAATAGAAAAATGTTTATTTCAAATGTCAAGCATTGCCAAGTAATTTTATATTAACACCAAATGTTAAAGAATAGGATACATTAAAGTTTTAATAACAATATTAAATTACAAGATTGGAATCTTCTCTTTGTTTTCTTCCCTTAGCATTTACATTTTTGGCTTTGAAAAATATGGAACTGATACCTAAAGCCTTTTTTTTTTTTTTAATCACTTCCCACTCAGTTTAATTTTTTTTTTTTGTCTTATCCGACCAATATGGAAGCAAATTTATTTAAAAGCCAGTTTGTTTGTGAAAATACCTAAAAATATTTTTTTTTATTTTAAGTGTTTTTTTTTTTTCTTTTTCTTATAAAACATGTCACATCTTGATGCAGTTGATGTCAAGTGTGCTTAAGTCATTATGAATCAAGAGACTGACAATAGTGGCTGCAGAAACAGGTTTGTTGTCTGTACAAAGACTTCGGTTAAATTCTAGTACTTCCGTGTTAGCTGTGCATGTCCACCACGCTTCGTCTGTAATTCGAGTAGAAAAGGATGCTGTTTTTTTTTTTTTTTTAATTAATCATTCCTTACAATTCAAGATGAACTCCGCGTATTTAAGAATTCTTGGCTGAAAGAAAAGTCTTCAAGATACGGGAT